>NC_091437.1:10242877-11442877 GCF_964237555.1 Oryctolagus cuniculus
TTCATTTATGAATGGAAAATTATAAGCAGTGAGTGGCAGATAGGTCAAAGTGTGCAGATTTAGAAACATAAGCTGCCGCTGAGCAGCTTGGCTTGCTTTTTGTTTGATTAGAGTGATGCAGCGTGGGAAGAAGGAGGCAGTGCGTGAGCCTTCCTGTATAGACTAGAGAATCTGCCAGAACTCCAAGGCACTCTTTCCAAGGAAACTTGAGACATCTTGTTGTAATTTGGGTGAATAATCGACGTTAAGGATGGAGAGCAAGGAATAATATATTCCAGCTGGTTAGTGAGACTAACCAAACAGGCACAGATGAATCTTCCAGTAGAAGTCCAGGCTGGCCCTTGGCTGCCTGATGTGTCGCCAGTGGAGATGGAGTTCAAACAAAACCCAAAAGTGAAGAATTGACTCCAACCCTCAGGAAAGCATAATTTTCCTGGTAAGAGTGACCCTGTTGTCAGATAAATGGAAAAGAATCAGGCAGAAACATATATCAAGGAACTCGATGTGGTTATCAGAGACAGATTTTGCTTCTGTCGTTAGGACATTCCAGCAGATGGGTAAGAGGGGGTTGGGAGACTGGGCTTCATATAAGAATGATGTTGTCACTGGAAATCCACATGAGAACCAATGCCAGTGACAAAGACCCATTTATATAACCAAAGTTGCATGAGCACATTTGATATTCCACATCTTTGGTCAATTTAGGAGCATAGATTTATAACCACAGTATTAGTGGGAGAGGAATGTAAGTACCAGAGCTCTTCAACTGTCTCAGTCAAGTGGACCCTAAGCCTTAAGGGGTATCACAAGAATGTAAAACAGTAGAATGTCAGTTTCCAGAGAGCAGACACTGTCCCAGCTATTCACCACTCTGTGTCAGCCAGTAGCTAGCGCATCCCACACACTAAGTCAACATTTTCTGGATGAGTGGAATAATCATAAAAAATGCAGAGATGGGAAAAATTATAACCAGCACAAATATATAAGTTGTGGGAGCACTCTCATGCAATATGCAATTCTGAAAATTTAGCCAAGTGAAAACACAGTTTCACACAAAACATTGGTGTATATATATGTGTGTGTGTGTGTGTGTGTGTATTTATAGATAAAAAATGTGATCTTTCTATTTACTATTCAGGGATCACCATCTGATTTCATCTTATAAAATGCATCAACGGCAAAGGAAGACCTTTCTCTCTGTCTCTCTCTCTCACTGTCCACTCTGCCTGTCAAAAAAAAAAAAAAAAGAAAAAGAAAATGTTTCTATATTGTTTCTGGCATTTTTTATTTTTATTTATTTATTTTTTGACAGGCAGAGTTAGACAGTGAGAGAGAGAGAGACAGAGAGAAAGGTCTTCCTTTTTCCGTTGGTTCACCCCACCAAATGGCCGCTGCGGCCTGCGCATTGCGGCCAGCCCGAAGCCAGGAGCCAGGTGCTTCCTCCTGGTCTCCCATGTGGGTGCAGGGCCCAAGCACTTGGGCCATCCTCCACTGCACTTCCGGGCCACAGCAGAGAGCTGGACTGGAAGAGGAGCAACCAGGGCAGAACCAGCGCCCCAACCGGGACTAGAACCCAGGGTGCTGGCGCGTAGGTGGAGGATTAGGCTAGTGAGCTGTGGCGCCGGCCACTACTTGTTATTTTTAAAAACTCAAGCATTTTTACAAGAAAAAAAGTCAACTAAAGTTTTTAATACCTTCAAAAATCTACTTAGATGACTTTGACACTGCATGTAAAAATAAAATAATCCTGTTCATATTAGGCACACAGAGAAAATACTATGTAATTCATTGATCAAATACATTAGTAAGATTAGAGAACTGAAAACTGAATATTATACACAATAGTAACAAACTTGGCAGAGGTAGGATATTGTTGCTCCCCCACTCGCAGAGGAACGACACACCGGACCCTGCGCTGTTCTCTTTCCCCGGCCCTTCCAGGGTTTGCTGCCGTCCCCCACCACCACACACACACTCTGAGGAGGGGCGGCACCCCTGCCGCTTTCCCCACTTCCGCAGAGGAGCGGCACACCGCTGGCCAGCTCTATCAGGGGTTCCTCAGATGTTCCTGGTGCATGTTGTCTCTCTCCTCCTTTATAGTCCTCTTCCACCAATCCCAACTCTCCTGGCGTTCTCTCCCCACGCGCTGAGCACTCTGCTCTCCTCCAGTCAGGGGCAGGATCAGCTCCTGCAGCCTGTTAGTTGAATTGGTGAGGCAGCTGTGTGGAAGCTGTTTGCTCTCTCTCAGCACCACATGGTGGGAGATCAGATGCAGAGTGTTAGTCCTAGCAGCTCCAGTAATTTAGTCCAGTCTCGGTTGCTCCCCACACGATATTGTTTTGGAACAACGCTTTTGATTGCTTTAATGTAACAGTGTAAACGTAAAGAACACATGGTTTAAAGCACTGAATCCTCATCTTTTCTAAATCCCAGTCAATGTGAAACCATAAGGAAGGCTAACCTCCAAACTGCCTGAGGTGCAGCAGTATCATAAACACTGTCCTCTGTGAACCACCTAATCAGCAGATTAAATGCGTAGTGAACACATCAGTTCCAGCTCCCCTTGCAATTCAGAAGAGTGGCCAACACTCAGATGCATACCTGCCCACCAGATTTATTCCCGATCTGACTCTCACAAGCGCTGTGTTAATAATTTCTATCAATTAATAATTTACTAAGGGATAAAACTGTTTCATCTTTTACAAAGAAAAAATGAGGTCAGAATAATATGATAAATGTTCTTCTATCTTTTTGATAGATGTTTAACACCAACACTATTAAATAGGCTGCCAGAACAAATTAGTTGCAATTATCTATTTTTTTAGCTCAAGAAAAGCCTAAATTCACATGTAAGAGTCCGTCTGTATGCAACTGTGTACATTGTTACCTCTTTGCAGTAGGTCCAAGATAGGGCATTAGACTTCTTTGCTATGTTACTCCTTAAGCAGCAAAGGAAATACCATCACATTAAAGCAATGAAAGGAAGCTCAATTAGGAGTAGATTTGATTCGAGTGGATCATTGTTTAACCTTATATAACCTCTTTTTTTTTAAGATTTATTTATTTATTTGAAAGTCAGAGTTACACCGGGAGAGGAGAGGCAGAGAGAGGGAGGGAGAAGAGGTCTTCCATCCGCTGGTTCACTCCCCAACTGGCAGCAACAGCTGGAGCTGCAACAATCCAAAGCCAGGAGCCAGGATCTTCTTCTGGGTCTCCCACGCAGGTGCAGGGGCCCAAGTCCATCTTCTACTGCTATCCCAGGCCACAGTAGAGAGCTGGATTGGAAGTGGAGCAGCCAGGACTTGAACTAGCGCCCTAATGTAACCTCTTTCAGTAACTTTATTTTGTCTTATTTTGTTCATCCCAAACAAATTATTGTTAATTTTTTGTTTTCTTATACAAAAAGATATGCTTTCCTTTTATGCCATATTTCAAATAGATACAGTGTGTGAGAAAAAGCCACAGTATTGGTTCTGAGTTCCATTTCTCCAGCTGCCTGAATCTTTATTTACAAGTGCAACTGCTTCTTAAACCAACATGCAAATCACTGGGCTTTTTGAAAATACTTCTCTTAGGGGTCGGCGCTGTGGTGCAGCAGCAGGTTAACTCTCTGGCCTGAAGCGCCGGCATCCCATATGGGCCGGTTCTAGTCCCAGCTGCTCTGCTTCCACTCCAGCTCTCTGCTGTGGCCTGGGAAAGCAGTGGTAGATGGCCCAAGTCCTTGGGCTCCTGCACCCACGTGGGAGACCCGGAAGAAGCTCCTGGCTCCTAGCTTTGGATTGTCACAGCTCCGGCCCTTGAGGCCAATTGGGGAGTGAACCAGCAGATGGAAGACCTCTCTCTCTCTCTCTCTCTCTCTCTCTCTCTGCCTCTCCTCTCTTGGTGTAACTCTGCCTTTCAAATAAATAAATAAATCTTTAAAAAAAAAAAAAGAACATACTTCTCTTAGACAACAAGAAATTATTTTAAGGAGATTTTGCAAGCCTCAGGAGTTGAATGTTAACCACATTTTATCTAGATTGGCTCTCAGTATCTATCTGTGCATAGAACAGATTAAGTAAGAAAGATGAGGAAAAACAAAATACAGCAAACAAAAACATATCAGATAGAAGACTGAAGGTATTGGACATGTTGTCCTTTATTTAATTTATTCTCTAAAATAGCAGACATAGCTTTTACCATACCAGCGTGATGGAGAAAAACTATGTGCAATATGAAAAAGGAAACGTTTTTTAAAGTATGCCGTTTTCTTTGCTGTTTGCTCAGAGACATTTACTTTTTCCCTAATCCTCAATAAAAGTTTTTTTTTTTTGTCTTATGTTTAAAGGGCAAATTTCTAAAGCAAAAAATAAAAAGGAGATTTGATACTTTGAGTAGTGGGTTTTGTATTTTGAGGCATAGTATACTGAAACTGAGCTGAGTCTTTAGACAGACTATTAAAGCCAAGAATAAAAACCTGACCCCAACAGAGAAAATCTAGGGTTTTTATGAGCATATACAAGAGTAGCCATTAATACTTGAGCTCACAGAAATAATACCTAAAGAATAAGCAAAGCTGCTTTCTACATTAAAGAAAGATTATCATGTAGCAATCTGTAGAGTTCTATGATGAATATGTATTGTAAATCACCAAAAGCTAGAAAATATTAGTAGCAATTAGAGTCTACAATGAAAATTTCATTTTTCCTTAAATGGAAAAAGAGAAACAACAAAAGTGGTTAAATTAGTAAATGATCATATAAGCAATAAAAGCTTAGGCTTTTAAGTACCCTATAAACAATGTAATAAGGGAAACTGGTACAAGTGATGAGAATCAAGTTAAGAATGGAAAAAATAAAAAAATAAGACAACTGTATAGAAACGAATGTTATTTTATTGTTTAAAAATTTGTGTTCACCTCCGTTGACTCCATATTTTGGCTATTATTAACGATGCTGTTATAAACATGGTGGTGCAAGAACCTCTTTGATGTAAGGAGTTCTTGCTTTTTGGCTACAAACCCAGAAGTGGGATTGCTAGATCATGTGATGGTTCCATTTCTAGTTTTTTTTAAGGAATATCCATACTGTTTCTTACAGTGGTATACACTAATTTATATTCCCCCCAACAGTGTATAAGAATTTCCCTTTCTCCACTTGCTTGCCAGCATTTCTTATTGTCTGTCTTTTGGATAATAGCCATTGTGACAGGGATGAAGTGATATCCCATTGTGGTTTTGATTTGCATTTCATATGTTGACCCTTTGTATTCTTTTATAATAGTCCATTGGGATTCTTTGCCCATAATTTAACTGGATTGGCTGTTTATTGTTGTTGAATTTTTTGAGCTGTTGATATATTCTGGATATTAATCCTTTCTCAGATAAGCAGCTTGCCAATACTTTCTCCATCCTGTTGAATGTCTCTTCATTCTATTGATTGTTCCTTTTGCTGTGCAGAAGCTTCTGAGTTTTATACAATTCTGTTTGTACAGCTTTGCTTTTCTTACCTGCACTTTTGGGCTCCTATACAGGAATTCGTTACCTATATCAATGTCTTGTCCACTATGTTTTTCTTCTAGTAATTTCATAGTTTCAGGTCTTACACTTAGGTCTTTGATCCATCTTAAGCTGACTTTTGTGTATGGTGAGATGTAGAGATCTAATTTTGTTCTTCTAAATATATCCATCCTGTTTCAATAGCACATGGAATGCTATTCAGCTATTTTAAAAAGAATGAAAAAATTTTTAAAAAGAATGAAACCTTGTCATTTTCAGACAAATGGGTGGAACTGGAGGACATCATGTTTAGTGAAATAAACCAGGCACAGAAAAACAAATACTGCATGTTCTCCTTTATATGTGGGAGTTAAAATTAAAAAAAAAAAAACTCAATCTGAATACAGAATGTTGATTACTAGAGGCTAGGAGGGATGGGAGAGAGAGAATTCTGGATGAAACAAAACAGTGGAAGCTGAACGTGGTTCATTAACCGTGACAGATATATTAATATGAGGTGTTAGTGTGGAAATGGGATGGGGTGTATTGGAACTCTGTATTACTGCCTCTGTTTTGTGAATTTAAAGCTATTGTGAAATAAAATGCTAAAAATTATTAACAATAATTGCACGTGTTTGTAGGCTATGGTGTGACGTTTCAGGACATTTATAAAGTAGGTACTGGTCAAAACAGGGTAATCAGCATCTCTCCTTTCACAACGCTTTGTGACTGGAAGCTTGGAGCTTCATTTTTCTGTTTGGTCACAATACTAGTTTATTGTGAGCTATAATTTCCCCCCTATGTGTATGTGACAGGTCATTTTCCTTTGAATTATGTTTCTTATCCTTTAATAAAACACATCTTTGAATCTTCTTGAGTTCTATCTATCTACCATCTATTTCAGTTTCCTGCTTAGAAAGCCTGTCACTCATTGATTACATTCACATGCAGCATTGTTTTTATTTAATCTTCACTTGAGTTTTTAATTCAGTTTCTTGGATTAAAATCCTAAACCTATGCAATTTGCCCACCTCTCTTGTAATCCCTTTACCACAGGATCAGTGGGTGATAGATTGTTTGTTCAGTGGAGAACAGATGATGACTCCTGCAATGAGGAGTCATGAGCCAAATGTTCATGCTTCTTGCTGGTGTGTTTACAGTTTTATATCAAAGTTGATAAATCAAGAAACAGAATGTTAGTAAATCAGAGTTATGATGTCAACCAGTGGGAGAATTAAAACAGAACAAGTTAGGCTGGTGCCGCGGCTCAATAGGCTAATCCTCCACCTAGCTGCACCAGCACACTGGGTTCTAGTCCCGGTCTGGGCACTGGATTCTGTCCTGGTTGCTCCTCTTCCAGTCCAGCTCTCTGCTGTGGCCTGGGAGTGCAGTGGAGGATGGCCCAAGTGCTTGGGCCCTGCACCCCATGGGAGACCAGGAGAGGCACCTGGCTCCTGCCTTCGGTTCAGCGCAGTGCGCCGAGCGCAGTGCGCCGACCACAGCGCGCCAGCCGCGGCGGCCATTGGAGGGTGAACCAAGGGCAAGGGAAGACCTTTCTCTCTGTCTCTCTCTCTCACTGTCCACTCTGCCTGTAAAACAAAAACAAAAACAAAAACAGAACAAGCTGATAGTCCTTTTGGAGAGTACGGCGGAATAGGTCTGAAAACTGTTGGTTTTGTTTTGTTTTACATATATAAATATGTTTTGATTTTATATATAAATTATATATATAAAACCCTGAATCCTTTATTTTTCATCACATGCATGCTTCAATTAAACTTTTAAAATCAAAACTGAACAGCTCATTTTGGTATAAAAATGAGATACAAAATTTCCTTTATATTTAGATGGTCATTTAAAACTGAAATGCTACCTTTATCACTCCTACGTTTCTGGAAATGTCTAAATCTGTTTCTGGTCTTTCTAATTTTTAATTTTCTTTGGTCAGATTATTGTACCTGTCAATAATGCGTAGTGCTATTTAACATCCTATAATTCCACATTTTAAAAACAAGCAAAGTAGCTGTTTTCATTTGTTTATTTCCCTGGAGCTCACATATTAAGAAGAAAAGCAAGAAGTATGAAGAATGACAGAGGAGAGCTGTAGCTCATATGAGTTTAGGGAAAGCACACACACATAACTCACTGCAACAAAGCTGCCTTTTTTGAATCACTAGTGCTCCCGGGTAAAAGTTTGCCATTAGTTTTATAAAAATTGACCTCCAAGCCCATCAGTCATCTCAACCTATCTCAGTTGTGTTAGTTTTTTTTTTTTTCTCACAGTGCCCAGTAATTTCTGCTATATATTTTAAATGTTGAAGCAGTCTACCCAAGACTTTGAACAGTAGATGTCCAAATCACTAAGGTTTAATTTTGTCTCTGTGTGTCATAGGTGCATGCTACATTATGCATGTGTGTTTCCATGTGCTTATTTGCATGCCTAGTGAGCTATGATTATGAATCATTTCAACAGTAACATTTATTTTGCCATAGTCACATACGTGTTCTTGATATTCACTATCAGACCATATAAACAGTATTTCAGATACTTTGTAATAGTAGGCATGCCTAAAAATATTTACATTGAATTTAAGAGGTAGAATTTATAAATATGAGGTATTTTTCTATTTAAGAAAACTACTCATTTTATTTGGTTTAATATTTTTTTTTTTGACAGGCAGAGTGGACAGTGAGAGAGAGAGACAGAGAGAAAGGTCTTCCTTTGGTGTTGGTTCACCCCCAATGGCCGCCGCGGCTGGCGCACCGTGCTGATCCGATGGCAGGAGCCAGGTGCTTTTCCTGGTCTCCCATGGGGTGCAGGGCCCAAGTACTTGGGCCATCCTCCACTGCACTCCCTGGCCACAGCAGAGAGCTGGCCTGGAAGAGGGGCAACCAGGACAGATTCTGACGCCCCGACCAGGACTAAAACCTGGTGTGCCAGCGCTGTGAGGTGGAGGATTAGCCTAGTGAGCCGCAGCGCCGGCCTATTTGGTTTAATATTAAGATCATTTTCACTATCTATGCATGCTCCATGTAAGTAAGTGATCAAGTAAACCTTACTGTATTTGAATTTTTTAAGCCACTTGATATACAATATCCTTAATAATGTCCTTATGTTTTGGTTCAGAAAATATTTGTGGAAAACCTACCTTGTACTAGACATTGTACTGGGCCTGATGTTGAAACTTTAAACATGACTCAAATCTTCCTTAAGGTTGGGAGAGAGAATAAGTAAATAATTAGATGAATGAAAAAGTAATAAGAAACGCAAGTCAGTGAGCAGAGCATGGCTCTGAGTCCATGCGGCACACAGAGACCACATTCATCCTGAATAAAATTGCCCAGTCGCTGAGGAAAACTCCATGTAAATGTCGTGCTTCCTGTATGAATTAAATTTCATGCCTGTTTTAAGACTTAAATTTGTTTAGGATACGTCTGAATGTTCTATTTAGGTTTATTTTCTCCCTGGAATTTGAGAAAAGGAGACATAAAAAGAATGGGCATTTCCTTGTATGGAGATTTGGTGTGGGTTGTTAGCTGCCTACATCAGTGATTAGGCAGAGATTCCCTGGAGTGCTGGAAATTATAGTGAGAAATATTAAAACATCAAAAACATGTTAGTTTCAATTTTACTCTATCCATGTAGTCTGTGTGGCTCTCATCTCCAAAAGAAGGTGGCAGAACTGAGTGATCATCCCTGCTGTGCCCCCTGGGGTCTCCCACCAGCTCTCTGTGTGGGCCTTCCACTGAGCACCCTTCACGCAGGCTGCTCCCTAAATGATCTCAGCAGGGGGCGCATATCTGGTCTGTCCTGGCCATTCTAGCACAGTGTCATCCGCTGGGTAGTTTATAAACAGCACATTTCTCACAGTTCTGGAAGCCGGTGAGTCTGAACTCAACCCACTGGCAGATTCTATTTCTGTGAGGACCCACTTTGTCATCTTGGCAGGGGTTAGGGGCAGAATCTGGTCACTTTAGCCCTTTATAAGAATGCTAATGCCATTCATGAGGAACCCACCCTGTGACCTAATTACTCCCCTCAATTCCCACCTTGAGGATTGGGTTCCAACCGATTAATGAATTTGGGGGAGTTCCAAATACGGAGACCATGGCATAAAGGTTTAAGGTATAAAGGAGCCCCCGCTGGTGTGGTCAGCGCAGTCAGAACCACTCTGCAGGGTGACGCTGCCCCCTGTCTCCCTCCATGCCCTCTCCTTCAGAATTCAGTTAGAAAGTTCTCTTTCGGCCGGCGCCGTGGCTCACTAGGCTAATCCTCCGCCTTGCGGCGCCGGCACACCGGGTTCTAGTCCTGGTCGGGGTGCCAGATTCTGTCGCGGTTGCCCCTCTTCCTGGCCAGCTCTCTGCTGTGGCCAGGGAGTGCAGTGGAGGATGGCCCAAGTGCTTGGGCCCTGCACCCCATGGGAGACCAGGAGAAGCACCTGGCTCCTGCCTTCAGATCAGCGCGGTGTGCCGGCCGCAGAGCGCCGGCCACGGCAGCCACTGGAGGGTGAACCAATGGCAAAGGAAGACCTTTCTCTCTGTCTCTCTCTCTCACTGTCCACTCTGCCTGTCAAAAAATAAATAAATAAATAAATAAATAAATAAAAGTTGTCTTTCATCCTCACCCTCACCCTGAGGTGAAATTTTCCCTACGTAATTCTGTATCATTTGCTGTTACACCATTTGAAATAAATAACTAAATCTGAAGAGATACAGTTCTGTGGGGAGCAATCCGGACTAGACTAAGTTACTCGAATTAGGACTTATTCTATGCATCTGCTCTCCCACAATATGGCGCTGGGAGAGAAGTAAACAGCTTCCGCACAGCTGCCTCCAGTTCAACCAATTAACTGTAGGACTTGCTCCTGATTGGAGAGCAGCGTACTCAGCCGAGTTGGGATTGGCGGAGGAGGACTATAAAGGAGGAGAGAGACGGCATGCACCAGGAACATCTATGGGGAACATCTAGCTGAAGGAACACCCGTGCAGCCCCCGAGAGAGCCGGCCGGCGGTGTGCCGTTCCCCTGCGGAAGTGGGGAATGCGGCCAGGGGGAACCGCCCTTCCACGGAGGTGGAAGGGATAGTAGCCAACCCGGGAAGAACCAGCAGCAAACCCGGGGAGGGCCGAGCAGACGAAAGAACAGCGCAGGGTCCTGTGTCGTTCCTCCACGAAGAGGGGGAGCGACATAATGGTGCCGTGACTCGGATAGGAAACCTAGCTCGGATAGGAAACCTGACTCGGATAGGAAACCTAGCTCGGATTAGGAAACCTAGGACGGATAGCAAACTTAGGAGGGAAGAAACGGGAAGAAGCAGGAAAATACCAGAGAGAGAGACTAGCAAACAGCCTAGGGAAAAGCCGGACGAAAAGGGTGCCGGAAGAAGCTGTTGAAAGCCTAGGCATAGACTCGGATACGGACTACGGGGGGAAGCTGGGAGAAATCTCTAAGGTCGAAAGCGAAAGTGAAAGCTAGAACAAACAGACTCGGACGCGGACTGTGGGGAGAGGCCAGGAGAAATGAGGGAGGAATATCGTTGGAGGAAAGCTTGGGGAAACATACCGGGTAGAGAAAAATGTTAGGGAAATTGAAGCCGCAGGGGGCAGGCCAAGGCGGAGACGAAAGCCACTTTGGGGTTCTCAAGTTAGCCCGGGAATAGGGGGCGAAAAGTTGAAACCAGAAGCTGAGACGTAAGCCAGATTGGGATCCGTCTGATTAGCCCGGGGAGCAAAGGACGGGAAGCCAAATCGTGGGGCGGAGACGTACGCTGGGTTGAATTCGCCAGGCTAGCCCGGGGAACTTGGATTGAATGCTAGTGGTGGAGACGCAAGCTACGCTGTGTTACTCGCGGAGGCCGCCGCGTGCAGAGAGAGCACGGGGCGTGAGTAGATAGGGAACGGGGCTGGCGTAGGCCGTGGTTCAGACGCGAAAGGGTTAAGCGTGGAGACCGCGGAGCGCGAAGCCAAGCCGCGCAAAGCCGGGAAGCCGTGCAGATGAGGCGCGGGCTGAAGCGGCTCAGAGCCGGCGAGGCGCGGAGAAGCAGCCTCGGGGCGGAGCCCGCTGGCGGGGCGAGGCGCCGGGAAGCTGCGGGGATAAGAGAAAACAGAAGTTTAGAAATGGAATGAGAGCGGGAAGCTGCGGGGATAAGAGAAACAGAAGTTTAGAAGTAAAAGAGAAATAGGAATGTTGGCAGACAGAAGTAAAATGGGAGAAATAGAAATGCCCGGAGATAGAGAAATAGAGAAAAATAAGGCCTCCCCTCAACATGCCAATTAGAAGGCTTGGATTCGGTCTGCCCGATTAGTGAGGCGATGAGCACCTGGGCGGCTAGCCGCAGGTCACCGAAGACAGGCATGAATTAATATCAGTAAAGCTTCCCCACAATGCAACAATTAGGAGGCTTGGATTCGGTCTGCCTGATTTAAGGCGGTAAGCGCCAGCAAAGCTCGACCAGAGTATGAGCTGCAGGTCACCGAAGATAGGCACGAACCAACACTAATAAGTCTCCCCCACAATAAGGCAATGAGAAGGCTTGGATTCGGTTTGCCTGATAGGTTTTGTAAGCCCCTGCGGGCAGAGCAGAGCATGCGCTGCAGGGCACCGAACACAGGCATGCATCAGCGCCTAAAAACCTCCTCACAATGGCGAAGAGAGGACCCGGATTCGGTTTGCCTGATTGATAGGACTTGTAAGAGCCTGTGGCAACTCTAGCAAGTACAGCAGAGTGTGTGCTGCGGGACACCGAAGACAGGCGCGTATCAACGCCAAAAAATAAAAAGAAAGGGGGATCTGTGGGGAGCAATCCGGACTAGACTAAGTTACTCGAATTAGGACTTATTCTATGCATCTGCTCTCCCACAATATGGCGCTGGGAGAGAAGTAAACAGCTTCCGCACAGCTGCCTCCAGTTCAACCAATTAACTGTAGGACTTGCTCCTGATTGGAGAGCAGCGTACTCAGCCGAGTTGGGATTGGCGGAGGAGGACTATAAAGGAGGAGAGAGACGGCATGCACCAGGAACATCTATGGGGAACATCTAGCTGAAGGAACACCCGTGCAGCCCCCGAGAGAGCCGGCCGGCGGTGTGCCGTTCCCCTGCGGAAGTGGGGAATGCGGCCAGGGGGAACCGCCCTTCCACGGAGGTGGAAGGGATAGTAGCCAACCCGGGAAGAACCAGCAGCAAACCCGGGGAGGGCCGAGCAGACGAAAGAACAGCGCAGGGTCCTGTGTCGTTCCTCCACGAAGAGGGGGAGCGACAAGTTCTACTTAGTTCCCAACTCCTTTCATTTGCTGGGGACACTGATCATTTATTCATTAGTAAATTCATTTATTCCTTAACCAAATGTGTGTGTTCTGGAGGGCGGACTCTGTGATAAGTGTCTCTCAAGTGTTAAACCCTGAGTAGAGCTAAACTGTGTCTTGTGTTGAATTTGACATTTGGAACACAGATTTAAGTAAATGCCAGAATTGCATTCTGAAGATGTAGCAATTTCCTCTATTTGAAACAGTTTGTCCTTTTTGGTTCTGTGCAGTTCAGTCAAGAAAACATTTATACAAACTTCTGGTGGCTGCTCCCCATAACCAAATTGTGTAAATCCATTAAAACCACAGAATCTTACAAGAACAGGATATGATTCATACTTTGTCCATGTCTTCGCTGTTTCTTTGGCTCTTGTTTTTTCTTTTCCTAGTGTGGGACGCATTAGCTCTATGTTAACAGGAAGGTCTTACGGGTATTATGTGTGGGGAGCAACCCGGACTAGACTGTTACTGGAATTAAGACTTATTCTCTGCATCTGCTCTCCCACAATATGGCGCTGGGAGAGGAGGAAACAGCTTCTACGCAGCTGCCTCTCGCCAACTTGAGTGATGACCTGCAGGAGCTGATCCTGCTCCTGATTGGAGGAGGGCAGCGTACTCGGCGTGTGGGTAGCAGAGTTGGGATTGGTGGAAGAGGACTATAAAGGAGGAGAGAGACAACATGCACCAGGAACATCTAAGGGGAACATCTATCCAAATAACACCTGAGCAGCCCCCGAGAGAGCCGGCCAGCGGTGTGCCGCTCCCCCGCGGAGGTGGGGAAAGTGGCAGGGGGAACCGCCCTTCCACGGAGGTGGAAGGGTCGGTAGCCAACCCGGGAAGAACCAGCAGCAAACCCGGGAAGGGCCGAGCAGACAAAGAACAACGCAGGGTCCTGTGTCGTTCCTCCATGAAGAGGGGGAGCAACAATTATGCTGCCCTTTGACATGGAAGAGCACCAGATTACGTGTTTTTCTTTACCATGTTACTGAAATGGAGTTCGAAATCATCCTATAAAACATTAGAATCATTTTTGGGAAATCATTTACATATAGTTTTGACAAAATAGCCTCATCCTTAAAAGCTGTTCCCACAACTCAGGTCATTTGCCACGTAAGAAAGACTCTTAGATATCAATGTCTACATGTTATCAGAAATTTCTCTTTATTTTACGTACTTTTTGTGTGAAAGGTGGCATACTTCTCTTTACCCATTTTCACAACCTGTGTTTTCATTCGTAAGCACAACCCCTGCCCACCTCGACATCTGTTACACTGAAGTCCTTTCTCTCATCTTCACCCAACCACATCCCTTCTTTCAACTCCACTTCTACCCTTGCCTTTTAAGAGTCTTGAGGCTACTCCAGGAAAGGAATGGCAGAGTTAGAAAAGAAGAGTGGAATCCCACCTCTAATTCCTAAATAAAAGCTATCATATAAGGCTCCCTTAACATGTCAGGCTGCACGCATAGCTGTTCCGCCAGACAGTCCGCTGCGTGAAAGCCGTAGCCTCTTTGTCCTAACTGGGGCAGGACGAATTGGAAGTAAGCAGGGAGACTTAGTCTGAAGCTACCCTCCAGGCGTGTTTCACCACTAGACTTCAAATGGTCTTTTACTGGAGGACCCTCAGTGCACATCAGGAGAGCCCATAGTGTGTGAAAGGACAGATTAAGGAATCCTGTTTTGGTAAATTCAACTTCTGCATGTCCCCCTTTTTGCTACGAAGGGACACACTTGTTCTTTACTGGCTTCACTCTGACAATTACCATTCTTGTGTTTGTGAGTAAAATGGCACAGTCTTATCTGTTGCGCCATCTATGCCCCAGACATCATCCTAGGCCTGAGCCTCTGCCGCCCTTGCTGGAAGCCAGGTGACCAGATGGCCCAACCACAGGTGTCAGCTCCACCCCACCCTAATGGGATTCACTGCTCCTGCTTCCCAGCCCACCCCACCCACACACACAAAGGTTTAACAGGATCTGTTCCGGAACACCTGTTGTCTCTCTCTCTTACACTCTCTTACTCTCTTGTCCTCCCCCAAGACCCCGCCATCAGGCTTCCCCCACCCAACAATTTCTCTTAACTCCAGTATTTCGTGGCGATCTTACAATGTTTCTCCTCATCCATATCTTACATTGCCTAGAGATGCAAAAGTTTGTAGGTGCTAAGAATTAACACCTTTAGGCTCTCTTGGCTCCTCTCATCTGCTCTCCTCTCCTCTCCTCTCTCGTCTCTCTTCTCTCTCTCATCTCTCCTCGCTAGCTCCTCTCCTCTCTCTCTCTTATACTCTCCTCTCTCTTTTACCCTCTTCGCCCCTTCCCTCCAGCCTGCTGGTTTTTCCCAATAAACCCTTTCCCTTAAAAAAAAAAAAAAGAATTAACACCTTTAATCAAGGACCATAACCTTTCTTCCCATTTATCTCATTAATAGACCCATTTCCAAAAAAATTGTTTTTTTATGTTTTTGAATTCCTGTTTATATTAAGTTGCTGTGAACAATTGGATATTGATAATAGTTGCAATAACTACTATAATGAAGCTTTAAATACTGAGAGCATATGTTCACAAAAAAAATTTTTTTAGCAGGCAGAGTTAGACAGTGAGAGAGTCAGAGTGAAAGGTCTTCCTTCCATTGGTTCACTCCCCAAATGGCACTGCGGTCAGCGCGCCGTGCTGATCTGAAGCCAGGAGCCAGGTGCTTCCTCCTGGTCTCCCATGCGGGAGCAGGGCCCAAGCACTTGGGCCATCCTCCACTGCCTTCCCGGACCACAGCAGAGAGCTGGACTGGAAGAGGAGCAACTGGGACAGAACCAGCGGCCCAACCGGGACTAGAACCTGGGGTACTTGCGCCGCAGGCGGAAGATTAGCCTAGTGAGCCACGGAGCCAGCTACACAAAAATTTTAATACCAATTTTTATTAAGAAGAAGAATGGCAGTTTATTCAATAGAAGCATTCAAGCATAACACTATGTTAGGCAAGAAATCTGGAGGGCAAGTGATATGGAAATACAATTTCATTGAAAAAAAACATATAGCTTTTTATGATTGAAATGATTTGTTCATTTGTTTGAACTGAACTATGGGTTCATCACTTCAACACTGTTGTATTATAATCTTGGCTACCTTTTAGGAAGAGATTTAGGGAGTACACATTTAGCCTAGCAATGAAGATACTCCTGTCCCACGTTGGAGAACCTGAGTTCCATCTCTGGCTCTGGTTCCTGACTCCAGCTTCCTGCAATGCAGCCCTGGCGAGGCAGCAGTGATGACTCCCCAGTCACTGGGTTCCTGCCACCCACAGGACAGACCAGGAGTGGATTCTTGGTTCCTGACTTAGCCTGACCCAATCCCCATTAATGTACGCATTTGGGGAGTGAACCAGTAGATGGGAGCTCCATTTATTTGTCTCTGAAATAAGTAAAATGATATGACAGTAGTTAAATGCAAATGATATCCTTTTTAAACCATTGAAATATATGACAAATGTTAGATTCATCTAACTTTTAAAATGTGTATGAGAATATCTAGTTTTGAAAATTAATTTAGGGGGCTGGCGCTGTGGTATAGCAGGTAAAGCTGCCGCCTGTAGTGCTGGCATCCCATACGGGTGCAGGTTCGAGTCCTGGCTGCTCCACTTCCAATCCAGCATTCTGCTGAGGCCTGGGAAAGCAGTAGAATATGGCCTAAGACCTTGGGCCCTGCACCTGCGTGGGAAACCTGGAGGAAGTTCCTGGCTCCTAGCTTCCGATCGGCCGAACTCTGGCCGTCGTGGCCAATTGGGGAGTGAACCAGCAGATGGAAGATCTCTCTCTCTCTCTCTGCCTCTGCCTCTCCTTCTCTCTGTGTAACTCCAACTTTCAAATAAAATAAATAAATCTTTAAAAAAAAAGAAAAAAGAATATTAATTTAGGACATGCCTTAGTCCCGGATCTGGAGGTTAGAGAGTCCAAGATCAAGCAAATGTGGACAATGGCGAAGGCCCATGCAGGAGTTCATAGATGGGCATCTTTATGCTGCATCCTCACCCAACTGAGCTGACCTCCTTAACTCCTTTCAGGAGGGCTCGTCCCCTGTGACTCACCTCCCAGAGGCCATACCTCCTAATGCCATCATGCTGGAGATCAGGATTTTAACATACGACTTTAGAGGAGGGGGGAAAAAACACTGGGTTCATAGCAGGGCACAAGCAGGGCATAAAGGACTGAAAACTCCACGCTCTCAAGCTTGGAGCTTGTCAACACTTCTGAGCATTGTGTTTGCATTGTATATCCCCCCCCTTTTCTTTTTTACAGAAAGGTTTGCTACCTTGCTGCGTCTTCCCTCCCCTCATCCCCCCACCCCCACCCCAGCAAGTAACTTTCTCCACCCAGTGTCTATAACCATGTGTGGAAGCATGTCTTCCCATGTTCCCCTGAAGGTGGACCTGTGACTTCATAGCAAACCTCATGCCAAGGTCCCCGCCATTGGACCTGTAAAACTCCTGCTTCACATACTGAGTTCCTTCCATCAGGCTCTTTCCTGCAAATTTCCTCCCAAACTGGCTGTCCACTGCCAGCGTTAGCAGTGCACAGGACAGAGGCTGCCAGGCTGGGGGGAACTGGTAATGGCTCCTGCAGGGAGGCAGAGGATTCCACCAAAAGGAAGCTGTATCTGCAGATGAGTCACTTCATTCCTTCTAAAACTCTGACCTGTCTGAGCTTCCCAATTCACCCCCTTTTTCTTTGAAAGTTCTCTGTCAAATAATACCAATCCCTGATGAAGGGTGAAATATAAAGGACACGTGACCTCTCCTTCATCTGAGTTTCTGCAGGGTTGACAGGAATGACATGGCCCTCTGTGAAATGCCAGCGTTGCCAATCACATGTCCATCTTGAAGCACGCCTGCTTCCCACGCTCCTGTTACGTCCCTGCCAGTCCACCTCCTTCCCTGCCTGTACCTTGATCTGCTTGCTTTTTCTGAGCATTCTCTCTGATCCCCACATGCAATGGTACTTAGCTACCAGCAGGTGTGAACACAGCTCAGATCTCTATTTCCAGCTAAGCTGCTGCTTCTGAGCCTCATTTGAATTTACAACCTACTCGCAATGGAGCTCTTTGTTTCGGTGTTAATTATGTCTCCCTAAATATGAGTAAATTTGTTGCTCCTGAAAGATATACAGTGTACATCCCATGATTCCCATGTGCTCTAACCATTAAAGCTGTTTAAGCATGCGGAATCTGGTCACCTTCAAATTATCCACTCTTCCACATTAGAACTCTACTGTAATTTTTTCCCATTTATTTATTTGAGAGAAAGAGAGACAGGGGAGAGAGAGAGAGAAAGAGAGAGAGAGAGAGACATGTCCTGCCCACTGTTTTGTTCTGCATGTCAGGCCACTCTACTCAGCAGCGTGTCTGTTCTCTATCTCTGCTTTCCACCTCTGGTACAATCATTCTACCCATGTCAGATGCTCTTTTCCTTTCCGCTCCAGTATGCTCCCCAGCCTATGAGTGTTGACCCACTTTTCACACGTTCAGTGTGGTCTTCATTTATTTTTCCATTACTCATTTATCTTAATTTTTTAGAATTCTAATAGAATGTATTGTGTGTACAAATTCATTTGGACGTCAAGTCAAGTACAATCTTCAATTTATATGTAAGAATTTCAGATATTTTGGACTTTTCAATTATAATACTATTCTAGAATGAGTGTTTATGTCCCCCCACATTTCCCATCCTGAAACCCTACCCCTAATGGGACAATATTGGGGGTGAGGCCTTTAGGGGTACTTAGGTCATGGAGGTTGAGCACTCCTAACTGGGTTTAGTTTCTTCTTAAAAATTCCTGAGAGACCATCTTTACTCTGCTATATTCGGCTGCACCAAGAAATGGGCTGTGAGTAACCCAGAAGGTGCTCACCAGAACTTGATGGTACTGGCACCATGGTCCAGGAACTTTAGCCTAAGAGAAATACATTTCTATTTTTGATAAGCCACCCAGTCTATGGTAATTTGGTACAGTAGCCAATACCAAGATTAATACTTAGGATTTTAGAGTATGGGAATCTTTTTTTTTTTATTTTTATTTTTTGACAGGCAGAGTTAGACAGTGAGAGAGACAGATAGAGTGAATGGTCTTCCCTCCGGTGGTTCACTCCCCAAATGGCTGCTACGGCTGGTGCGCTGCGCCGATCTGAAGCCAACAGCCAGGTGCTTCCTCCTGGTCTCCCATGCGGGTGCAGGGCCCAGCACTTGGGCCATCCTCCACTGCCCTCCTGGACCACAGCAGAGAGCTGAACTGGAAGAGGAGCAACCAGGACAGAATCTGGCGTCCCAACTGGGACTAGAACCCGGGGTGCTGGCGCCGCTGGTGGAGGATTAGCCTAGTGAGCCGTGGCATGGGCCTAGAGTGTGGGAATCTTATTTAGCTAACCTGATATGCCCAGAGCAATAGGGTGAAAACAGTAATGTTTAGCAAGTGCTTACTACATAAATATTTAAAAAGCAGTCACCCATTTCCAAAGTCAAGGTGCATCAAGTGCTGTGTTATTGAAATGACAATTGATAATTGGAAAAATATTAAGGAGATGGAGTATTTATTAAATGTCAGAGTCCCAGAGCAAGTGTTATGTTTTTTAATAAGCAGTAAACCATCAGGTAGGATTTGAAAAATGTCTGCTTGCCCAAATGTGTCTTCCTCAAAACTTTTGCTGCTATGCTTAAAGTTATCAAATCAAATATTTCTTAGTGTTCACAAAGTCCTAATAAAAGCCAGAATGTTATTTAGAGGAGCGTTTTGGCTGACATTTGTCAGATTAGTCAGGTTAGTCGTCCAGACCTTAAGAAGGTTCTGGAATGGGTAGAAGTGAAGAAAAGAGGTGGAGGAGAAGGTGCAGGGTGTGCAGTTCTGTGGAAGGCAGTCTCAGAGAAAATACAGGGGGCAACCCGGGATACGTGACTGATGTGCTGAAGAGAGGAACAGGAGCAAGGTGTGGGCACAGCAGGCAGCTCCTGAATGAGCTGTGTCTATGGGAGAGGGTTGTGCTTTGCACCAGATAAATTCTGTCAAATTACTATTGTGTAGGGACTTCAGTCTAGTGAAAATATCTTCAATAGTAGAATTCAAGTTGTCAGTTAGAGGGAAATATCCTATTAAGATTCCTGCGGGTCCCAAACTACATTTCTATGGGTATTTTGGCTTTCATCCACTCATCTTTTTATGTAAAAAAAAAAAGGAGTTTGATCAAGGAAAGGTATAATATGAGAAAGAAAGAGAGAGGAGAAGGAAAAGAATGTGCAATGTTGAGCGCTCCTATAACTGCGGCAATGCAGATGCTTGAATAGTTCTTTTCTGTATTTTCACAGTAAGAGAGTTGTAAGCACTCTCATTTCTCCAAGAAGAAACTGAGATTTGGAAATATTAGATAAATGCTTCTGTGTGCTTGCTTATTAAGAGCTAAACTGAATCCAAAGTAACTTCAGAAAGTGTTGTGGTTAGGTAAAAAATTTGTGGTTGGGTGAAATTAAAAGATAGATTTATTTTGCTCAAAAAATATTTTTGAAATCCATGCATAGTTGCTTTTTATAGTGCACATTTACTGTAAACCATTTGAAGAGCCTAGGTCTCTAAAACTCCAGAATTCATGCTGCTTTACAAAATTCCAATTAAAATGAGAAAAGAAAAGAACAAACAGAAATATCCTGAGAGTTTAGACTGTCACTTGTCATGAGACTAATCATTTTTATGTGATGGAAAAATTCCCTTAAGCAGGAAAATGGTTAGGTTTATGAGTTGTAAGCAACAGAAATCATTTTTTTGATTGAATATCTTAGCTTGGATCCTAGAAGCTGGCTCTGAGACAGAGTTTATATGCAAACAGATTTTGGGGGAAATGATCTTGATAAACTTGAGTAGAGGATTGGGAGAATAATAGAGAAAAGGAAAGAAGCCAATAAAGGTGCATCATCAAGTAGGCTACCATAGTGGGCAACCATCACTTAATCCCACATGGTTATTGCCCCCCAGGAGTTAGGGACCAGCTCCCAAGAGTTAATGATCACAAACTGCTCCAGTGGAGCATTAATCTCCATCATTTCCATCCTGCCCTGGGTGCAGGTGGGTTGGCTCAGGCATCGAGAGAAAGACAGCAAGCCCTCAGGCAAAGAGAAGATGCTGAGAGTTGAAAGTTGATTGGCAGGTACTGAAAAGGTAAGGGGATGTGGACAAAAATGTCACCTGCTCCATTAAGAGAAATGGTGTACTAAAACATTATGGGTCATGTTGTCAAAGGGTATTCTTTGAGAAATTGTTTTGGGAAAACAGACATCCACATGCAACAAAATGAAATTAACCCACTATCTTACATAATACACATGAAGTAATGCATCAAAATGGACTAAAAATTTAAGCATAAGAACTGAAACTTAAAACTCTTAAAAAAAACATGGGAGGAAAGATTCATGATATTAGATTTGGCAATAATTTTTGGATATTACATCAAAACTACAAGCAATAGAAGCAGAAATAGATAAATGGGATTCTATCAAACTAATGACTTCTGCACTGTAAAGGAAACAATCAGCAGAGTGAAAAGACAATCTATGGAATGTAGAAAATATTCTCAAAACATATATATTTATAGTAATTATTATTCAAAATATGTAAGGAACTCCTGTAACACAATAGCATAAGATAATTCAATTAAAAATGGGCAAAGAACTTGAATAAACATTTCTCCTAAGGAGAATTGTAAATAGCCCATGGGTGTATAAAAAAGATTCTCAAGGTCACTAATTGTTAGGGAAACGCAAAGCAAAACCATAGTAACGTATCATCTTATACCTTTTAGAATGGCGATTATTAAACAACAACAAAAAACTATTGGCATGGACATAAAGATATTTGAATCTTTTACTTTGTTAGTAGAAGTATGAAATGAGACAACTTCTTTAGGAAAAACTATTGAGTTTCTTTTAAAATTATCAATAAAATTAAGTATTTTTAAAAATTGTTAAAAATATGACCTAGTAGCCCTAGTTCTGAGTATATAACCATAAGAATTGATATCAGTGTACTTCTGTGTTCTTATAGCATTAGCCAAGTATGGAAACAGCCTGAAGATCCATCTGTGTGGAGTGGATAAGTAAAATGTGGCATATACATACAATGGTATATTATTCAGTGTTAAACAAGAAGGAAATCTTGTCATATGTGGCAACCCAAATGAACCTGGAGAACATTATATTGAAATTATTCTTAGTGAAATAAGCTAGTCAACAGGCAAATCCTGCCTGACTCCGCTTACATGAGGTATCTTGAATATAATAAAGTCAAGAGAGCAGAATGGTGGTTGCCAAGGGTTTGGGGAAGGCAAAGTGGGTAACTGATCGTCAGTAACAGTCAGAGTTGTCTAGAAAAGTCCCCAAACTCCTCCATGAAATGCATTTTGTGATGGCATAATGACCAACGCCTACAGAGCAGTACAGGTGCACCTCAGCACAGTTAACCCCGAGCATATGACAGCCGTTAGCACTCCCACTCCGACTGCATTTGGCATTTAACCATGCTGTCATTCACTCTGTGCCAGAGAGATTCTTCAGTCCATCATCTCAAAAAGCTTCCATTACTGGGCAGTTTCATCTGATTTGTAAAGCCAAAGTGACTTAACTGAACATTCCCGCAAGAGAGGCTACAGGAACGGGCACCTGGAACTTCAGCTTCCGTGGAACCTGTGAGGCCGAGGAAGACAATTCCATAAGCACAAGAAAGCAGTTAAGAGACGGGTTCTCCAGAGGGGAATAATAAATGCCCACGCTGTGTAGTTAGCGTATTTTAATCTGCGATCTAAAGTTTCTTTGTTGGATTTGTTCCCAGAAATAAGCTGTGGGTCACAGCTCTCCATCAGAAAGTGCGAAAGAGATCCTGAGCTGAGGGCCTCAGCTTCAACTGAGGAGATTTGGAGATTACTTCCTTTTTGGTCTTACCTCAGTTTTGTGTTTTTTTTTTTTTTTTTTTTTTTTGGTAATTTTCAATGCTGTTATTTTTCTGGGTCAAAATTCTTCTGGCTTTTCCCTTTATTTTTTTCTTCTGATGTGTAAGAAAGTCGGCTGTAAGAAGTCTTTCTCCAAATGCATCCCCAGGGCACTATTAAAAGCAGTGAGCAGCAGCCTCTCCTCCCCTCGGTTTAGTCCATGACTCACTCACTCATTATGAGCATCAGGAGCCAGAGCCGGGAAGACAATTCATTCTGACAACACTGCGCGGTCACCAGATAGTTACATCTGATGCAGAGGAAGGGATGAACTATGAAGATAAGACAGAATCGGCCTCAAAGCAGTTTATAATCTACAAAACAATGCACCAACTAGGTAACTATATAACCAACTGTATTACACAGGAATAAGCAAGGAATTAATTAAAATGAGAACACAGGGAGGGGCAGATTTATTTCCACAAGGAACTGGGTCAGGGGATGTCTAGGGCATTTAGAGAGCTAAAGCTTGAAGTTTGGAACGGATTGGGACAAACAGAGTTAGGAAATGGCAAGGGGATTTCCAAAGAAACCAAAAAAAGAAAACACGGATTTTGTTTGAGAATGGTTGGAGCCTAATTTGCTTGGAAAATGTGCTGTTCATAGAACAGGAGGGAACACCGAAGTGTACATGGTGGAAAGCCTTGGTGGAACCAGGTGGAGCAAGGTGCCCCTCCTGGGCCATCCCGGGGTGTTCCACTCATCGCCGTTGGTAACAGCCCATTTATTTCAGACCACTTCCAGATGCAGAGATTAAGAAGTGGGGGCCAGCACCATGGCTCACTTGGGTAATCCTCCGCCTGCAGCGCTGGCATCCCATATGGCCGCCAGGTTCTAGCCCTGCTTGCCCCTCTTCCAGTCCAGCTCTCTGCTGTGGCCTGGGAAGGCAGTGGAGGATGGCCCAAGTGCTCAGGCACCTGCACCTGCATGGGAGACCAGCAGGAAGCACCTGGCTCCTGGCTTTGGATCGGCATAGCTCTAGCCATGGCGGCCATTTGGGGGGTGAACCAATGGAAGGAAGACCTTTCTCTCTGTCTCTCTCTCTCTCTCACTGTCTTTAACTCTACCTGTCAAATAAATTAAAAAAAAAAAAAAGAAGTATGCTGATGTTCTACATGCTGGGTAGATGTTATTTTACCAAAGCAAAAGAGTGCTCTCTCTTCATGTCCTATTTAACAACTTTCTGAATATCATCTCAGTTTTATGGTGACAAGTACTTTTGAGATGAGTCAACAGAACTGTTCTGAAAGGCACAGAACAAATTTCCGAAGAGTGTCTCTAACCCTGTCTTTTGGGTTTTGCAAGAACTCAGTGGTTTAAATAATGCCATTATACCAGTTTCCAGTAAGGATGAGAAGTATTCTAATTAAGTCATTTAAAACAACAATTTTATTCCAAACATATGTGCTACCAAATGTGTTTTTAAAATTAATTTTCCATTGCTCTTTTCTGCAAATTAGCATTTTCATCATTGTAAATGTGATATGCAAAAAGAAAATATCAGAAGTCAGAATTTGTGATAAAATAAATTCTTTGCTTATTAACATTTACACCAGCAATACATGTTTAAAAATTACCTTCCAAAACAAAAAAAATAGTTAATTTATAAATATTGAAAGTAAAAATTGTCCAACAATATACTAAAAGCAGAACTATGAAAGTCTATTATCTTATTAGTGCATGTTTGCTTTAGAAAATTAGTAGGCCAAGCCTCCACCTACTTTAAAAAAGTAGTAGGCTAAGCCTCCACCTACAGTGCTGGCACACCTTATGGGCACTGGATAGTGTCCAGGCTACTCCTCTTCCATCCAGCTCTCTGCTATGGCCTGGAAAAGCAGTAGACAATGGACCAAGTGTGTTCATCCTTGCACCTGTGTGGGAGATCCTGGAAGAAGTTCCTTGCTCCTGGCTTTGGATTGGTCTATTTCTGGCTTTTGTGGCTGTCTGGCTATTCTGTAGATGGAAGACCTTTCTCTGTCTCTCCATCTCTCTGTCTGTAACTCTACCTCTGAAATCAATAAATAAATAAAATCTTTAAAAAATCCTGATTGACTTCCACTCTTCCTTCATTCTTTCACTTTTCCTGTCCTATCTTTTATTTATTTTTTAAAATTATTTATTATTGATTTGAAAGGCAGAAAAGCAGAGGCAGACAGAGAAAGAGAAATAGAGAGAGATCTTCCACCCACTGGTTCACTCTCCAAATGCCACAAGGGCTGGAGCTGGGCCAGTTCAGAACCAGGAGCTTCTTCCTGGTCTCCCACATGGGTGAACGTGCCCAAGCACTTGGGCCATCTTCTACTGCTCTCCCAGGCCATAGCAGAGAGCTAGATGGGAAGTGGAGCAGCTGGGACTCGAATCGGCACCCAAATGGGATGCCAGCACTGCAGGCGGTGGCTTTACCTGCCACACCACAGCACTAGCCCCAAGAAATAAATCTTAAAAACAAAACAAAACAAAATATTGGATTAACTTGAGAATTTATTTCCTTTAAATGAAGGTGAAAAATGTCTTTCATTCTCCAGTGAGTTTGTCAGAGTTTAAATATTGCTATGCCCGCTTGATTTAGTTGTTTTGGTGCTATACAATCATTTATATAAATTTTAAAATTTTCCATATTTCCTTTTACTAATTTATGCTTATTTCCATATTGCATAAAGAGCTTGAATCTGAATAATTTGGATATAAGTATTTTGTAAAACTTATGGATTTTACGATAGTGCTAGCAATAACATTTGGAGAATTTGAGTTACATCATTTAATAATCTGTAGTGGGGCTGGTGTTGTGGCATAGCTGGTAAAGCGCAGCCTGCAATGACAGCATCCCATTTGAGTGCTGACTTAAGTCCTGGATGCCCAACTTCTTTTCCAGCTCCCTGCTGATTTGACTGGGAAACCAGCAAAAATGGCCCAAGTGTTTGGGCCCCTACACCCATGTGGGAGACCCAGATGAAGCTCCTGGCTCCTAGATCCTGGCTTCTGGCTTCCATCTGACCCAGCCCCAGTCATTGTGGCCATTTGGAGAGTCAACCACAGCAGATGGAAGATGCCTCTCTTTATCTTTCCCTCTCTGTAACTCTGCCTTTCAAATACATAAATTAATCTTTTATTAAAAATCTGTAGCAATGCAAACAGCATCCGAGCTATAATTTCATCTGTATTTCACAGTTTGTTTTGTATGTTTGAAAGGTACAAATACAATTTTATTTGTATGTTTGAAAGGTAGAGTTACAGAGAGGCAGAGGCAGAGGCAAAGAGAGAGGTCTTCCTTGGCTGGTTTACTCCTCAGATGGCCGCAGCGGCTGGAGCTGAGCCCATCTGAAGCCAGGAATGAGGAGCTTCTTCCGAGCCCTTCTTCCGCTGTTGTCTCAAGCCATAACAGAGGGCTGGAATGGAAGTGGAGCAACCAGGTGTAGAACATGTGCCCATAAGTGATGCCAGCACTTTAGGCCGCAGCTTTACCTGCTACACGACAGCACTGGCCTCTCACAGTTCCTTTTATCTTGAACTTCTGTCCTACCCGCTTACAACAGCATCTCTCACCTGGCCTAGTACCATGATCTCTTGTACCTCTTTTTGACAGTCCTTTTTCCTCCTTACCATATATTTTCTAAAAGGCAGTCTGAGTTATCTTTGAAAATCTGATGCTGTCACTTCACCTGCTTAAAATTCTTTCGATGTCTTTGTGTTGTCTTGGAATAGTTGAAAATTTTTGGCTTTGTCTAGTAGTGGTCTCCAGTCACTACTCAGAACTCTCTAAAAAATGTCTTTTTTTTTTTTTGAAGATTTATTTATTTGAAAGGCAGAGCTACAGAGAAAGAGGCAGAGACACACACACACAGAGAGAGAGAGGTCTGCCATCCTCTGGTTCACTCCCCAAATGGCTGCAGCAGCTGGGCCTGAACCAAGCTGAAGCCAGGAGCCAGAAGCTTCCTCTGGGTCCCTCACCTGGATGCAGGGGCCCAATCACTTGGGCCATCTTCCACTGCCGTCCCAGGCATGCCAGCAGGGAGCTGGATCAGAAGTGGAGCAGCCATGACTTGAACCAGCACCCTTATGGGATACCGGTGCTGCAGGCAATGGCTTTACCCTCTGTGCCACAGCACCAGCCCCTCTAAGGATGTATTATTGGAATCTTTGATTTTCTAGCTTCTCACATATGTCATTTTCCTTTGTGCTATGCTGTCTTGCTCCATTTCCTCTAAATGACTAAATACCCTTCAAGTTGTACAACAAACGACACCTCATTTCATCAGGGTTCTTCTTTCATTTTAGGCTCATGTAGAGCTATGTCCCTTCCCTTCATAATGCTTATTTCAATAGTACTTATTTTTTTTTTTTTTTTTTTTTTTTTTTTTTTTTGACAGGCAGAGTGGACAGTGAGAGAGAGAGACAGAGAGAGAAAGGTCTTCCTTTGCCGTTGGTTCACCCTCCAATGGCCGCCGCTGCAGCCGGCGCACCGCGCTGATCCTGGCAGGAGCCAGGAGCCAGGTGCTTTTCCTGGTCTCCCATGGGGTGCAGGGCCCAAGCACCTGGGCCATCCTCCACTGCACTCCCTGGCCATAGCAGAGAGCTGGCCTGGAAGAGGGGCAACCGGGACAGAATCCGGCGCCCCAACCGGGACTAGAACCCGGTGTGCCGGCGCCGCAAGGTGGAGGATTAGCCTATTGAGCCACGGCGCCGGCTTCAATAGTACTTATTTTAATAGATAATGATTTGTGTATGATTATTTTAACATAATCTGCCCCCTCAACTAAACCAAGTGCTCATGAGAGAAAGGATCACTAATGCTTGATTTTGACGGTAGTGTTTTCTGAGCATTTTACAGAGTAACTGTCATTCATTACTAAATTGAACAGTTGCCTAAAAAAGTAGCAGGTGGAATCTAGAAAATATAAAAGGGATTCTACACCATGATCAAATGAAATTCATTGCAAGAATGCAAAGATGGTTTAACATCTAAAAATAAAATCAAACACTGTAAATACTATATAATAACATAAAGTATAAAAACAGTCAACCAATTCAGAAAAAGCATTTGAAAAAAATCTAACAGCATTTCATAATAAAAGGGCTCAACAAAATAGGCACAGAAAACAACTTGCTCAAACTGATAAAGGACATCTAGGAAAATCCACAGCCACATAATGGTGAAAAACTGAATGCCAAGAATAGTCACTCTTGAAAATTCTATTTTAAGTTGTACTAGACATCCTAAGCAAGAAAAAGAAACAAAACATCAAGATTAGAAGAGAAAAAGTAAAATTAATTCAATTTGTATATGACATGAACTTGTATATAGAAATCATAATCTATTAAAAATGTTAAAACTGATAAATGAATTCAACAGGGTTTGAGAATAAAAGAAAACAGACACTTGTAGTATTCCTGTGTGTTAGTAATGAATACTTCAAAAATCAAATTAAGGAAATAATTCCACTTACAATAACATCAGGAAAACAAAGGGTTTTTTTAAAGATTTATTTATTTATTTGAAAGAGTACTCAGAGGAGAGAGAGAGAGAGAGAGAGAGAGAGAGAAAGAGAGAGAGAAGGTCTTCATTCACTGGTTCACTCCCCATCTGGCCACAATGCCAGTGCTGCGCAGATCCGAACCCAGAAGCCAGGAGCTTCTTCCAGGTCTCCCACACAGGTGCAGGGGCCCAAGGACTTGGGCCACTTTCTACTGCTTTCCCAGGCCATAGCAGAGAGCTGGATTGGAAGTGGAGTAGCTGGTTCTCGAACCGGAGCCCATATGGGATGCTGGTGCTTCAGGCCAGGGCATTAACCCGCTGTGCCACAGCATCAGCCCCAAGAAAACAAAATTTTGTTGTTTGTTTGGGTTTTTGTTTCCCCAAAAGAAACTATTTAATGAGTATAAATTTCATAAGTACAACTTTAGGAATATAGTGATTCTTCCCATTATACCCTCCCTCACACACTGACTCCCATCACACCTCCTCACTTTCCCATTCCCAGTCCCATTCTCCATTAAGAGGGAAAAAAAAAAGCAAGCAAACAAAAAAAAACCAGTTCCTCAACAGTCAAAACAAGGGCTGTTCAAGTCTTTGCTTCTTTTTTTTTTATTTTTTTATTTTTTGACAGGCAGAGTGGACAGTGAGAGAGAGAGACAGAGAGAAAGGTCTTCCTTTGCCGTTGGTTCACCCTCCGATGGCCGCCGTGGCTGGTGCGCTGCGGCAAGCACACTGCACTGATCCGATGGCAGGAGCCAGGTACTTATCCTGGTCTCCCATGGGGTGCAGGGCCCAAGCACTTGGGCCATCCTCCACTGCACTCCTGGGCCATAGCAGAGAGCTGGCCTGGAAGAGGGGCAACCGGGACAGAATCCGGTGCCCCGACCGGGACTAGAACCTGGTGTGCCGGTGCCACAGGTGGAGCATTAGCCTGTTGAGCCGTTGCACTGGCTTGTCATTGCTTCTTAAATGTCAATTTCACTTATACAGATTTCCTTTTAGGTGCTCTGTTATCACAGATCAGGGAGAACATATGGTATTTTTCCCTTTTGGACTGGCTTATTTCACCAAGTATGATGTTTTACAGATTCATCCATTTTGTTGCAAATGACCGGATTTCATTTGTTTTGTGTTACCTCTGTGTAGTATTCCACAGATACATATCCCATAATTTCTTTATCCAGTCTTCTAAAGACAGGCATTTAGGTTGATTCCATGTCTTGTCTATAGTGAAATGAGCTGCAATAAACATGGGGATACAGAAAACTCATTGACGCTGACTTCATTTCCCTTGGGTAAATTCCCAGGAGTGGGATGGCTGGGTCATATGGTAGGACTATACTCAGATTTTTGAGGTATCTCCATACTGATTTCCCTAGTGGTTTTATCAGTTTGCATTCCCACCAACAGTGGATTACTTTTTTCCCTACATTCTTGTCAGCATTTGTTGTTTGTTGGTTTCTGTATGAAAACCATTCTAACTGGGGTGAGATGAACCTCACTGTGGTTTTGATTTATATTTCCCTGATGGCTAGTGATCCTGAGCATTTTTTCATATGTCTGTGGGCCATTTCAATTGTCTCTATTGAAAAATGTCTGTTTAAGTCCTTCACCCATTTCTTAACTGGATTCTTTTTTTGTTGTTGTAGAATTTCTTGATTTCTTTATATATTCTGTTTGTGAATCCTTTATCAGCTGCATTGTTTGCAAATAATTTTTCCCATTTTCTTGGTTGCCTCTTCACTTTGCTTAGTGTTTCTTTTGCAGTACAGAAGCTTCTCAATTTGATGTAATCCCATTTGTTCCTCTGGTATCTTTTCCATGAAATCTTTGTGCCAATGCCTTACAGGGTTTCCCAAGTGCTCTGTAGTGATTTGATGGTATCAGGTCATAGATATAAGTCTTTAATCCATTTTGAATGGGTTTTCATGTGAGGTGTAAGGTAGGGGTCCTGCTTTATACCCTTGCATATGGAAATCCAGTTTTCCCAAACCATTTGTTGAAGGGACTCTCCTTGCTCCAGGGATTGGTTTTAGCTCCCTAGTTGGTTGTAGATGCTTGACTTCTGGTGTTTTTATTCTATTCCATTGAGCCATCTATTTTTGTACCAGTACAGGGCTGTTTTGATTATAACTGCCCTGTAGTATGTCTTGAAATCTGGTATTGTTATGCCTCTGGCTTTGTTTTTGTTGTATAAGATTGCTTTAGCTATTCTAGGTCTCCTGGGTTTCCATACAAATTTCAGCATTTTTTCCAGATCTGAGAAGAATGTCTTTGGTATTTTGATTGGTATCGCATTGAATCTGTAAATTGCTTTCAGAAGAATGGGCATTTTGATGATACTCTTCCAATCCATGAACATGGAAGATTTTTCCATTTTTTTGTATCTTCTTCTGTTTCTTTCTTTAATGTTTTGTAATTCTCAATTTAAAGATCTTTGACACCCTTGGTTAAATTTATTCCAAGGTATTTGAATTTTTTTTGTAGCTATTGTGAATGGGATCAATTTCAGAAGTTCTTTTTAAGCCATGGCATTGTCTGTGTATACGAAGGCTGTTGATTTTTGTGCATTGATTTTATATATTGCTGTTTTATCGAACTCTTCTATGAATTCCAATAGTCTCTTAGTGGAGTCTTTTGGATCCCCTGTATATAGAATCATGTCATCTGCAAATAATGATAGCTTGGCTTCCTCATTCCCAATTTGTATCCCTTTGATTTTTTTTTTTTTTTTTTTTTTTTTTTTGTCTAATGGCTCTGGCTAAAATTCCAGGAATATGTTGAATGGCAATGATGAGAGTGGGCATCCTTGTCTGGTTACAGTCTCAGTGGGAATGCTTCCAACTTTTCCCCATTCAATAGGACATAGGCCCTGGGTTTGTCATGAGTTTCCTTGATTGGGTTGAGGAATGTTCCATCTCTGTTTTGGTTTCTGTTAGCATGGAATATCTTTTTCCATCCTTTCACTTTCAGTCTGCATGCATCTTTGTTACTGAGGTATATTTCTGTAGGCAGCAAATAGATGGATTTTGTTTTTTAATCCATTCAGCCAGTCTATGTCTTTTAACTGGAGAGTTCATGCCATTTATGTTAAAGATGACTATTGATAAGCAACGACTTTGCCCTGCCATTTTTCCATAAATATTCCTATTTTTTACTTTGGATTTCCTTTGTACTTTTACTGGGAGCTTTCCTTCCTTGACTTTTTCCATAGTGACGACCATGTTTCTGTGTTTCTGTGTGGAGCACATCCTTAAACATCTTCTGCAGGGCTGGATGGGTGGTCACAAATTCTTTCAGTTTCTGTTTATCATGGAAGGTCTTTTTCATTCGTAAATGAGAGCTTTGCAGGGTAATATATTCTGGGTTGATAGTTTTTTTTTCTCTTAAGACTTGGACTATATCTCGCCATTCTCTCTTAGCCTGTAGGGTTTCTGATGAGAAGTTTTCTATGAGTCTAATTGGAGATCCTCTGAAAGTAATCTGGTGTTTCTCTCATGCACATTTAGAATCAAATAACTAACTAAATAAATAAATAAATCTTTTTTAAAAAATGGAAAGAGGATTGAATTGAGATTTTCTAAAGATGATATGCAAATGGTCAATAAGCATATGAAAAGATGCTTAATATCATTGTTATTAGTGAAATGCAAATCAAAACCAGAATGGAACAGCATTTTATGCTCACACTAATGGATGTAATGCAAGAATAGACAATCACACATGTTGGCAAGGATGTGGAGAAAGTTGAGTCCTCATACATTACTGATGATGTTGTAAAATTGTACTGCCATTTTGAAAACAATTGGCAGTTCTTCAAAAATTGAAATATAGTGAAATCATATGACTCAACAATTCCATCCAAGAAAAAGAAGCACATTTATCCATACAAAAACATCTACATGAATATTTATAGTATAATCCTTCAAAATAGCAAAAAGTGGAAACAATACAAATATCTGTCAACTAAAGAACAGGTATATGATGTCACACGTCTGTAATATGGAATATTATGTGTCCATAAAGGAAATGAAGTCCTGTCTGAAATGTCCTACAACTGGGTGATCTTTGAAAACATTAAGTGGCAGAAACCAGCGACAAACAGCACCCAGTGCATGATTTCATTTAAAGTAGGAAAACCTGCAGAGACAGAATTAGATCAGAGGCTGGCGAGTGCCCGGGTTGTTAGGGGAGGCAATGGATGTTCAGTTTCTTTTAGAGGACGTAACAAATGTTTAGATATTTATTCTGGTGGTGGCACATCCCTGTGAAAAGCATTGACTTGCACACATTAAATGGTTGAATTGTGTGCTACTTATATTATGTCTCAATGAAGTGTTCAAGAACAGTGACTTAATGAACAAATTGATACTAAAATAGTAATAAATATCAATATTGTATAATAGGCTCAAATACTTTGAAGTTCCTTGCATGTTCAATGAATATAAAATATAAATCTTCTGAATTGCCTTATTAAATTAGAATACGTCATCAATTTCTAAAGCAGGTTTCCTGAAGGCTACTCACAAACACGTTTTGATGTGAAACATGCATGTATTGTTCCTCAAACAGCCTTTGTTATTTTCCCATCTTTAAATCAGGACTTAGCTTCTCATCTGAATTTAAATCCAATACCAAGTACTTAGTGGACTGTGTAGATTTTACTAACAACAACATCAAAAAAGAAGGAGACTCGTGGCGGGAGTGGGGAGAGTCAAGTTTGTTAAGATTCCACGTGGGAAATCTTTGAATAAATATCCCACTTTGCATTTCAGTGATGCGCAGAACGACTTCTCCACTTGGCGTGTCACTGCCGTGTTGCCCGCTGTGCTCCGACCCTTCCTCCCGGCAGTAGAGGCCTGCTGCTGCCGCCTGCTTGCTGACACGGAACTTCCTTGCCGTCGCAGCTGCCTCATTTTCAGTGCCAGCTGACCCACCGTCTGGACATAGGACTTTCAGGTCGGTGTACTACAGCTTTTTCTCAAAACTGTTGACGTGTTGTTAATATTCACAGGAAGTATTTTTCTCTGTATCTAGTTCCTTATAGATGAAAGAATATTATTAAGGCATTTGGAAACACTGGATTTCTAAATATGAGTAATTATCATGTATAAAGTACAAAAACGTTGCCTTTGATCTACCATTGATTGGTACAAGGTGACAGATATCATAGTGGAGGCTGAATAGATACAAATATGGAGATTGTGGTTCTTGAACTTAGGAAAATCACCATCCAGCTCCCTCACAGATGTAATGTAAACTCACATTCCTCCAGCTCTGTAAGGAAACTAAGGTGAAGGAGGAAACGAAGGGTCAGAAAGACGGTGATGAGTCATGGACCTAGTGCCCAAGAGTGCACTTACAGTTTCTAATAATATATATGTATATTTAATTTGAGCAGTGAGCCACATTAACTATAAAAGTTTGCATACATTATCTTACTTAGGTTTCCTGGAATTCCATTCATAGTTCAGAAACATTTGACCAGTGTAACCTGGACAAGTTCATTTACCCTTGTATCTGCCAAGGTTCTTACAGAATCTACTATAGGTAATTGAGTAGAAAGGAATCTGTTACAGGTAAGTCCGTATTGTGACTGGATATTTTAGTGTCAAAGTGGGAGTAGACATACTCATGTTGATGCCTCATGAGGTTTCTGAACCTGTATATTCTGTCTTAATTGCTGATTCAGGGTACTAATTGCTGATTCAAGGTACATCTTATTTTCTGAAAGACAATTCTAAAATACCCCAGGTATGTTTCTCAGCAGATGGTATAACTATCTTCGAAGTTCCTTCCTGTGGTTGGTTTATAGTTTTACGTGGTTTCTAAGTGGTGAGGATCATGACAAGCCAGGGAATCCTGTGGACATAAACCCTGTTGCCTTATTTCTATTGTAAGAATATTGCATTCTTGAGCAGAACAAGTATTGGGCAGGAAAACACCTTGCTGAATATGATATCCTATGAGAAATAAATAGTTGCCATTAACACAATAACAAGTTTCTATATGTCACATTTACGGCTGAAAGAGCAGAGATAAAATTTTATTACCTTCGATGTTTGCATAATAAATAAAAGCTTTCAATTAATACACTAATCTCCCAGTTTAAGAATTATTTTTATATAAAATAATTACCATGAGAAGAGAAGAAAATAATGAAAGCAAATTTGGAAATCAGTCAGAGTGGAATGATTAAGTTTACCTTCGACAACCTGGGAATTTGTTTCTTGAAAAAGATTAATAAAATGGACAAGTTTGTAGCACATTTGATCAAGGTTTGTTATTTTTTAAAAATAACATAAATTCAGAAAAAGTCTACATTTTAAAAGGAAGTGAAAGAATACTTGGAAAAAAAATTATGTCCATGAACCATTCTTTTAAAGATAGGTTAAATGCCTAAATCCAATTTATCATAGTTTACCAAAGAAAAATTAAGCATATGCTTCTATTTCCAATAAAGAAATGGAATAATTTGTTAAACATCTTTTCACACACACACACAAAAAAAAATTCAGGTGATGTTACACATAAATTTTAACAAACATATAAGGATGTGTAATTTCAGTCCCCTGAAGAATTTTCCACAGAAAAAAAGAGAAAATGTTGTAGTTTCTAAAGGTAAACAGAATAATGTTCCTCAAAGATGTCTGTGTCCTAGTCCCAGAATGTGTGAATATTCGTACATTACCTCAGGCAGCAAACAGAATTTTGTGGACCATTTTATCAAGGACCCTGGGTACCCCGAGTTATCCGGACTCCCAGTGCAGTCTCAGGAATTCTTAAAAGGAAAATGGAGCCGGCGCCGCGGCTCACTAGGCTAATCCTCCGCCTAGTGGCGCCGGCACACCGGGTTCTAGTCCCGGTTGGGGCGCCGGATCCTGTCCCGGTTGCCCCTCTTCCAGGCCAGCCCTCTGCTGTGGCCAGGGAGTGCAGTGGAGGATGGCCCAGGTGCTTGGGCCCTGCACCCCATGGGAGACCAGGAAAAGCACCTGGCTCCTGGCTCCTGCCATCGGATCAGCGTGGTGCGCCGGCCGCAGCGCGCTGGCCGCGGCGGCCATTGGAGGGTGAACCAACGGCAAAGGAAGACCTTTCTCTCTGTCTCTCTCTCTCACTGTCCACTCTGCCTGTCAAAAAAAAAAATAATAAATAAATAAAAAATAAAAAAAAAGAAGGAAAATGGGAAAGGTGGAAGAGGAGCGTGAGAGAAAGAGATGACATCAGAATCAAGCTCCAAGGCACCAAGTGCATGCTAAACTGTTATAGAGGCGATAGCAAACCAATGTGTTCCTCAACTGATGTTGTCATAGTAATAAATGATCAACATAAATCCCACAGCAATTCAGAAAGACGAAGGAAAAAATATGACAATCTTTTTTTGTGAAACAAAATACAAAGTATCCTAAAGAAAATGTCAATAGTCAGAGTCTACCAATATCTGAGAAATAGATTTTAAACTAGCATATTTTAGTGGGAATGCAAAGGTGGTTTAATGTAGGGAGAATAAATAAAAAATGTTAACATACTCTTAATAGATTAAAAATATTTCCAGTAAAAATTCACCAGTCATTCATGATTAAAAAAAAAGAAAAGAAATGGTAATTAGAGTGAGTTTATCTTCAGATGTAAGAAAATCTTCTAGAAATAGTCTTAAGGCTAAATGTTAAAGTAACATTTGCTTTAAATCAGAAATGACAGGGGTATCCGTCACCACCTATTTGGCAATATTTCATAAATTCTAAGTAATTCAAGAAGATAAAAACAATAAATGATATAAAGAGAAAGAGAAGAAAAATTTATCATTTATATGTAATGGGAATTTTTTTTTTTTGTAGAAAGAGATCTACTGAGGAGTTCATCTGTATTGCTAAGACACTATTTCTTAATCTGAGTGGTGTATACACAGGTCTTCATTATAGTATTATGTAATTCTTATAGACACTTTGTATGTCCTTTACATATTAAGGATTTTAATCACAAATTTAATTTTATTGTACACAGTGGGCCTCTGTACATTATGTATTATAACTAATTTGATGTTTCACTATCATTTTGTTTATAACTTTTGTTAGCTTATATTATTAAGTTCTAGAGCTAAGAAACAATTTTTATATGATTCTGGACTTTATAGATGATTACTGAATATTTCCATAAATTTGAATACCACATGCTCTTGTATTGGCCTAATCTTAATCTTGAATATTATTGACTATTTAGAGCCACACACTACAATTTAGACTACATTTTCATTCCACTAAAAAATCCAACCCTAAGTTATATGCTGTAACCACAGAAACTGGTACCTTATTCATCTTTTAATCTGTTCAACAGATATAAATTTAGTAGTAAGGGGACAGCACTGTGGCTCAGTGAATTAATGCCCTGGCCTGAAGTGCCGGCATTCCATATGGGTGTCGGTTCTTGTCCCGGCTGTTCCACTTCTGATCCAGCTCTCTGCAATGGCCTGGGAAAACAGTGGAAGATGGCCTAAGTCCTTGGGCCCCTGAACCCGCAGAGACCCAGAAGATGTTCCTGGCTTCGGATAGGCACAGCTCTGGCTGTTGGGGCCAATTGGGAAGTGAATCAACGGATGGAAGACCTCTCTCTCTCTCTCTCTCTGCATCTTCTCTCTCTGTGTAACTCTGACTTTCAAATAAATAAATAAATCTTTTAAAAAAACTTAGTGGTAAGTATTTTTATGATACAGGGATTTATGTGGTTCACAGTCTATTAGGAAAGACTGACTCAATCAATTCAATAGTATGATCCATTTCATAGTAGATTGGGGTGGAAACAAGTGGGCAGGGTAAAATAAAACATTTTTCTAGATGAGTCCATTCATTGGGCTCATTGTTTATGAGGGTACTTCAAAAACAGAATTAGAAGATAAGTTCATTTTGGTGCAAAAAGACTGAAATTCAAACGTAGGGTCCCCGCCCCCATAAAATGTATTTTTTGCAAACTTTTTTACCCCTCATATTCAGTGAAGCATTCTGAAATCTCAGACTCAGGTCTGCTTGGCAAAAAAAAAAGGAAAAGAAGTGTGAGGCCCCGAGCAGAAGTTCTGTTGGTATTGTTAGCATGGATTTATCTAATATCCCAAATGTGTTGATGAGCAGGGATTTTATGGAAAGAAGAGAGAACATTACGTTTTATACCTGTAAAATATTATTCCTGTCACTGAGGAAGAAAAGTGAAATTAAATTATATGCTCAGAAGTTATGGGTAGAGTCAAAAGGGGGATGATTTAAGGTTAAAGTCATGGGCTTTTATGTCAGAACTCACAACATATTTTCATTAGAATGTTCTTTTAAAGTTCTTTTAATATCTTCCCAAATGCAGGTCTGAATCCTGCAATCCAGTGTAGGGCAGTTGTGAATGTAGGTTTCAGGGAGACCATACAATAAAGTCACTCTCTGTACTGTGATATCATTAAAGGATTAAAAGAAAAATCAGCTCATGCTATTTTTTCCAGTGCTTATAATATGTTTTACTCCTGGAAAATTTTTTTATTTGATTAAACTGCACTAACTTAAAATGCATTGCAGACTTTAACAGTTCTTCATAGTCTATGTCATGAAAAATATGTAACTCAGATGATTAGGAATAGTAATAGGCTAGGCTAAATTCCAGCCTCAACAGGTGCTAAATAGATTTCTTTTCTAGATCACCTCCTAAGCACTTCCAGAAATAGTAAGTAGACATCAGCTCCATAAATACTAATATTATCATTGTGGGAGAAAAGCCTCAAGACAGAAGTACACATTTTTATATAATTCTATAAACTGTATCATTTCATCAACTTAAAAGTGTTTTCAGCAAGCCTGCCTCAGAGAGTGCTGTGCTACTCTAAGTCAAACGTGAGCAGGAGTTTGCTGGGGCTCAGTAGTTGAGGTGATTTGCATCTGAGTTCAAATATTTCAAATCAAAATAAGTTCTTTCCTTTTGTAAGCTATTGCAGCAAGAGTCACGATGAATTGATCATCTCAATGTTTAAGTAAGCTTTGAAAGAACTTTTGAAATTGGTGCCTGGAGCAGACTGCAGATACCCGGTGCCCAGTGTGCCCAGTGATAGAGGGGAAATGGCTTTCTCCAGGGTCGGGACACCTACTGTCCTCAGCATTTAACTGTGAATGACAACTGTGTTTTCTGCGTGTCTGTTACCACAGAACTGTGGATTATTGTGTGTTCAATCTTCTACTCAAAGTACATTGAGAGGTCTTTATAATACATACAGTAATATCAAGTAGCATCTGCTCCCTTAAAATTCTTCAAAAGTCTACCGGTTGTTTTGGGAAAAACTTCAAAATCAGTACTGCGTCCTCAGGGCATTTTTTGATCTGGTTAATGCCTTCCTTAAGTCAGTATTCTCCATCAGACCAGCTGACTAGTTCCTCAAACATACCTGCATGTGCAGGAAGGCTGATAGCTCCCCAGACACTCAAAGCCATTGTCTACTTGCCAGTCTCTCTTTGGAATGGTTTTTGTATTTCAATTTCTGTTTTTCATTATGTACATATAGGAATGTAATTAATTTTTGACTCTTGATCTTGTTTCTAGCATTTATAAATGCACTTGTTAATTCTGGTAGCTTTTGGCAGTTACTTGGGGTTTTCCATGTTCAGAATCATGTTGTTAGTGCAGATAAAGACAATTCAATTTCTTTCCTTCTATTTTTTTATTTTTCTTGCTTGTATTGTACTGATGGGTTTCTATGTTAATACCTGTAGCTTTATCATAGATAGATTTTTATTAGATTGGGTAAGTTCTCCATGTGGTTAATATTTTGATAATCTATTAATTATAAATGAGAATTGATTTTATTGATATATCTTCTACTTTATTCCTTCAATATGGTGAATAAAATTGATTGATTTTAAAATATTAAAACAATTATTCCTATGATAAATCTTGCTTGGTTGTGATACTCATATATTACAGTCTTTATTTGTTGCTGGGTAAGGTTGCTAATATTTCACAAAGATTTTCGCATCACTCTTCATGAGTGATTTAATTTTCCATGTCTTTGCATAAAAATTTGCATAATATTGGTATTACTTTTCTTCAAAAGTGATTCATCAATGAGACCAGTTGGTCCTAGAAAATAATTGGTACAAATTACAGAAAAGGATAGTAAGATGATTCTTACAAAGAATTATTTTCCCAGATTTAACTCTATCCTCTATTCTTACTCACTCTCCTCTCATTTTTTATGTTGCCATTTAATATTATGAGTAAAAGAGTGAGCTGAGACAATAAAGATATCAGCCTAAGCAGTTTCATTTCCCCTAGTGAATGAAAGTGGTAGTGGTGGGGGAGGGGAACGGAAGAGCAGCTACAAAAGGCATAACTCAAGCCTGGGGTTTATACAGGAAGTCAGTTGTTCTGATTCCTTTAAATTAAGGCAAAATTGTCAGGGTCAGGAGCATTTACATGAGTAGGAGAAGTGGAGCCATATGCTTTCTTTCAAACTAGAGGAGAGTTCATTCACTCATTAAAGATGATACAGAGGTCAGTATAATCTTCCATGCAAAGTAACTTAGTCTAGTCTTGGTTGCTCCCCACAGATCCCCCTTTCTTTTTATTCTTTAAGGCGTTGATGCATGCCTGTCTTCGGTGCCCCACGGCACATACTCTGCTCAGCTAGAGTTGCCCACAGGTGCTTATCGCCCTATCAATCAGACAAACTGAATCCGGGTCCTCTCATTGCCATGTTGTGGGGAGGCTTTTAGGCGCTGATGCGTGCCTGTGTTCGGTGCCCTGTGGCGCATACTCTGCTCTGCTAGAGCTGCCCGCAGGTGCTTATTGCCTTACTAATCAGGCAGACTGAATCCGAGTCCTCTCATCGCCATGTTGTGGGGAGGCCTTTTTTATTTTTCTCTATTTCTCTCTATCTCCGGGCATTCCTATTTCTCTTATTTTACTTCTATCTCCCGGCATTCTTATTCCTCCTATCTGTGTGGCTTCCTGGCTCCACGGGCGCTCCGCGGTCTCCGCGCCCTTCGCGCTCGCCCTGCGGCCTCCACGCTAGCCCCGCACTCTCTCTCCACTCACGCCCCCTGCTCTCTCTCCGATCTCGGTGGCTTCCGTGAATCACGGCCTAGCTTATGTTTCCACTACAGTTTAGCTTCCATCTTTGTTCCCCGGGCTAATCTGACAAATCCCAACCTAGCTTACATCTCTGCTTTCGGCTTGGCTTTCCGTCTTTGCTCCCCGGGCTAATCTGACGAATCCCAACCTAGCTTAGGTCTCCACTTCGGCCTACCCCCGCGGCTTCACCTTCCCTAGCTTATATTTTTCTCTCCCCAGTACTTTTCCTAGCTTTCTTCCAGCAATATTTCTCTCTCATTTCTCCTAGCTTCTCCCCACAGTCCGTATCCCAGTCTAAGTTTTTTCTAGCTTTCACTTTCGCTTTTAATCTTAGATTTCTCCTAGCTTCTCCCCACAGTCCATATCCGAGTTTTTCCCTAGGCTTTTGCTAGCTTCTCATGGCACTTTTTCCATCCGGCTTTTCCCTAGGCTCTCCCTAGTCTCTCTACAGTATTTTCCCGCTTCTTCTCTCCTAGGTTTCATATCCGAGTCACAGCACCATTATGTCGCTCCCCCACTTGCGGAGGAATGACACCGGACCCTGCGCTGTTCTCTTTCCCTGCCCCTTCCTGGGTTAGCTGCCGCTCCCCCCCACCTCCGCGGAGGGGTGGCAACCCCGCCGCTTCCCCCGCTTCCGCAGAGGAGCGGCACACCACTGGCTGGCTCTCTCAGGGGTTCCTCAGATGTTCCTGGTACATGTCGTCTCTCTCCTCCTTTATAGTACTCTTCCACCAATCCCAGCTCTCTTGGTGTTCTCTCCCCATGCGCTGAGCATGCTGCTCTCCTCCAATCAGGGGCAGGATCAGCTCCTGCAGCTTGTTAGTCGAATTGGTGAGGCAGCTGTGTGGAAGCTGTTTATTCCCTCTCAGCGCCACATGGTGGGAGATCAGATGCACTGAATTAGTCCTAGCAGTTCCAGTAATTTAGTCTAGTCCCGGTTGCTCCCCACACATTTTCTTTTCTTTTCTTTTTTTTTGACAGGCAGAGTTAGACAGTGAGAGAGAGAGAGAGACAGAGAGAAAGGTCTTCCTTTTTCCATTGGTTCACCCCCCAAAGTGGCCATTATGGCTGGTGCATTGCAGCCAGCCCGAAGCCAGGAGCCAGTCGCTTCTTCCTGGTCTCCCATGCGGGTACAGGGCCCAAGCACTTGGGCCATCCTCCACTGCACTTCCGGGCCACAGCAGGGAGCTGGCCTGGAAGAGGGGCAACCGGGACAGAATCCGGCGCCCCGACCAGGACTAGAACCCGGTGTGCCGGCGCCACAAGGCGGGGGATTAGCCTAGTGAGCCGCGATGCTGGCTGAAAGTTTCATATTCTAATAATTACCATTTCTAGTTCCTAGTCCCTAGCTGAAAACAAAGTACTTCATGTAGTCTAGTTTCAAGAGAATGGTGTGGAAAGTATAAAAGGTTAATGATATTTACAGATTCACCAGATTATCAGTAGGACTGAAGCAACCTCCCGCTTGAATTTCAAGGAATGAGGCTTCCTGAAGGTGCTTCTGATTCTGCCCTAATCAGGCTCTGACAATATGAGCTAGACAAGGAAAAGTCTGCTGGACCTAAGAGTATGCAGCCAAATATTCACCCGATTTCCACAAACACTCATTCCAAGTCAGTCTTAGTTGTGTACTTTGATTGACTGAAAAGTAGTCAGGGGCTGAATCTTAGGCCCAGGGGAGTCTGCAAAAGTAGTTTCTTGTAGTAGTAGCAGTAGCAGTAGTAGTAGTAGTAGCAGTAGTAATAGCAGTAGTAGTAGCAGTAGTAGTAGCAGCAGTAGTAGTAGTAGCAGCAGTTGTAGTAGTAGCAGTAGTAGTAGCAGCAGCAGTAGTAGTAGTAGCAGTAGTAGTAGCAGCAGTAGTAGTAGTAGTAGCAGTAGTAGTAGTAGCAGTAGTAGTAGCAGTAGTAGTAGCAGTAGTAGTAGCAGCAGTAGTAGTAGTAGCAGCAGTTGTAGTAGTAGCAGTAGTAGTAGCAGCAGTAGTAGTAGTAGCAGCAGTTGTAGTAGTAGCAGTAGTAGTAGCAGCAGTAGTAGTAGTAGTAGCAGTAGTAGTAGTAGCAGTAGTAGTAGCAGTAGTAGTAGCAGTAGCAGTAGTAGCAGTAATAGTAGCAGTAGTAATAGTAGCAGCAGCAGTAGTAGCAGCAGTAGTAGTAGTAGTAGTTTCTATTATCCCATCTCCTTCACATGAGAAGTATGGAATGGGAAAACATACTGAGTGAAAAATACTCCTTTCCTGAAGGAAGAACCTTGAATAGCAAACCTAGAAATCATTGCAATATGTGATTTTAAGTGTTCTACAGTATCATTTGTCTAGTTCCTCAGAGTTTCAGACTCAGTGAACTCATGGTCTGTGGATCACAGGAGACCACCCAACTGGCCAGTTTCATCCTTGTGTACCATACATAGGCTACTTGCCCTCATGAAATCAGGAAAGTGCTCAGCACTTCTCATGTCCTTGGTCAGACATTGGATTCTAGAAATGTCACATGTCCCGAAGGCCTGTTGCGCACACTTCACTCCTTGGAAGTAATCCCTGTGAAAATTGGTATCCATTGTATTGACAAACAGCAAGACTCGTAGTTGTACACAAACTAACAACAACAACAACAGCAAAGTTTATTTGAAAAATAATTCAGATAGAGAACAGGAATAAAAATAATAACCGGAAAGTAAGGCCGAGATAAAAATTGAATTGGGAAATTTTGAGAAAATATCCACAATAGGACCACAAGGTGATTCTGCTCTAACAAATTTCTTTTTTTTTAGGATTCATTTATTTATTCGAGTCCAAGTCCCTGCTAATGGCCCAGGAAAGCAGCAGAAGATGGCCCTGCCATTAGCAGGGAGTTGGACTGGAAGTGGAGCCGCTGAACTGATGCACATATGGACATTGGCGTTGCAGCCAGCAGCCCAACTCTCTATGCCACGGCACCAGCCCCAAGAAAGAAGCTTTGAACAACCCTTCATGATGGTCCCAGAGCTTAGTATATGGGATGCTGGTGCTGCAGGTGGAGGGTTAACCTTCTACGCCATAGCACTGACCCTAACGTATAATTATTAAGGAGTTAGCAGGACAAGGTGTTTGGTGCCACTGATATTAAATTGGCCCCACAAATTTCCTTATGTTGTATTTTCAACTTCCAAATTGCTTCAGTAACTTCTCTTGCTCAGTTTGGGAAAGATTTTTAAGGGGTTGGATCTGAGCAGTCACATGGCGGTTGAGAGTGGAGGGCTCCTTGCCAGGTAGGAAGATTCACACAGGTGAGGAAGGCCAGAGCATCACACACTTTCTTTGCCTACTTGGGTAGGAGAGGGAGCAAGTAAAGGGTACAAATCATGCTTACTGTGTGTCGTAGGCCCATTCTTGTTTAGCCAGAACGCCTTTTCTGTTTATTTTTCGTGGCATATCAGTGGGTAGTTTGTCCAATAAGTCCACATGACATATTCATATCAACAGTTGGCCAGTTTTCTTCTTTATTAGTATACTGGGTAAAATCACAGTTCAATAAGTCATTAAAGTTATTCTCTTGCAGGGTCAGACTATACTTATTTCAGCTAATTATTACAGGTAGCTGTTAAATATTTCAACACATATAAAACCCATGAGATGTATAGTTTGTTAGATTAAAATTTTATTTTAGTTGCCTGAAGCTAACTTTTATTTGCATTTTAAAAATTTATCCTAAGTGTGCTGAGAATGGAAAATAGCACTCAGGTGTCCAAGATAACTACTGGGTCATGTGGTTATGGATGTATTTAGCCAGAGTTCCACTATAGCCTGATAAAAATTACTACATAAAAGTGGCAAAGCTTTTAAGCAAACTTTAAGAAATACAGCATGGCATGAATGGCCTCAGCACCAGTGTTGACCTCTCCCTGGCTCTGGAGCACTTTTCTTTAGGTCATTGTCATTTGAACATCATTTTTTGCATTTGTACAAAACTCCCAACAGGACCATGCAAGTGTGAGAAAAATATTTGAGAAACTGTGATAGAAAAACCATTTTATTGTTCCTAAATAAAGGTAGCCTGGATAATTGCTGTATTCATCACCTAAAATAAAATGTTTGATTATACTCCCACATCTTTAACCTTGGTGTTTTTATACCTTTATTGATGACACTTTAAAAAAGTGTTTACATTTTTATTCAAAATGCAGAAAGAGGGAGAGACAGAGAGAGACAGAGATCTTCCATCTCTTGTTTCACTCCCCAAATGACTGTCACAGTCAGGTTTGGGGCAAGGTGCAGCCAGAAGCCATGTTCTCCATCCCAGTCTCCCACATAGGTAGTAGGGGCCCACACACCTGGGCCATCTGCTGCTGCCTTTGTAGGCACATTACAAGGGTGCTGGATCAGAAACAGAACAGCCCAGTCTCAAACCAGCACTCTGATATGGGATGCCACCATCACAAGTGGTGGCTTAACATGCAGGGCCCTCAATGACACTTAAAAAAAAAAAAAAAAAAAAAAAAAAAAAAAAAACGAAAATTAACTTACTTATTTGATAAATAGAGAGAGACTGTTCTCCCACCCACTGGTTTACTCTCTAAAAGTCTGCAATGTCAAGGCCTGGACTGGGCTGAAACCAGGGACTGGGAATACAATTTGGGTTTCCTACATGGGCAGCAGAAATCCAGTTACTTGAGGCATCATTATTGCCTCCCAGGGTCTGCATTAACAGGAAGCTGGAGTCAGGATCTGAAGCCAAGAGTGGAAACAGGGCACTCCAATGTGGGGTATGGATATTTTAACTGTTTCATAACCAGTATCCTAAATGCCCAACCCTCTATTGCACTTCTATATTGTTCCTTTGTGTATAAAACCGTCATTTATTTTTATTTTTTTTTAGATATCTGGCGGGGTGGAGAGAGAATCCATGTGTTTTCTGCTCTAATCCAGATGCTTGCAATAGTCTGTGGTTGGCATAAATTCTAACAATAAAAGGATACTTTTCCACAGGAAATTTTAAATCACACTAATTCATAGTGTAAAGAGGTGAGATAAGTAAACGTTGTTGTAAAATGAAGAATTGACTGCTAATTCACAAGAGATGTGTACATTCAATACTTCACTAGATCAATGCATGAGGAGAAAAAAATTAGAAAAGGGGGCTTTAAAAGAATAACCTGCCAGCGCTGCGGCTCAATAGGCTAATCCTCCGCCTGCGGCGCCGGCACACCGGGTTCTAGTCCCTGTCGGGGCGCCGGATTCTGTCCCGGTTGCCCCTCTTCCAGGCCAGCTCTCTGCTGTGGCCTGGGAGTGCAGTGGAGGATGGCCCAAGTGCTTGGGCCCTGCACCCCATGGGAGACCAGGAAGACGCGACTGGCTCCTGCCATCGGATCAGCGCAGTGCGCCGGCTGCAGTGCACTGGCCACGGCGGCCATTGGAGGGTGAACCAACGGCAAAAAGGAAGACCTTTCTCTCTGTCTCTCTCTCTCTCTCTCTCTCTCTCACTATCCACTCTGCCTGTCAAAAAAAAAAAAAAAAGAAGAAGAAGAAGAAGAAGAAGAAGAAGAAGAAGAAGAAGAAGAAGAAGAAGAAAGAAGAAAGAAGAAAGAAAAAGAAGAAGAAGAAGAAGAAGAAGAAGAAGAAGAAGAAGAAGAAGAAGAAGAAGAAGAAGAAGAAGAAGGAAGAAGGAAGAAGAAGGAAGAAGGAAGAAGGAAGAAGGAAGAAGGAAGAAGGAAGAAGAACCTAAGTGTCATAACCAAGGGACTGGAGCTTGAAGCTTATGCATTTACTATGATGTAACACAAAACAAATCCAGTGAAAATAAATATTGGAAAGGTATAATATTAGATGGTCAAATATAAGTACAAAGCTTAAAAGTAAAATATTATTCTGTAAACTATAAAGAAATGTGTTGTTGGAGCCAGCATTATGGCACCACAGGTTAAGCTGCTGCCTGTGACACTGGCATACCATTTGAGCACTGATTGAGTACTGGCTGTGCCACTTCTGATCCAGCTCCCTGCTAACGTGCCTGGAAAAGCAGCTAAAGTTGGCCAAAGTATTTGGGACCCTGCCACCCATGTGGGATACTGAAATGGAATTCCAAGTTACTGGCTTCAGCCTGGCACAGCCCTGAACATTGTAGCCATTTTGTGAGTGAACCAGCAAATGGAAGATCTGTTCCTCTCTCTCTGTAACTCTGCCATTCAAATAAATAAATGAATCTTTAAGAAAAAAATAAGTGTATTGTTGTAAGACTTCTTTTTTCCCTATTTAATTGCATCCATATTCCTATAAATTAAATAGAATCTATTAAGTAATGGCATGTGGTAAGCACAGAAGAACAAAGATAGCCTTGACTATTAATAGTTTCCACACCAAGATAGAGAGCATTTGCGTTCCTGGATACATTTATATACATGTTGTACTGTGCATATTTTAGATAAGCATCTGCATTCGGCACAAAGGAAAAAAAGTCAATTTTTTAACATTTCAAACTAAAAAGGAGGAATGACGAGGCTGGATTAATTGACATACAAATGTGTAGGAACTGTTTCGTTTGGGTGACTAAAGTCCCCTGCTATAAATTCCCTCCAGGAATTTATAACAGATGGCAGGACAAATGACAAGTAGGCACCGATGGGTGTGAAATACAGATTATTACTCACAAAGTGAGCCCCAGGAGGTTTTCCCAGGGTGAAGGGCTCAGGTTCTGGAATAAGTCAGGCCAGAGCAAAGTACAGGGAGACCCACGTGAGGGTCCTTGCAGTGGCTGCAGTACCAGTGGAGAAGAGGCCACAGGTCCAGGCAGGGACTTCCCAGGGTAGGGTGTGGGGGTTGCAGCCAGCCTCGAAGGAGAAGTGCTGAGCAGGGACACTACCTTGCTTGCCCCAGATAAGGCAGCTGGGAAGAAAGATTGGGTTCTAAAAGCTGTCAGGTAGAACACTGAAAATGAAGTTTCTCTCTCTCTTTTTTTTTCTTTTACAAAAATAAATGTATAAGACATCATCAGTTATTTTGGAAATTGTGGCCAATGAGGAAGAATTGTGAGTAAATAAAGTGGTATTTTAATGGGATATTGAGACATTTGAACAAATTTGTTGGGCAACTGAAAATTCTTTATAAGGCTAAGAAGAACTTAGGCAGGGTCCTGAGCATTGTCTTGGAAAGACAATTGTGGTAGCCTTAGAGGTGGGTAGGAATTGAAATGTGCTGAATTAATAATTACGAGTGAAAGAGGGAAGCTGGAGATGCTTTGGACAAGGCTGACCTAAGTGATGTTGCCTAAAGTAATAACGGGCAGTGAAGATCAAGGTGCACATTTCTTTCTCTCACTCAGTGTGAAGCAGGCTGCTTGGTTTGACAGTATAATCATCATCATCTTGGGGCCCGGCGTTGTGGCATGGCAGGTCGAGCCACCCGTGATGCCAGCATCTCACATTGCAGCAACATTTCAAGTCCTGGCTGTTCCTCTTCTGAACCTGCTCCCTGATAATGCAGAAAGCCTCAGAAGATGGCCCACATGTTTGTGCCCCTGCACCCACGTGGGAGATCTGGATGGACTTCCAGACTCCTGGCTTCAGTGTGGCACAGCCTTGGTCATCACAGCCATTGGGTAGTGAACTAGCAGATGGAAGATTCTCCCTCCCCCCATCATTCTGCTTTTCAAATAAATAAATCATTTTTAAAATCATAATCACTTTTAATAGAATAATATATTTAAAGTCACTCAGAGGAAAGCTTGCACATTTTCTGAAAAATAATTGTTATTCACAATTATTTATATAGGATCTGTCTAGTATCATACATTTTGTTAGAAGCTCTAGTGCAGATAAAGATTAATGTCTTAAAAAACATGAATATTATCTTAACATGTAAAACTGTTTTACCAGAAAAATAGGCTTTTGGTTAGAAAATTGCAAAATATAAAACCTGTTTTTTTTCTTACATCTTATATGCAGTCATTGCTTGTTCCTTTATGCCAAAGGACAAAATTTTGTGACTTTTATCCTAAAAATATTTGTTAGAAGTTTAAGTTGTGTCTAATAGATTTAATGTTTTCACGTTTTTTACATATTCTGTATTTAAAAATTCAGTTTTATTTTATGAATATTTTTATGTATTTGAAAGGCAGAGTTAGAGAGAGAGAGAGAGAGAAAGAGAGACATCTTCCATATATCAATTCACTCTCTAAGCGTCCAGAGCTGGGCGAGGACAGTCAGGAACCTGGGACTCTCTCCAGGTTTTTCACAAGGATGGCACGGGCCCAAGCAGTCAAGCCATTCTGTGCTGTTTCCCATGTGCAGTAACAGGGAGCTGGATTGGAAGTGGAGCGGCAAGGACTCCAACCAACCTCACAGGGTGCTGATGTCCCAGATGGTGGCTCAGCCTGCTGCGTACAACACTGGTGCCCAGATTTACTTTCTGCCTTTCCCAGTGTGGACGTCCTTTATTCATTCTGGAAGTGAATGAAAGAAATGTTCAGTGATCAGCATGCTTTTTTATTTTACAGTTGCTATTCTGTACTAGATACGCATCTTTATACATTTGTCTACTCTTGTGGACTGTGCAACAGCAAGAGTGAACCTGAAGTTCACTTTGGAGGGAGACAAAGGGAGAGACCACACATATACTGGGGCAGGAGGCACGTGGGAATTCTCTGCATAGTCTGCTCAATTTTGCTATCAACCTCAAACTACTCTAAAAATAGTCTACTTATGGTTTACCTCAGATCGTTATACATAGTAAACACTTAAAAATGGTAAGCTATTATTCATGCTAACACTATTTTATCGTCACTAATTCAGTCTTCATAAATTTCTAGAATATACAGTGACTTTATATTTCTCAGTGTTGATTTGGCTCTGATTTTAAAGACAGAATAAGAAATACTAAGAACTTTTGTACCATATGCACAATGAAACCATATATTGTAGCTCATTAACTCATTTAAACAGAGCTTTATGCTAATTAATGGCATTATAATGTTCATTTGAGCAAGTTAGTGCTGTTTTTTATATATGTGTGTGTGTGTGTGTGTAATCATAGATTGTACCCTGAATCTCAATCAGCCTCCTTTTTATTCATACTGTTGGTAACAAGGAGGAATGGAACAAGTGTCATGAGTCATCACAAACCATAAATTACACTAGAAAAATATTCTCATAGGTGCATCAGTTATTTAGGGCTGTCACCTCCAAATTCCCCAGTATTACCATGTGATTACTACGTAGAACAGAGAAGTTCACTCCTCAAGCAAGCATTGCTCTGTTGGATCTTTATATTGATTGTGTTTGTGAGAGAAGTTTAGCTCATCCAGTAGGTATAATTGGGTCTTGATGGGTTTAATATAAAATTACAATTAGTGAAGGCCTTGTAATACTATAGAGAATATTACTAAGCAAAATGATATTTCTGATTTTTTTGTTTAATTTTTCAATTTTCACTTAGTTTAAGTTTACCTTCTTTTCATCTAATCAGTACCAGATTGTTAAAATCCCAAATGTCTTGAATGATTTATCACTTACTGAGGCACATAGCATTTTTTCTTAAACACAAATCAAAACTTTAGAGTATTGCAAATTATCTTACATGTACACATACACAACTTCTGTCAGTTCTGGCACAGTCAAAACGTAACCAGCTGCTTCTGAGATGATATCAAGTGGCAATTAAAATAGCACCAGTAACATTATGCTACAGTGAGGTACAGAAACCATTTTATCTGGTAAAAGCAAGAATTCTATTTAGAGAGTTGGAATTTAAATTCTATTTTCAAAGAACAGATGTTCTGAAAGACTGGCTCTTGGTGCCATCATGTCTGAGCGTCATGTTGGGCCCAGGGTGGCTTTTCTGAGCTGGATACCTGGCTTGTCCAGTTTTTCCATGAAACAGTGGTCCCCAAGTGTCTTCTGAAGGCCCTTATTTCAACTAATATGTATTTTGTCAAGAATGGGTTCCATGCTCAAAGAAGACTTGGAAACACTGTGTTAAATTCACACATATTTCTGTCCAGTGAACACTCAGACCCTTGAATACACTCACACACATTATGGATCTTCTAGAGAAAATGTAGCACTTTCCAACATGATTTAACTGTAGAATTTGTGCCAGAACTGCTATTAACCATGAGGCAGATAATATCCTTGTTTGAGATTGCCAAAGTTGGGAAATTTTTATATTGATATTTAATATTTATTTAAAGCATCAAGGAAGTTAACACTAGGAAAGATTAGATTTCTTTTTGGACTTAATACATTTAGTGCCGTCTAATGTGCTTATTTGCATGCATAGTAGGTGTAAACTCCATTTTTCCTTTTCGTGCTGAAGGCCTTTATTTCTAGGAGTGTCTGCTGGGGTACTGTTGCATGGAACACCCTTATGGAATTTCTATCTGTAAATCCCATTTACTACATTTGTCATTCCGCTCTACTAAGGATATTACAACAATTTTCCCTGCTTTCAACCTTCTTGCAGCACTTGTTCCCCAAGGAGAACAACAGGTCAGATGTGACTGCCTCAGGGTTCTTCACTAAGGAGGGTCCAGTCACCCCCCTTAGCTACAGAAAAAACAAGGAACATCGAGGACTCTTGATGAGATACAAGGGGTTGTGTACTTAGGTCAAGTGAAAGACAAGGGGCAAGCCAGCCTGTATTAACCCAGATTCTCCTCTGTCTTAAACTGACAAGGATTCTACTTAATGCAAGGATTGGCACACACCTGGCATTAGCATCAAAGCAAGCCCGGCGGTAGAGCAGTGGTGTATTTCTAACAGCTTGTTTTTCATGGTCTTTCCTTTCCTCTCCTCTCCTATCCCAGTGAACCGTGCTCTGCAGAACGCTCAGGCGCTCTTCTCTCTCGTTCAGAGCCTTCCCACTTCAACACCCAGGCTTCTCTACTTCTTGGAAATTACCTCCCTCGTTGCCCGCTGGTGTTTATGTGTCCTCTTTCCAGACACTCAATTAAATTATAGCAAATGAGTTTTTGCAATGACTTTATCACTCTAAAGAAAAAGAACTGGAGCACAAACATAAGAAAGGAGAATCAAAATTGACTTAACCAAATGCAGGAAGATAGATCCGAAAGTGCCTTCCAGGGGGCATGTGAGGACAGGCAAGGTGATTTACTCTGAATAACCTGAGAAAGCCTCAAAACCTAGAAATATGAGATATATAAAATACAGGCTCAGCTCTGGCTGTTGCTGCCAACTGGGGAGTGAACCAGCGAATGGAAGAACTTTCTCTCACTCTCTCTCTCTTTCCCTCTCTCTCTCTCTGCCTCTCCTTCTCTCTCTGTGTAACTCTGACTTTCAAATAAATAAATAAATCTAAAACAAACAAACAAAAAACCTAGAGCAGAGTTCTAGGAAAAAATAATCAGTGGGCAAGAATATGACTCTAAAAATTTAAAATATAGGAAAAAATCAATAAAAACATACAAAAATAAAAAGTAAAAGCATTAGCAGAGAAAATAAAATCAAAGAAGTCTCCTAAAAACTACAGTATATATACCAAAAGATTTGAAATGAAAGTAGTTCAGAAATTCCTAATTTATGAGAACCAAAATATGAAAAATGGTATTTTTAGTAAAAGAAAAAAAAAAGATGGGAAGAAATTATCAAGGAGAATTAACAGACAAATGAGTAGAATTAAGGGTTTGCATCACCAGATGGGAAAGCGTAACAAGTAAGATCCACTTCGAGAGACATCAGTATCAATACGAGGAATATAGATTCATCCTCAGATACCCAAAAGACAGCCAGGCAAGCCATTACAATGATTCTGAAAACTGATCCCCAGCCTAGAATTCTATTAGTTGACTATTATGACAAAACAGACATATTTAGATACAAGGACTAAAACATGTATCTGCTTTGCATGCATCCTTAGGGAGTTTCCAGCACATAACCTATGTAGACAACTGAGGTGTTCAGTCAGTCATATAAAGACGTGGACTCCAGGGGAATGATTCGTTAAAGGCAGGCAGCGACCCTGGGCTCTGGGGCAGTGAGAAGAGCCCCAGATGGACAAGTGTGCACCTACAAAGAGAAACCGGCAGAACAGACCCGAAGAGGCAAGGACTCCACATTTGGGAGTAATGTCATGAGCATATGAAAAATAATAATAGATGGGGTGAGAATTTTTATGTGTTTGAAAAAGGTATATACATGTTAAAGGAAAAAAGTCAATAAGCAAAATTGGCAATTATTAATTCCAGGCAAAATGAAGGAAGGTTAAGAATGAAAATTTACTCTGAGTACCTTACTAATTTTAGCTGTGGACAACACCTGCATAGTCATAATCTTATAATCACTGACTAGTGCTTTAGCCATGAAAATTTACAAGCAACCACTAAGTAAGGGGAGAGAGGAGAGATAATATGGCAGAGTATTAACAAATTATATCATCATCCATCATCACAGCCAGAAATAAAACAGGGCATCCGTAACATGGATGACTCAAAAATAGCAGTATAAGTCTATTAATTAAAAATACAGAGATGGGGCGGGCACCGTGGCTCACTTGGTTAATCTTCCGCCTGTGGCACTGCCATCCCATATGGGCACCAGGTTCTAGTCCCGGCTGCTCCTCTTCCAGGCCAGCTCTCTGCTGTGGCCCAGGAAGGCAGTGGAGGATGGCCCACGTGCTTGGGCCCTGCACCCCATGGGAGACCAGGAGAAGCACCTGGCTCCTGGCTTCAGATCAGTGCAGCGCTGGCTGTAGTGGCCATTTGGGAGGTGAACCAACGGAAGGAAGACCTTTCTTTCTGTCTCTCTCTCTCACTGTCTAACTCTATCTGTCAAATAAATAAAAAAGAGAGAGAGAGAGAGAAATACAAACCACAGCTAGGAGAACCGAAGACAGCACCAGGAAGCAGAACTAAACGGTGAGAAAATACAGGAGACTTTTTCCTATATAAGATTTTCAGAGATATTTGTCTCCAGCTGTATACTGCTTGTCTAACAATGCAACCATCTTAAAAGTAAACAAAGCGGTAAAAGTAATGTGAGGGGGACGCAAGAGGTCCGGGCCCTGGGATTTTCAGCCGCGCCGTTCTGAGGTGGCGCCTTCATTCCAGCCAGCAGGCTGAGCAGCACGACGAAGCTCAGGCGAAGCCCACCTGTTCTTCAGCCATATTTCCCGGAACTTACCCACGGAAGCATCAGAGAGCTGGAGGAAGGATAAGAAACGCGGGTGGACTTCCTGCCACGAGGAAGCCCGCTGCACGGGAGCGGTGCAGACAGGAGCTCTTTTGTGGCTTCTCCAGTCTGGAGTGGCATTTCCTTCTCCCAGAGCAGTGGGAGAGCGGGAGGGGCGGCGCTTTGCTCACTACCGTGCAGTGCTCACCAGGCCGTATTATGTGTTAACACATGTGTCTTCATTTGCTGTATGTTCTTAGAACAATGTCTAGAGACCTGAAAGTTTGTGCTTTTTTTTTTTCACCAGGTTTGCTGGGCATGCATCAGCTTAATTCTTCATAGTGTTACACAGCAAAGGGCACTTTTTTGGCTAGGTTTTCATTTTGTACAAACAAGTTCACCTCTCTGAGATTCAGCTTTTAGATAAAAATACCTGGGCAGTCCTTTGATGGAGCAGGTTGAGTCCCTTGAGCTGCCTATATCCCCATACTAGAGAACTGGTTGGAGTCGGCTGCTTCACTTCCAATCCAGATCCCTCCTCATGTGCCTGGGAAAGTACTTGTGCCTCTGCTACCCATGTGCAAGGCCCGGATGGAGTTCCTGACTGTTGTGCAGGCTTTGGGGAGTGAAGCAACTGATCGAAGCTTCTCTGTCTCGCTCACTCTCATAAGTACATAAATGAAAGTGATACCTAATTTTCAAATTTTTTGTTAATCTTACATAACATATACATATGCAGTATGTAACATGATTCTCATGTGGAAGGCACTTTTGTGAAGAGAAAGTATTATCATTTTTAATTTGAAAATAATCACTTGTCTTGAATTCATAAGTCCATTCAAATATCTGTGAACTATTTCAGATGGTGGGAATTTGGGGTCAAACTATGGGAACTGCCTTAACCGAGCTTATATTCTGGTGGAGAAGATAGACAACAAAGAAATGAATATATAAAATAATCTCAGGAACTTATACATATGATTTTAAACAGCAGAGTAAGAGATAGAAAGTGATACAAGACTGCCAGATGTACAGACTCCAAATATTCCATTTTCTCCAATAAAAGAGCACACTAGTCTAAAGTTTCCACATTTTGACAGTAAAGCACTCTTGTCTTCAGAGGCAGAGGAAAAATACCGTTCGATTGCAGGATCCCCGTTTTGGACCTGCAAATGTAAGTGGGGGCTTGACGAGAGGCTCATCTGTCAGAGGTCACAGAGGCTGGGCTTCCACAGCGGAGCTTAAGTGGAGTCGTTTGAGGCACTGCATCTATTTGCTTAACTCCAATAGGCTCACAAATGTGAGACAGACTAATAGAAACTCAGGGTCACACCTGTTTGTACTACTGCGATACATGTATGTGATACCTATCATCTATCAGTCTACCTGTTTATCTGTCTCTTGATAGAGATGGGAGCTCTCAGAAAGTGAGGGAGGAATTAGACAGAAGATCTTATGAATCCTCTAAAATACCGTTGGAATTAAAAGCATTGTAGGCCAGCGCCGCAGCTCACTAGGATAATCCTCCACCTTGTGGAGCCGGCACACCGGGTTCTAGTTCCGGTTGGGGTGCCGGATTCTGTCCTGGTTGCCCCTCTTCCAGGCCAGCTCTCTGCTGTGGCCAGGGAGTGCAGTGGAGGATGGCCCAAGTGCTTGGGCCCTGCACCCCATGGGAGACCAGGAGAAGCACCTGGCTCCTGCCATCGGATCAGCGCGGTGCGCCGGCCGCAGCGCGCCGGCCGCGGTGGCCATTGGAGGGTGAACCAACGGCAAAGGAAGACCTTTCTGTCTCTCTCTCTCTCACTGTCCACTCTGCCTGTCCAAAAAAAAAAAAAAAAAAAAAAAGCATTGTAGTGTCAGGATTTATTATCCTGATAGCTGCTTTAAAAAAAAGAGAGAGAAATCTAAAGTATAATGTAAATTACTTAAGAGAACTAATTACTAAATTGATTTCTATGCATTAGTATGCTTTAAGGATAAAATACTCTCTTGGCTACTCACTGTAAATCGCAAACACTAAGAATCTACTAAGTACCCAACATCATCAGAGGGAAGCAGTTATTATTGAGACACACAGCTTATCTTCAAGGCATCTGTATTAGACTGGAAACAATGAAACAACTGTGGAAATGAGCATGTAAAGTTCCTATTTCCAGGCGAGCTGTGCACAGCGGTGTTAAGATGAAGGGAGCACTTTGGTTGCTCCAATGCATAAACAGCTTCACCTACTTCCCTTTGCCTCAACAGGAGTGATGGTGAATTTAAGGGGCAAGGATTCTTTGTTGGACGTCTCCTTCCGCGTGTCTTACCCTTGATGGTCTCCAGCACTTCTCAGCGAGCCAGATGCCGCTGGGTGAGTCCACAACCTGCTGTCTGAACCGCCCGGGCCCCTGTGTGCAGCCGCAGGCTAAGGTGACGAGGAGGGGATGTCGCCCCATGCACTGTCTTCCTTCACCTTGGTGAGGGAGTCAGGTGGTGAGAACTCGTGTAGATAAAGTCGGCATCATTTCATGTCACAGCCAAGAACTAGGGAGTTTGATGCCAAGGCTTCCACTCCCGCTGCGACAGCTGCTGTGCTCCACACAGCCACGACCTCATTCACAGCTGACTGCCATCACGTATGGGCCTTTCTTTGCAGCATCTCCCTGGAAAATGCTCTTTTCATGGCCTGTAATATTCTTTTCTCTCTGTACAGCATCCATAATCTGTGGGAAATGGATTCCAAATTTTCCTCTAATTCTACAGAAATGATTGATGCCGTTGCTTCCAAAGTTGTTAGCCATAATTGACCTGAAATTCTTTCTGTACCTTTTTTCCAGAAGTCTCCTAGAAGTCCATTCCTTGAAAAACCAAATTAGGGGCAGGCCTTGGGGCACAGTGTGTTAGGCTTGGGCTTGTGATACCCACATCCGTGTTGGAGTACTTGGGATCAAGTCCCGCCTCCACTTCTGATCCAGCTTCCTCTAAGGCACTATAGTGTGGGAACTAAAAGGAGTAATCATGTTTAGACAGAGAGACTACTGCTGTTGGTAATTATAAATTCTTGTTTCTTAGATGCTATTGATAAGTACGCTTTTAGTTTTTACTTACGCCCTTCTCCGAGAAGGTCCTTCGAGCTTCTATGCAGAGCACATTAATAGTTCCCAGTTTGCTGTATGAACACTGGGGGTTCCCAGGACACTTTCAGGACACCTACTAGGCCAAAAATATTTTCAGAATGTACTGTGACTAAAGTCAAATGTATTACTGTTTTTTCACCCTGATAGCATTTGCCCTGATTTTATGAAAGCAGTGACAGAAAAAGCTTCATGAGTCAAGGCAATAGGACCCGACAGTACAAATCATTGAGTTCTTCACTGCCAATCACTTATTTTTTAAAAATGGGCAAGTTTATATAATATTGTCTTTAATTAGGCAACACAACTTATAATTTTATTAAATTTAATAAATAATTAAAAACCTAAATAAATTTAAATAATTAAGATAACATTTTATTAAGCCTTCATTGATGATATATATAGATGATCAGGGATAATTTTGAATTTGACATGAAAATTTTAATTTTGGAAACTTTCATTGTCTACTATTCACATGAGAAACATTGACTGTTTCTCATATGAAAAATTTTCTGAAGATACTGGTGATGATGTTAACAAATGTGATTTTTATGCTATGTAACTAAGTGTGTGAAAAACTGGAAGATGTGCTTAACTCGATAAATAAATATTTTCCATATGACCAGTGCCTGGAAGGAAAGTTTACTAAAAACAGTTTCAAATTACCTAGTAAGTTACAACTAACCTGTAAGTATTTACCACTTGTCAAGTCATAGTATAAGATCAGAGAATTATATTTTATCTAAAAAACACTACAGTGAATTTCCCACTTTTAATTATCTATCTGGGTGATGTGGAATTTTCTTCCTGAATGTCAGTCCAGATAATGTTCTACAGCTGGTACGTTACAGAGCAGGTACGAGAAACCAGTGATTTTCTGTTAAATCAGACATGAAGGAGATTCTCAAATTTTTAAAACAATGAAACTATTTAAACTCTTCTCACTGATTTTTATGATATGTCATTTTTTATAAAAACATTTTAGTGTAAAATTGGTTTATCATTATTTCTAAATGAATTAAGAAAAATACGTTATAACTTCCTGTTTATAACATGGTACATATAGATAAATATAACCCACATGAATGAAATCTTTTTACTGTCCTTTGTTAAAGAGCAAAATGATATCCTGAGACTAGATGGTTTGAGAACCACTGATCTGTAAAAATCTTACTAGTTCTTCAGGCCCTCAGTCTTTTTTTTTCTTTGAGAGATAGAGGTAGAGTTACAGACATAGAGAGGGAGAGACAGAGAGAGATGTTCATCTGTTGGTTCACTCCCCAAATGGCAAAACTGCTGGAGCTGGGCCAATCTGAAGGAGCCAGGAGCTTCTTTCAGGTCTCCCATGCAGATGCAGGACTTGGGCCATCTTCTTCTGCTTTCCCAGGCCACAGCAGAGAACTGGACTGGAAGAGGAGCAGTTCCAGGACACGAGCCAGTGCCCATTTGGGATGCTGTAGCCTAAGTCACAAACCAGCATCCGTAAAGGATGCCCCTACCACAGGTGGACACTGTGCGCCAGCCCCCAGGCCCTCAGTCTTTTTTTTTTTTTTTTTTTTTTTTGACAGCACTAGACAGTGAGAGAGAGAGAGAGAAAGGTCCTCCTTCCGTTGGTTCACCCCCCAAATGGCCGCTACCGCCAGAGCTATGCCGATCTGAAGCCAGGAGCTTCTTCCTGGTCTCCCATGCGGGTGCAGGCGCCCAAGCAGAGAGCTGGACTGGAAGAGGAACAACCAGGACTAGAACCCAGCGCCCATATGTGATGCCAGCGTTGCAGGTGGAGGGTTAGGCAAGTGAGCCATGGCACCAGCCCCCAGGCCCTCAGTCTTAAAAACCCTTTTTCCTCACTCTCTAGCTACTCACTCCCTATTCTGTATTTGTATAACAGTTGATGTAAATGATACTTTGGCTGTGTTTATATTGTGTGAGAGAAGGAAAGAAAGAGACATGCAGGCAGACACATATACAGGTGAAATGGCTCATGGCATACAGTGTAAAAAACAGTACGTTTATTGATAAAGACAAAAGAGCCATAGATAAGAGCAAAAATTTTTAAAAATAGAATAAGGAAAAAAAGAGCATTTGCCAGATTTTAATGTTACTGGTTGTGAAAAAGAACCATGGTAAAAAAGAATTATAGAGAGGAGGAACTGCATTTTTCAACCTAATTTGAGAAGTTGGTATTGATAGAAATTCAGTATTCACACAATGGATACTAAAAGTGGTGCTTGCTGGGGTCTGAATGTTTAGGCCTTGTCCCCCAAATTCATATGTTGACATCCTAGTCTCCAAGACAATGGTATTAGGCCCGGGACCTTTGTGGGGTGATTAGGTCATGAGGGCAGAACCCTCAGGAGTGAGATTAATCTTCTTATAAAAGAGACAGGAGATAGGACCAGCACTGTGGCATAGCAGGGAAAGTTGCCGCCTGCAGTGCAGGCATCCCATATGGACTCCGGTTCTAGTCCTGGCTGCTCTACTTCCACTCCAGCTCTCTGTTGTGATGGCCCAAGTCCTTGGGTCCCTGCACCCACATGGGAGACCTTGAAGAAGCTCCTGGCTCCTGGCTTTGGATCAGCACAGCTCCGTAGTTGCAGCAAACTGAGGCATGAACCATCAGATGGAAGACTCTCTCTCTCTCTCTCTCCCTCTCTCCCTCTCTCCCTCTCTCCCTCTCCCTCTCCTTCTTTCTCTGTGGAACTCTGACTTTCAAATAAATAAATCTTTTTTTGAAAAAGAGAGAGAGAGAGGAGAGAGAGCCATCTTCCCTTCTACCGTGCAATGACACAGTTGGAATGCACCCATATGAACCAGAAATTAGGCTTCTATTGGACGCGGAATCTGTCTGCACCTTAACCCTGGACTTTCCAGCCTCCAGAAGTGGAAGACATGTTTCCATTGTTGAGAAGCAGTTTATGGCACTTCGTTATAGTAGCTGGAATGGACTGAGATGAGGCATCATCCACTAAAAGAGAAAAGAGGGAGACATGGAACCATGGCCATCGTGGACACAGGACTGTGCTAGGGAAAAATGAGAGAAAAGTCTCGCTGGGCTTCAGCAGGCACCTGGTTGTGTTGGTGACTCAGAAGCTTATTAGAATTTCGCCCATCATTTCGGGACGTTCTCTAATAGTGTAGGGGAGGGAAAGTTACTCTGAGAGGAGGTTAACTTCAGAGCTGACAGAGAGGCCACACCAAGAGGAGAACTAGTGCACAGCTGGGCAGGCCTGGAGCTCCTTTTGTGATAGAGTTGCAGAGAGAGGTGGTTTGTTTACTGTGTTTGACACATTTGATCATCTAATAAGTGTAGGGCAAATTCTACTAATAACTTGTTCTGGCAAGTAATCAAAGTATGTTGTAGTTGTCAATGTCTTGCTAATATCTAATTTGATTAATAGTAATAATAAGCAACCTTATTAATTATGGTTCCATTAGTTATGAAGGGGAAGGAGACATTTGGATAAAACATGCTCTATAACTTACCTGTAGAAGAAGAGTGCTTGACACTGGCATCGTGGAGTTCCATTCATCAGCAATCACCTTTGAGAGGCATTGACATAGGTGCAGTAATTAATGTAGATTATAGTCTCTGATAATACTTTAGAGCTGGATCTCATAATTAATTTCCATATTGTTCTTGCTTGTTTTGAAAATTAACTAATGTTGAATTTTCATCTTGTTAGCCAAAAAAAGTGTTAGTCTAAGTTTGTGTATTTCCACCAAAAAGGACTTTTGACTTCTCTTTCAATTACCTGTTAACTTCTCTGTAAGCCTTGTTTGATTTCCCAAAGCTATCTAGGTATCATTCTACTGGGTTTCCATCTGACATTACGCCAAGCACAATGCGGGGATGTATCAAAATACAAGTGCTCATTCACTTGTCTGCATGTCTCAGGCAAAAATATTCTTGAAATGCATGATAGCATTTTATTTATTATGTCATTCTCAGAGCCAGAAATGATACTAGGGAAGTATTTTGTAATTAGGAAATATTTTAAATCAAATTAAATACAATACATAAGAAAAAAATAAAATACTAAAAGTCACAATAGCTGTAATCTAAGTTGATCATTCCAAGTTTAACAAAGGGGCAGACGGACACACGATGACAGGTTCACGATGACTTACATTTTCAGGTGCACACCTAGTAGCTCTTTGTTTTATGGCTGCAGGAGGTTTTGAACTAAGGGTTACATGGGTGGCCAATAGTTCCGTGGTCCTTTTTTATTGGGTAGGCAGATGAATTCATGTGTTACCTAACACAGGGTCACTTTATTTTTGCTTAAATACCTGGCAAACTTTGTATTACCTTAGTCCTAATTGGGGAGGAAAGATCCATCAGCCAAAGTATCTATATGGCCACAGCAATATGTCATTATTTAACTTAGTAGAAGTATTCACCTAGTTCCATCTTGCAAACTTTCAGGTATTTATGGGTGTTTTGAAATCATGCTTCTTAACATAAAGTATGTGCAATAGGCAGACTATTCAGAGTTTATAAAGAAAATGCCTCATAAAGAAAGTCTCCACTCCTTCCCCCATTGCCCAGCCACGTAACCCTAAATGCTCAAGGCAAACACTGATGAGGACTTTGTAGATCATTTGTAAAGAGGGGAGTTAATTTAGGTAGATATACTTTAAAAATAAGTTCTCACATACTTATCATATTGCCAAGGCTATCTCACTTTTGTATCTCACTTGGAATGGCACATTCATAGGGAGAGCTTTCCTGCCCTCTCACTGTGGCTCAGCTTTCCTACAAAGTATGCTCCCATAATACCAGGTAATTTATCTTTTATAATATGTATCATAAGTACAATATATTGTACATTATACAAGTTTGATACATAATGAACTCTTGGTGAATGAAGTCAAATGAACAAGTGTGGGTTAGGCCATGTGTGAAAACAGAGTCTGTCTGAAAAATTAGAAACAATACTATGTCTTTCAGAGGGGATAACAGAGAACTGTTGACATGTTGACAGAGTTCTTTTGGTAGTCCTTTGGTGGAGGGTGGCATGCAGTGATGAGGCAAATCAAACATTATTAATGGCTTAGGAGCACAGCTAACCTGGAGCAGGTGCAAAGGGAAGAGGGAATGGGCCAGACAGAGAAGCTGGGCTACCCATGAGGTGCCAAGGCCTTGGCCAGCAGTGATCAGATCCTAGAAAGAGGGAGTATTCCCCATGAGCCAGGAAGATATAGCCATGATCAAATATGTTGAAGTGGTCTGTAACCCCCCCTAATTGGTTTCTCTCTGACTCCTACTTTCTGGTTTTCACTGTTGGTAAACCTTCATGGAAAGCTGTCAGGCAAGAGAAGCTACCTGGCAGGAGTATTATGTTCCCTGTGAGATAGAACAGAGTCAGGGGAAGATCAGGAATAGGGTAAGTGCAGCCTCAGACAAATACCCATAAGAGTGGACCCTACAAGCTGCTTCCCAGACTGATGGAGGAGGCAGCTTGTGGACAATAGGACATGAAAATAATTCAGTTTAAATAAATTCAGTGTAGATGTAGTTTATTGCTTTGTTATTTCAGAAGAACATGGAGCAAAATATTTCTATTTCAAAATGAAAGTGCTCTACAGATATTAAATCTACATGCATGGTCAAAAGATGTTACTGGCATGGTATATGGGAAAACATATGTTGAGTAATGAGTGAAATGGATTATGTCCACAGACAAAAGAGAAACATGGCGAAAGTAATCATTTCTGGCATGTGGAGTATGTAAGGCTGCTAGAAACACAAAACACAGGATGGCTGAAGTATTTGCTTTTACATAACTGGGAAATAGTTATAGCTTCTGGAATATAAAAACGTGTGATCATAAAAGATCTTGTGTGCTTCTGACATCAATTTTATGGCCCAACTAATAGGTTTTAACCATCAGATGAAACATTCCAGATCCTTTATACATTTTTTTTCATTATTAAAGAGCTAAAAGGGAAATGAGAAAAACATAGTCAATTATATAAGTAGGGTAGATTTTTCAATGAGTGCATTCTGCCTGTAGAATAAAGAAAATGTTCCTAGGGTAAGGAGGATGTGATACAATTGTTGAAAAAAAAATATGTTTTTATGTCTTTAATTTGGTCCTAGGCAGTTCTAGTAAAGAAGTAAGGAAACACAGATGATGGCCTCTTGCTTCTGTCTCCTGGTGAAAACTTCTAATAAAAATGTAATGTAAAAAAATGAATGATTTGAACTGAACACTATCCAGATAATCCAGTGGTATATTTAAAAATTTGTGGATGCCTGCGGCAAGCTCATTAAGTAAGTGTAATAGATTATATGTAATCCTGCAGATCTAGTAAGATATTTTCATTACATAAATGAAAAATTAAGGCCACAAAATATAAACTAAAATGCACTCTGGTTTGAAGATGCATGACATAACCAATAGAAGTTCTTTTCTTGACTATTAGTTAAAGCTACTGGGTGTGTAGTTAATCAAAATTTGACTAATTTCAAATTTCTGAGGTCTGCTGCTCCTTATGTGAGCAGAGCCAAGTTGTTTTTGCTTCAGTTTTTTCATCTGCTTGTAAGGATAAACCCATGACCTGAATTGTATCATGCTGGCAATGATGAAGTGAGCTAATACTTGTAAAGCATGGTGCAGAATTCATGGTAAAAGTCCGATAAATATTGTCTTATTGTTTTCCTGAAACACACTCTGACTTTCCATCAAGCACTGATTAGTGACAAAGATGAGTTGGAAGCATTATCTCAATCCCTGTGGAGGCTGATGGAGGAGGACACAGCCTTTCTTTTCTTAAGATTTACTTTATTTATTTGAAACTCAGAGTAATCAAGAGGAGAGACAGATGAGGGGAGGGAGGAGTGAGAAAGAAATCTTCTATCCGCTGGTTCCCTCCTCAAAATGCCACAAAAGATGGGGCTAGACCAGGCCACAGCCAGGTGCCTCGGACTCCATCTGGGTCTCCCACGTGGGAGCAGGGGACCAAGGACCTGGGCCATCTCTATCGCTTTCCCGGCACATAAGCAGGAATCTGGATCAGAAGTAGAGCAGCTGGGACTTTTACTGGCGCTCCCATAAGGGATGCTAGCAAGGCATCGCAGGCAGTGGCTTAATCCACTGGGCCACAATGCCAGCCCCAGGGCACAGTCTTTCACACACTGTTGTGATAAGTTCTTCATGATTTATACCAGTGTATTTGCACTACCATGATACCATGTAGGTTTTCGTGTCTAAGCAGAGTTGAGTTATTGTTCTCTGGTTACTTCTGTTACCCATTTGCTCAACATAAAACTGACCACTGGAATCTCTAATCTATTTGAGGAAAAAAATAACACACAGAAAAACAAACCTTGTGATTTACTCTTCTTTAGAGATCTATACATGGAGAGAGTCATGTTCCAGGCATTTTTCTGAAAGTCCATGGCAAACTTACCAACTGCTTTTCAAATATCTAGCACTGTCAGAATACACACACACACACACACACACACACACAGACTCAGGTATATACTGATCCTTATGTGCCAATCCTTATGTAAGTGTATATGTAACCATATATGTGTGTAATGGCAGTAGTCATCTTTAAAGAAAGAAGTATAGTGGTCCAGCAAGGCATCCCTATGAAGGTGCTGTTTGAATGGCTACAAAGAGATAAAGAAGTGACTCTTATGGTCCTGTGGGAGAAAAGTATTTTAGTCAGAAGTTTAAGGAACACCAAGCAAGAAAATATGGTAGAAAACACTAAGTAAGTAGGAGAACAGTAGAAAATAAAATACAGAGGCAGCCAGGTGGGGCCAGCCTTGTGGTGTGGCAGGTTAAAAGTCACCTTGTGCAAGGCTGACGTCCTGGATGGGAGTGCTGGCTGTAGTCCTGGCTGCTCCGCTTCTGTTCCAGATCCTTGCTAATGTTCCCAGGCAAGCAATAGAAGATGGCCCAGCACTCGGCCTCTGCCATCTGTGTGTGAGAGCAGGATGGATTTCCTGGCTCCTGAACGCCGTATGACCCAGCCCTGGCTGTTGTGGCCATTTGGTAGGTAAACCAGCAGATGGAAAACTGTCTTCTCTATTTAGGTCTCTCTCTCTTTCTCATTCTCTGCCTTTCAATCAATCAATCAATCAATCATTTTTTAAAAAGATAGCCAGATGCCATACAAGGGGTGGACGTGTAGGTGTTTTAGAAATATGAGTGATTTTAGATTTAGTGACTGTCGCTAAGCACCTATAATGCACTGAAAATAATGTGAGACTGGATCATCAGCCTCCAACTTAAAGTGAAGTGAGACTTCGAGGGTCTGCCTTAGCCGTGTTTAAAGAGACTCCCACCTCCTGTAGTGAGAAGGTCTATTTGGTTGAGAGGCAGAGTTAAGACTCAGTTGCAAGACTTTGTCTTGAGAGTTCAGAAAATGCTGGCTTAAGCCCAGGTGAGTCTCATGCAAATCCAGGTCTTTGACAAGAAGGAAAGGAGTCCATGGTATGAGGGATGAAGGTGAAGGTGAAGGTTTGAAGGGATGAGGATGAAGGATTTCCACTTCCACATTCTCCTGTTGGGTTGGTGCGTTCTGCCTAGCCAGAGGATAGGATGTCCCTTGGTTGATGACTATGCAAAGGGCTCAAATGTGGTGAAGGCTTTCCAGGGCAATGTTCACCTGCTGAGGGTCTTCCCCAACCTCCCCATTCATGACACAAGCTAATATTTTTGTGAAGTCTGAGCCTAACATCCTCAGAAGAGAGGAGAGGGATTTTATACCAAAATAACGATGAGACCAGCTAAAATGTCAAATACATACCATAAATGCTGGAGACATGTCTGGAAACATATTGTACATGTCTGGGAGTGGCTACTGAAGATACTGGACCAGGAAACAAATGAATAGAATTTTGAATTCAAGAGGGTTTTCAACTTAAGGCCCATCTCTCATGTCCCAATGGTTTATGCCAAGGCCTGCATTAAGTGAGAATTGGCAGAACTTCTGTGACAAAATATGCAAAAATGTATCAAAAGGCTCAGAGAAAAGCACTTGCTAGCGTTGATCTGTTAAGACTGGAAGGCACCAGCTGAATATGCCAACCTTTGAGAGCTGCACTGTTGATGGAAGCAGCAGAATTCCTGAGTACCTCAGCAGAACTTGTTTTCTGTATGACAGGGATGGCAGTGGGATGTTCTGTCATGATTCTTTAATAGCAAGATTGAGAGATTCTCAGAATAACAGAGGCCGGGAAGCAGCCCTTTGGAGAAGTCATTGTAATGGTCATAATGGACGTCTAAGTCAGAACAGCAGCCTTGGGACATCTGACTTCGTAACCATGACTCATAGAGCCTGGTGTCACTGAGGCAGCCAACAAGGAAACTGACATTCTGTAGATATAAACTCTTAGTGGTGCACCTCCTGCTTTAGAGTTCTCCGTGTTTCCAGATTAGGTCTCCCTAAAAGGGTGAGATTCCTCTTGAAACACCATTTGTTATGAACCCTGTCCCTTCAAAAAGGTGTGTGTGGAAGCTCTTACCCTCAGTGTAATGGTATTGGGTCCTTTGGAGTCAGTAAGAGTTAGATGAGGCCATGAAGAGTAGGGCCCCTGTCATTGGATTGGTTCACTTCCAAAAGGAAGCACTACAACCCCACCTCCCAACACATTTTCATTCTCTTCCTTATTTTCCATAATTTAATGGTTTTCTTTACATCCTTGCAGTGTTGAGTCACAGTGCCCATGTTCTTCGGTTCTCTGTCCCTCCTGCCCTCTTCCCTAATTGGGATGACCACTGCACCTCAGTGTTTGCAGCAGTCATGGCATTCCAATCTCTGCTCTTCTCATGTTACTTAGGGTCCTCTTGAGGACTTGAATATGTATCCCAAGTATAACCATAGAGCAGGTTGTGATGTATGATTTCATGTACCTCGTTGGCATGTATTTTGTATGTTTCAGCTTTCAAAGATGTTGTTATTTTACCTTCTACCTTTTGTATTACAGTTCACACTTCAACAGCATTCTTTAAATGCAGTTTTAAATATGCAGAAGTACTTCAGGGCCTCTACCACCAGGGTTTCAACATGCCACCACCTGTATCTGGTCTGCACAGGTCTAATGTAATCTGTCAGTCACAGCCCCTTCATGGATGTGAGCTGTACAAGTGGGCATAGAGGCATTCTGACCACACTAAGAGAGTAGATTGAACGGCTGCTTTTGCCTAATAATATAGTCAAGGCTCAGTCATCTAATTTACTTTTTTTTGTTTTGCATTTATAGGAATTTGGTAAGAAAATTTAGGGAGGGGAAAGGGGCAGAATCAAATGTGCTAAAAATACCACATTAGGGCGGAGCCAAGATGGCGGAATAGTGAGGGCGCGCACCGATAGTCCGGGAAAATTTAGTTTAATAAAAGGGGAGTTACGGTAGCCGCAGAAAAAAGAACCAGGAAAAAATTGCACGGGAATCGTGAATCGGAGGACCTACTGGGAGAACAAGGTCGCCCACCGCGCGGAAGCCAAGTCGCGGGATGGAGCCGCAGAAGCCCCAGTGCTCCAAGGGGAGTGCATGCCACACAGACAACAGCGGGGAGACTTGGGACGCTCCACACATCGGCGCTGGAAGGGGAGGTGAGCTCAATAACCCGAGACATTGGTGGGGAAACGGGGGTCAGAATCTAGAGGGGGGCCGGAAAGTGCAGCAAACTCACTACCGGAAAGAAGGAAAAAAAAAAGCTTCGGGGTTTCTCTTCCCCCTAACCTTGCAAAGGTTACAAGGCTGCAAGGCTAGAATTCCCAAGAGACAAAGAGCAGGCCTGTGCTCTGGATTTACATATCAATGGGGGAGAGCTAAGGAACTGAGTCACTACAATTCAGTAGCCTAGGCAACCCAGTGGGAGTCCAGAGGAGCCAAAGACTGGAAGCTAAATACCATCAATTCTGCACAGCCATGCCCTGCGGTGTTACTTACCCCCTGAATAAATAAAATAAATAAATAAATAAAAAGAGAGAGATTTACCACGCATAACCTGAGGGTGTCACCTTTGCACACCCTTAACCTGGAAGAACCATGCAGAGCTCATAGGCCGCACCCATCTCAAGCCTCCAAGGCTCCTCCAACAGCAGGCAGTCCACTTAACACGGACACAGTATAAATAAAAAAAAAAAAAAAAGAAAAGAAAAAAAAAACGCACAGTGACGCAAGAAGAATTAACTATGCCGAGTAACAAACACAGAAATAGAGGGAGCAAGATCAACGATGACACTATGATGCCTCCAAATAAGCAAAACACCCCAAGCCAAGAGTATGAAGATGATGAGATAGAAGAAATGCAAGATACGGATTTCAAAAAATTTATGATAAGAACATTTAGAAGTTTTCAAAAGCAAATCCTTGAACTACAGAAATCCTTAATGGACAAGATTGAAAATCTCTCTCGTGAAAACGAAATTTTAAGGAAGAGTCAAAATGAAACTCAGAAACTAGTAGAACAGGAAAGTGTTATAGTGAAGAGAAATCAAAATGAAATGAAGAGCTCAATAGATCAAATGACAAACACATTAGAAAGCCTTAAAAACAGAATGGGTGAAGCAGAAGAGAGAATATCGGACTTAGAAGATAGAGCACAGGAAAACATACAGTCAAACCAAAGAAAAGAAGAGGAAATTAGAAACCTAAAAAATATTGTTGGGAATCTACAGGATACTATCAAAAAAACCAACATTCGAGTTCTAGGAGTTCCTGAAGGCATGGAGAGAGAGAAAGGATTGGAAGGCCTTTTTAGTGAGATACTAGCAGAGAACTTTCCAGGTTTGGAGAAGGACAGAGATATCCTAGTACAGGAAGCTCATAGAACCCCCAATAAACATGACCAAAAGAGATCCTCACCACGACACGTGGTAATTAAACTTACCACAGTGAAACATAAAGAAAAGATCCTAAAATGTGCAAGAGAGAAACGTCAGATTACTCTCAGAGGATCTCCAATCAGACTCACAGCTGACTTCTCATCAGAAACCCTACAAGCTAGGAGGGAATGGCGAGACATAGCACAGGTGCTAAGAGAGAAAAATTGCCAGCCCAGAATATTATATCCTGCCAAGCTCTCATTTGTGAATGAAGGTGAAATAAAGACCTTTCATAGCAAACAGAAATTGAAAGACTTTGTGGCCACTCGTCCGGCCCTGCAAAAGATACTTAAAGATGTGCTACACTCAGAAACACAGAAACACGGCCATCAATATGAAAGAAGGGAAAGGAAGAACACCTACCAGTAAAAGAGCATGGGAAGCTCAAAGCATATACTAGAAAATATTTCCGGGAAAATGGCAGGGCAAAGTCACTACGTATCAATAGTCACATTGAACATTAATGGTCTGAATTCTTCAGTTAAAAGACACCGTTTGGCTGACTGGCTCACAGAACACAACCCAACTATTTGTTGCCTACAAGAAACACATCTCTCTAACAAAGAGGCATGCAGACTGAAAGTGAAAGGTTGGAAAAAGATATTCCATGCCAACAGAAACCAAAAAAAAGCAGGTGTAGCCATATTAATATCAGACAAAATAAACTTTAATACAAAAACTGTTAAGAGAGACAAAGAGGGACACTATATAATGATTAAGGGTTCAATTCAACAGGAAGATGTAACTGTTATAAATGTATATGCACCTAATTACAGGGCACCGGTCTATTTAAAAGATATGTTAAGGGACTTAAAGGGAGATTTAGATTCCAATACAATAGTACTGGGGGACTTCAATACTCCACTCTCAGAAATAGACAGATCATCCGGACAGAAGATCAACAAGGAAACAGCAGATTTAAATGACACTATAGCCCAAATGGATCTAACAGATATATACAGAACTTTCAACCCTACATCTACAGACTTCACATTCTTCTCAGCAGCGCATGGAACCTTCTCTAGGATTGACCACATACTAGGCCATAAAGCAAGTCTCAGCAAATTTAAAAGAATTAGAATCATACCATGCAGCTTCTCAGACCACAGCGGGATGAAGCTGGAAATTAGCAACTCAGGAAACCCCAGAAAGTATGCAAACACATGGAGACTGAACAACATGCTCCTGAATGAACACTGGGTCATTCAAGAAATCAAAAGAGAAATCAAAAACTTTCTGGAAGTAAATGAAGACAACAACACAACATATCAAAACTTATGGGATACAGCAAAAGCAGTATTGAGAGGCAAATTTATAGCAATAGGTGCCTATACCAAGAAATTGGAAAGGTACCAAATAAATGAGCTTTCAGCGCACCTCAAGGACCTAGAAAAACTGCAGCAAACCAAACCCAAATCTAGTAGGAGAAGAGAAATAATTAAAACCAGAGAAGAAATTAACAGGATTGAATCCAAAAAAACATTACAAAAAATCAGCCAAGCGAGAAGCTGGTTTTTTGAAAAAATAAACAAAATTGACACCCCATTGGCCCAACTAACTAAAAAAAGAAGAGAAAAGACCCAAATCAATAAAATCAGAGATGAAAAAGGAAACGTAACAACAGACACCACAGAAATAAAAAGAATCATCAGAAATTACTACAAGGACCTGTACGCCAGCAAACAGGAAAACCTATCAGAAATGGATAGATTCCTGGACACATGCAACCTACCTAAATTGAACCATGAAGACATCGAAAACCTAAATAGACCCATAACTGAAACAGAAATTGAAACAGTAATAAAGGCCCTCCCAACAAAGAAAAGCCCAGGACCAGATGGATTCACCGCTGAATTCTACCAGACATTTAAAGAAGAACTAATCCCATTTCTTCTCAAACTATTCAGAACAATCGAAAAAGAGGGAATCCTCCCAAATTCTTTCTATGAAGCCAGCATCACCTTAATCCCTAAGCCAGAGAAAGATGCAGCACTGAAAGAAAATTACAGACCAATATCCCTGATGAACATAGACGCAAAAATCCTCAATAAAATTCTGGCCAATAGAATACAACAACACATCAGGAAAATCATCCACCCAGACCAAGTGGGATTCATCCCTGGTATGCAGGGATGGTTCAACATTCGCAAATCAATCAATGTGATTCACCACATTAACAGACTGCAGAAGAAAAACCATATGATTATCTCAATTGATGCAGAGAAAGCATTTGATAAAATTCAACACCCTTTCATGATGAAAACTCTAAGCAAATTGGGTATAGAAGGAACATTCCTCAATATAATCAAAGCAATTTATAAAAAACCCACAGCCAGCATCCTATTGAATGGGGAAAAGTTGGAAGCATTTCCACTGAAATCTGGCACCAGGCAGGGATGCCCACTCTCACCACTGCTATTTAACATAGTTCTGGAAGTTTTAGCCAGAGCCATCAGACAAGAAAAAGAAATCAAAGGAATACAAATCAAGAAGGAAGAAGTCAAACTATCCCTCTTTGCAGACGATATGATTCTGTACTTAGAGGATCCAAAGAACTCTACTAAGAGACTATTGGAACTCATAGAGGAGTTTGGCAAAGTGGCAGGATATAAAATCAATGCACAAAAATCAACAGCCTTTGTATACACAAGCAATGCCATGACTGAGAAAGAGCTGCTAAGGTCAATCCCATTCACAATAGCTACAAAAACAATCAAATACCTTGGAATAAACTTAACCAAGGACGTTAAAGATCTCTACGATGAAAATTACAAAACCTTAAAGAAAGAAATAGAAGAGGATACCAAAAAATGGAAAAATCTTCCATGCTCATGGATTGGAAGAATCAACATCATCAAAATGTCCATTCTCCCAAAAGCAATTTATAGATTCAATGCAATCCCAATCAAGATACCAAAGACATTCTTCGCAGATCTAGAAAAAATGATGCTGAAATTCATATGGAGGCACAAGAGACCTCGAATAGCTAAAGCAATCTTGTACAACAAAAACAAAGCCGGAGGCATCACAATACCAGACTTCAGGACATACTACAGGGCAGTTGTAATCAAAACAGCATGGTACTGGTACAGAAACAGATGGATAGACCAATGGAACAGAATTGAAACACCAGAAATCAACCCAAACATCTACAGCCAACTTATATTTGATCAAGGATCTAAAACTAATTCCTGGAGCAAGGACAGTCTATTCAATAAATGGTGCTGGGAAAACTGGATTTCCACGTGCAGAATCATGAAGCAAGACCCCTACCTTACACCTTACAAAAAAATCCACTCAACGTGGATTAAAGACCTAAATCTTCGTCCTGACACCATTAAGTTATTAGAGAACATTGGAGAAACCCTTCAAGATATTGGCACAGGCAAAGAATTTCTGGAAAAGACCCGGGAGGCACAGACAGTCAAAGCCAAAATCAACTATTGGGATTGCATCAAATTGAGAAGTTTCTGTACTGCAAAAGAAACAGTCAGGAGAGTGAAGAGACAACCGACAGAATGGGAAAAAATATTTGCAAACTATGTAACAGATAAAGGGTTAATAACCAGAATCTACAAAGAGATCAAGAAACTCCACAAAAACAAAACCAACAACCCACTTAAGAGATGGGCCAAGGACTTCAATAGACATTTTTCAAAAGAGGAAATCCAAATGGCCAACAGGCACATGAAAAAATGTTCAAGGTCACTAGCAATCAGGGAAATGCAAATCAAAACCACAATGAGGTTTCACCTCACACCGGTTAGAATGGCTCACATACAGAAATCTACCAACAACAGATGCTGGCGAGGATGTGGGGAAAAAGGGACACTAACCCACTGTTGGTGGGAATGCAAACTGGTCAAGCCACTATGGAAATCAGTCTGGAGATTCCTCAGAAACCTGAATATAACCCTACCATTCGACCCAGCCATCCCACTCCTTGGAATTTACCCAAAGGAGTTTAAATTGATAAACAAAAAAGCGGTCTGCACCCTAATGTTTATTGCAGCACAATTCACAATAGCCAAGACCTGGAACCAACCTAAATGCCCATCAACGGTAGACTGGATAAAGAAATTATGGGATATGTATTCTTTAGAGTACTATACCGCAGTAAGAAACAACGAAATCCAGTCATTTGCAACAAAATGGAGGAATCTGGAACACATCATGCTGAGTGAAGTAAGCCAGTCCCAAAGGGACAAATACCGTATGTTCTCCCTGATCGGTGACAACTGACTCAACACCAAAAAGGAAACCTCCTGAAGTGAAATGGACACTATGAGAAATGGTGACTTGATCAGCATAGCTCTGACTGCTAATGGACAACTTAATACATTATCCCTCATAGTATTTTTTTTTTGTCTGTTCTACTTAATATGACTGGTTTAATTCTGTAATTATCACACAGTTATTCTTAAGTGTTGAAAATTAACTGAAATGTGATCCCTGTTAAACATAAGAGTGGGAATAAGAGAGGGAAGAGATGTATAATTTGGGACATGCTCGGGCTGACTTGCCCCAATTGGTAGAGTTGGAAACATACCAGGGGATTCCAATTCAATCCCATCAAGGTGGCATGTGCCAATGCCATCTCACTACTCCAAGTGATCAATTTCAGTTCACAATTGATCATAATGAAAGGACTAAGAGTCAAAGGGAGCACATAAACAAGTCTAGTATCTGCTAACACCAACCGATAGAATAAATAAAGGGGAGAGTGATCCAACATGGGAAGTGAGATACTCAGCAGACTCATAGAATGGCGGATGTCCTAAATAGCACTCTGGCCTCAGAATCAGCCCTAAAGGCACTCGGATCTGGCTGAAAAGCCCATGAGAGTATTTCAGGCATGGAAAGCCAAGACACTCTGGCAAAAAGATCTCTGTGAGTGAGATCCCAGTGGAAAGAACAGGTCTTCAAAGAGGGAGGTGCCTTTCTCTGAAGGGAGGAGAGAACCTCCACTTTGACTATGACCGTGTCTAAACAAGATAAGAGTCGGAGAACTCAAGGGGCTTCCACAGCCTTGGAAACTCATAACTGGTGCATAGGGAGATTACTGATGCCATAAACAGGAGTGTCAATTTGTAAAGTCAACAACAGGAGTCACTGTGCACTTACTCCTCATGTAGGATCTCTGTCCTTAATGTGCTGTACATTGAGGCTTAATGCTATAACGAGTACTCAAACAGTATATTTCACTTTGTGTTTCTATGGGGGTGCAAACGACTGAAATCTTTACTTAATGTACACTAAACTGATCTTCTGTAAAAAAAAAAAAAAAAAAAAAAAAAAAAAAAAAAAAAAGAAAGAAAGAAATTTTCAATTCCCAACTTGACTCTCACTGGGATTAAACATGACAATAGGTCTGATCTGATTTCATCATCATTTAAAAAAAATCATCTATTATTTTTCACTTTATGTTTCTGTGTGGGAGCAAACTGTTGAAATACTTACTTAAGGTATACTAAGCTGATCTTCTGTATATTAAGATAATCGAAAATGAATCTTGATGTGAATGGAAGGGGAGAGGGAGTGGGAAAGGGGAGGGTTGTTGGTGGGAGGGACGGTATGGGGGGGGAAGCCATTGTAACCCATGAGTCGTACTTTGGAAATTTATATTCATTAAATAAAAGATAAAAAAATAAAATAAAATAAATACCACATTACCACAAAAAAAAAAAAGAATCAAATGTGCTTAACAAGGACTCACTTAAAATTATAATCAACGAGTTACATTTTGAAAAATTATTAGAATTAGTGATAATTTTAGTCACATTTTTCTGAAGGATAAAGACACATTCAGGTTCAGCAAATTCCCTAAGAGCATTCCTTAGAGCTGTTATCAGCAACAGTCACTCCTGCTCCTTGTCCCCGGGACAATCTGTCCAGCCTCTCTCTCCACGTCTTCTGATTCTATACAACTACCATGGAAGGGGCCAAGAGAATGTAATTCAATAAAAACACATGCTAAATATGTTTCTAAAACTTAGAACACTGCAAGAAACCATTCAATATGTAGTTACATTTGTCATTATGAACATTATAAAATATCTAAATGATAGCACTCATTTAGGAAAGATAAACTACCATAGCATGAAAAGATAGAAATTTGAGCTTCTAATAGTTTCTAAGATAATTAACACAGTTTTTTTCTTGACAGTTTATTTTATTTATTTTAAGAGAGTAGCTTCATAAAAAGAAGAAAATAATCTAGATCATATATATGTATGTATATGCAATATATGTATACACACAAAAGCCTGTATTTAATCTTTATGCGTAAAGACCTAGCAGTGGCCATGGTATGACAGCCCTAATGCCAGCTGCCTCAGTTCCTTCCTGGGGCTTCTCATAGTTGGCAGCAGTGTAACCAAGGCCCTCTACGTGCTTCTAAAGCTCAGCTCCTTGCCAGTCTCACTGATGGTCTCAGGGCTAGAATGGGAATGGCGGGGCGGGTAGCTCAACCAGCCATGCTTTATCTTAACTCTCCAGGCAAATGCAGACAGGAGTTCCAGCAAAATGACTGAAAACTTGGGTCCAACCCAATTTCTGGAATCTTCTCAGGACAGTTGCTAAGTGACCAAGGGCTGCTGTACATGGTTGTAAGGAAAGTATGGTGTTTATCCAAGGCAGGAAACAACATCCATACACGGCAGGCAGTCACTTCTCCCCTAGATATGTTGGAAAGACCCTGTTCTGTTTTGACTCCCTGATTTTTGAGGGGAAGGGCGGATTCTGGCTTTGACCATTTTCAAAAGCCCAAGCAATTGTGTTGTCTTAAGAGTGGTAAAGCAGACAAGTCTGTGGGGCTTTTTCCTTCTGTGTTCCAGAGCCCTTATACTATACTTAGTATTAAGAAAAAGCCTGAACAACTGGAGGATGCTGTGTGGGGCAGCAAGTAGGGAGGGTGGATTTGACAGTCAACTCCGATAATGGCCAGTGCTGCCAATCCAAACAGTGCTGGGGACCTGTATAGTGGGAAGAACCCCAGGGTTCACTGGCTCCCAACAGTAGAGTCTCACAGATAGGACTATGTGAGGCAGTGCAGTTCCTCCAGGGTGTAGTCTTCAGGCGTGGGGAGGCAGCCAATGTGGGGTGCCAACAGATGCAGGGGAGCTTGATGAGGACCTGGCCTGGAGTCAGAGGTGGCATCAGGGGCAAGCTGCAGGCTCAGTACCACCCGCTGCAGATTGGTGACACAGAGGACCATGTCTGCCTGAGCCAGGTGATCGCTGCCATTGCAACACTTTATCTGCTGTACCTGGTTTTTGTATAGCTGCTCCAGCTCATAACCCGAGAAATCCACCTATTATACGCAGTGGAGTATTTCAGTGACCTGAGTATAGTCCGGGTGAACAAGCTCAGATGTTTCCCACTCCTGATTTAGGCAGCTACACTCTGGAAGTACCAGGTCTTCCAGGACCCGTTTAGGTAGTCACAGTTCTCATTAATGATGGTATCAGAAGCTAAGTGTAGGATGGCAGGTTTGTGTCAGCTGTTCCAGAGACCAGCTCTCAATAGAGAGAGAGCTTCCATGTACTTGCCAGATTCCATGCATGCTCTTACCACTTTGACTTCATGAATCCACTCAGCTTGTTCTTTTCAAGTTATTCAGCAGTACAACAGGCTGCTCTTCTATGAACACGTAAAAGCACAGATGTTAAAAAGTATTCAACTGCATTTTAAAAATATTCCCATCTGTAGTTGTGCCATCCAGTTGCTCTTATTCACCTTATATTGTTTATGGAAGAAACAATTAACACTTATACACACTAATGGTTTCTGAATATATCAAATTACTTAGGAAAAGAGCTTGAACAAAGCACACATGGCACTAATGTTATTTGTACAATTAAAATGTGACCTGAAGAAAGACAACTACAAGAAGAAATAGCAAATTTTAGTACCTGTAAAACTACATTAGTTCAGATCATATAAACTTGCTCACATTTGTATTTTTTGATCCAATATGTAAGTGGTTTATTCAATGAACATATTATTTAAAAAAATACACTCTAAGGTAGGTTCTAGGTAAAAAGATGAGTCAGCAAATATACACCATATTGTACATCACACACACATTATTTTCCTATAATGACTGTCAACTTCCAGCCAAGGTTGGGGACTTTGGGTCTCTCTTCTCGCAGCATGAACACATTCCTACAGTGTTATTTTGTAGTTTTGCAGAGAGGGGTTGAAGTGATTTGAAAGTTTGTATCCCATCCAAAATTCATCTTGAAACTTAAAGCCCAGTGTACTGGTGTGAAGAGGTGGGACATTTAGGAGGTGCCCAGATGAGGATGGCTCTTCCCTTGTGAGTGAGATTAAGTCCCTTGTAAAAGAGGCTTCGCCCAGGGTTCAGCCATTCCGGTGCCCTTCAGCCTTCAGCTGTGTATGCTCACAGCAACAAGATGCCATTGGTAAGCAGAGAGCAGCCCTCAGTAGACACTGGGTGCTGGCACCTGGATGTTGGGCTTCTTGGCATCCAGAACTATAAGACACCCATTTGTGCTCTTTATGAATTACTCAATCTCATGTATTTTGTTATAGCAGTAGAAACACAGTAAAACAGAGGCCAGTCATCCAGGTACAGATGTGTTTTGAGTCTGTAGTCTGTATGAGATAGGCTCAGGTAAAAGATGACATTTTCATATTGAGTAAGGGTTGAATATTGAAAAGAGTTTGGGGGCCAATGCTGTGGTGTAGTAGGTAAAGCCACTGTCTGAAGCACCAGCATCCCAAGTCTGGGCTGCTCCTCTTCCAATCCAGCTCTCTGCTATGGCCTGGCAAAGCAGTAGAAGATGGCCCAGAAGTTCTTGGGCCCCTGCACCCACGTGGAAGACCTGGAAGAAGTTCCTGGATCCTGGCTCTGGATCAGCCCATTTGGGGAGTGAACCAGCAAATGGAAGACCTCTCTCTCTCTCTCTGCCTCTGCCTCTCTGTAACTCTGCCTTTCAAACAGATAAATAGAAATCTAAGGAAGGAAGGAAGGGAGGGAGGGAGAGAGAGAGAGAGAAAGAGAGAGAGAGAGGAAGGGAGAGAGAGGGAGAGAGAGAGAAAGAAGAAAGAAGTAAACAGTTTGTACTGAAAAAAATGTTTAATGAAGATACAGATGGCAGAATTCTGTTTAGAGTATAAGGAAATCAAGTGGTGGTGAAGAACCCCAGCTGAGGCTGGAGCCTGAAGATACTGTAGGGCTCTGTTGTTTTAGCAGCTTAGGTACATGTCCTGTGGCCTTGAAGAATGAGAGAATGGACAAAGAAGGGCGAGTAGTGAGGCAAAGTTTTATTGAGGTAGAGGAGACTCCCGTAATAGGAGGGGTTGCTGCGCAGGAGTACTGTTGAGGAGAAGTTTTCAAGGGGTTTATGTCTTCTGGACTGTGAGGAAGTTTGTTCAGGGTTTCGCAAGCATGTTAGTTAGTCACCGATGACCTTCTTGTTGCTGGATAGTATCTGGAACTGGACAGGGCCAGCTGTAACCACATCCTGTTTTGTTTGCAGTTTCTGTCTTGTTTTTGAGTAGTGGGGGCGTTTTGTTTCAGGTGTATCCCTCTACATGTGAGATTTGTGTTTCTTATCTCTTGGGCCCTGTGTGTCCCTGTTTACCTCAGGTTGCCTATTAACTGACCCCTGTCTCTTTCAAAGGGGAGAGGGGAATGATGAACCCAGAAAGGACCTTGTCAGGGGCTGTGACTTAGTGATACAGCAAATCCCACAAGAAGTACACAGACAGTGAGTATTCTCCCTCTAGTCTGTGTCACTTGAGCCACCCTGGAAGGCAAAGAGCGGAAGGACACATGGATGAGGTCTGTGTGGGTGAATCTCACAAGGACCAGCCAAGCACAGAGCAGTGGACACTACTTCTGGTTTTACCAACTCGAACTCTTGCTCTAGTGACTGCCCCCAAGGCTCCATTCCTTGACCCTTTACCCACCGCCTGCTGTCCAGAACACATGTGACAAGTGGCATACTTTCAGCAGGAAATGACTGAGAAACCTGGTTTTATTTTCCTAACCTTATTAATCAATTGACAAAGTTGATGGCGTTTTTCATGTAGGTATTATTTCAAAATAAAAATAATATTCAATTTTAAAAACATAATTTATCACTGGATTTAGTGAAATATTGCACATTAAGATGACTGTTTAAGCTTAAAAACACACATGTTGTCAGGGAAATAAGAGACAGCCTACACCCCCCGGAGAATCAAGACTGCGCAAGTTGTTGATTTTTATTCTGCAGTTACTAAGTCAGAATCCTGGGTCAGGAGGAAATGTAATGCAGTGGTCACACCACTTATGAATTTCTCCACAGAATGGTTTCCACAGCATTCTACCCATTAATTCACTGGACTGTAAGTTAGCTGGGATTTATCTTGTTCAAGAGAAACTGACTGACTCCCGCTCTTTGCCTGGTGCTTGCCAAGGTAGCAGAAGTCACACTTCCTCTCCGTGTGCTTCTCAAGTGAACAGTTCAGAAATGTCAGGAATGTTTCTGCGCCGCCAGTATGTCACATGCATGGCACAAGTACCTGGTGAAAAGCTTTCCCTTTTGTCTCCTTGGTTGGGTTCGTAGATTCAGCTCTTTTCAGACTCCGGATGGGCACCGCTTTGAACAGCGGATTTCCCTTTCCTGACATACTGCCATGCACTGAGGAGAGGGCCATACCCCTTTGGTAGGACTTACGGTTTTACTACATGATTATTAACCCAAACTGCTGAGGACCCCACCTTGTGTCTCAAACATCTGAGGTAACTATGGTCTTTGAAATTTCTTGCATCAATCATCAGCCTGGAGTTAAGAATAGGAGAGTTTTCCTCTAGTAATTCAAACTAAATGTCAACCTCCCAACCTCCTTTTCCTCTTTGCAAATACCCTGTAGCAAATAAAGCTAGGAGTTCAGTTATCAGGGAGCTAAAAATAAGCGAGTGAGTTCTTCCCTTCACATTCCTGACCTGAAGCAGAGGATACACTGTAGTTTGGCGCTCAAGGGCAACAGAGAGATGGCAGGTGCAAAGCATACAAGGAAAGAGCTCTAACAAGCTGTGCATTGGCGGAGAAAGCTCAGTGGACAAAAATGTGGGCACCTGAGCTCTGTTCCTGCTTCCGTCCCATGACCACTGTATGATGTCAGTGACGTCTCAGCTTTGAGAGCCTTACCCCAAAATTAAGGATGATGGTACTTCTGTGCCCTACTTTATTCAGTTGTCCTGAGAATCAGGGGAGAGGATGATGTAACATGAGAAAATACTTGAAAAATAGTGCAGTTCTATGTGAACACATCATGATTGAAAATAGAACAAATTTGTTAGGAAAATATATCAACATAAAAATACTATTGAAACACACACACATACACAATTCCTGATGAAGCCCTTCTGTTTTGAACTTTTTTTATTTTTTAAATACTAATACCTTTATTACAGCACAAAGCAGTATTTTAAACATTAGTTCATTTTACAGTAAAAACATGTTATGTACAACTGTAGAGAAATCGCTGCACATATAGCTCCAACCTAAAAATGGGTTATAATTTAAAAGTGAACTAAATTGTTTGATACATAAATTTAAAATATTTTTACTATAGAAAACGGTAAAAATGGTAACATTGTCTAGGCTAGCTCAACAAGCCCATTTAAACTAAACAGTAGCTGAATTATACATTTATGAATATGGTTTGAATTCTGGGATCAAGAAAAAATGTTGGCTTAATTTATCAAAATAGTCGTTCTTCTTAAAATTAAGTTGCATGAAGTGAAAAATCCTCATTTTCATCCCTCATAGTCTTGATTTATGCATATTTTTCTTCTGGCTACCCACAATCCACAGCAAAGTTCCAGGTTTTTCTTTCTAGGACAGTTTTTGATCTGTTTGCTGTAAGTACCTATTCCTATGCAGATCATGAAATGTTTTGGTTATTAAATCATGCCCATATTTGGGCAAAACCAGAATCTAATAAATTTTAACCCACAAGGCACACATGGGCCAGCGACACTTTGCCCTAATTCCCTGTGGCTTCATGGGATGCCACGAATCAGAGTAAAGTGATGAGACTGACAAGAGGGCCAGGGAATAAACACCAAGAACAGAGGGCAGGAACATCTTGTTGGGATTCAAGGAAAGAAGTGAAGCTCAAAGAGAAAAGGTGGTTGTCTCAAGGACCATGGAGTTGAGTTGGCTACCAGAGCCCAACTGCAAGGTGACCAACTCAGAGACATTTACAGACTAAATTTCTCGTAAAGTAAGATACAACGAAATGCAGTCACTAGACAATTTTAAGACAGTATTTTCCAAATGTGTTCTGTGAAAATTCTTTAAGCAAAATGCTTCCAGGTGTTAGGTAAAAAGAAGGAGGGAGGGGATCAGGAAGGAAAGGAGGAAGAAAGGGAGCTGGAAAGGAAGAGAAGGAAAGAGAGAAAGAAGGGGATCCATGACTCAATACTTTAATTTGGAAACTAGAATTAGTTAAGATTTTTCTACTTTAATATCCTGATATTTAAACTTATCATTATGTAAGAGGGCTGCATAGTATGCTCTTTCTTTCCTTCCTCCCTACAATCAATATTCCTTGAGTCTTTTCTTTTTTATACTGCAATTACTGAGTCATTGAAATCCTGGGTCAGGAGGAAATGTAACCCAGTAGACATACTGTTGCTGAATTTCTCCACCGTATGGTTTCCACAGAGGTCCCCCCATCAATTCACTGGGCTATAAGTTAGCTGGCATTCATCCTGTCAAAGAGATACTGACTTTGACCGTGTGCATGGTGACATGCCAAAGTAGAGGAATTCACACTTCCTTCCTTCCTCCTCTTTCTCTTCCTTCTTTCTTTCCTTCCTCTCTGGCTGCCTTCCTTTCTCTCTCTCTGTCTCTCTCTCTCTCTCTCTCCCCCCCTCTCTTCTTTTGACAATTTAAACTCCCAAAACACACTTTGAAAAATACTGGACTAGAGGGATTTGCTTAATCAGGCAACTCTGGAAAGTGGCCAAATCCTGCAACAGTGGAAGGAGCAGGTTCCTCAGTGCACAGAACATCAATCAAAACAACACACAAAAACAACAACATTGGCTAACATTTGTTCCGTATAACTCATGCATTATAAAACATTTCCACATAATTATCTCCTTTGATTCTCGATCCACTTTTTAAAAGTAGGTATTATATTCACATTTTCAGAAAAAAACAGCAAATGCCAGCGGAGTTTCAGTGTCCAAGATCACATAACTAGTAGCAGAACTTGAGTTTTAAACCTAAGATGCCCACTTCAAATTCAGGGAGAGTAGACCAGAGCCTGCTGCTTTATTGTTTTGAAACAACCACAAAGACAATGAAGCACTCTGTGCTGGTTCTTTTCACTTTAAAATGAGTGATAAAAAATTTTCCTTTTGATTGAGCCTACAACCTTTCAACATAGTGGTTGTTATAGGGAAGAGTATCACTCTTTAGGGGGCCTTTAAGAAATCTCTGCAGATGATACATTTGGTGTCTATGAGGCAAGGAATGGCAATGGTGCTATGTGGGAAGTGCACCGTTTCCAGATGTCCTGTCAGTTTATCCAGCGGTTACCATACTGAAAATCCACTCTAATAGGACTTCGTGTATGGTAATACTTACAAATTTCCTACAAAAATATTTGTGAATTATAGGAAATGGTTGGTAGTATAGGAGAAGGTCATTATGATGGGATGCTACTACAAAATGAAGATGTTATCTCAAAATGTATAAACATTGAGCATCCTGTCCTCTCAATTATAGCATTTACAAATAGATGTTGAGTTGAAAATGAATTCAGAAAGCTATCAAAAAATATTTTACATGTATATGAAAGAATATTTGAGAACAATTTTACTGCTATTTAATTAGATCAATAATTTGATCAAATTCTATTTATGGCAAATATTTTAAAGTGTTTCACATGTTGCCATCCTATTCATACATATTAAAGTTTTAAACATAATGGTAAAAATCCTAGGTTGTGAAAAATTATTTTTCTTTTCATGTATTCCTAAGTTGCCGGTTGATTTTTTTTCATGTTCTGATGCTGTCTTTGGAGGCCTCTTCTACGTGTCCAGCTTTTCTAGGGCCTCTAGTGTTAGTGTTTGCTTTAGATCTTTTAAAGTACTGAGAATTTACCAAGTGCAACAAGATGTAGGGAACTGTTAGACAGGAGACCTGGCCTTAGTGATTTCTCATTGTTATGCAACATTTTTAACTGCAACATTTTTAACGGGGACCTGTTTTAGGGACAGCTAGTGTTCTCTTGACCTATTTGAATCCTCAGAACATTCTTGAATAATCAAACATCAGGTCTGAATCTGGTCACTTGTTGATTCCATGATCTCTGACTCATCACATAATCTGTCTGAATGCATTGTCTGTGTAAGTAAGAATGAATTATTTGGATTATTTGAAATCTATACGTCATTTGCTGTCTTGAAATTTTAGTATTTTTAAATAATATTGCCATAATCAGTGTTGATCATTAGAATGAAAGCATCTGCCTATTTTTTGATGTTGGCATTTTCATATAAATGCTTAGTATAATACCTGGCCTTTGAATACTGTGACATTTGCATACACACTTCAACTCCTAGAAGAAGAGCAGTGCATTGTCATTTGATTTCATACAGTATGGTGCATGTATTTTGCTTCATTTTTTTTCAGTCCCCCAAATGCATCACTCCTAGATTATGCATGGCTTTTACATATATTCTGAAATAGAATAAACACTTGAAAATAAAATAGACTCCAAATCTTAAAAGCAAATGCTCTTTTTTTGTAAAATTTATTTGACAGGTAGAGTTATGGACATTAAGAGAGAGAGAGAGAGAGAGAGAGATCTTCCTTCTGTTGGTTCACTCCCAAATGGCCACTATGGTGGAAGTGCATTGATCTGAAGCCAGGAGCCAGGTGCCTCCTTCTGGTCTCCCATGCGGGTGCAGGGCCCCAAGCACTTGGGCCATCCTCCACTGCCTTCCCGGGCCACAGCAGAGAGTTGGACTGAAAGAGGAGCAGCCGGGACTAGAACCGGCACCCATGTGGGATGCCGGCACCGCAGGCGGAGGATTAACCAAGTGAGCCATGGCGCCGGCCCCCGAACAAGTGATGTATTTACTAACAATTTATTTAGTTAGAACATGTGGCTGATATCTTCTTCTCATTCCCAAAAACTTAGGAACTACTTCCAATCTGTCTTTGCTACTCCTCCCTAGGTTAGGCACCCAGGATGTCATTACATATCCTCAGCAACAGTCCAGTTGCATAGGTTTTTCTCTCTCTCCTGCCCCACTCTTTTTTTTCTCTGTCATTTACACAAGACTTCCACTTTGCAACTTGTGAACTGTAAAACTCCAGATGCCCTCATTCACATCTGCACACTGTGTACTAGCTAGCCTTTAAGCCTTGTCTCAGAGTCTTGAAGGGAAGCCACTATCTCTACATAATGCTAGAACTCCTCTGGGGCTGCCTTCTCACTGTGTCTTCACATGGTCATCCAAGCTGTATGTATGTGGAGATAGAGATAGATAGATAGATAGATAGACAGACAGACAAATAGATCCTCATTCTTTTATATGACCACTAATCTCATTATGGAGGTGCTGTCCTCAAGACCTCCTCTAACCATAATTGCATCTCAAAGGTCTCATTCCCAAATAGTGTCACAGTGGAGATTAGGCTTGAACATTTGAATATGCATGGGGCAGACATAAACATTCAATTCATAACAATGCCCTTGTGTCTATTTGAAGACTGCATTGAGGCATAGGCCATAGCTCATGGAGTTCTGGTGAAAAAGGGGTAGAAAGTGGAATCATATGCCAATTAAATACAGTAGCATCATTGTCAACCCCAAATCTGGTATTGTGGTCCCCCAGCTCAGATTCATAGCATATCTAAATCCTTACATTTCAGCATTACAAAGAATGCCCTTGCAAACTTGCTAGTTTACAGAGTTGGATTCACTATTCCACCCTAGTCCCTGTAGGAAAAAATAAAGCTACGTATTCTGTATTACCACAAACAGTGTACAATATTGGTGGCAATATAACACCTGAAAGGACCTTGTTCTATAACTAAAGGTTAAATAACTGGAGGTGTCTTTAAACACAGAGAGGGATAGAACCTGTGCCAATTCCTTTGTCTTCTCTGACCATACTCATTTCCATGGAGAAAGCAGGACCTTGAAACATAAAGCAGGAACCTCCAAGGATCCACTGACGTTATCCAGGCCCATGAATCATTAAGTGGGACGTTCAGTTATGTTGGTGCATGCAGAATGTATTGAGTTCTGCTGAATGATTGAAGTTTCCTTTGTTGTAGCTGAATGCTGTGCAGAGTGGCAGTTGGCCAAGTTCTAGGAACACCTCCTTGGCTACAACTGTGAAAGTCCTGGAACACTCAGAGCGCTAGGTTCTCTCAACCCCTTGTCCAGCAATTTGAAGCTGAAAGATGAATGAATTGGGATTTCCATTCAGGCATGGCCCCAGAGTTTCAGGATGAGTGGTAACCCCCTTGAGTGAAAGGGAGTGCTTGTTTGAGCAATGTTTGAGCATGTGGTGGAGCTGCCGTTAGTGAGGTCTTTATAGCTCTAAAGGTCTTTATTTATATAAATAACCCAGAGATGCTGCTGGACAGGGGGGTAGATGGCTCTTGGCATGAGTATGCTGAATGCCAAATCTAAGACATGAGTAACACCAGCTTGGGAAGGTGAAAGCAGTTTAAAATGTAAATGTGTGAGTGCAAGATAAAAGTAAGGAATTTATTGCAATATAAAGGGCATATGTAGATACACTTTTGCTTTCCTAAGGTTACATGTTCTCTTTTGGGGTTGAAATAGGACACAGAGCTAGACAATCTAAATAGAATCAGACTTCCTCACCACCAGTTCCTGATCCAAAGACCACTGCTGATTCATGCCATACTTTCGTGTGAATTTTGGAAATGGTGTTGCTTCCTAAAAACACTTTACTTCCATCTATCAGAAAAGTATCATAATATGCAGATTTGGTAGAGTAACTCATTTTTACTGCCATCTGCTGGAAAATCTGGTAATAAATACACAACTGCATACGATTTTTCTTGAAGAATCTTACCACCTGGCAGTGCCATCCCAAATGAGATGACTGGTCAAGATTACAGTCTGTGACTTGAGTTAGACTGTTAAAATCCTCTCCTAGGAGATCACTCTGACGACCTCCTCCTTTTCTGGCTGAAAAATTGTGAAGCTGTGACACTGAACTTAACAGTGCTCAAGGTTTCATTTTGTGGAGAAACTGGTCGCAGAAAAAGAAGGCAATCCACAAGGAGGGTGCTGTAGGGAGTGGGTAAAATACAGAGCCAGGAATTACAATAGACTCATTGGTCCTAGAATTTCTGGCTCCAATCCTATATTAGATACATCTATTCTCACCTTTTATTGTTCAGTTGAGGAAAAAATTCAGTTTCTGTTATATGGATAAAAAGTTTCCCAACTGGCATACACTGGCGGCTGTTTTAGCCCATGTGAGCTGCTGTAACCAAATGCCACAGGACAGGGTGACTGGAAACAACAGAAATTTATTTCTCACAGTTCTGAGAGCTAGGGCATTGCAATTGCAGCACTAGAAGTTTCAGTTTCTAGTGAGGGTCCACTTCCCAAACTGAAACCCTGCAGGACTTCTTTTAAAAGAGCATCAATCTTGTTTATATGGTCTCTGCCCTCATGATCCTATAACTCCCAAAGACCCCTCCTCCTAATACCACAATCTTGGATGTTAGGGTTTCAACATAGGAAATTTGGGTGAGCACAAACATTCAGACTGTAGCAGCTAACAAGTAAAATGACTGACTATAGTTAGAAAACAGGGCAGGAGGAGATCTGAAGTAATCTAATTTTGTATTAGGATTGTGTGTGCAATTATCTAATTGTTTTACTGGGACAATGTCTTGTTAAACCTAATGGCACATCTACTCCATAACATAAATTATTTTGCCGAGTAACCGTTTTTTTTAAAAGATTTATGTATTTATTTGAAAGTCAGAGTTATACAGAGAGAGAGGGAGAGGCAGAGAGAGAGATAGAGAGGTATCTTCCATCCGCTGGTTCACTCCCAAATTGGCTTCAATAGCTGGAGCTGTGCTAATCCGAAGCCAGGAGCCAGGAGCTTCTTCTGAGTCTCCCACGATGGTGCAGGGGCCCAAGGACTTGGGCCATCTTCCACTGCTTTCCAGAGAGCTGGATCAGAAGTGGAGCAGCCTAGACACAAACCAGTGCCCATATGGGATGCTGGCACTGCAGGGGGTGACTTTACCCACTACAACACAGTGCTGGCCCCCAGAATAACCTTTATAAAAACATTCGTTGAATTAATTTTAACAAACACACACACACAACATTTTATGCATCCATTCTGATATCAAGTATTTACTGAGAGGCTCCTTTCTAATAAATATAGCTGTTTTTAAAAAATGTTTGACCACTTACAAATACATATTTGTGTGATACTATGTGATGTTTTCATGCATGTACACATTGCATACTCTTCAAATCAAGGTAAACACATCAGTTTCTTCAAACATTGTGATAACATTCAAAATCCTTTCTTCTAACTTTCTGACAAATAAAGTACACTATGATTATCTATAGTCACATACTTCTGGGCAACTGAACACCACAACCCATTTCTCCTATCTAACTTTGACTTAGTACCTGTTGATTCATCTTTCTCTAGCCCTCCTACTCTCCCCTCCCCAGCCTCTGGTGACCACTATTCGATTCTCAACTTCAGTAAGATCAACTATTTTTTTGAACTTGAGAGCCAGATACAGACAGAGGACTCTCATATGCTGACTCAGTGCTCAAATGCCCAGAACCATCAGGGCCAGGCTAAGCCAAAGCCAGAAGCCAGGAACTCAAGCCAGGTCACCCATATGGGTGGCACAAGGCCCAACGACTTGAGCCATCATTTCCTGCTCCCGGAGTCCTCTTCAGCAAGAAGCTAGAATCAACTGTGGAGTCCAGACTCGAACCTAGGCACTCGGATATGGAATGTGGGCCACCCAACTGGTGCCTTAACCACTAGGGCAAATGCCAGCGGCCCCATACCAACATTTTTAGATTCCAACACTAGTGAGATGATGCAGTGTTTGCTCTTCAGCGTTTGGTTTATTTCACTTAATATTTTCCAGGTTGATTCATATTGTTGCAAATTACACGATTTCATTCCTTTTATCTATGAATAGTATTCCAAAGTGCAAAAATACCACATTGTTTCATCCCTTGAGGAACATTTGGGTTGATTTCATGTCTGGAGTATCACGAATAATACCACAACAAACATTGGGATGCAGCTGTCTCTTGAACATTTATTTTATTTGCTTGGGGATTGCTGGATCATATGGTAGTTCTGTTTTTCGATAATATAAAGAGAACAGCTTTCATAGGTATAGACAGTTCTAAGAAGATAACCATACTTCTCTCCCTCCTCCTCTCCCTCAATCCCCTCCTTCTTATTTTTGTTTAATTTCTCCAATGACATAATTTTAGTCTACTCTATAATCACAGGCTTAATTCACCATCAATCATAATATTCAAGACATGAGAAGTAGGAAGACTGCAGTTCCACAAGATTGAAACAAGGGCTAAAAACAACAGTCAAATCACAAGATGCCTGTTTTCATTCCTATACTTTTTTCTGTATTCTTTTATGGTACTTCTATTTTTAATTTTCTGAGGAAACTCTATACTGTTTTCCATAATTAATGTGCTAATTTAAATTGCCACTAAGGCTGTCCATTCTCCACATCCTCACCAGCACTTCTCATGTCTTGTCTAAGTGGAATGAGGTGGTATCTCATTGTGGTTTTGATTTGCCTTTCCTTGATGATTAGTGATGTTGATGGTTTTTTCTTGTACTTCTTGGGCATTTCATTCTTCTTTGTCTATTGTCCATTTTGAAATCAGATTTGCTTTTTTTCTATTATTTTTGTTCCATTTATATTCTGGATATTAATCCTGTGTCAGGTGCGTAGGTTGCAGATACATTCTCCCATTCCCTACAAAATATCTTGGGAACATTTTGTCCATCTGGAGATTTAAAAAGTATATCAGGATCTGCTCTTGGGAGTTAGTTCTTAAGGATCAGTTGCAGTGAATGAAACTCACATGTGCATGCACCATACACTCAACTAGGAATGAGAAGGGTTTGCACCTGAAGAGACCACCACTAGGTGATCTTCTATAATTACCCAGTTGTTCCTGCAGCAGAACTCAGAAAATGAGGAATCAACAAAGAATATGGTTCCGGTGTGCAACCCCTTCTGTAAAGGAGCAACACTCTCCGGTAATTATAATGCATTATCCTAAGTTTGCAAGTAACGTGGTTGGGTGTGCATTCATGCGCAGCCCACACTGGTACACAGTCACGCTGATGGACTCATCCACAGTTTCATCAGGCGTCAGCTTTGCTGTGTGGTCCCTACATTTTGGCTCTCAAACTTCATGCAGGCTCTTGAGAGCCAAGGGGAGCCAAAATAATGGAAGAGTTTCACCAAAGGGTGCTACAAAAACAAGTAAGTAAATTTGATTGCCATTCATGCATCCTTTACATTCTAACCCTTTCTCGCTTTTAGCTCTCTTTATAAAATATTCTCTAGGAAGACTTTATGAAGACTTGCTGACAGCCATCCTTAATGACCGAAGAGAGCATTAACACACTTAGCACTGCTGTTAACTCTCCCTTGCAGCCAACTCCGTGTTTTATGTAGACAGGTGGAGCACAGCCCTGTGCAAGGGTACATTGTGATGGGGAAGGGAGTGGGGTGCGTTAGGCAGTATGAAGGACCCAATTTTGAAACAGTAGCAGCGACGGCTATCACAGCCCAGGTTTTTCTGTTTCATCTTTAGGGAAGGAGATTCAGAATTGAAGGGGCGTAACCTTCGTCTCTTAAATCCCGATGCCTAAAGTCACTCTACTTTTCAGTTTTCAGACCTACCTGACACTACTGCTGGGTCGAAAACTCAGCTCCAGAGGCGAAGTACTTTCTCTTTTTTTTTCTTGCTGGCTGCTGAGCCCTCTGACCACTTATCCTTCTTTAGCTGTGAGACACGAGTGTCACGAGTGATCAGGATTTCGTGCCGTGATTAAGATAAAGCTCTAGAGATGCAAAGGGGCTGGGCCATCTATTCCCCTGCCCTGGGAGATCTCAAGCCTACGACTTACTTAGCCTTTCTGACCCTTTCTTCTCTTTTCGCCTTCTCTTCACCCTACTTTTTAACTTCTTCCAGCAGCAGCTACTTTCCACCTTTCCTCTTCGTCCTCTGCTTTTTCAGGGCTGTGCCGTATTCCTTGTGACCCACCTCTTGTTTTATCCCCCCCCCCCACTGTTGCCTTTCTTCTTGTATATTCCAAATGCAATTCCCAAAGGGTCTGTCAGGAATCACACAGTAGAAAGTGCTTGGCGGCTAGAAAATTGAGTAACTGGGGAGAGAGAGGGAAGCTTGGTGAGCCTCATGGGGTGTCAGAGACAAGAAGCGCCCCGGCCGCCAAGGCGCCCAGGCTCTTAGCAGCCGGCAGCGCCAGGAGCCAGGAGCGCACGGGCTTGCCATGAAGCCAATCAGCAGGACCTGGCGGGTTCCCTTGAACTCTGCTCCCTGGGTCTTTCTGGACCGAGCGCTCTGGAGTTTCCTGTTTGTTTTGGGAGCCCGAGACTTGACAGCCAGGCCAAAGCGGCGTGGGAGGAAAGTTACCGGCAGCCTTCTGGTTAGCGCCCTCCGGAGGAGCTCGGTGCGGGCTCTGTGTCGCCTCCACGCCACGCGGGGGGCACGGAGGGAGGAAAGCCGGTCACACACGCAACACCACCACCAACCACACACCCAGGCCAGAGGAGCTGGCACTGGCGAGCACGCAGCCAAGATGACTCAGACTGGCTCTGGGGGTTCTGGCGTGGGGACTTGGGGCGCGAACGCGGTGTCATCCGCGGTGCGAACGCGTCTGCTCGGTCCTCGCTCGAGAACGCGGGTTAGAGCCTGGCTCCAGGCCGCGGCGCTGGTCTCTACCTTCCCCCCATCCCCCGGCCCGCTCGATGTCTGCGGAACTCGCTGGTTGTGGGAGAAACGCGGGAGGTCTCCGGACGCTGTGTGGTCCCGGACAAGCAATTAGGGTCACTTCCCTCCAACTCCAAATCTCCCGGTGCCTCTCCCCAAACTGATCCGGGTCTCCGCCCGCGGGCGGGGCCGGAGGAACGCGGGCCAGGTGTGAGCCGGCGCCCCGAAGCCCCGGTGCGGTGCAGGGGGCGTTCCAAGACCAGCACTGGGGCGGGCGAGGGCGCGGGCAGCTCGGGGACTCGCGGCCCCGAACCCCGACGCCCAGCGCGGCGCAGAGGGCCCGAGGGCGCGCCGGGGCGCTGCCGCTGCCACCGCCGCTGCCACGCTGCGCGGCGGCCCGGCGCGCCCCTCTGCGGGCGGGGAGCGAGCGTGTGCGCGGCGCGGGCGGCGGGCGGCGGGCGGAGGCGCAGGCGCGCTGCTCGCCCGTCTGCGGCCCCGCGCCGAGCGCCGCGGCTCGCGAGTCGATGGCAGCATCGCGGTGCGGCCGCGCGGCCGAGCGCCGAGCGCCGCCGCCCGCCGCCGCCCGGGGAGCGCCCAGGATGTGGGGGGACCGGAGCGGCCGCGGCCGGAGCAGCGCCAGCGACGAGGGCGCGCAGCAGCGTCCGCTCGCCCGCCTGTGCTGACCTGCCTCTCGCGCCCCCAGAGAATGTCAGCCAAGTCCAAGGGGACCCCCGCCTCGTCCTCTCCAGCCGAGGGGCCGCCGGCAGCCTCCACGACCAAGGTGAAGGAGCAGATCAAGATTATCGTGGAGGATCTGGAATTAGTCCTGGGGGACCTGAAGGACGTGGCCAAAGAACTTAAGGAGGTGAGGGGCGCGGGCTGGGCTGGGCTGGGGGCCGGGCGCGCCTCGCCGCGGGGGTCCCGGGTCTCTCCAGGCTGGGGAGCGCAATGTTTGCAAACTCTGGGGAACCGCGGAGACGCCTGCACGCGGACTTTTCTTTGCTCGGGGGCCTCTTGAAAGAGTTGTTCTTGCACTTAAAAAAAAAAAAAATCAGGGCGAAATCAACTAGTGTTTCCTCGACGGGGCCGGCGGCGGGGGGCGTGTGTCAGCCGAGCCGTGCGCAGCCGGCGGGCGTGCGCGGCGCTCTCCTGCCCTGCGCTGCCCGGGACTCCCGGCCAGGGCGCTCTGCCTGGCAGCTCCCGAGCCGCAGCTGGGGGAAGCCGGGTTCCGGGCCGTGGGCCAGGGCAGCGAGGGGACGCCCGCCCCCGCTCCCTGCGGGCGCCCAGAGCCCCGCGGGGCCGAGGGCTACCGGGGCCGCTGCGGGAGGAGCTTGGCCCTGGGGACGTGGAGGGGCTTTGGGACTTTTCTCACTTTTGCGGTTCCCACAGCATCCCCTGCGCCCCTCGGAGTGCTGCGCGCCGACACTCTGGGCCTCCCCGCCTCGCCCCGTCCTGTCGCTACTTGGCGGGGACCCCGGGCGGCAGGGCTCGCGTGCAGGGCGCACGCGCTGGGGTCTCGGCACAGCGTCCCGGCGCTCCGGGACCAGCTTCGTGTCCCCGTCCCCCATCCCACCTCGGCCTCCCTCCCTCGGCCAGGCCCAGCGATCCCGAGGGAGAGAAGCCGAGACTGTGCCGGGGCTGCGGCTGCGTAACTCGGGCGGCGGGGCGGGGCAGGGGCGGCCAGGAGGGGTGGGGTCTCCCGCGGGCCCGGGGAGGGAGCCCGCGGCCGGGCGCCGCAGGAGCCGGAGCTGAACTTCCCAGGCGGGGGTGGCAGCGAGGTGTGGGGCGTGCGTCGTCCAGGGCCGGGATTGCCCGGCTTCTGAAGCCATAGGAGGGGGTGGGTGGGGTGGGGTGGGGGGTTCCTGGGGTCTCCTGCGGTGTCGAGTGAGGCGAGAGTCCATCAGTCCACCTCCACCTCTCCCCGTCACCGCTTGGAACTGAACTCCAAATCTGTCACCAAACTGAGGTCTGTAAAAAGAAAGAAGAAAATAAAAAACCCGGCCCGGTGGTCGCCGGGGTTCTCCGGTGGCAGCTGTCGCCCCTGTAGGGTGCCCTGCAGACCGGAGTCGGGCAGCGGCAGGTGGGGGGACGCGGAGACCTCCGGGTTGTGCGCGCTGCCGCCGGGCTTCTGGGGATGGCCGCCCTACAAGTGGCTGGCGGATGCAGGGGCTCCGCGTGGAAGCCGGGTCCGGAGACGCTGCTCCCGTCTGTGTTGTCCCTTAGTCTGACGTGCCTGGCAGGCTGTGTTTTCATCTGAGGCATTATGACGTTAAAAAAAAAAAAAAAGGGCACGTTCCTTTTGGCACGAGTGCGCCTGGTAGCTGGGTTCCCGAGGCGAGGCGAGGCGCGTGGGGAGCTTAGGGAGGTGGGGCGACTACCCCAGCTGGGCTGGGCTGAGGGTGGTCACCATGTGGCCTCCGCGGGCCCTGCTTGCTCGCGCGATGACGGGCGCATCAGTCCAGCCGGAGCCCTGCACGCCTGGTGCTGGTTCTGCCAGGCTTTGGAGACCCACGCAGACCTGGAGGGAAGGTGCTCACTCTTCAGTTCTTGGTCGGAATCACAGAGTTAGAAATCAGGGAGGCTGCTGATCTGTCAACCTGTGTTTTCTCTTACTTGAGGATGTCTTTAGGGGGATGGGAAAAAAAACCCAGGTAGTTCATCAAAGAATTTAAAAAAAAAAAAGCATAGTTGATGTGTGTGCGACCAAGCAGATGCAGGGACTGACTGAGGGGGGGATTCGGCTTGATGCTTTAGAAGCTGTGAGCGTGCGCTAGGAGCTGTGTGGGTACAGATCTCAGCTGATAGTGGAGTGGGTGAGTGATAAGGGACCTGACGTTGGTGACTTCTGTAGGTTTGAACATGGGAGCAGACGCAGCATGGCTGGGTCTGAAAACAGTGACTGTTTCTGTAATGTGAGTTGAAGTTATTTTGAGAACAAAATATTTATAGGGCATGTTTAACCCTTGCCCTGTTGCAGTTGTCCTGCGTTTATCTTTTTAGTGTAATACTGCATATGTGACTGGGACAAGACTTTGATAGTTTCGAATAAAGGAATAGCTTAAAACTTTGCAGATAACAAAGCTTATTGGTTTCTGTAGGTATGGCTTAGAAATGCAAATGCTGCTAGCTGTGGGATTCAATATTCTGGCGATTTATAATTACATACATGTGTATTTAGACTTCTCATACCTTTATTGGCAATGTATGTAATCTATGTACCATAGATTAGCAGTGAGCTTTTAGTAATATGGAACATACTCGCTGCCATTTTTTGTTGTGTTTCATTCTAATTAAGATGCAGCTTTCTCTCTCTCTCTTTTTGAATGTCCTATCCTTTATCTTTGTATAAACTGTACCAACATTTGACATTTATTTGAAATTGTTTTTGTTTTTAGAAATTTTCTGGACTTTAGCCATGACTAATTCAGGTAGCACGGTGGATCCAAATAAGCTAGTAGAACTGCCTGAAACACTTCAATAATTAGTAACAAAACTCCAGTCTGTCCAGCAAAAAGAGCTGCTATTATGGATATCATTTGTGGTTGAGTATATTAACTTAATTGGTTATAATTAGAACATGCATTGGAGGAAGGGAAACCGGATTTCTAGAAAGACTAAGAGCAGTTTTATTATACGCTGAGACCTCACATAACTTCAGTTTTCAGAAATAATGAGTCATTTTCCCTTCTATGCTATAATGGAAAAGCCTTAAATGTAATTCAGGCTATTTATTCAGCACCTGCCGTGTTCCAAGTCCTCTACCATCTTTTCATTGTACAAAGATGAGTTGAGTAAGTATATCTTCTGGTCTCAGTGAGCTCAAAAGTTTATTTGGGGATGCATTTATTTTGTCATTCAATGTAAGTGATATAAAGGCATTACCTTGTTCAGTGGCCACTCTCAATATTGAACTGGGGAAGGAAAGAAAATAGAACTGAGAATGAGTATATGTTGATTTAGAAGCCAGTAATGGCTATGTGCTTAATAGAATTGTAAGACTTTAGTAAAGACTTAAAAAGATGATAAAATAGGAGTTTTTAAAAATTTTTTATTTAAAGTATAGAAGTTTCATGTATTTCATATATACAGATTTGAGAACATTGTGTTACTTCCTCCCTATCCTCCCTCCTGCCCGTGCCCCATCCCTTCTTCCTCCTGCCTCTCATATTCTCACTCGTAATTTTTACAAAGACCTATTTTCAGAAAAGTGGATAAAGAAACTGTGGTATATATACGCTATGGAGTACTACTCAGCTGTAGAAAAAATGAAATGCTTTCTTTTGCAACAAAATGTACACAACTGGAATCATTATACCTCACATAACCATTATATGTTCACAGAACCGTTAAGCATTCACCTAAGTGAAAAAGACGGATATCATAAGGTTTCCCTGATCTGGAGTAACCAGTAGACTACCTAAGCTTATGAGTACAATGATAGGAGTTTTAAGAGTTTATTCAGGTTGTCAAATCATGGACTGATGCCAAATATAATAGATAAAATACTCAAGTATTACTACTAAATATTGGAGATTTCCATTAAGGGAGAATCTAAAAGAAGAGTTTAAATCTTTGTGTAATGTGGGTAGGATTTGAAAAGGGAGATAGGAGAAGTTAAAATGCAAGATTGATACCCATTGGTTTTTTCCTGCATATTGAAAAAATGAAAAATATAGTGATGGAACTCTAGAGCTTTGGAATAACATGAACCATACTGGTATAGCAGGTGTGGATGTTAGTTTTTCACTAGGAAATGTAGAAATAAAGCTATTGCTTTTTCAAAATAGTTCTCAAGTAATGTGACATATTTGGGTAGCAGTTTCTCTGTCCTTTTTTGAAGATCTCACTGATAAGTTGTTTTGTATCAGATGTTGGTGTTAACATTCAATCACAGATCTTGTTAGAGATACTGGAATCTCTAATAAACAGACTTTTTTTTCTGGAAACAAAATTCATTGGTGCTATAGCTGGATTCTCTTTTAGTTTATATTGTTTATGACCTTGTTCTTTTCTTGTAGCATTCTGCTTTTTGATTTTGCCTCAGAAGACTGCTGTATGAGTTGAATTACATGTCAGGGATCTTTAGACCGTTCATGGAAAGTGTGTATTATGAAGAAAGTATGCAAAAGAAACACTTTTTGCACCAAAATAAGATAGTATTAACTCATCCCAGCATGTCTAAACTGAGTGAAGTTTGAGACACTAGGAAAGCTAAGAACATCAGTTCATAAAGAATCACCATGAAGTCCGCTGAAACTGCTGCAGAAGCAAACGTCAGATCCGTAGTGAAGCCTGGGTGGAAGAATGGAAATCCCTGATTCTTCATGAAAAGCTTTGAAGGATAGTGCTCCAGGGACATCAGCAGTTTACAGATGGATAGCTCATTTCAAGGAGGTACAAGAGCGTATTGAAGATAAGACCTGCAGGGCAGGCCTTGAACATCAGTATGTAAAGGAAAAAGAAGCTGTTCGTGGCCTAATTGAAGGGACCCATTGGCTAACACCAGCAACAACAGGCAGAACTCTAAATGTTAAAATTGGTTCAGCTTACAGAACTCTGGAAAATTAAAGTGGAGCTAACTTCCTGCTTGGTAGGTGCCTAAGCCTTTGGGCCCAGATGAGCCACAGACAGTATCAGAGCTGTCGGTGGAATTTTTAAACAGCTGTGATCAAGACCGTCCGCGTTTCTCTGAAAACTCTGGACAAGAGACAAATCATGGCTTATCCAAGATGATTGTGAAGACAAAGCTCAGCCAAGGCAATGGCTCACGAGAAGTGGGAGTGGTCTAGTCAGAGCAGAAGGGGCGGACCAGTCAAGCGCAGAGGTCAGGCAGGAGGTTCTTGGGATGCTCAAGCCATTTTGCTTGCTGAGTGTCTGCACGAGACATCTGCTTATTATGAGAAAGTCAGCCGAAGAGTTACCATACAATTGCTCAGGAGAGCCTCACCTGGGTCGTGCTCTGCTGTGACACTTCTCCTGCTCATTCTCATTGAACAAGGGCCACGCAGCAGGAGTCTTGATGGGAAATCACTGGGCATCTGACAGACCTGATTTGGCTCCGTCTCACTTATTTTTGTTTTCTAATTTAAAATATCTTCTAATAGCACTCATTTTTCTCCGGTTAATAATGTAGAAAAAGCGGCAGGGATGTGTTTAAATTCCCAGGAATAGGTTTTTGTTGGTTTGTTTTTTCTTTTTTATTTGACAGGTAGAGTTATATAGACAGTGAGAGAGAGACAGAGAGAAAGGTCTTCCTTCCGTTGGTTCACTCCCCTAATAGCCGCTATGGCCAGCGCTGCGCCGATCTGAAGCCAGGAGCCAGGTGCTTCTCCTGGTCTCCCAGGCGGGTGCAGGGCCCAAGCACCTGGGCCATCCTCCACTGCACTCCCGGGCCACAGCAGAGAGCTGGACTGGAAGAGGAGCAACTGGGACTAGAACCCCGGGGTGCCGGCGCCACAGGCGGAGCATTAGCCAAGTGAGCCATGGCGCTGGCCTAGGGATAGTTCTTTAGGGATAGACTCTATGACTGATATCATTGCTTACAAAAGCATTGGAATTTTATGGAATTTAATATTAAGAAACTGAGAAACAAAATTTATATTTTGTGTTTTTGTATTTTAATTCCATTTATCATGAATATATTTACATACATATATATGTACACACACATATTTATATAGAGAGAAAGAAAGAGGAGAGAGAAGGAAGAGAGAGTCTCCAAAAGTTATATATGGACTCCAAAAGTTCATGCACTTGCATTAATTTCAAAAACTTTTTCATCAAAATGAGCTTGTATTTTGATTCCGTTTCCACAGTCTTTTTGAAGGCCCTGTGTGTATGTGTGTGTATAGACCACGCACATATGCGTGTTATATAAGACGTTTGATTTCAGGAGAAGCTTCCAGAGGCAGGAGCAACCAGTTAAGATAAGTCGTTCTGTTGGTGACCTCTAGTTACTCAGTGGTTGGCCGCTTCGGCAGGGATGCCTGTCCATCTTGTGGCTGTGGACTGGGAAGCATCTGTGGTCATTTTAGTGATATCATAAATCCAGACAGGTTAAACTTACATTGAATTTTGACATGTTTAAAAACTTAAAGGGGACAATCTGATTGTGGACTGATGAAAATAAAACTAACAGAACTTGGAATTACCTGCAAAATATTTTTGCTTTTAAGCATTCCCTGCTTTTTAACGGCTTACCCACTTGGAGTTCTGTGGTTTATTGCCCCGGAAATCCTGTAGCATATTTTTTGGTTAATGAGTCCAGGCATAGAAAACTCATTTACTAGGAAATATTGTAGAGAATAATCTCTGGAGCATTCTCCAAGTTCTAAAGTTGTGAATGAATGGAATTTAACAGTTCATTTAATAAGTGGCAATAGCTGCACTCTTACTGCTCTGTACCACGGTCCCCCCTCCCAGACAGAGGTGTGCTCACCAAGTGCTGAAACACTTAAATTTTTCTTGACTATGATTTTATGGCATGTGGCTGAGCCATGTGTGTATGGTTTTGAGGAAACAGAGATAGACAGAAACCATCCTTCTTGGGCTTTCTATTTCCAATGAATTAAACCATTCGGTACACAGAGAATTAGCTGATAAGAAATTCAGGCAGCCCTAAAGTAATAGAGTGTGTGCTTCAGGCAATAGCGAAGTAATAGATAATAAAACACTGTAATAGGTTTCATTGTTACCTGGATTATGTTTTTTTCCACTCTTGCTGTTCTGAGGATCTCAGGTATTTAAATCTAAATACAGGAAAAGAGATGGAAATGCAAGTTTGGCCAAAACATATTTTCTCAAACAAATTGTGGGACCTTCTGTAGAGCTAGTTCATCAAAAAATTTTGGGAGTGATAAAATTCCAGTAGGTTGCCTATTCAGTTCTGGTAGAATTGCACATAACTGGCATCAAGTCTAATACAAGACTAGTAAACAACCAATGGGACTTTAAAAAATGAAAAAGTTTCAGTTTTTCTGATCTTAGAAGTAATAGAGTATACAGATAGAAAGTTTAGAAAATTTATATTTTCTTCTCTATAATTTTTAGACTTAATAATATACAGGGATAGGTCTGCTAAGCATTTTTTAAAGATTTGTATGTTGATTCGAAAGGCAGGGTGATAGGGAGGGAGGGAAGAGAGGGGGATCTTCAGTCCTCTGGTTCTCCTCCAATGGCCACAGTAGCCAAGGCTGGGCCAGACGGAATCTAAGACATGCCATCTACATCTGCCTTCTTGGTGGTGGGGGCCCAGGTTCCTGGGCAGTCCTTGGCGCCGACTTCCAAGGCCCATCAGGTGGAAGCTTTTTGGAAGCAGAGTAGCCAGGATTTGAAGTGGCATTCCAGTATGGGATGCTGGCATTACCAGCTGCGGCTTCACGCGCTGTGACACAGTGCTAGGCTTGATATGCTAAACATCTGTTTACTTCCGGCTTTTTGTGATAATTATGTATAACTAGAACAGCTTTCACAATAAAAACACTTAGCAGACAGGTCTTACTCTGTGCCGTGTGCTCCCCTAAGCACTGCGCTGTTAAGTCATGAAAATGGACCAGAGGAAAGTACTGTTGTGCTCCATTTTACAGATAGGAAAACTGAGGCTCGAGAGGCTGTCATTTGCCTGGGCTCACTTACCTGAGGCTTCAGCAGCAATTACTTCAGTGTCAGAGCCCTGCATTTAACCACTAAACTGTACCTCCCCCCCTTTTTTAAACATTTTTTTCAAAGTCAGCGATATGAAGGTTTTAAAGTTCTTGGTCCATGTTACCAAACTGTCTTCCGTGGAGTTGTCACAAATTTCTCCTTCCAGCAGAAGTAAATGTGTGGGCCTTGTGTCTTAAATTTGAAGTAAGCCACTTAATTTGAGACTTGCTGTGTAATTTAATAGCTTCAGGGTGAGGGTCATTGTTTTCTTGAGTTCCACTTAATTTGAGGTACCAGCATTGAGGCAAAATTAATAACATGTAAGTTAGACCTTGCAATTTCTACTTTGCAAATAAGTAGCTACTGTAGTGAATTGCCATGAACCTAGTTAATCTTCAACAATAATATTGGTAAGAATATTCCATGGCATTTTTATATTACGGCTTAGAAGACAAAAGGAACAGCTGACATGGGTGCTTGGTGGTACCCAGTAATTGTATGCCATTGTTTCAGATGAATAAAAATGATGGAGGATGCCTCATTCTACACTGTTGACATCCTATGTCTTAGAAGGAAGGCGTTATCTTTACCATGTTCTGGGGTGTTTGGGGTTTGGCACTGGAATCTTTACCAGGCAGAAGCTACTGTGCTGTCTCATGATGTGTCATTGTTTCATAAGTAGATCTCTTATATTACCTTTAGTTCTATTGATTACAAGCCACCGCCTGTTCCCAGTCTGCAGAGTGCAAGTCACGGTCCTATTCTAAGATCCTGTTTGCTTCCTCTTCTGGTATATTATGGACTAGAAATGTTTTCCTTCTATTGGAAGCTAGTTCACTGGGAAGAACTGCTCTGAATTAAGGTTTCCGTTAGGACCCTGGAACCTGGGGATATTTAACCTTTAAACGAGAGCCAGAAAATAACATTAACTGAAATGAGAAGATAAAGACATTTCTAATTAATGTCCAATTCATGGTAGACTCACAAGGCGGCCTGTCAGCTCAGGACACGGGTTGCCTTGTGCGGAATAGGCTGATTTTCGTTCTGAGAATGGCAAGATAGGAGGGCTCCAAAGGAATTAAACTCCCACTCTCCGCTTTCAGGCAGCAGACATTGACATTGTAAGTACTGGGGATAAATGTTACCATGTAGAATAACAGGAGCCAATCAAATTGCATACCTGTGCCCAGTGACTCTGTCAGTATGGTGTTAGGCACACCACATGTATATTTTTAGCTACAGGTACGATGTGCCATGCTTGCCTAGGAAAAGCAAATTTTCATGATTGCTAATAGGTTCTCTAAGATCAGACAAGGTAACAGCTTATCATCTTATATTTGTGGAAACGTACTGTCTTACAGTATCAAATGTGATTCCAGGATTTCAGACTACATGTGACAGGAAAATACCAAGTTGAAAAAAAAATTGGTCCAGCCAGTTTTCTTGTAATTCCAATGGTTCTTCACTTTCCCCCATATCAAAAACCCCTTTTGGATGAATGATTGAAGTTGGGGCTACTTCCCCTTGGGACAAAGATTCTTCTGAACCTGAATTTCCCTCAGGTGGGAGTGATTTGGGATCAGAGGTGAAACAAGTGAATGATTACCTTTACAGGGAAAAAAAATCAAACAGCAATTGCTGGTGTCCAGCTCCATCATCTTCTGGAGTAAAAGTCAGGGCCGTATGAGAAAAGGAGAAAAGAAATGCCGATGGCTGTAAAAAATCTGATGGCTTTTATTCTAGGGAGCAGATGAGTCATTTATCAGCAGTTGTCTTCTATTAGATTGGACCCTGGTGCATTTAACCTCAAAGTAGAAAAATACCATGTATATAACTTGCCATACCTCCCAAACTCCAGAACATTTGCGTGTCTAGTGGTTATAATTTGCTAGTTTCTTAGAAATGTGTGCCAAGATAGGTTGTTGCATAGAAGGCAAAATGTTCCCAGCTCATTATAAATTGAGCATATTCTTGGGAGCAGGTGGCTAGCCAAGCAGTTACGATGTCTGTGTCCCACCGTGGGGTACCTAGATTCTATTCCTGGTTCCAGTGCCTGACTCCAGCCTCTTGCTTAGGAAGACCCCAAGTTGATTGGGTTTCTGCCACCCACGGGGGCGGGGGGGGACCTGGATTGTGTTCTCCGCTCCCAGCTTCAGCCTGATCCAAGCCCAGCATTTGAGGAGGAAACAGTGAATGGGGGTTCTTTGTCTCTGTCTCTCAAATAAATACAGTTAAAAAGATAAGCTAAGCATATTGCCTTCTTTACACGGGTCCCAGAACAGCAGTTTCCTTTGTTGTATTATTTTCCTGTAGGACACTGATGTGTGAATCATGATTATTTGGAATCTTGATACGTGTACGGTACTGTGCTTAAGGCTGCAAATGATGTCAACAAGCTGAGGGCTGTATGTTCCAAGCACATCCTCCCTGCAGGGAGGGCAAACTCCACCTCTGGAAGAAGGCTTGGCTACACACAGAATGCAAAGACAGAGGAAGCACTTTTCTCCCTTTTCATATGCATTTTTTCTCTAAGTTAATGCATTTTAAACTTTGTGTGGCAAGATAGGTAGTAACTCCTGAAACTCAAGAGGTACTTAGAATTCATAGAAAATGCATATTACGAGAGAGAGATGCATGGGTTTCATCAGTTTTTCAGAAAAATAAACAGCATTTTTTACATACCTTTCGAAGTGCCCTGGTGCATTGTAGTTTGTGAGGGCAGGCCTTTGAAGCCCCACCTGTTGCTTTGTTTTTCCACATTAGAATGTTATTCTTACTGAGCATATTAATATACTCTGAAACGTCTCCTCTCACTTCTTAGTAACGCAAGACATTACCTGAATGAAATGTCTCTCCCAATAAGTTCTCTTGCCAAAGAAACATGAAAACAATCAGCCATTAGTTATTACTCTTTAAAATATGTCAGAATGGATTACTGATGTTTTCCTTAAGCTGTACCAGTCAGGATTTTACAGGGTATGCGTATAATGTCTGTATTTTAAAATAACTTGAACAAGACATCTGAAAAAATATGACAGAGTTACTGGAAAGGATAAGTGGATAACCCTCCTTTGTACCATGGATGATAGTGATAACACTATACCTCATCTATAATTGATTGAAAATGCTTTGTAATTTTAAAGTGTAACTCTTAGGGAGATATTTATGTCTGCTCAGTTATATGTAGAATGAAGTTTGATTACATCCTTATTGCACAGATGAATATTTCTTAGTAATGTCTGGCTTTTTTTTTTTTTTTAATAGGAGAATTTTGAGGCTGTGATTAGAGTAAGGTGCAGTAGTGTAGAGGGGTAAGATCTTAGATGCAGGCCGGGCTGCTTTGTTTCAAATTGTTCTGCTGTGCAGTATTGGACACTTATTCTGTCTTTGCCTTTATTTCCTGCCTCTGATGGTGATGGTGAGAGTGTTATTTGTGGTGTCCTCTGGTTATAGAAAGTAAATGCCTTCTATGTAAAGCACTCAGAATAGTTTCTGTGCACAGAGGAAGCTTCCTATGCTTGTATTTTTGTCCTTACTGTTACTTCAATGTGTCTCAGCCCAAAGAACTATTCTAATTGCTGGGAATAATGGGAATATAGTGATAAACAAAACAGGTAACATTCCTGCCTGGAGCTTACATGGTATGTAGGGAGGGTGTAAGGAAAATAGGACAATGTAACACATGCTGCATTAAATAAAGTATCAGAAGGAGACAGTTCCTATGAAATGAAAGAGGTTTATAATGGGATAGAAGTGATGGAGAGGAGGTGCCACTTACACAGAGTGGTTCAGAATAGCCCAGCTGACAAAGTGCTGGGCGGTGCGGCAGGGAAATCCTGCAGGTGAGGAGGAGCCTCTGTGAACCTGCCGGGGGCACTTTCCTCTGTGGAGGGAATCGCAGGTCAAGGCTTCGGCACCTCATGGGCAGGCGCCCACACACTTGCAGACCCAGGAGGACAGTCTGGTAGGTGAAGGTGAGCTGGGAAACCACAGCGGGTGACAGGGTCAGGTGCACATCGGGTGTCTGTGTAAGGAATCTGACCCTGAGTAACGTGGACACTGGTATGGTTTTGAGAGGAGGTGTGGCGAGGGTTGCTCAGACTTGGCACTGCTGACATTGCGGATGGATGGTTCCTTGTAGGGATTGTCCTGTGCCTTGTATGATTGGTAATAGCCAGCCAGCTAGATGCCAGTACAACTGCCATTGTCGTGTGAGCAGCCACAGTATTTCTAGATGTTGCTGGGTGTGCCCAGGGGACAGGCAGTCTCCACGGGGAGGTCCAGCTCTTCCTTCCGATTGTGCAGTCCTCACTATGGCTTTTCCTACACACCTTTTTATTTCCTTATGCTTAGCCAGAAAGCACTGGGCTTTATGTTTCTTTTATATCTTCTGTTGTTTACTATCTTTTTATATCTTGTGTTATTTATTATCTTTTATATCTGGTGTTTTTTATTACCTTTTTTTTTTTAATCTACCTGATTGCTTTTTTCCTCTACATTTTTTTTTTTGAATTAATTCTTTGAAAGGCAGTTTGACCGGGGGCATGGGGAGGGCAGGGATGGAGAGAAGGAGACACAGTGGGGACAGGGGTGGGGTGGGGAGATGGGCGAGGGAGAAAGAGCAAGCTTGCTTCCATCTGCTGGCTCACTCCCCAAATGGCTACACCAGTCAGGGCTGGACCTGGCTGAAGCCAGGAGCCAAGAACTCCATGCAGCTTTCCCACATGGGTGGCAAGGTCTCAAGTGCTTCAGCCATCTTCTGCCCCTTTCCCAGGTGCATTACCAGGGAGCTGGATCTGAAGTAGAGCAGCCGGGACACAAATAAACATGGGATGCAGATGTCCCAAGCAGCAGCTTAACCAGCTGCACCACCACACCTGCCCCTCAACCTAGTCCTACAACATACTTCCCTCTCCACCCACGACTTCTCCTGCCTTGTTTTCCACTTTCCATAATGCAATAAAACTGACATGAAAGTGTTCAAAGGATGTAGCTTCATAGTGTATTTTAGGCTTTTGGAAGGGCGGTGGGAATGGCCACTGCTGACCGATGAGTTATGTCACTGGCCACTCTGACCAGACGAAAGGCCTTCATCTCATCCACCTGTTAGTCTTAGGTTTTTCTTGCCCCTTGCGTTTCTGCAAACATAGGGGAGATTAGAGTGGCATCCCTGTTTGTGATGTGGCACACACTGTAGAAGAAACTAGGTGGTGGAGATGGTGATGGCTGACATCGGCTCCGTGCTGCTCCGTTAACCCCTTCATCCTCATGGACTCTTGGAAGTCATTAGAGTTATTTTGTAAATGAGGAAGTAGAGGCAGAGATGGAATTATTTACTAACTGAGGAAGTCGAGATAGAGAAGTTAGCTTATATAAAGAGCCAGATGATGGAGCTGAGTTGATATCTCCTTTGAGCTGATGTCCATAACCAGCCTCCTCACTCCCCGCTGTGACACAGTTAGCTATTTTTCGGGTCTTCAGCCTTGTCCTCTGCATCACCCTGTTCTTCCTTTGTCATCGTCTTTGTCATTTCCTTTTTTTCTCCTCTCTCTCTCTCCTGCCTTCTCATCCATTTCTTTGCTGTGCCTCCAAAACTTAAACCCTCACCCCAAAGTTCTCTCTCTGGAGGCCTCCTATCTATGGGGCACTGGCTTATCAATGTTGATGGAACAGCAAGCAGAACGTATGGCTCCTGCACAGGTGGAACTTAAATTTTTGCAATGAGATACTATTCAAATGAAAATGTAAACATGACTCACTGAGCGTGTCAGGAACTAGGAGAGAAAAAGTACACAATGCAGCAAGAGCTTAAAATCATTGCTCGGTCCCGTCAGTTCTTGCTAAACATGGGATTTGCCGTCAGCCACTACCTTCTTTCTGACCTCTGTCTTCCTACTTCCTGTGCTGTTGGTTTCAGGAATGATGCTTTGGTGACCCTAGAGCCAGTCCCTGTGCCGTTTTTCTCCGTAACCAATTCGTTCTCTGAACACTGCCAGACTAGCTTCAGTGCTCTGCTTTCTGGAGGACTCCCATGCCAGAAAGATCTCGCACCATCCCCCTGTTATTTAAACTATCAGATGACCACGTGCAGCCCTGCACCTGCGGCCTGACGTCCCACAGTCGGGTCTTTCCCAGCCGGCCCTCTGCCTGTCATCCCTGTAGAGACCATCACACGCATTCCTGACACCATTGCTGTTTTTCAGTTTGACGTCTGTTTTGTCATGTTTGTAGTCACTGCTCCACCATCTTGTGTTTGTTTCTGTTAACTGCAGAATTGTTCCCTGCGTGTCCAGTGTTCTTGTTCTTTAGTCTGCTGGCTGCGAACTATGCAGACCTCATTGTGACATTTTTTAATCTGATGAGGCCTTGCGACTCAGGATCCAATGTCATGTAATGCTTGTTAAGGGTAATTAAGGGCCAAATGCCGATTGTTCCACTTGTGTGAGAGCCTGTTCTTTGTCTTCTACTCCAGCAAATCATTAATAATCCTCCCGTCTCTCACATCTCATCATTGTTCTCTCTTCCTAAGATGACTCCTATCAGCATACGAATAAAAGAGATAGTGGGTGACATCTCCTGTTTCCTCCCTTTCATCTCTTAACTCTGTCCACCCAGTGGCTGCATGGTTCTTAGTGCAGTAGTCACTTCTCAGTCTAGCATCAGCTAGCCTATTAGCATATAGTAGTCTGTTGTCATAAAATCTAGTAGCGTATCCTCTATCGACAGGCCCTGTAACGCCTGTAACAACTTTTCTTCACTTGCCGTAAAGAATATTGTATTTTCTCTCCTCACTGATTTTTCTTTATCTGTTACCTTCAGTTATTCCCTCTGTGGGATATCAGAACTCTAAATTTTTATCTTTTAGGGAAAAAAATCACTCTTCCCGTCTTGGTGATTTATGCAGCCCTATGGGTAAATTTCAAATATGGAGCTGTGACTCTCAAGTTTGGGCCTCCAGCCTGGGCCATTTTCCTGAGCTTGTTTCCCTGTACTTAGATGTCTAGGAAATATCCTCACCTCACTGTGTCCCAAACTCAGCCCATCTCCTCCCCATCTTCTTCCCTTGGGGGCATTGTTGCTTCCCGTCTGTTACCATCCATGGCTGGCGCTATGTTCTACGCACTTCCAGATGCTCACCGGCTCTTCCCTCCTGCACTGCCCGCACCCTGGGCCAAGCCACCATCCTCTCACTTGAGTTGCTACAATGCCCCCCTAGTCCTCTTCTCAGCTCGGCAGTCAGTGCAGCGCTGGGTCACATTAATCAGCTCAGATCCCGGAGGCAGACTGATTTCACTCTCAGGCAGAGTGTTGCAGTAGCTGTGAGCCCTGCGAGGTTTTCCTCCTTCCCTGTTAGCACTCCGACCTGGTTGCTCCTCCCAGGCTCTCCTTGCTTTCTCTCTGCAGCAGTGATCTTGCTGTTCCGGGGATAAATGTGCTGCTAGATGCACTTTTCCATGCTGAACTCCACTTGGGAGCTGCATTTTCTGCCCCACGCAGGTCCTGCTCAAGTCCCTTTCGGCACCTGCAGATTTTGTATGCGCTGGAGTTTCCTGTCCTTCTTCCCCCGAATACCTTTCTTCCTTTACATAATTCTCAACAGCTTTTGATACATGCAACGATTTATTTCTTGTGTTTATTGTTGTTTGCTTTCCATCTCCAGAGTGCCGGCACCTGGAGGTCAGTGACTTGTTTTATTCCCTTAGGTATCTCAAGGTCCTGGTGCAGCGGCCAACATGGAGTGGGTGCTTTTTAAGTGAATGAATAAATACTAGATCTCTTCCAACTGTCAGTTTGTTCTCCCAAATTTCCCAAGGATCAAAATTAGCAACTTTTGTTTCCCATTGCTTATTCACTATTTGCAGAGAAGGACCTACAATACATGTTTATTAAGCATTTCAAATTTTTTATTAACATAAAGAGAGCAAATCTCATGTGTTTCATAGATCCACTTCTAAGAAGATAATCATACTCCCTCCCCTCCCTCCCTCCCTCCCTCCCTCCCTCCATACCCCTCCTTCCTTCTTTTCTTCAATTTTTGTGATAATGTAATTTCAGTTTGCTTTATAATCACAGGCTCATTTCACCACTAGCAGGTAAAAAGTAGAAAAACCACTGTTCTACAGGAATGTAGACAAGGGCTGTAAACAGTAGTTAAATTGTAATATGTCAGTTTCATTCTTATACTTTTTTTGTATTCTATGTTAACTACATATCAGAGAAAGTATGGTATTTGTCTTTTTGGGGCTCCTTATTTCGCTAAGCATAATGATTTCCAGTTGCATCCATTCTATTGCAAAAGACAGTATTTCAATGTTTTTCATGGCTGAGTAATAGTCCATACTGCATATATACCACATTTTCTTTGTCCAGTTATTGGTTGGTGGATGTCTGGGTTGATTCCATATCTTAGCTATTATAAGTTGAGCTGCTGTAAGCATGGAGGTGTAGATAACTCCTTCATATACTGATTTCATTTCCTTTGGGTATTTTCCCAGAAGTGGGAGGGCTAGGTCATACGGTAGATCTCTCTGCAGATTTCTGAGGAATCTCTATACTGGCTTCCATAATGGTTGGACTGGTTTACATTCCCAGCAACAGCGTATTGGGGGTACCTTTTTCTCCATATCCTCACCAGCAGTTGTTGTTTTGGTTTTTGGGTGCTAGCCATCTGCCTGGGGTGAGGTGAAACCTCATGGTGGTTTTCACTTGCATTACCCTGCTGGCTAGCGATCCTGAGCACTCTTGCATGTGTCTGCTGGATGCTTGTGCAGATTCCTTATCCCCCTTCCTGTTACCCGTGGTGACGGTTTCCGGATTGGCTGAAGGGAACCCTTGTCTCCAGTACTTGGAGTCCCTCAGGTGGTACCCTCCCTCCACCCATCCCATTATACACAACCCTTGCTCGTGCTCTTTGAGATGGACCCAGAACCTGTGGGAGAGAGCTGATACTTGCATGGTCACTGTGTGTCAGGGTGAGGAGGATTCATCCGGTCCTCATCCTCTCATCCCCAGGAAGTAGCTCCCGACTTGTCCTCCAACGTAGAAGTTCTGGAACCAGTCAGCTTTTGCAAACCCTAGTGCCGACTGGAATCCCAGAACTGCACCTTCAGACACAAGCCTGGCTCTGATTTGGGAGTGTCCATCTTCCCAGTGGGCCCAGGGATGTCATTTTAAACTTTTTGAAGAACTTAGAATTATTTTTTCTAAATCAGATTCATCATAATTCAAACATAAAGGAGGAAAGTGTCTATTTTTGCAGTATTTTTTTGCTTCTTAATATAGTGCTTGTTTCTTACGATTAGTCATCACAAATTTTAAATTTTCTGGAAAATACCATTTTAGAAAGGATATTGGATATTTTTTAAAATAAGTTTTAGACACTCCACTACTGTGCATTGGACGTAGGGATACACTTTGATAAGACCTGATGTTATATAAAACACTGAGAAACCAGGGAATAGCAGTATTTGGCTTTCTATTTTTTTCTCTTCTTTTATATGCTCCCTCTAGTGTTCAAAAATATGGATATGTGTAATTAGCCAGTTGAGGTGCTAGAGAACAGACATTATGGCAGAAATAGGACTTTCCTAAGCTCGCGTTGCTTTGTGTTTCTCAGGTGGCGTTGTCAGCTTCCTGCATGTCCCGTGTGTTGTACTCACAGCAGATCCTGTGTGCTCTCCCCTGGCGCTCTGGTCATGCCAGGCCTTCTCACGTGGGTGCTTTCACTGTCCACTTCAGTCAGGGACGCAACTGGATTTCTGTCTTCAAAGAAGTACAAGGGCCCCTCAGAGGTTCCTAGAAAATGCGTGTTGTGAGGAGCTGTGATGGGTTCAGAAGTGTTGCATGCAGATTGCTTCGTTTTCAGTGCTGCTTTCCCACAGGCTCTCTGAGTGCCCCCACACCACCTTGCAGGCCTTTGTCCAGTTTGTGTGGTTGAAGTCCAGCTTTAAGAGGTGTGGCTTGAGTAGAACGTTTCCCACGGGTTAAGTAGGTGCGAGTTTAAAAGCTAAACTGTAATAACTAGAGGATCATCTTTGAACGTGGAAAGTCAAGCATTCAATGACATCACTTTAATATATTGAAATATTGTTTAAATACACTGGTTGCAAACTACTTTAAGGAGTAACCAAGATGCCACTAGGAATAGCAAGTCTAAAGAAAAAATATATGTACTATTGTTATTTAATATGGGATATTTATAATTGCTAACATAAGCTATGTGGAAGATAATTTTAACTAAATAACTAAAATATTGCTGTTTACTGATTTATAAGAATCACGTATAAACATTTGAATGTAATTTTTCTTAACTGACATATAATTATAGTACCTACCTTTTTCTTATGCCCTATAATTTTTAAAACATTTTGATGCCTACTATTTCTGTTTCCTCATCATTAAATGAAAGTAAAAGGAAAAAACCCAGACCCAATTACTTTCCATTACTTTCTGAGATGCTGTTTCCTAAGCTCTCACCACTTCCTCCTGGAAGTACTTTATGTTATAATGATTAATACATTTTAAAATGGAATTCAGAACTCAACATTCAGTTAGTGCCCTGTTTTCAGGGAGATTTATCTTTGATAGTTAAACCTTATTCGTAACCTCTACACTGTATGCCCTTGGGGGATCTTACATTTTTTAATATGCAGACTCACATGGTACAGTGTGCATGTTTGTGGTCGTCTCATTAATCACAGATAGTATGCAGCAAAATGCCTTAGAGTTTAACATCTGCTTTCTGAAATCACTAATACTTTTAATGGCTGATGGGTTCTGTTACTCTATAACCCAGGTAACCTAAGGTACCCTTGGTATTGAACACTGGGGTAGCTGATTTCACTGGTAGACATTGTTGTGGGGAGGGAAATAGTGATTGAGAAACGACCCGGGAGGGTTTCTAGTCACAGTACTGTCCTTTTTGTTCTTCCACTAAAAAGTGCAGTCTTACCTGTATATTGACTATTTAGTATTACGTAATGGAGTTAACTCCTATGATGTACAGCTTTGATCTTTCTTAGATTTGAAGTGCTCATAACCAAGTTAAGCTCTGATTGGTTCCAGATAATGTGTCTTCTTTCCTTGAAAAATTGATGCAGAAAGAGATTTAATGAAGAAGCATTGACTGGATGGAGCTGTGGACAACAGTAAGGACGATCCTGGAATGTGGAATATCAGAGATGGTCTTCACAAAGTCCCTGGGGATTGGGTGTTATGAAAAAGCTGGGCATGGTTTTCGGAATACTTTAAGGCTGAAATAAACTTACCTGTTAATGCTATTTTCCCTTGTTTTTTTGAAGTATCTTCATATTAATAAGTTAGTTTTATATGTACAGTATACTGGTAGGATATTTACAGAATCTGAAGATAGGCCATTATTTACTGAGCTGCTATCAGCTGATGATTTTTTTAAATTTTGAGGAACGCTAATACATCAATTATTTTTAGTCAGAAATTTTGATTTCATATGAAATTAAATGTGAAATACTGTTATTTACCTAATTTTTTTAAACAAGAGAACTTATGCAGCTCATGTCTCTGGAAGTTGTTCTATACCACATGTATAGCACTCATCAGGTCAGCCCTTAGCTGAAGGACTGGTTGTTTGAATGTTCATTTGTACTGCTTCCTGGGAAGAGGGAGAGATCGTCCCTCTGCTGGTTCACTCCCTGAATTTCTGCAACAAATGGGTGTGGGCTAGGCGGAAGCCAGGAGCCGGTAACCCAGTCTGGGTCTCCTGTGTTGGTGGCAGGGACCCAGCTGACAGAGTGATCCCTGCTGTTTCTGAGGGCACAAAGCAGCAGGAAGCTGGGATCAGGAGGGAGTCTTAGAACTGAACCCACAGACTGTGATATGGGTTGCAGGTGTCCCAGGTGGCGACTTAACCACTACACCATGCTGGACCCCTGAGTGCTGTTTAATGATAAAGAACGTGGGATGCGCCCATATGGATGCTGATTCTAGTCCCGGCTGCTCCTCTTCCCATCCAGCTCTCTGCTGTGGCCTGGGAAAGCAGTAGAAGATGGCCCAAGTCCTTGGGCCCCTGCACCTATGTGGGAGACCCAGAAGCTCCTGGCTCCTGGCTTTGGATCTACACAGCTCTGGAACCATCGGATGGAGGACCTCTCTCTCTCTGCCTCTCCTCTCTGTGTAACTCTGACTTTCAAATAAATCAATAAATCTTAAAAAAAAATGGGATATACCACTTTGATGATACTTGTTAATTTTCAAACTAAGCACAGATGCTTTACCAACATTTTTAAATATGTCATTACAGGTAGAGGTTCCATTCTTGATATGGGAAAGACATTTAGGATACAGTTATTATAACATTCTCCTGGAAGGGTTTGGATAAGGCATTCTTTATTAAAAAGTGGAGCTAAGAGTCTTAGTCCACTTAGAAGAGTGGATTTAAAAGTATTTCCCTAATTTTTCACACAGAAAATTTTATTTGTTTATTTGTTAGGACAGAGCATCAGAGAGAGTGGAAGAGAGACAGAGTGAGAACTCCCACATGCTGGTTCACTTCCAAATGCCTGTAAGAGCCTGGGCAGGGGCAGGCCAAAGCCAGGAATCAGGAAGTGCATCTGGGTCTCCTACAGGGGTGGCAGAGGCTCAAATACGCGAGCCATTATCTGCTGCTTCCCAGGATGTGTTCATTAGTAGAAAGTTGGATTGAAAGTGGGGCAGCTGGGACTTGAACCCCCACTCTGTTAAGAGAAGCCAGTGTCAAAAACAGTGACTGAATGACTTGGGCATGTTGAAAATAGAGTGGAAGCTACTGCAGCAAGGTGTTTTGCTGCCTGCTTTAGGCACAAACAAACAAAACGGTGGCTTAACCACTGTGCCTTGCAACACTGGCCCTAGTTTCCTAATTTTTATTTTTTAAACATCTTTCCCCTGTCTCAGGTTTATTTGTGCAGACAACACAGGAGGACACTAACCCCATGCAGACAGCAGCTCAGGGGCCCTAGCCTTCCTTTTGTCCTTGCGTTGGCTGACACAGGCTGTTCCTGTGGAGCCTTCTTAGGGGAATGGACACTTTTCAGAGGAGTCAGATCTGGGGCTGCAGGTGCAGGTGTGGTACAGCCTGGGCGTGCTTCTTTGCCTGGGGCTTGGTTTGGACCTGAGCCTTGGCCTTGGCCTTGCCCTTGAGTTGAGGCCTAGTCCTGGCCTTTGCCTTGGTCGTGAGCATGCTTCCCACATTGGGGCGGGTGATGTAAGCACGTTGAGCGAGCTTGCAGCTGAGACCCTTTGGGGTCGAGTGCTTAACGTAGGCTTGAGGAGGGCCTTGGGAGTCTCAGCACCTGCACCAGTAGCCTTGGCGCTGCCGGCCTGCATCATCATCTTTCTTCTCGTACTTCTTTTTTCTTTTTAACTTTTATTTAATAAATATAAATTTCCAAAGTACAGCTTTTGGATTACAGTGGCTTTTTTCATCCCATAACTTCCCTCCCTCCTGCAACCCTCCCATCCCCCGCTCCATCTCCCATTGCATTCACATCAAGGTCCTTTTTCAATTATCTTTATATACAGAAGATCAATTGAGTGTACATTAAGAGTTCCACAGTTTGCACCCACACAGAAACACAAAGTGTAAAGTGCTGTTTGAGTACTAGTTATAACGTTAATTCGTACTTCTTGACAACACATGTTCCTCAGCATCTCTTAAGAGATTTGAGTTTTTGTGATTGGGGTTTCTTGATGCCATTTCTGTGCCATTTTCAGGACTGGTTGTGCGTGGTGCGGTTACTGGACTTGGCCATGTCTACGTTGTAACCCACAGCTCCTGAAGCACCTGGACCAGAAGAAGATACCTAATTTTTAAGTGAAATTTATTTATTTATTTTTATTTACTTGAAAGGCAGAGAGAAGGGAGGGGTGGTGTGGGAGAGAGAGAGAGGGGAATCTCCTGGCTGCTGGTTCGCTCCCTAATGTCTGTGAATAGCTGGGACTCAGTCCTCGTCTTCTGTGTAGTTGAGAGGGGACCCCATTACATGAGCCTTCACCCTGGTTTCCAGATGTGCATTAACAGGGAGCTGGAATTGGAAGTGGAGCCAGGTCCTGGAGCCAGGCACTCTGATGTGGGATGTGGGCATCCAAGCAGCATCTTGGCACCAAACGTCTGCTCCAGAGTTCCCTGTTTCCTGTGTTATCATTGAGTTTCTGTAAAGCAAACGAAAAAGCAAAACTCATGACATGTTTTTCTTCTAACTGTTGTCTATAGTTAAAGTATTAAGATAAATCAGGCATACTTTTCAGTGCATATTGGATGAATTTTGGATAATGGCAAATGACATCCTTTAGCTGACATTGACATGACGATCTACATGCTTACAGCATGTGCTGTTTTTGCCTGCTGTGGATTTGCCGAGGTTCCCCTGAGTGGAAGCAATGGTGTGTCCTGCAGAGTTTTGATCAAGCCACAGTGAAATTGTTCATAATGAGTTGCTAGTGAAGATTGCAGATACTTGGGCAAATGATGCTTAGACTGAGTTTCTCATGTTTCCTGCTGTCACATTGAGTATAGAATGAAAAACGAACTTGAATGACTAGATCCTGTGATTAATTTTCTTGGGGATTGTTGAGCCTGATGTTGAGAATACATTATAATTACTGAACCTTCATCATTTTCTCTTCTTGAATGTTCTGTGTTAGCTTAGATACAATACCTAGGGGTATGCACTTTCTCCTTTCTCTTTTTATTTTGACTCATTTAATGTTTTAAAGCTATCTACAAGGGAATGGTATTGCTTCCTAGATCATGAAACCTTGACAAAGTGCGTTGGGAGCATTTGTTTAAACAATCAATTCAGAATAAAAAAATTAGTAACACATAGGGACAGGCATTTGGCAGAGAGGTTAAGTCACTTATTGGGACTCCAGCCTGCTTTGGAGTGCCTGGGTTTGAGTGCCAGTTCTTCAGCTTCCAGGCCAGCTTCGTGCTGTTGCAATACTGGGAGGCAGCAATGATAGCTTAAGTACTTGGGTCTCTGCCACCCATGTGGGAAAAGAGATGTGAATTTTCCTGTCTTCAGCCTGGCCCACTTCTAGCTGTTTCAGACATTTGGGGTATGAGCAAGCAGATAGAACATCTCTGTCTCTTTCAGTCTACCTTTCAAATGAAATGAAAATAAATTTAAAAATTTGAAAAGCAAAAATCTGCTATACATAGATCATAAAAATGTTAAGTAGTTAATAAAATATAGTGTTCAGTCATTTGGTTCACCTTTTAAAGATTCATTTATTTATTTGAAAGGCAGAATTACAGAAAGAGAGAGAGAAAGACACAGAGAGAGGGCTTCCATCCTCTGGTTCACTGCACAAATCGCCAGAACTGCCAAAGCTGGGCCGATCAGAAGCCAGGAGCCAGGAGCTTCTTCCAGGAGCTTCTTTACCCACTACACCATAGCATCACCCTCTTGTTCATGGTGAAACTACTACTCGAACAGTGCTCTATACTTCGTGTGTCTTTGTGGGTGCAGTCTGTTGAAATCTTTACTTGGCATATACTAAGTTGATCTTGTGTATATAAAGATAATTGAAAATGAATAATGATGAAGAATGGGATGGGAGAGGGAGTGGGAGATGGGATGGTTGCGGGTGGGAGGGAGGTTATGGGAGGAAAAGCTGCTATAATTCAAAAGTTGTACTTCAGGAATTTATATTTATTAAATAAAAGTTGAAAAGAAAAAAATTTATATGAGCTGAATTAAATCAGCTGGGTGTCTTTGTTTGCTACTGTGTTTTTGGGCATAATGATCTCTGTTTTCCCAATGATAGCATATATTGATATTTGTAGTAATTAGAGCTGTAAAAGTTGTTGGAAAAGGATCATTGAAAGATAAGTATATTTCAGTGCTAAAGTTCTTTCATGATATGCATTTTCCACAAACTTTTCAAAGATCCCTCACATAAATAGATTTCAAATTTTTGCACCAAACTTAATCTTTGTTCATGTATTTTTTTGAGGTACTCTTATCAACTAATTCCTGCATTTTATTCTTTTCAAAATTGTTTTAGTTATTCTACATTATTTGCTTTCCATATAAATTTTAGTATTTTTTTTATTGTTACAAAAAAATCTTCCTGAGCTTTTGAAAGGAATTATATTAAACCTGTATTAGTTTGGGGAGAACTGAAAACAGTTGTGAGTCTTTGAATCCATGAACACAGACATCTATTTATTTACATAATAACTAGATTTTATTTCATGAGTATTTTATAGTTTTCAGCATATAAGTCTTGCACATGTTTTGTGAGTTTTTTAATCTATTTTTAGTGGTTGCAAATAGTACATTATTTTTAATTTTTAATCTACTTTCTTGTTTTATAGAGATAGAATTATCTTGTATCTTGTGACCTTACTAAACTCACTTATTCTAGTAGTTTTTTGGTCTATATTTGTATTTATATGTATATTCCTTAGGATTTTCTGTGTAGATGATGTCATTTGCAAATTAAGCGTGTTTTGTTTCCTCATTTTCTGTGTGTCTATTTGTGTTTGTTGCACTATTTTAGTGAGTAGAACCTCCAGGTTAGTGTTCAATAAGAGTGATCAGTGCAGAAATCCTTTTATTTCACCTTATTTTAGGGAGAATGCATTCATTCTGTCACCATTAAGTAAAATATCAGCTGTAGGTATTTTTGTTAGGTGTTCTTTATCAATTTTAAATAATTCTTTCTATGTTTCTGGGATTTTTTCTTGATCGTGAATGGGCATTCAGTGCTAGGTTGTTGTATAAACTGATATTAATTTATTATTTTCTTTATTTTTAAAGATTTATTTATTTATTTGTAAGAGTTACAGAGGCAGAGGTGGAGAGAGAGAGACCTTCGATCTGCTGGTTCACTCCCCAGATGGCCACAAAGGCCAGATCTGGGTTGATCTGAAGCCAGGATACTGTAACTTCTTAGAGGATACAGGAACTTCTCCCATGTGGGTGCAGGGGCCCAAGGACTTGGGTCATAATTTACTGCTTTCCCAGGCAATAGCAGAGAGCTGGAATGGAAGTGGAGCAGCCAGACTTAAACCAGCGCCAGTATGGGATGCAGGCGGCACTTTACCTCCTAGGTCACAGTGCCGGCCCTTGTTATTTTCTTCTTTAGCTTAATAATATGGTTCATTTAAGGAGCCCCAGATCTCTATAAATACCATTTGGTCATGATGTATAATTAATTTTATATATAGCTGAGTTCTATTTGTCAATACGTTGTTAGAGATCTTTGTGTTTATAGTAGTATAGCCATTGGTTTGTGGTTTCCGTCCTTCTGTCCGTCCTTCCGTCCGTGATTGATTTTGGTATCAGAATGCTAACTAGCTTCGTAAAATGAATGGGGAGTTGTTTGCTACTCTTCTGCTTTCTAGAAAAGGTTGTGAGGAGTTTATGTTAATTCTTCTTTGAATGTGTGATGGACTTCTTGGGCCTGGAGATGTATCTTTTTTGGAAAAATTTTCAATTGCTATTACAGTTTGCTTGATGTTTATATGATTTTTCAGATGATCTGTTTCATGTCAAATAAGGAGAAATTTTTCCAGGAGCTGATTGATTTGATCAAAGTTGCCATATGTATGTCTGCAGAGCTTTTATAGTGTCCCTTGACTGTTGTCTAGATACCCCTGGACCTTTGGTGGTTTCTCAAAGTTCATTCACGGTGTTGGGAATTATGTCTTCTCTTGTGTTTTCTGTGTCAATCTTTTTAGAGAATTTAAATTGTGTTGTTCTCTTTAAAAGGCCGTCTATTTCTTAATTGATTGCCTGTATTATTTTTTATTTCCTCGATTTCTGCTTTTATATTTTATTATTAACTTTCTCCCTCTTACTTTGGTTTACTTGGTCTTTTTTTATAGATTGTTGAGATAGAAGCTTAGATGGCTGATTTTGGACTTTTCTTTTCATAGAAGTGTGTAGTATTACAAAACTTGACTCCAACTTTGCTTTAGCAGTGTCCCATATAAATTGACATGTTGTATTTTCATTTTAATTCAGTTCAGTTTTTACTTCTCCTGGGGCTTACTCTTCCACCCATGGATCATTTGGAGGTATGTTATTTTAAACATTTCTAACTTTTGGAAATTTTAATGCTCTCATATGTTACTGATTGATAATTTGATTCCACTGAGGTCACAGACCACATTATGTTATGGTTTCAATTTTGATAAATTAGTGGAGGTTTACTTTATAGCCAAGATATGGATATAAGATATGAGTGTCTTGTATGTTTCATGGACACTTGAAAGAAATGTGCATTCTGCCATAGCAGAGTGTTCCATACATTTCTGTTAGATCCTGTTGGTTATTGATGGTGTTGAGTGCGTCTGTACCCTTGCTGATTTTCTATCTAGTTGTCCCGTCGGTTTTGATAGAGGGATGCTGAAGTTTCGAGGGATGTAGACGTCTCCAGCTGTAAGTGTAGTTTTTTCTGTTTTCCCTTGCAGCTATGTTAGTTTCTCTTTAATTTAGAGCTCTGTTTTTGGTGCAACCTCATTAGGATTACTGTATCTTCTAGATGAAGTGTTATTTCTGTTATTATATAGTATTGCTCTCTCGCTCACTCGCTCGCTCTCTTGAAAATGCTAATGTGAACAAGGGAGCTTCAAAAAGTTTAAGAAAAATAGAAAGGGGCTGGTACCATGGCTCACTTGGTTAACCCTCCGCCTGTGGCGCCAGCGTCCCATATGGGCGCTGGGTTCTAGTCCGATTGCTCCTCTTCCAGTCCAGCTCTCTGCTGTGGCCTGGGAGGGCAGTGGAGGATGGCCCAAGTGCTTGGGCCCTGCACCCGCATGGGAGACTGGGAAGAAGCACTTGGCTCCTGGCTTCGGATCAGCGCAGCTCCAACCGTGGCAGCCATTTGGGGAGTGAACCAATGGAAGGAAGACCTTTCTCTCTCTCTCTCTCTTAAAAAAAAAGAAAAAAGAAAATAGAATTTAAAAATAATGTGCGTTTTCAAAAACTTCCGAAGCTCCCTTGTGTGTGTGCATGTTTGAGTGTGTATATATTAAATCTTCTCTATTATTATTATAGCTCTTCTTGCTTTTCTGGTTGTCCACAAAGTATATCTTCTTCCATATTTCCCTATCTGTATAATGGTATTTTAAGTCATTTTCTTACAGAGAGTATGCAGTCATCAATTTTGTTAACTTTATTTTAATTGGTGTATTTAGACCATTTTCACTAGATTCATTATTGCTATGTTAAGACTTAAGAGTGTTGTGTTAGTTTTTGTTTTTGTTATTTTTCAGTTTTAGTTTTTCTCAGTTTTGGTAGGTTATTTGGACATTTTTAGAATTGCATTTTTATATATTTATAGTGTTTTTATGTGTGTGTCTTTATATAGATTTTCTGTAGTTGTTCTAAAATTATAAATACAAGCCTTACCATAGTCTACTTGTGTTTGAAGTATAGAAAACTATAGAAGCACATATGTACTCCTTTTTTTTTTTTAAAGATTTACTTATTTATTTGTAAGTCAGAGAGAGAATCTTCTGTCCAATGGTTCACTCCCTAGGCCCAAAACAGGAGCCGGGAGCCAGGAGCTGCTTCTGGATCTCCCATGTGGGTGCAGGGGCCCAAGCGCTTGGCATCCTCTGCCGCATCTTCAGGTACATTAGCAGGGAGCTGGATCAGAAGTGGGGCATCGGGAACTTGTGCCCATATGGGCTGCTGGGGCTGCAGATGGCTGTTAAACCTGAGAAGCCACAGTGCTGGTGCTGCAAAGACTGACTTCTAAAAAAATCTAATTTATGATAATATGATTAAAATTGGTTATTATTCATCTTTTTTGCACATAATTCAGTCAAATAAATATCTTTTACTAACAGTTTCATCTCTATGATTTAAAACTTGTACATTAAGATTGGTACTTCCATGTGTTGATACATTTCTCATTTGTAGAAAGGAGTGAGACTACCCAAGTGGAAAAATGAAGAGATAATTTAATTTGATGGCTCATACAAGAGGAAAAATTAATGTGTAATATATGCAAGTCACTGTGAAGGGGACGTCTGAGTCAGGCACTCTGAAAGTTAGGTGTGCTAAGGAATGTGTGAACTGGAACAATGATTCTGGAGCAAAGTCTGTTGCTGTTTATCAGAAGCCTTGTAAACCCTGTGAGTAACTCCACTCCCATAAATCATCCTAAGGAAATAATCTTAGAAGCATAGAAAGTTTTAAATAAAATAGTATGAGCCCAAATGTCCAAAAACAGTTTCCTGCTGTGTTTCTTTGCTTATTCTTCATTTTTCAAATGTTCCTCATTATTTTTCCCATATATTTTCTTACATTAGATAACTAAAAACTGTTAGTTCATAATTGCTAGACAACCCTGATATATATTATAAACAGCACGTGTTCAAGTGGAACATTTAATTGATTTATACTAACAGACTAGTCAGGTAAGGGTTAAATATTCTTCTTATTTGTCCTTGTTACTCCTCAGCCAGAAAATTCTTTTTATTTTTCCTTGTTCTGTGACAGAAAAGTTTCACATGTTTTAGAAAGCAGGAACTAGGAGAGCAGCTGGCACCAGAAGAGGCTCTGTGTGTGACGTGCAAGGGCGCCTGCTGTGGGAATCCTGAGGTTTTGGTTCCAGTTCCAGCTTTGTTACTTACCTTGAGCGAGTCTCTTCACCCCTCCTGGATGCGGTTTCCTTTCTGTTAGTTGAAGCCTATGATGTTTCCATTTTTTCTTGGTCAAAACCAGTTCCTCACCAACAGTTTCTGATTCCAATCTCATAAAACGAGTAACATTCTTTCTCCTAACACCGACAAACTTTGGGTGTGTTGTGGGGTTTAAAAAAAGTAGTTAGTGGTTTCTTCTTACTCAGCTGATGTATTTTAGGAGGCAATGAGTTACTCTGACCATTCAAAACCTTGTAGTATTAACTAGTGAAAGTTCTTTAACTTACCCTTTTGTTTAAGAAACGTGTTCCTGGTTCAGAATTCCATGCTATGCACTAAAGCATGTGACATACTATGAGGACACAAAAACTTAGAAGAAATTATTGCACATTTAGTTAATCTTGGTGAAAGTCCTCACATTTGACAAGTAAGAAAACTTAAGAATAAATTACTGCATGTGAGTACTGAGGTATTTTTAAATGTTGTAAAAAAAACTAAAAACAGCACATCAATTTCAGACTCGGGGGGATAAATCTCATGTCTGACTTAACAGAAAAAGGAGATAAAATGTTACAATATTTTCTTAAAAAGGAATGCAATTTCTAAAGATGTGAATGTTTTCTTTAAACAGTACTATTTCAGTCATTTATAATTTCTATGAAGTGCTGTCATTTTACATGTTCTCAATTGGAGATAGGAAAAATGAGTTTGCTAATATGGTGTGAATGTCCCAGAAGGAATAATAATAGACACAGAGTCATTCCAGGGAAAGTCTGGAATCCAAATACTGTGCTCCTCAAGTGTGGTGACAACAGAGGACAAGGCGGCTCAGATAACCTCAGAAGCTGAGAAGACTTAGCGCCACTCGATCAAGAACCACGGTTCTTTGGGAGAAGCCTGTTTGTAAAACCAGCCAGCTGTGGGTGACAGTGGTATCTGGCAGAGGTACAGGCCTCTCACCCACTCTCTGCTTCCCTTTGCCCTGACCATGGTGCTGATTCTGCAGGAAGGACGTTAACCTCGTTGGCAGCATCGCAAATTGGAAGGCTCCGTCACTGGCCAAGCCCCAGCGTCGGTATAAGTAGGAGTCTTGTACTCGGTTTCTAGTGGAGACAGACCAAAACAGATAATAGGAATTCCTACTATTTTTTTTTTCTTAAACATGGAGCTGGTGAGTTACTGGGGAAACCGTGGGGATGTATGAGTAGAGCCTTTTTCACCTACTTTTGTAAGAATACCTGCTTTGAAGCAGTGTGCTGTGTACCGGGGGAGCATGCTTGAAAGAAACTCTTTTTGATCCAGTCACAGAAGAATGCTTCAAATTTAAAAAGAAAGCAGTGGGCCACCTTTCATGGAGTTGACATGGATGATGAATATTTGATCCAAGAAGTGCAAAGTGTCTGGATGAAAATGATGATCTAGTCAGTGGGACTGAGAGAAGGGTGCTCAGACAGCTCCTTGCTGCACATCTGTACAGGTACCCTCAGCCAAAGGGAACCCCTGTGAAGTCAAAACTCGGGCTGATAATGACAGGCAACTTCATGCCGCTTCTTAGATTTATTAAATAGGAGTGTGAGAGGGTCACACACCGTGGAGTTACCTGCCCAACACCTCCCACCCAGACCCTCAATTGCAACTCGAAAAACAAAGGGACACCCTCCCATTGTCAAGGATGTGATGTAACTCATGGATATAGGAAGGAGGGTTAAGAATAGGAGATAAGAGTTGTTGTACTATAGCACCTCTGCAGGTTCTTAGACGTTCGCAGGGTTTTTTTTTTCTTAGATTTAAGGAATATTATTTAGAGAATGAAGCTGTGTTCTAATTGTAAATAATACCAAGAAAGAATTGAACCTGGTTAATTCAGTCATCTCCCTCTCTCCTCTATTATTCCCCCGTTCTTCTTTTTCCAAACACTTCTTCTGACTTCTTGAAATAAGTAAAGTAAGACAGTCTGATTCCTGGGTATGAGTGCAGTAGAGAGCTGGTTGCTTTCAGAGTGTAGAATATGGCTGTTGCCTCATGCCCTGCGTGGGCAGGTGTCCAGTGTGAATGAAGTTCACAATGGCTCCTTCATCCCCCTTGTCTCATGTAGAGACTGGAGTAGTTGAAGTTGAAATTCCAAAAACAAGTTTTCCTAAATCTACTTTGAACTTGTTCTTCACAAAAATCGTCAAGCCGTCCACTACAGGAGGACAAAGATGACACTCATTGCCTATTGTGCAAGTGTCCATTATTTTTGTGGAAAATGTGGAATGGAATTTTCCAATTTTCATTTACAACAGCCTACTGTGGGGTAAAACTTTAAACAGGTTGAATCCTCTGTTATCCTTTATCATTGAGTAGTCTCTGAAAAGCTCTGAAACAGATCAAAATGTTTATGGAATATTTGGCATGTCTGGTTGAAACTGATTCTCTTATGTATATGTGTGTATAAACACACACACAAGTAGAGAAATACATGTCTATCCTTTTATTCTGTAAGGAGCATACCTAGTTTTATCACATATACTTCTTTACATGGACTTGTAAACTCACACCATGTGATAAATGAAGCTTTTCTTGCCTAGAGAACATTGATTTCCTATAAGTGAAAGTTTAAAAATAAACAAATAGAGAAACGTATACTGACCAGAGCCTGTGGGAGTCTCTAATGACTAACCATTGAGTTAACACAATGTGTACATTGTTGTTTTAATTTTCATAAGAAGTAGCTTTAAGATATTCTTTAAAACTCTTGTCATCCATACTTCTTTTTTTTTTATAAAGTAAATGATAAATTCACTCTTATTTTAGAAGAAATGCTTGCATACCAAAGCTAAAACGCATTAACACATTTTGATTAACTGTTTATGAAAGTGTTTAAAAGTCTGTCACAGGCATGGCCTGATGTTTGATCAATACCCATGGTGTAAACTGAACTGGTCTTGGTCAGCTAGGACTGGGTACAGCTGCAAACTGTAGAAAACCTGAGTATCAGCAGCTTAGACTTACGGTGGTTGTTCTTCTCATGGAACGGCAAGTCCCTGGGCAGCCAGTGCAGGGCGAAGAGAACAGGTCCACAGTAGGGATGCAGAATCTGATGCCCTCCTATTTCTTGTCCATGTTGTGTGGCTTTTCCCTTCTGGTGGCAGGATCCATGCTGCGGCTCCACATGTTACATCAGATTCTAGGCAGGAAAAACAAAAACAAAAACAAAAGACTAAAAAGCTACCAAGAAGAGCTTGCCAGCTGAGGCTCTCTGTGAAGTACTCCCCATCCACTCCCTGGCCCCAGTTGCATCCCATGGCCTGATGGAGCCTGGAAAGGAAAGGCTGTTCCACTTTCTGTCCTCAAAGAAGGCAAAGCTGCTGTGAAGGCCTGGCATGGGGGTAATTCAGTGCCTGCTGTTCTGTTCATTCCAGCTTCTGTGAGTGCTCCCTCCAGGCTAGAGAGAGAGAACAGGAGCAATCTCCTTTCTGAGTGATTTGCTGTGGATGAAGATAAGCCTATTGTTATCTTTGAGAATGTGTCCAGAAGCCTTGGAAAATTTAAAATAAGGGTATGCTTCCCCAAATAGTAGGTCACAACTGCACTTTTTTTTGAAAATTTTTGTTTATTTCCTTGAAAGGTGGAGTATCAGAGAGAGAGCAAGAGAGAGAGAGAGAGAGAGTTGTTTCAACTACTGCTTCACTGGCCCAATGCCCACAATAGCCAGAGAAAGGCCAGGCCAAAGTTAGAAGCCAGGATCTGCATTCCTGGATCTCTCATGTGGCGTGGACCCAATTACCTGGACCACTGTCTGCTGCCTCCCAGCTTGTAAACTGTCCTGACAGAGGAGGTGGAACCCAGACCCAGGCACTCTGATACAGGCTGCAGACATCCCGAGTGGTGGTCTCACTGCTGCACACAGTGCACTGCCCCTTTAACTGCCTTTTTTGGGGGTACGTCACTTTATATTTAATGTAGTAAATTTAAGTACACCTTTTAAGACATGTCATGGTGTGTATTGATACAATTCACATTAAAATTTTATTCTGTTTTTGATGAAATATGTCTAGAATACATTTACTTAGGTTGCAAAACATGTGTTTTAGTAAGCGTAATTCCCAATATATGGGCAGTGTTTTTCCGTGTGAAACCCTTACGGTTCACCACAATGGGAAGTGTGTTTGGCATACTTCCTCAACTTAGTTTGATCATCCTACAGAGAAGGGGAATTCCTTGAACAAGCCCAGTTCTTTACCATCTGAGAGACAGCAGTGGTAAATTATTGCAGTGACATCATGCGGGCACTGTTTATAAAGCATGGGGAGTACAGTCAGTGTTTTAATAGTTTGTCACCTACTGTATTTTTAAAAGTGGTTTTCTTTTTCTTTTTAACTGATAACAACTTTACATGTTGAAAGTGGACATTTAGCCTAGCAGGTAATACACCTGAGTCCTACATCAGAGTGCCCGTGTTGAGTTCATGGTTCCAGCTCCCAAGTCCAGCTTCCTGCCAGTGCAGATCCTGGGAGCCAGTGGAAATGGCCTAGGGCCTCTGCCACCCACAGAGGAGACCTGGACTGGGTTCCAGACTCTTGACTCTGACCCGAGTTCATCCCCAACCATTGTGGGCGTTTGGGGAGTGAACCAGTACATGGGGGTAGTCGCCTAATCTCTCTCCTTTCCTCTCCCTCCTTCCCTCTTTAGTCTCTGCCTTTTAAATAAAGTTTAAATCTTAGGGAAAAAAGTACCTGTTTGTGGGGGGCCATATGATACTTTAAATCATATATGCTGTTAGATGCTGGAATCAGAGTAAAGGGATCAACAGCTACTAGGGAGAATGCATGACAATTGATTATTTTTAAAAAGCCCGATCTGAAGTGTTAAATATGGCAGTTTGACCTTGGGTATATTTGGGCAGTAATTACTGTCTGATGGAAGAATCGATGTAAGCTGTTTCTCTTTCACAGTTTCAAAGCTGTGTCCTTTTGTGTTTGTTTACAGAAACAACTGGCAGCCAAACGGTGGGTTTATAACACAGGCAGGTGCTGCTGGCTGCCTCCTCACTATGTCCTCCCTCCTCCTCCTCCTCCTTTCACACCAGAATCCCATTTCGGTTTGAGGCACTGATGTGCCCACGATTTTACTACTCTTCTTTGCCTCTGTTAGGAATGTGGCTCGGTCAGGCTAGAGATGTGTCAGTCCCGCCATTGGTGGAGCTTCTGGAAGGTTTTTAAATGGTGGGCTTTGCAGTGTACACCTTTCCTCCTCCTCCTTTCTCCCCTTTCTGCGGCATAGGCTGCTCATGAGGCCACAGGATGAAGCCACCCACGGGGAGGGGCAGCATCTGGAGTCCTCATTGCAGACTTGTCACAGTTGTTGCCTCATCCCTGGACTGCTTCAAGTTTGACTTCTCGTTATGCAAAGCCTCCTGTGCTGACAGCACTGTTTTGAGCTGTTGCAACTTACAGGAGAATGCGTGGAGCCTAATGACAGTTGGCCCTCTTCTGATTAAACTGCTGGAGTCTGATTCCGAGGCTTCCAGCAGACGTGCACCAGTCCAGGAAGCCTTGGTTGCAGTAGTCGTTCCAGTGCTAGGAGAGGCCTCCCAGCAGTGGGGTTAGCCTTTCTCTGTGTCACCAGACCCCCGTACTTGCAGATCTGCTCCTCCAGTAAATCTAGAAAATACTTTAAAAATTTGTTTTGTCTTAGTAGAGCCTTATCCGGAGAACAGCCGTCGGCAGCACTTCCATTTGTACTTTGGATGTTACTCACATGTGTGCGGATCGTTTTTAGTTTTGAAGCATCAGTTTAAGGATAAGCCTATTACAAAACTATGATCTGATTTATCAACCATTGAATATGTCAGATTTATAACTGTTGCCATGGATTGAGCTAAATCTAGTGCCATGAGAAGTACTAGGTTGTCATCCAAATTTAAATATGATGTCTATGATTTTACTATAAGACCTGTAACTGAAGTTGCTTTGCAGGGAAAGATGGTGATAATGATTTTGTTATACCAATAAAAATTCTAAAGGTGAAATTGTATAGTGATGGGGGCATTGCTTTCTCTAAAATAGCATGTTGGTTTAGAGTATATCATCCTGTCTAATGTTTATGTTGCCTGTGAATCTAAATAGTACATTTCTAATTAGCTGGCAAAATGCAGTAGCGCAGCAGATCTTGTCTTACACTCGCACATGTTTTGTTTCTTCTGTCCGTCTTGTAAATACTTCAACTCACATGGTTTATAAGCGCCACAGGCCCACCATGCTGTAATCATGCATCTGCTGACCAGACTTTCCCGTGGGTTTCTGTTGAGTTCTCCACATCCATGTTTACCACCGTGTGCTTTCGCTACCATGTGAGCTGAGTCCCCCAGAGGAGGGCGGGCACGTCACTCTGGGGCTCCTGCAATGTTCCAGCTGGACGCAGCTGGATGCTGCAGAGTCTGCTGGGATCCTGAGGCTCTGCTTCTCTCAGCGAGGGGCATAGGACGCAGAGCTGAGGAGGGACTCGCCCACCGAGGATTCCTGTAGGGACAGTTCCTTTGGACATTCTTGGCAGTTAAGTGCAATAGTGTCTAGGCATTACCTGAGGAAGGGAGTTGGAGCATTAAATTTGGTGAAAAAAGAAATTATTGATTTTAGGCTTCTGAAGGCTGTTGAGTATTTATTATCTTTCAGTGTAACACTGGAGTTTTGCCCTAAAGTATTTGAGCTAGAGTAGAAGAAAATTAATGTGGGGTCTGGCCTTGTGGCTTAGTGGGCAAAGCCGCTGCCTGTGATGCTGGTATCCCACATGGGCACCGGTTCAAGTCCTCTCTGCTCCACTTCCATTCTAGCTCCCTGCTAATGTGGCTGAGAAAGCAGCAGAACATGGCTCAAATATCTGGGCCCCTGGGCCCATGTGGGAGATGTGGATAAAACTCCTGGCTCCTGACTTTGGATCAGCCCAGCTCCAGCAGTTGCAGTCATTTGGGGCATAACTGGTGGATGGAAGACCTCTCTCTGTAACTCTACCTTTCAAATAAATAAATAAATAAATAAATAATTTTTTTAAAAAGAAAATTATTGTGGACTGAAGTTGTCACATGATTGTCAAGACAGTTTTTACTTTATCTGTTCAATCAGAAACTTTCCCCGACAGAGTTAATAGGCTTCTAAATTGGAAATCTTACATCAGCAATGAATAATATATAATCCACAGAGGTCTTTCTGATCTCTAAGATCTTTTTTTAAATATGGAAGATTATCCCATGTGGTCCTGTGGCAGGGAAACCGATTTCCTATTCATTGCACTCTTCTTTACATAGGAGTGTTTGTATTAGTGTGTCAGTGAGGCTCCTGCCTAGCCCCCAGGGAAGTTCCATGAAGAGCTAAAATGGACAAAACTGGGTAAATACGTACATTATTCCAGCTGGGCTTGTTACTCACAGCTGGGCCGACTTTGTCATTGACTTTACTCTGAGTCCGTGTGCATTTCTCTGCTGTGACAGTGAGAGAATGATTTACGCCTGCCTCTGAAGAGAAGGTGTGACGAGCGAAGTGTTCGTGATTGGCAGGATGCTTTGTGCTCTTAGAAAGCCGTTTAGACACTAATAATATTCAGTGTGTTGCAGGGGAACTTGTTAGTGTGTGCCAGAGTACAGTTCACAATGGAAATACGAGAAATGGCTAGGTCTCGACAGTTGGAAATATTCATCAGTTGACATTGCTGGATGAGAAATTGCTGTGTGGCATGCTTATCATCGTGTGACAGCCTGCGCTCCGTGCGGGTCTATTTTGTGCTTCCTATCCTTCACAGAAAAGGATCATGTCCCGTGAAATGCCATCTGTACCACATACTGGATGCTAGACATGCTGTGATGCTACCACTTCTTTTAAAACTATCAGAAGCACTGTTACACACAGCAGATAAACAACGTGATGGGGTGACAAAGTTTGAAAATGATGTAATTAGATAAATGATTAGCCTGATACCCGGATTGGAATACCTAGAAAGTTCCTACTCACCCCAAACACTGACAGTCAGTAGTGTGGTGCATATGACGGATATTCGGTAAGTTCATGGAAACTGTGTTATGGAGGAAAAAAAATGCTTGAATTTCAGTTTTTTGTACCAAAATAAACATCTTTTAATTCTGTTTTCCCTGAACATTATGGATTAGGGTTAGGGTTAGGGTTAGGGTTAGGGTTAGGTTGTATTAGTGTGTCAGTGAGGCTCCTGCCTAGCCCCCTGTATATATAGTATACTATATATACAGTATATACAGCCAGGCTGTAGTGAAATGAAGTGCGCAGAAAGAGTTGGGAGGCCCAGATTCTGGTCCAGGTTCTGCTGCATTTGAGGCACATGATCTCGTCTGATGTGTGTGGGTTCCCGCTTCCCTGCTTAGCTGGGGGAACCAGGAGGGTGTGGATGAGAGTGCAGGACAGTGTGATGTGCTGTGATCTGGTTTTCAGCCTGGCGGCCTCAGCAACCTGGCTTACAGGCATACGGACTGCGGACCTGTCTCCCAGGAGCTCATGGGCAGGGCTGCAGAGCTACTGAATAAAAGCAGAGTGTGCGGTATTAATGTTTAATAGGAAATAGCACCACCAGAGGAGCCGTCACTGAGGGCTCCTGCCTAACAGCGGACGGCTTGGGAAGCGGAATACGATTGAAAGCCTGTGTAAGCTGCCTGGGATCAGTTTAGACTGCAGGACATCAGCCTAAGTTGGTGCAGCTGAAGTTCTGTTTGTCCCTGGGACTGAAGAGGATACGTCGTTGGACAGAAGCTTTCTGTCCGTGGACCGGGCCTCTGGGACGTTCGTTTTCTGCATTCCTTTAAACCTCCATTTCAAACTCTCCTCCTGACCTATTACTGATTTTAGTCACATTATAGCCAGTTTTTCATGTCTGGGAGCCATTTACAGTTCTTCAAAATGATGTACCTTATCTCTCTCTGACCCGTTATATGATGGTTTTATAATTTAATTTTCAGAAGGAAATTTTATCTCCCTAGTTGTAAGTTCCTGGTGGAATTTTTCACTGCAGTCAGTCCCTTGAGAGAGAAACTGACCATTTACCCTGTGACCTTGCACCACAGGGTTCCACACAGAAGAGTTCTGTGGCTTGAGCCCTGCAGTGGGCAGCAGCTGGGTGCCCTCCAGTTCCACTCAGTTCTCACACTAGCCACTTGCAAGGCTGAAGGCCAGATCTGCAGCTACCCCCACCCTGCGTTGTTTGACCTGCGTTTCTGACTGGCCTGCTATAAATCAGGGTTCCTACAATCCCCTCCTCAGGTTCACTCAACTTACTTGAGCAACTCACAGAACTCAGGGAATACTTGGCTTTCCTGATTTATCACAGGGGGTGTCACAAAGGATACAGCCGAGAGAGGCACAGGGCGAGGTGCTGTGGACGAGTCGGGAGCTCCATGCCCTCTCCACGTGCGGGAGTCCCCTTCTCCCGCAGCCCCTGGAGCCCTCGTCCTGTTTTTATATTTACTTATTTTTTCAAATGGACACGTCATTGCAAAGCCATAAATGATAATAGACTGGGTAGTGAAACCTAGAGAAGCCTCTCTGTTCAGATTACCTTTTTAAAAAAGAATTACTTTATTTATTAGAAAAAGAGAGAGCTCTACTGTCTGTTAACTTCTGGTTCACTCCCCAAATGCTTGCAACAGTCTGAACTGGGCCAGGCTGAAGCCAGGAGGTGAGAACTCAACCTGGATCTCGCAGGTGGGTGACCTGGTCCCAGCCCCTTGAGCCCCTTGCTGCCTCCCTCTGTGCACAGTAGCAGGACGCTGGAATCGAGTGGAGTGAGGACAAGAACCCAGGTACTCCAGTGTGGGATGCAGGCATCCTAACTGCTGTGCCAAATGCCTGCCCTGATAATTGTTCAGATTCTTGACCATTTCTTTTTTGTGGGTATGGAGCAGAGTCCCTCTGGAAGATCCCTCTGGGATCTATTACCTGAGTTCCCATGGCCTGCCCTGGGGAGACAGTTGTGAGCCAGGAACCATGGATGAATCACCCCCTCCCCCCAAAAATATGTTATAATATCACCCTACCCTCCCTGCCTATGTTAGGTGAATTTCAGTGTCTCAGTAGAGTGATACGCTACTCAGTTGATACATTTATGGAGTTCTTGGTGTTTAAGAGCTGATTTATATTGTTCAGATTTTACTCTCATAGGAAAAAATCAAATTCCTTTGAAATACTAGCCAAGCAACAGAGGATATATAGCATTATCTTTTTTTTTTTTCTTTTTACTTTTTTGGTAGAGACTTATTTATTTAGCTTGTTTGAAAGGCAGAGTGACAGAGTGAGAGCGAGCGAGCGAGAGAGCTGTTTTCACTCCCCAAATAGCCGCAATAGCCAGGGCTGGGCCGGGCTGAAGCCAGAAACCAAGAGCTCCCGGTCTCTTACGTGGATTGCAGGAACCCAGGTGCTTGGGCATCATCTGCTGCCCCCCAGCCCTCTGATACGGGATGTGGGCTTCCCAAGTGGCAGCTTAACCCACTGCGCCACAACGCCCACCCCACCATCATCTCTTCTGCATAGTTTGTGTGAAGTAAGACACACGTGAGCAGCAGCCTGGAGGAACTGCTGTAGTTGTTCCCTTTCTGTCAGTGTTGCTTGCCTTACAAAAGTAAGGAAATGTGTCCCTTCTGGAAGCTTCCTAGACAAAAGAGGAGCTGTTGTTTCTAGAAGCTTTGCTGCAGGAGGAATCTGTTGGAAGCCTCTGCACCCCACCGTTAAATGCTTCAGTGTTCCCTTCCACTGACGGTCAGGTAATGCTTTATGGGTGCAGTTAAGGAACCTGAGAGGAGAGGAGTTAATGGCGTCGCATGAGCTCTGCCCCACAGCCATGCTGCATTTCCGCACTGCCCTAGATTCACACGTCTGCTCTTCGGCTTTGTAGGCTCCCAGCTTTCCCTAGAATCCCCTGCTGTCCCTGGAGTCCCCATGTACTGACCTTGTTTCCCTCTGAATACAGGGGAAGCATCCACCCGTCCATCCCCTATTTATTGGCCCTAACTTTGCTGTGAGGTGGAACTTCCTGTTCTCCTGTAGCTTTGTGAGTAGGCGGCTCTGAGCGCTCCAGTTGACTGACTGTGATGCTTCTCCTGGCTTGAACAGTCAGCAGTCTCAGGGCAGAGGAGCCACCAGTCCACTGGGCTCCCTCTCTAGGAATGCTTAGCCAGGAGTCTCTTCTCTGTGAGCCTTCCCAGACATTTGGAAAAGTGGGTTGGTGGGTTGCTTTGGGTCTTACATGTAGTTGACTTCTGGTAGCAGTTTGGGTGGTGGTGGGGGGAGCAAATGGAACAGTAGAACCTGTTCCTTCTCCCAAACATGTGACAATAAGGTGGAATTAGGAATGTCCAGAAAGATCTGAGATACCTGGTCACCCTGCTTCTTTCCTGTGGTGCTTTACAAGCAGATGGCTGGCAACTTAGATAAAATCATTCCACTCCTGTGCCTTCAGCGACTTCCTCTTATTGCCTGTCTGTCTTACTTTTCACAAGCTTCAATCCCTACCTCCATCCCCTGCTTTGCTCATTATCCCCTCGCCACCCTGACTATCTTTCAGTTCTCAAACATTTTCTATACGTGGTGCTCAGGGCTGTCTACACATGTCCCTTGCCTGGAGACCTGTGCTGCCGCCTCTTCTCCTGGCCCCTCAGTCTCTCATGCTGTTGCTGTCCCCTGTACCAGTCCTCCCTGCCACCATTCTCTGTTACTTCCACATGTTCTCCTTTTTCATAGAGCTTGTCACAGTTTGGACTTAGACATTTATTTGTGGCTGTATTTAATGTCTCAATTAACAGTCTGACTCAGGAGGTTAGCACGTCAGTATAATTCATCCTATGCCCAGACTTTAACAATATGTTTGGTATATAGCAGGTTTCCAGTTAGTGTTTATGAATGAATGATGTGTGGATGAACTTAAAATGCCAATCAGTGATTCATTGATTCTCTATGGCACTGTAGCAAGTGGCATCTAGAATGCTTGGAATTCTATGAGTCCATGTTTCTCATTCAATTCTGTATGAAATTGGAGACTCTTTAAATGTTCAAGAAATGAATATTAACACATGATATTGAACACATGTTATTTAACATTTATATATGTAGTTCATACTCTAAGGTCTTCTTAATATGCATGTATTAGCCTTTCCTCCTGTTTAAATAGAGAAAAAATATTACACGTTCTTTTCCAACAGTCAGTAGAAGTTTCTTTCTAAAATAATCTGCTTTTTGTAGCTCACTGAAAAGTTGGTAGGTGATACCTAATACTGATGATGTAAACTGGCGATGACACGGGCACTGGGAACCAGGTATAGAAATTGCTTGGGCCAAAGTAGCCTCAGGGCTACCTTCCATTCTGATCACTGTTCCTTCTGAAAGTCTTCATCCACTCACTGCAGAAAAGCAGCTTAGCAGTGTACTGTGTGAGACCCTGACGTAATTACTCCTGTGTGTGGATGCAAAGTCAGTGTGCAAATACAACATGTTTCCTGCCATCAACTTTAAGCAATTTGTTATGGAGGGAGAAGTAAAATGTGCCTTGTGTGGGTAAGGGTTCAGGCTACGTCCTTGCTTTTATGTATCCAGAGATGATGTAGGCTTTATTCAGTGGTGGGGTGTTTCCGTACATAAGAACTACTACGCTGATAAAGTTTTCTGCTTTAACAATCTTGTTTAGAAGAGCCTGACCCAAACAGCCCCTCAAATTTAAACCAATTGTGCCTTGTTTCCATATTGAAGATTCATTGGCAGGCACGTTTCACTTGTGTGAAGTTCCCGCCTATTAGTACAGCTGCTGCCCCGGCTGGTCACCAGGCTGCAGTTGAGAAGGGAGCACTCTCTGTTGGGAAGAAGAGGTCTTTGGTTTCTCAGGTCTGTGGTCTCTCAGGAGGGTAGAGCCTATACGTTACCAGCTACAGGGTGCTTGCAATCATCCTCTTGTGACATTAGGGTCTATAGAGCATCACTTTTGTTAAGCAAGGTATGGCCTTTATCTGTGCTTTTGCTTTTTGCCGTCTCTTCTTTCAAAATGTGCTCGTTTCAGGCACCAAAGAAGTAAGAAGGAAATTGGCTGAATATATCGCACAGCTATTGAACACTGTGTCACCACGAATTGGTGACGTTGCACAGATTTTAGACATTCAGGGTGCTCTGCGCCATAGACAATGCTAACTCTGCCATGGCGTGATGGTGTGGGAATCTGGTGGCTTCAGAGCCTGCTGCTTTATTTCCTGTTGCAGTGAATTCCATATGGCTCACATGGTATGCACCAGCAGGCTTTGCCAGGCTGGCCATCGAGTTGCCTGTGGCATTTTGAACAGCCTGCTGGGTCTGTTCCGAACTCAGAAGGACTTGATTGTTAGCAGTGCTGTGAGGAATCCTCATGGAGTAAATACCGTCCAGAGAGAAGTCTGCTCTGGGGTTCCCTGAGCCAGCGTGAAGAACGGCTGGAGCGAAGTCTTTGGCAGCAGACGCCTTTACGGCGCTGTGCTGGAGCAGGCTGGGAGCAGCTTGATGCGAGTCTTCCCGGGCCGCCTGCTTTCCTCATTTCAGATCAATGACTTTTATGTTTTACTTTCTATATTAGAATTACACAGTCAGTGTCTGAGTTCTCTTCATCCCCCTTTAAAATTAATTAGAAACAACAAAAGCAGAAGTCTGCTCTGATCGTCCACACTGGCCTTGCCCCTCCAGCTCCTGCAAACCTGCTTAACCCTTGCTAACCATTTCTTCCTTGTCACTGTTCTCTGGGTAGTTCCTCTACTTTTACTTCCTGTAAAATCTGCAAGAAACTCCTTAGCTTAATGTTCTGAGATTCTCTAGAGTCTGTATGTTTACAAGCGAAATATATAATCTTGTACTGGGGAAAAGTTAGGTCCGTACAGTGTTGGGGGTGGGCAGGTGCTGAATCTAGAGGCAGGTGCGGGTGTTTGGCTTAGCTACTGAGGCGCTTGCCTCCCACATTGGAGCGCCTGGGTTCCAGCCCTGATGCAGACTCCTGACTCTGGCTTCCTGTTACTGAAGACTCCGTGGACGCAGAGGAGATGGCACAAGAAGCTGGGTTTCTGCCTCCCATGTGGGCACCTCGCTTCAGTTCTCAGCTCACAGTTTCAGATGCGACTGAATTTACTTCATGGCATTTAGGGGATAAAACAGTGAACGTGAGCTCGCACTTTCTACCTCTCTAAAATAAATAAAATAATCAATCATGTGTACAAAGTTAATTGAAAATGAAGCTTAGTAAAAGATAAGAATGGGAATAGAGAGGGAGGAGGAAGAGGGGTGGGAAGAATTGCTGTATTCCTAAAATTGTATTTATGAAATGCATGATGTTTGTATTCCTTAAATAAAAGGTTTCTGAGGAAAAAATAAGATGTATAATAAAGTTAAAAAAAAATTCTCAAACTGCTTGGGTCTGAACCTTTCTTGTCTACTCTGATATGTGTGAGCCCGACTCTTCGTACCTCAGTTTTTCATCTAGAAAGGAGGTGAGGATAGTATACATCTCCTAAGGTTACATGAGGTGATGCATACAGAACACTAAGCAAGTGCTTATCATCTGTTAACGCTCATTAAGTTTTGCAAATATCTGCTTCCGTAGTGATCTATTGCAATCCAAAGAACTTAGCAAGTCATTTGCTCACCCTCAATAAGTTGAATTAGTCATGGTTAGATATTTGTGAAGGAGCAGAGAGGAAAGGAGAGACACAGTGAAAACCGAGTTAGGAGATGTGGAACCCTTAGGGCGGGGTTGGTTGTGTAAGGAGACCAGGGATGGAACTGCAGTGTGGGTTCCAGGAGTGGGATGGGAGCTGGGGTCCGAGCACATCTCAACAGTCACCTTTGTAGAGCCTGTTTTACTCTGCAGAGAACGAAAGAGGTATTTGGCAGTGGACCCATATGGTAATTTTTTAACCTGTTGATTTCAATATTTATCATCGTTGAGGCTGTTAGTGTGACTTAGCTCTCTCAAATATGTGTCCTCCATTTCTGCATGCTTCAAATGAGGGATCTTCGCAAAGTTCATGGAGGAGTATATATTATGCAAATATTGTGCATGGAACAGACCCACAGGTTACAGTCTACTTATCTTTACAGGAGTCTTTTTTGTGTTAAAATGTTGAATCTGTTGACTTTTGAATTAATTTATAATCATGGAGTGTGAGTTCTAGGATCTGTTATTCAGAATTAACTTCAAAAGGGTAACTGGAATGGCTTCCTTTTTAATCTCTTTTAATTTATTTATTACTATTTTCTGGAGGTAGATTTTGTTCTCTGTGTATTTATAGAAAATAATCCTTTTTCTCATTATGTTTATTTATAATTTTGGTGTAAATTAATAATTAGTTCCATGTTAGTGTCATGAAAATATTTGAATATTTGGAGTTTTATAGGTGTGATTGCCTTTTAAAGGTTGACATGTGCCAGTAGAATAATTTACTTAAATCATATTATTAATTTTTTATTCAGTAGTCAACATTGCTATCAACAGGCTTTTTACTAATGGGACAAGTACTATTTTGAATTGCAGATATTAATTTTGCCATAGCACAAATAAATATAATGAATTAATTCGTATCTGTAAATGTTATAGTTACACATCATTTAGTACTAATGTTAGTGACTATGGCTTATTTTTATATACAGTTCAGTTTATTTCTGCCTTAAGTTTAGCAGCATTCATTGAACATAAAATATTTTCATTAATGTTTAGTAATTTAATTTTTACCTTCAGCAGAAATTTGTGTTTCTGAAAACCTATATGGTTTATTGTACTGAGATTTGTATATAATATATTTAAATTAAGATGACATTTGTTGCCTGGTAGGAGTTGCCCTCAGTCAGTGTTTGAAGAGTGACTGTGGTGTGTGTGTATGTGTGTGTGTGTGTGTACCATAAAATACTTGAAGTCATATAAAAGCACTATCTCATAAAAGTAGAATACAGAAGAAATATTTAATTACATATAAAGAAGTAACAATTGAAAAGCAGAGGAAAGAATATTAATGTGTAGACCACAGGGTCAATGCAGTCATTGAAGCTGAGCTTCCAACACGGCTCAGAATTTTCCAGAAGCCGAAATGCAGAGAAAAGTTTTCCTTGTTTGAAAGCATTAGCGGTAGTTTCCATTTTCCAGTGAGGGAACTGAGATATAGCGCTGTAGGTAACCTGCCCATTGCCACAGAGCTCACTGGAACCAGGATTTCGCACCATTAAGCTTACTTCTGGGTCCAGCCTTTCAGCCATTCTTTATGGCATAGTTTTCAATACCCACCTAAAAATACCCACACAGGAAACATAGGACAGGTATCTGGTTGCTGTAGCTGAATTACTGGTCTGAAAAAGGCTACTAGTGCATAGTTTTAAATTTTTACTTATTTTTATTCATTTAAAATACAGAAAGAGAAGATCTCCCATCCGTTGGTTTACCCCTGAGACCCCTGCCAGGAGCAAGATCCGCATCTCTCACATGGATGGCGAGGCCATGTCTAGAAGGGTGGCGTTGCAGGACGCTGGGACTGATACCAGAGCCAGTGCACTCCAGCCCCAGCGCTCTGATAATCAGTGTGGGTATCGTCAGCAGTGTCTCCAGTGCTACGCCAGATACCCACTCTGGAGGTTGAGTGTTAATGGCCTTCTGTCATGAAGACAAGCCATGTGTAATGTCTAAGCTACAACACTAAGTGATGTTGAAGAGTTGGATTCTTCAGAAGATCTGGTTCATGGTTTGTTTTCACTGATACCCAAGCAATTAGACTGAACATTTGAAGTTGATGATGAGGCTAATAAAGATGTTTGACCTATACAGTGGCAAGTCCATATGATCCAATCTTACACGGAAAGGGTATCTTTATAATATAACAATACAGAAATGTCTCACTTGTCAGTAGGGTCCTATAGAGAATTCTTATAATAGAAACTTTTAATTATGTGAGCCTCCCTGAAAATACTCGGTGTTAGAATCTGCAGAAGTCAACCTAACTTCGCAAGTCCTTCCTTCTTACCAGACTTCTGCACGCATTTCTAATGCAGGCTTAAAGAAAAACAAAATGTGTGCTTAGCATGCTTCGTAAACAGCAACATGATATGTAAGTGTGGGAGGATCCCATTATATTTTTCAGTACTCTAAATTAGGTCATCTGCAAACTCACCACACTGGCCTTGCCTTTTAGACTTAATGACTAAGCTATACTTCATGGACTTATTAGAGTTCCTTATTTCAGTTCTTATATATCCAGGCTTGAACTTAATAAATTCAGTACGAAATGCAATTCCACCGTTATTTTTCTTTCTTCTTCTCCTTAATTTATGCTCCTTTGCTGTATTTTAAGAATCTTTGAAAGTCATCTTAAATTCTTGCAGGAACGTGGCTGATCATAAATAAACATTTGTTAAGTGGAAGTCCCATTTCGTGGTATTCAGTTCCACAGACCACCATGAATATGCATTATTGACCTAATTTAAGAACATGTGGTTTTCCTTTGGCAGCAGCACCAGTATTACATTCATCTTGCTAAAGACTAGTGGACCATTGTCTCTCTAAAGCCTCTTAGAAGTAATTAATGTAGACTAAATGACACACACAATGCACTTACAGAACGAGTAGTGCTTGTAATGCACTTTAGAAGATACTCCTTGACGAGGACTTCAGTACAGATCAGGTGGTCCAGTTGTGCAGTAGATGTTGAGCACAACATTTATATTTTTAGGGAGCAGTGAATGCATTATTAGGCAATGATAAGCTTTGCTCCCTGGTTAAATAGTACCCAGTGTTTGGAAAGAAGAAAGACCATTTGGGGACAGGCATTTACCCTGTGAAAGAGCATAATCTGTTAAGATAGTTAATATGAGAAATCTGATTTAATTAATATTTGGGAAGGGGGTCTGGGAATAGTCAGGGCCTCACTCTCTGGTCTTACTGTTCTCATCTGAGAGGGGAAACTTGCACACAGTATGCAGAACATACTGTAAAACTCCCAGAGATTTTGTCTGTCTGGATAACAAAGAATTCTTCTTGTTGTCACCTCCTTGTCATGAATGTGACCCTTGCAGACCTTGTCCTGTTTGCACTCTGAGCCCCACTTGCCCCCCTTCTTCCCACTGAACACACAAATCAGGCCACCCTGGCCCCTTGTTGAAATTCCTGAATCCATTTCACCACTACTGTAAGATCTGTCTGTCCTCCAGAAGCGTTCAGTTTTTAATTATGATTGTGTGCCATCTCTTCCCTTTCTGAATATTGAAATATATTTCTTTGCCTTTTGTTTGTTCTCTTCCAGCAACAAATCCCAGCAATACTAGGAGTCACTGCAGTTCTCCTCTTCATTTATTCACACTGCAGTGCACATACTGAACACAGCTGTGTGACCAGTCCTGGGTGGGGAATATCTTTAACAGTAGAGCCACTACCAAGCTTAACAACTCTACTCCCCACCAGATACAGTAATGGTTATATAATATAATTTGTTAAGTGTAACCATTGTTGCAATCCCATTTTCAAAAAATTTGAATGGGGTGGGCTCAGTAGAATCACAGCAAAGTAACAGATGAAAGAACCTGGAGGGCCGGCGCCGCGGCTCACTAGGCTAATCCTCCGCCTAGCGGCGCTGGCACACCGGGTTCTAGTCCCTCTCGGGGCGCCGGATTCTGTCCTGGTTGCCCCTCTTCCAGGCCAGCTCTCTGCTGTGGCCAGGGAGTGCGGTGGAGGATGGCCCAAATCCTTGGGCCCTGCACCCCATGGGAGACCAGGATAAGTACCTGGCTCCTGCCATCGGATCAGCGCGGTACGCCGGCCGCAGCACGCTGGCCGCGGCGGCCATTGGAGGGTGAACCAACGGCAAAGGAAGACCTTTCTCTCTGTCTCTCTCTCTCACTGTCCACTCTTCCTATCAAAAAAAAAAAAAAAAAAAAAAAAAAAACCTGGAGGAATCATCTGCCAATTCCAGAGTACCCCTAGGTTTTCAGTGACATTACTGTAGCACAGCGATCCCAAGTATTGCAGATAAAACTGTGAGGGGAATAATATGTGGGCTGATTAGCCAGTATTAGAATCATTTGCTCAGATGGGGCTACCGTTCAGCATTCTCATCTAAACTGTGTCACTGTTCAGGTAGAATTTAGAGCTGTAGAGTCCTAAAAAGGAACTGTAGTAGTCATCAGAGTGAAAATAGTGAACATAATTTTAAAAAAGGTACTAGTTACATGAAATGGAGCCAGTGTCACACATTGAGTTAATGGCCAAGGTGTGCATGACAAATCATGGCCTCTATTGATCAATTACATTGTTATTTCTTCTAAGTCTGCATAGATCTTCACCTTGGTAGAATGTGGCTGCACAGGTTATAGCCCATTTGGGCTACTACTTAATTACGAGATGCAATAAATCAGAACCACTACTCGTCTACTGCATCCTCAACCCCTGATATTGTCACCCCCTCTGAACTCTCCTGGCCAAGTGTCCTAACTTCAGCACAGTGAGATCTGGCAGTTCCAGCTCATTTTCAGCTCCTTAATCCGGGTTTTTGCTTTGCTTACAGCTCCATGCAGAGCTTTGTGGTTTAAAGAACACCAGCATAGCAGGAATTCATAATGGCATTGGGATGTAGCTAGTGCTACTTTCAAATCCCTACACTAGCATGGCTGCTAGTGAATGGGAGGTGGACGGCAGAGGAACTGGTAAAACTGGCAGCAAAGGAACTGGGAGAGGGAGGAGTACACAGCAGAGGAGAGAGTGCCTTATTGTGGTTAAGCATGGAGGCTCGAGAGGCAGACGACACTGTGCCTTGTAGCAGCTGTGTCTTAGGCAAGCTGGTTAGCTTGTCCAAGCCTCTGCTTCATCATCTTCAAACAGGAATAATGCCTCACTTACAGGATTGGTGAAATGCATAAAGCCTAATACTGCATCAACCAATGCTATTAATAAGTACTAATATGAAAATAATATTTTTTACTAAGAAGGAGGACAGGGGGGATTATCACTGTATTAAGATAATACTGGTTATAATGAGCAGCACAAGAAGAATACATATAATTAAATCTAGAAAAATGTAATGGGAACACCCTAGATCTTTTTTCCTTAATTAAGCTGCTGTGCGGATTTTCTTTTGCATGGAGTTACTGTGTCTGAATGTCTGCTTTTCTTTCTTTGTGTTAACATTGGAAGAACATGTGACATGAGATGTGCTATCCTCAAGTTTACAACACACGATGCTGACTCTCACCCAACAGACAACTAGAAGTTGCTCATTTGCTTTACTGAAGCCTGATGCCCACTTGTTAGTTTTCGTTAGTTTTGTTCCCCTAGCCCCTGGTTACCACTTTTCCATGTCTTGCATCTGTAGATTTGACTGTTTTAGATACTTGATATCAGTGAAATCATTCAAACGCCCTCATGTTGCAGGGATCAACCATCATTTTCTGTAGACTTTACAAACAGAGACAAAATTAAGGATAAAATGCAAACACTTACATAACAGATTTTCACAAGTTCTCATTGATGAAATTCAAAATCATTGATTTCAAGGTTGTGTAAAACAAGTCTACTGATGAGATTAGTTGAATCCTTTACTGGAGGAAGTAAAAAATGTTTTGCTTAATTGTGGTTCAAATTTTGTGTTACCTATCATCAGATTGCTGGCATTCAGCTTTAAAAATCAGTCTTGGCTTAGGAGCTGCAAAAAACAGGTGACAGGCTTGATTTGGCACGTGGATGTAGTTTGCTGACCTTGGGCTTAAAGGACTAGGAAAACAGAAGAGGGGCTGATGTGGTGGCATAGAAGGTTAAGCCACTGTCTGCAACTCTTGGATGCCATTTGGGTACTGATTTGAGTCCTATCTGTTGCTGATCCAGCTCCTGGCTAATGTGTCTGGGAGGTCAGCAGAAGATGGCCCAATGCTTGTGCCTCTGCCACCTGTGTGGGAGACCTGAGTGGAGTTTGAGGCTGTTGACATCCGCCTGGTCCAGCCAAGGCCATTGTAGCTATTTGGGGGAATGAATGACCTAGCTGATGGAAGATTTCTTTGTCTGTATTTCTCTCTCTACAACTTTGCTTTTCAAATAAGTATATAAATCTTCGAACGAAAGAAAGAAAGAAAGAAAGAAAGAAAGAAAGAAAGAAAGAAAGAAAGAAGAAAAGAAGAAAAGAAAAGAAAAGAAAAGAAAAGAAAAGAAGAAAAGAAGAAAAGAAGAAAAGAAGAAAAGAGGAAAGGAAAGGGAGGGGAGGAAGGGAGGAAGGGAGGAAGGGAGGAAGGGAGGAAGGGAGGAAGAAAGAAGGAAGGAAGGAAGGAAGGAAGGAAGGAAGGAAGGAAGGAAGGAAAACCAAAGAGCCATGAGAGATTCTGACCAAATTAACATGTTAACAAATAACAACTTAGTCTCTGGCTTATTTTGAGTGAGGAGTGAGAAGTGTAGCTGTAATAGAATATAAACTCACATGTGTAGTGCAGTTGGAAGCAAAATTTGGGAATATGCCATGGTCCCTGATTTCTGAAAGAAGACTCAAGAATCTGAAATTGAACTTTCTTTTACATTTGCATGAACTTTCTGCAGAAAGGCTGGTCTGGGTTGACAGATGACTTCCTGTGTGTATGTTCCCACTTGAGGACATTGTAACAGAAAGGGAAGAACAGCCACTAACTCCCTCTCTTGGAAGAACATGATCGTCTAGAAGGAAAATGGATGTAAGCATGGACGTCAGCTCTCTGCTTTGTGTATACCTCCTGTGACAGCAGTGTGAAGAGGGGAAGTAAAACCCACAGATCCTCTCCAGAACCTTTTCTTAAATAATAATAAAAATCCCAAGTTAAGTTCCTTGGTAAATATTATTTTAGCTGGAAATCAGAAAGAGGAGGTTTGCAGAAGAATTAATAGTGATAGGGCACCTTGTTCCTTCTGCCATGCCAGGATGTATATCCTGCAAGCCTGGGACAGATGGAGAATGCAGTTCTTGCCTGCTGCCTTAGAAAATTCTAGAAGTTAGGTGGAATGAAGAGTTGAGGTCAAAGGGGAAATGTAACTGTGTCACCAATAGGGTCAAAAATTCTGTATGCTTCTGGAATGAAATGACCACTGTGGAGAGCCAGAGGGCAGTAGCTAAGGAAAGTTGTTTGGGGGGTAAAAGAGTCAATACTGCCCTAAAATGACTTTGATTTGAGTGCACTAGAATGATCATTAGCAGACACATGATTTTGTAGGAACCAAGAGATCAATCACTTGTGGCAACTTTGCCATATTCTGGGAAAATGTTAGGGGAAAGAACCTGGGATGGCAGGCAGTCTACAGAAAACGAGAAAATGGGGAGACGTGTGATATCTCAGGGAATAGGTGAAACCCTTAAATTGAGTATGAACAAACTCAGTGAAGCCATCTGAGTTTCGAGCTGAGCTTAGGGGTTCATAGTAGAATGGGCTCCTGTGTAGAGATCCAGTGCAAAACAGGGGAGGCCTCTTTCATAAGAGCACAAGGAAGGTGTGGTAAAGACACCGGGTTCAGAGATGGTTATGCAGACTTCAGTCCGAGAACAGTGCTGGGCTTAGTACTTCGGGGAGGTCTGAGTGGTGGGAGACACCAGGGGGCAGGCTGGAGCGGCCCGCTGGAGAGAGGAAAGCTTAGCCCTGCCACAGATTTGCCTGGCTGGTGATATAGATTGGGTAGGAAATGATAGTTCTACAGTTTTATGAAACAAAGAATTTTAATGATGTAGGTTTTCTCTACCTCTTCCCCCCAGAAAAACCATCCAGTCCTAACTTGCTAGACCTTAGCTCTCAGTGTACAAGTGTATGAGTAGGATGAATGCACAGGTGACCAACAAGCCAACGCACTTCAGCGGAATTACCTTCCTCTCTGCGGCGTGTGGGGGCCCGCTCAGTGTCAGGCTCTGTGCGAGGGTCATAAAGACAGCTTTGACAGGGTTTCTGGAGACAACAGCTGTAGGAGTTGCATTAGTTATGATGTTATGCCCACTACTAATAGACACGTGAAATTGCTGCAGAAGCAGATGAGAGCTAGCAACCCGTTTGTTTTCCTTCTGCCTGCCCTTCACAGTGGCTCGTGGACAACCCGATTCACCTTGTACACTGTATGTACTGAACTAAGGCATGGTGGGGCTTTATTTTTAAAAAATATCTGTCTCTAAAATGAAAGCCTCATTTTCCACTGGAGACAGTAGCACAGTAAATAACCTTCTCGATTACATAATGAATTCCAGTGATATTTATATTTCGGTGCAGAAATTCCTGCTGGGAGTTCACTGTCATGGAGTTCGCCAGCTTTAATGGTTTGAGAACTGCTCCTGTTGAGATCAGCTTGACGAAGGGTGAAATAGCAGAGAGAGAAATTCTTACACATCCTCTTAAAAACATGACAAGGGAGGTAAGGATAAACTTAAATGGTGCCTACACATCTCATATTCAAAAATAATGTATTTTTAACCCCTTTGTATTATTTTGCACCAAAATAGAGTAATTAAGGATCCAGTTACCATGGTGATACTTCTTTTAAGAGCAGATAAGTAAATTCACTCAATTATAATATGAGGAAATAGTGAATACAACACAACAGGCTCTTTAAAAATAGTGACCTTTTTTAACGACATAAAATAAGATAAATTGAGCTTTTGGTGCTGGGATGAATTGAGAGGAATCTAGTACATTATGATATATTTTTCCCCTTTCTTAGGAAGCTTACATTTCTTAAACTTTTTTTTTCCCCTGTCATATATGAAACTAACAAGACTTGACCATTTGTGAATGGAGTACCGGCAGTTCTCAGAAAATGTTACCTCTGTAACTGCTACACCCAGATGCGTTGGTTTCTGTAAACTCTGCAGGTTAAAGCAGTTAGCCCACATTTCCCTGAGTTGTCCTCGGTGTGTATGAATGGCAGCCTGCCTGCCTCCCGCGTCCCTGACTTCTCTCTCCCCTCTGGCCTTCCATTGCTTCCTCTCATCGTCTCTTCCTGTGCTTTGTTCTGGCATCCCCTACACTGGCCCCCAATTCTCTTCTCCTTTGCCTCCCAGTACTTCTCTCCCTTTGCTTTTCCTTAACTGACTGAAAGTTAAGATTAAATATTACCGAAGAGCATAAAACTGCTGCCCGGGTAACTCCACAGCAGGGAGGAGTGTGTTGCTGAAACAATGGGATTGAACAGGGCTTGACTGTGGATGTGGGGAGGTGCAGGAGATATGGGGCAGATGGCTAAGAGAAAGGGTGGCAGGGTCAAGTCTGGGGGAGAAAGGTGAAGGGGCAGCGAGTCCCCCGGGGCAGACAGGCAGGGTGGAAGTTCCTGTTTCCCATCTAAGCCAAGGTGCTACCAGTACAGGAGAAAGCGTTAGGAGAGGCCCTTGGTAGAGCATGGCACACTCTTACTTAGAATTATGTCCACATCTCCATGAAGTACATTGCTTAATGCAGCAGGAGTTGGAAATAGAAATAGATATACAGCTGGTAAAAAAAAAAGTAATTGAAACACGAGTATAAAAGAAATGCAGTGACAGCCCTCCTCTTCTCCCCCGTCAGCCACTCTCATTGCTTAGCTCCATTTTTCTCTGCATTGCGATTACGCTGGCTGGAACAACTCGGAAGTGTAAAAACTCAGGCTGCAAGATTTCTGTTCCCATGTGTGGGGTGGAAAACTGTAGAGCAAGAATTGCCTAGACTGTGAACCCTCTCTTTTTCCGTTTAATGGTGGTAGTATGAGGGCAAAGGACAGGTTGCCACACTTTGACCCTACTTTTATTATGCAGAGAGTTGTTCAAAGACAGCAGCTGGCTCAGATCTATAGAAGGAGGAGCTGGGGAGGTCCCCGTTCCTTTCTGCATTCTGCAAGTCCCATGGCAGCTCAGAGGATGTGGTAACTAAATGCAGGATGGGTGGCAGTGAGTGAACCAGGGATCTCAAAGCAGGAGCCTGGACCCCAGCTCTCCATCCGCAAAGCCACCTGCTCTGGAACACTGTGAGCCACTCCGTGGATGCATCTCTTCTGTAGCATGCCATTCCCATAGGAGCTTCCTTTGGGGCATTTTCCTGGGTGAAGTTGCTTGGATCTTTTGATTTCTGCCTTCCTCTTGGTGTATTCCTTTATTTGAGTGGCGGGCTTTGTGAAATTCTGCTGTTGTCTAAGTAGTGCTTCAGAACCCTGTAGACTGACACCTGTTTCATAGAGAAGAACCCAAGAAAAAAACACAACGAAAGAGTAGTATTTCCTAAGTATAATCCTAAATTATAGATACTTAATTTTTGCATGTGTACTTAAATTTGCATACATGGTACAAAACACAATCAGTGTATGTACTCTTCTGTACTCTGGTAGAGTAAGCTGATGAGACAGTGCTTAAGGCGTTGTTAACTGGCATCTCACAGTGCAGTGGACAGCTTACTATAAAGAAGCTCCATTGCAAATGCCCTTATATGTTTGTTCAGATTCTCGCTTCTCATTCTTTGGAAAAAGATGCATGGATTGTCTTCTTCCTCAACAGGGGATATGAGAAAAACCCTTATAGCATTCTTACCAGTAGATTCTCAAAACCCTAAAACCCTGTGGGTTGGGATCCAGAGACACTGGTGCCCAGTGCCCTCCTGAGGCAGGGTTGCCTGGAAGTCTCAGGACGCCGTCCAGCTATGCACTGCAGGTGAAGACTCCACACAGGTGTTTCTAAATATTGTATTTTATTAACTGAATTTGAAGTTCTCTCGAAAAACTACCCAGAGTACCTTTGAAGCATACTAAGGTGACTTTTCTCCTTGAATTTACACAGGAGTTTTTAAAATATCTTTAAATTTAAGGGATGTCTTTTCAAGATTTTGTATGTTGACTGTCAGAATGTTACATATGTTAAGCCAGAAAAAAAAACCAGCATATTTCAGGCTCCCTTATATTGTACTATTTGTGAAATATTCTATGATGTCAGATTTAATTGGCACTGTTGAAACTTCCAGTTTTCTCTGGTTTTGATGATTTATGCATTTAAGTCATTGTGCCTTTAGACTCGATAGAAAAATGTTAATGTGAAATATTGCATTCAAAGACATGCAAGAAATCTAAAATACTGTTTTATCTTTCAAAAATATAACCTTCTGTTTTTAATATGAAAACATAACAGATCTATCTTAGAATTCTTTTTTTAATAAGAATTAGCTTTTAATTTTATAAGAATTTTTAGAGGAAAAACTCTGAGAAAAATGTAAAAAGGTGAGAAAGCTACTCCAAAGACCATATGCCCGTGGTGAGTCGTTATTAACTGTTGTACATGTTGTCCTAACTGTTCTATAAGCCGAGCTGCAGGACGAGTGGGCTGGGGTAATTTCTCCCCCGTTTCCAGCATTTTCTCCTCTGGCTCAGAGCCACCTCCAGGTCTTAGGCAGGTGTTGCTGCCCTGTTCGAGTCCCCCACCTCAGGGGTCTGCCCAGTTGCAACAGGGGGAAGATAGAAGATAAAAGGATGGTTTTCACGTTTTCCCCTCTTCCACCAGAACACAGCTTCGAGGCATCCCCTCCAGCAGTTCCTGGTCACCCCAGTCAGCCACACAAGCACCTGTTGGCTGCTGGAGAGTCCTACTCTGTCGGAGCTTAAATTGTAAAAGGGAGGATGGACATTGAAGAAGAGCCATGATAGATCAGTCACTTAGAGAGCATTATAGAAAACATTAAGTTCTGTGGAAAAAGAAAAGTTGACAGGCATGAGCAGATATGAGTGCCAGGACAACGGTCAGAGGCGGGGATAGGTCACGGAAGAGACACTTGAATACTGGTTTTGATGAGGTCAGGGAGTGGATTGTGTGACATATGTGCACATAACATTGTGGTTAATTTTGATTTACTGTAATTTTAATTCTTAAGATAAATCCTTCCTTACCATCTCTAGGTATGTAAGAGTACTTAGCACTTTTGAAAATCCTGTCAATGGGCTGGCACCGCGGCTCACTAGGCTAATCCTCCGCCTAGCGGCGCCGGCACACCGGGTTCTAGTCCTGGTTGGGGCGCTGGATTCTGTCCCGGTTGCCCCTCTTGCAGGCCAGCCCTCTGCTGTGGCCAGGGAGTGCAGTGGAGGATGGCCCAGGTGCTTGGGCCCTGCACCCCATGGGAGACCAGGAGAAGCACCTGGCTCCTGCCATCGGATCAGCGCGGTGTGCCGGCCGCAGCGCGCCGGCCGCGGCGGCCATTGGAGGGTGAACCAACGGCAAAAGGAAGACCTTTCTCTCTGTCTCTCTCTCTCACTGTCCACTCTGCCTGTCAAAAAAAAAAAAAAAAAAAAAAAAAGAAAATCCTGTCAATGACTTTGGAAAGATAACAGTCTTACACTTACTTTATTTGCAGCCACCTAACATTTCTGTTACTGCAGTACATTTCAGATCTAAGTTGGTGGATGCTGTAGCAAGTATTATTCAGATATGCCAATCCCATTATGAAAGTACCATTGCATTTTTAGTGCTCGTGGCTATTGTTAGATCAGAAGTCCCTCCCTGCTCTCCCAAGAAGAATGAGCTGTGTTTGGCTGACCAAGATCACAAGAGTACCTAGTAGGTGACTAAGGTTAATGTGTTGTTGGTAATAGAACTGAAATGAAATACGTCTCGTCAGCATGAAATATTTTTTGTTAGTGTAGAATGATTTCTTTCAAAGATGGTGACCCATGTACCTGTGTCTTGGCTTTAAATTTTTTAAATACAGCATAATATTAAAAGGTTCTCTGAAGAGAATTTTCTGCTAAACAAGGGAGATTAAAATGAATGGGTATCCACTGATCTCGTTCATGTTATATTTACCATTTAGGAAATGCAGACAAGCCATTATTAATATATGCGTTTCTAATGTGAACAAGAGATTTTTAAAAAATTTTTATGAATATAAAGAGAGCAGAATTCATGTATTTCATAGGTGCAGTTCTAAGAAGGTAACCATAATGCCTTCCCTCTCTCTTACTCCCTCAACCGTTTCCTTACTTTATTTCTTTTATTTAATTCTAACAAGAGATGTCAGCCACCCCTCTTTTAAGCTACTGCTGTAGTTTAATTGATGAATATTTTGAGATTTTTAAGAGAATCTCTTGAAGAAACTTGACATTTTCAGCTGTATTTCTCTGTGTGAGTAAGGATTTTGTCTCTATGCAACCAAAATCAAATCCACAAGTTACTCCACTATGGAAGCAGCATTTATAAACATCAACTGTAAAATTTTGTGTAGATTAAAATACACAATCAATTCAGTTTATTAGATACATGTATTGCAAATTTGAACTTAGAAATGTTAATATATGCTATGAAAATGTCACATTTACTGCAGATACAAGGATAGAAACAAGGTTTCCATGACTAGCATGGTTTGGTAATTGCTGGGTAGTTTGAAGTCTTCAGGAGAAGAAGAAGTGCACAGCTACAGGGTACTTGGGAAAAGTCAAAGAGCCACAGCATTTGCATGGATGGCTGCAGTCGCAAATAAAAAGGGAAGCTATCCTTGCTTCTCACACTTGGTTATATGCTCGGAAATGCTCCAGTCTTCTATGATCCCGATCACCTGAGTGACTCCCTGCATTCTGTCCTGGTGGTTGCAGCAGGGCTGGCAGTGGGGTGCACTTCTGCAGCCTCCTTGGGCCACTGCTGGGCAGAACTGTTGGCTGCTAACTCACAGTTAGACTGTGATCTGTTCCTGTGAGGAATATTGTGAGAAAATTGGTGAACTGAAATACGCAGCATGGAAATCAGTGGGAAGGAAACGTCTAAATCAGTAGCAGACGAGATGACCCAGATGACCCCAAGGACAGAAAAAAGCCTTTTTTTTTTTTAACTTGGACCTCTGACAGGAAGTTTTAAGTCTTCTGAAAAGAACTGTTTTCATGAATATTTCCTATTGAAGAATATTAGGTCTTAAAACACCATGATACTGGTAAATGAAAGCAATAACATTATTTTGAAATAACATTTTTGCTCTGGGCAGATAAAAATGTATTTTAAATCGGGATCAAATATTTATAATAAACAAAAACAGTAAATAGAGACTAAAAATAAACAATGACCAGGAATATTTAGCATGATTTTAATATAGATTTTATTCTGAAATTTAAATGATTAATATTAAACAATATTGCTGGTAGCCTTCTGACAGTAATGGATTTAAATGTTTTCTTCAGCAACAATTTTAGTGTACTTTTGGGTAAAAAGTGCATAAAAGAACATTATAAAATATAATGTGTCTTGTGTTCATTGGTTAATGAGAGCTCAGGTTCTCAGTTTGGTATAATACAATTAATTGCATGCTTACTTTTTTGACAGTAGCTAATACACCAGCCTGAAGTAGATAATTATATGCATATTTTTCCCATAATATTCATCTTCCATGAACTTGTTGAAAATTCCTTACATGGCGTGGGGTTCAAAAATTTTTGCATCAGGGGCTGACACTGAGGCATGGTGGGTTAAGCCGCCATCTGCAGTGCAGGCATCCCAGAAGGGTGCTGGTTGCAGTCCCAGCTGTTCTACTTGGGCCCCTGCACTCACATGGAAGACCTGGATGAAGCTACTGGTTCCCTGGCCCAGCCCTGGCCATTGTGGCCACTTGAGGAGTGAACCAGTGGAAGGAAGATCTCTCTTTCTCCCTCTTTCTCTGTAACTCTGCCTTTAAAATAAATAAAATAAATCTTAAAAAAAGAAGTAAGCTTATCTTGTAACCTCATTTTCCTTGAACATTTTGAAGTACATGTGTGTGTATATGTGTGCAGCTGCAATTCATGGCAAGAATTAGTTTTAAAAAAACTGTATGGATTCTGGAGATTTTTTTCCTCGGTGCATAGTTATCATGTGCAGCAGGAGAGGGGAGTGAGTCATTTTTAGTCTCTTGTCTTACACTTCCGGTGCTTTGCTCTCCCATTACCTGTTTGTCTGGGGTGTCCCTTGGGAAGCCTGACTGTGCAGCCGCCTTCACAGAGACCCGCGCCTGGGACAGCTGGCCGTGTTCTGAGTTCACTTCCGGCAAACCTTGCAGGGCTTCCTGTTACGATGGATCATCACACAGAAAGCACAGTGGTGCCAGGGCTCTTTCCTTGAAGGAGGCAGGCACATTCGCACACTATTTTTCTTCCACTCTCAAGAGAGCTGCTCTTCAGGCGATAGGGGGTACCAGTCCTCAGCAAGGCCACTCGGTGGCCCCCAGCATGCAGCTGCCACATTGCTCTTCATTGAATTGGAATATGGAAGTGTCTCTTCCCTCTTCAGCACGCGTTATAGAGCTGGCTGGGCTTGCTGTTGCCACAGAGCTCACGGCTTTGGGGGTAATGACCAGCTTTCTGTTGCAGGCCTGTGAGAACCTGTGTGACCGGGCCATGGCTCATTTTGTACTGTGTGCCCCGGGCAGTCAGTGTCCCTGTTTACTGTCCCCGGGATTGCAGTGTTCCATCCTGTGACAGACATTAGGCTTGCTACACACGCCTCCCATTTCCTCTCTGCTTTGGACTGCCCTGAACAGCTCTTTCCCTTTCTGCAGAACACAGCTTAAGGAGCAGTCGTCCAATCAGCACCTCATTGTTGCCATCTTGTAGTATCACGTGTCACTCCTTTGGGGTGCTTGTCACTTTGCATCTTAGCAGTTTTGCTATTGGCACTGCGTTGTTGGCTGGCATGATGGAACCCAAGTCATGTGTTGTTGCCTCGAGTTGAGCTGTGAACAAAGGTGATAAATAGGCGTGTGCAATGGATGAATTCAGGCTCATGACGGGATTGTTTTTGAGATACCATAATGTCGCTCCCCCTCTTCGTGGAGGAGCGACACCATAATTGATTGCTTTAGTATTTGAAGTGGAGCAGAGGCAGCACAAATTTGTAATAAAGCAACAAATGACTGTGTTTTGAAAGCCTGGTTGTTTCTCATTGCTTGTCATTCCTGCATCATCCTAGTCACAGGACCACAGTACACCCTAGAATGTGAATTCCTTCCCTAAGAACTAATAGCAAGCAATTAAATAACGTGTTCTTCCATCTTGGATGGGGAATTGAAAACGTATTGCTTTAGGGCACTTTGGAAGATTGCCTATTTTGTAGAATTGAAGTACTGAAGTACCTTCACAGCCGCATTCCAAATATATGGTTGTTGGTGAAAATTGTGAATCCAGACAGAGAAGTGTTCCTGCCAGGATAATTGGGGCCACATGATCAGGGCTCCTACAGGCTTTGGGAGATAAATGTGTTCATCCTCTGGCATTTCTTGGCTGCTTCATATTCTAATGTTTCTTAAATCGATAGGCAGGATTTTTTATCCCTCTTTTAGTCCTTTTTAAAATTATTTTTATTGTTGCTGTACTCTGAGTACTCATTGGAGCTGCCAATTAAGAACAAGCAGTAAATCTTCTTGGTTCTACCCACTGGAGTTAGATCACGGGCATTTCTTCCTTCTTGGTTGTTAGGAAGAACCTCTGAAAAGGATGGTTTTCTATATTGGTTAATACTGATTTCTGTGTGTGATGTATGTCTTGAGGGGTACTGGGGTTCAAGTCTGGAGAAAACTCTGGGACTTGTTATGGCCTCCAGCCAGGTTGTTACAAGATTTTGAGTGGTGATAATTAACACTGGAGTAGCTTTTTTTTTTTTTAAAAAAATAAAAGGATATTTTCTTTAAGATAAACGTATGCCACTTCTGGTTTTTCTGCTCATGGGTACACCATTCCTATCACATGTTTGTTAGTGGTTTCTTGATATCTTTAATAAGGTTTTTATTTTGAAATAATATTCAATTTACAGAAAAGCCACAAATAGCATAGGGAGTTCTTATATATTCTCCTCCCAGTTTTCCCCACTGTCAGCATCTTTCATTACATTGTGGGTATGTCAGAATGAAGAAGTTAACATGGATAGGTTAGTACTAACTGGGCTGAGGCTTTTATTTGAAATTTTTCAGCTTTTCCACTAAGAGTCTTCTGTCCCGGGATGCATTCCAGATGCCATTTGTATTGCACTGCATTTAGTGTCCGTCTTTCCTCATAAAAAACAAATACAAAGCGAAAAATGAAATGGAGATTAACCAAAAGACCAACCCATAGTGTCATGGAATATTGCAGTGATGGGAAGAATGAGGGTTTTTATACACATTTTGTGAGTCCAGTGTCATCCTTTGATAGATGTTCCCGCACCCAGCGGTCAGAATTCTGTTTGGAGGGGATGTCTTAGATCTTGTGAAGATACCTGAGTTGGTGTTGGTACCTGTGACATTCGTGCTGTAAGGGATCAAGGATAGAAATAAACACAATGCTGATTAAGAGCAGTTACTCAATCTGGCTTTATTTCTCTGATTTTACTGTGAGATCATTTGATGACTTTTAGACGATTTTAATTCTTAGAATAAGGCAAGAAGAGAGCACTTTTTAATAATTGATCCTCATGTGTATGACACAGCTTGTTTTCATTAGAAATCATTGGGCTGAAATAGAATCCTCTTACTTTCGAGGTGCAGATGGTCTGTTTACAATTATCAGATTTTTAAGAGAACACTTGACCCTTTTTTGTGTTTTAAAGTAATTTATTGGGAAATTTTGGTAAATTATGTGAACAGTGGCTTCAAATTTTCTTAAGACAGCAAGTATTAAGAAATCCCAAAGTGTTCTGTTACAGGTGGTGAATATACATGTAGAGCGTTTTCTTCCTTAGCTGATTACTGAAATTTTATGGGCCTGGTGTGGATTTTTATATGGGGACTGTGAGAGTAAAATATATTGGAGGCACACTCCACTTTCCAGTCATTTAGAGATCAGTCACTTACTTTTAAGATAGATCCATGTAACTGGGCTGTTCGTATTTTAGAGTGTACAGTATGTGGTAATTGATCTAACCTATACTGTTTTCAACTGAACATAAACTAGGAAACCAATGTGATGCAAACATGCTATTGGCACAGATGGGTTCATGACTCCAGCTACTTCATTCCCATCAGCAGTGTCTGCAGTATTGATCAGCCGTTGGCTTCAGCCCCTGCCTGGTTGTATTGCCTGTGCTCTCTGATGATGATGCAACTTAAGCCAGCCATGTGAAGTTGAAAGGGCATCAGGATGGAAGTGCAGAGAATGGATTTCTCAACATGGAGCTGTTACGTTAACTCTCCAATCTTCGATGTTACTCTTGCTCTTTTCGGGCCTCAGTTGCCTCATCTGTGAAATGGAAAGTTTGGATTGAGAAACTGTGTGGAGTGTGGTAGTTTTACAGATGGATGGGTTTGTAATTTTTTCTCTCCAAGTTATGTACAGTTGCTGTTCAGTGTCTGCAGCAGTGGGATAAGCTGAGCCAAATCATGGCTTTCTGTAATTTTTGGATCTCTGTGATCACCGTGGGAGCAGAGCTCTGCACCAGAGGTGACAAGGTCAGCTGCTTGAAGTTATCTGTCAGGTACAGAGCTGAGTGAAAAAAGAGAGGTAGGGACCTGGATGGCCTAGCCAGCCATGCTCTAATGGTACTGCTGTCACTCAGCTCCCAAGGCCTGGGCCCCAAAGGAAGGCAAGATCTTTTGACATTTCAAAGAAAGCCATAGAGACAGCCATTTATGTGAACTTTCACAGTCTTCAAATGTTAGCAGCTAATTCAATTTAAAGAAAACCCACTCTGTGGACTGCATTAAATATTTGGTAGGCTACTACTCATCCTTTGGGTCCTGGCTTGAGATTTCTATTCTATTTCAGTGACTTTCAAGCATTTTGCCTGTTAAAATAGCTTGCAGTTTTTCACATAGTATAGTCACATATGCAAATGCGCTAGTATGTGTATTAAGCAAAACATAAATTTTGGGAATCAGTGTGTGTGATACAATTCTATTTTTTTTTTTTTTTTCTGTAGAGAGCAGAGACAGAACTGCAATCGCTAGGGCTGGGCCACAGGAAAACCAGGTGCCTGGAACTTCCTCTGAGTCTTGCTGATGGGTAGCAGAGGCTCAAGAACTTGGACCATCATCCACTGTCTCCCAGAATGCACCAGGAGGAAACTGGATTGGGAGCAGAGATATTGAGACTAGAACCAGGCACTCAGATATGGGATATAGACCTCCTAAGCAGAGGCTTCACTCCCTGTGCCACCCCAGTGCCTCTGTTCTGTATTTTTATATTTTGGTTCTTGAGAAAAGTAGACATGCTCACACTTATTAAGTCATTTTCTTGACTTACCCCAGGAAATATAGAAGGCAGTATTTTTTGATACTTAAGGTGGTTTTCCCGCGAGATCAGAGATCTCAGAGGTGCTTTTCCTCAGCTTGATACCTTAAGGAATTTATTGTGTGCTTTTGTTAAGAGTGTAGTGCCCACTGGTTTGTGAAACCACTGAAGTGCTTCTGTGTAGACTGACTGTGGTTGACCAGCCCATCTCCGTCAGTCCGCCCACCCCAGCTCCACTGCGACCCAGAGACTGAGAGATTGCTGAGCGGCAGAGCAGCCGCAGCGCTCGGCCCAGGCTCTTCCTGGTTGGTTAAGGTGGCCGACTGGAGGCTGAAGAGCTGGAAGTCGACTCTAGGTAGCAGTGCATCCTGGGGAGAAGGTGCCCTGATTGGACAGCAGACACTGCTGGATCTGTAGAACTGAGCACACAGCTGGGGGGAGATGGCAGAGGCTTCCAGTAGATTCCGTCTCTGCTCTTGGGGCGTTAGTGGTGAACACTGAAATCCCGTCATCCCAGTGAAGGGGCCTTGGCAGATTCTTAAGAGCTCAAGTCGTTATTTCTTTGTAAGGCTAGAAAAGTACTCTCGGATGCTTGACTCCTTCTTTATCTCTGGAAGAGTACAGACTGGGGGAAGGGGCAGCCTGTGTGTTCTTGGGAGACCGTGTTGGTGGCCACAGGAGGCAGGAAACCACAGGGTTCCTCAGCAGACCTCGGCTCCCCGTGGGCGGATAGCTGAGTCTGCCTCCAGTCCTCGGGCTCTGTTGGACTGTCCTGCGAAGACGCACAAACGCTGCTTACTACCTGGATGCCCTCCCTCCTGCAGCCTGTGACTGATATCCTTGGGCCTGTGTTTCTCTGGGAAAACAAATCACCCTCATCGTGATGCGACTTTCAATTCTAGAATATCATCTTCTGCTGTTTGCAAGAACATAATTGATAAAAAAAAAGTCGAGTTGCTGTTATCTGGCATAGCATGTTAAAAGAGCAGGATGTCAGTGCTTGACAAGAGTGGAGTGCTCACTTAACATCGTTCCAGACTTTCCGGAAGGTGTCTGGCGCAGCAGTTCATACGTCACCTGGGACACTTGTGTCCCCTGTTGGAGGGCCTAGGTTGGGATTCTGGCTCTGATCCTGATTATGGCTTCCCGAAATCGTCAACCCTAGGAGGTAGGAGGTGATGCCTCAAAAACTTGGGAGATCTAGATGCAGTCCCAGGCTCCTGACTTAAGCCTGGCCTAACCCTGGATGTTGTGGGTTCTTGGGCAGTGGATGGGACATCTCTCTCTCTCTCTCTCCCTTCCAAATAAATAAAAATAATCAAAATAAATGAAAATTTAAAAAATACTCTGCACCAAGTATTATATCCCTTTAGGGTACGAGACTTGCAAATGTTAAAGGGAAAGTGATGATCTCTGAGAGTATATGAATATAACTTATTTCTTCCAAAAATTGATTTAAAATGCATAGTGAATCTACAAGTTTCCATAAAAGCATGTACTCACACAGACAGTGGGTCGCAGATCTTCTGTATTTTAATTTCCATCGGACCTTACTTCAGTAACATAAAAGAAAATGCTGGGCAGTGAGATGCAAAATGCGGAATTTTTGATGAGTAGGTGTGATAAGTGTGGACTGGAGTTGAGTCTCCTTAGCTCCCGCCTGCTGCTGCATGTCACGGCTGAGTCCACAGAGACACCAGCAGAGGTGAAGGGCTCTTTTTCTCCTGCAAGTTGAGAACCTTGATATCAAAAAATAAAACTAAGAAAGTCTGACCCCACTTCTAAATCCTGTTGACTGGGTGCTGGATGTTGCCATTTGCCTTGTTTCTTAGCTGTTCTTACGTGGAAGCAAGTGAATTAGCTGTCTTGATGTTCAGCACTGAGCACGTGTTGACGTTATTTCTCAGATGTAGGTACATCACCGTTTTCTAGTCCCTTGTGTACGTGAAGTTACAACTCTTTCCTATTCTCTCCTTCAGGCTCGGCCATTTCTCAGTAATAGTTCTGCAAATGTTTAAAGCGATCAGTAATAACCATCAGTCTTTAATAATGTTGTATACTTTCATTACTGGTTAAAGGGAAATGCTGTATTTTAGCCAGATCAGAATTACTTGAAAGAAAAATTGAGATATGCATAGAAAAATAGCAGGTCAGTTATTTTAGGCAGTCTGTATTCTTTCTGGTTGACATGGTAACTTTAGTTAAGGGTCGAGTGTTATAATTAACCCACAATTCTTAAGCTGTTTCTTTTTTTGCTATATTGGAATTACCATTTTATCTACAGAGCTAGAAGTGAGTCAGCACTTGACATATGTTTTCTCTTCATGGATTGACAGTAATTTAACATTGTGATGGCGTCTGACTTGACATTGGCCAAGAGGTGACCAAGGAATTGAGGAGCAGATGCAGCGTGAACCACACACAGCATGATTGCCTTGCTTTCCGTTGTGGGTTAGATTCCACAAATTGGATTTGGATGCAGTGAACTGAGTTTAAATGCATCAATACCCAAGTGCTGAAAACATTGAGACTTGGAATTAAAAACAAAGTAGCCCCACTTTCTGTTTCTTTATATATACACACACAACTCCATCTCTCTCTCCCCACTTTTTCTATAAATAAAGCTGTTATTATTCTAGTAAAGAATATTGGCCTGTTTTTCTTATCCCTCCAACTTTCCTAAATGTGCATGTTTTTCTGCCTTTATCTTTTTTGAAGATTTATTTATTTATTTGAAAGGCAGAAAGGCAGAGTTACAGAAAGAAAGGAGACACACACACACACACACACACACACATATCTTTCATACACTGGTTCATTTCAAAATGGCTGAAATGGCCAGGGATGGACTGATCAGGAACCAGGAGCTTCTTCTGGGTCTGTTACGTGGGTGGAAAGGTCCAAGCACTTGGGCCATCCTCCGCTGCTTTTCCAGACAGAGAGTTGTATTGGATGTGGAGCAGCTGGGGCATGAATTGGCACCCAAATGAGATGCCAGCATTTCAGGCAGTGGCATAGCCACTATGCCATGGTGCCAGCCCCTCTACCTTTATCTTTAGTGGGGAGATTTGTTATATTAATCTTTCTAGAACAAAAAATTTAATGTGTCCTTTCACCAGTAAGAATTGAGTGTGTCTCTTTGGCTCACCCCATCACCTGAAATCTCTGGTTAGGCTGTGAAACCTTTCTGCATCGGTGACATTCCAGTGGCTGAAATGTTCCCATTGGGTGTTGCAGTTCCTGGGTTTGATTCCTGGCTGCACCTCTGATTCTAGCTTCCTGGTAATGTACATACTACGAGGGAGCAGGTGATAACTCAAGTTGATGGATCCCAGCCCCTCACATGCGAAACCGATTGAGCTTCTGGTTCCTGGCTTCGGCCTGGTCCAGCCCCTGCCATTTAGGGCATTTGGGAAGTGAACCCTCAGACTGTAGATTTCTGCATCTTCCTTTCAAACAAACAAATAAATAAATATTTTACATAAGGTGCATATTATGGAAAAACAGTGCACAGAACTCAAAACTTTGTAGAAAAATAAACTTGTCTTTTAGTTTTTCTTTTCCACTACCTTTTGAAGTTATTATATTAGCACTACCGCAGTTTTACCCTTTCACATTGTTCTGATCCTATTAGTGTGTCAACTAGATGATGAATATTTTGAGAGAAGGACCCATAATTTAAATTGTGTGTCATATCATGTATATGAATATTCTGAACGTGTGCTTGGTTATTTAAAATATGCCTTGGTATTGCTGATATTGAAAGAAATGGCAGATTGGCAGTGGTTTAAGAGTCAGGTTTGTCATGGCTAAAGTAGATAGTCTGAGGCATTGTCTGATTTAAGCTTAGTTTCAAATGCACTAAACTTTCTTGTGTTCCTAGGCTACAGATCTGTCCAACTGTTATTCTAGGTGATTAATTTGCAAAATAATAGATTCTGTAAATACTTTATGGAGCACTGATTATATATAGGATCATCGCTAGGTGTCTAGGGACACAATGTTGAATAAAGCAGTCAATTCCCTGTCCTCCTGGAGTTCATAGCCTACCCCGAGGGACTAAAATTACGTAATCCCTCACAGAAATGGACAATTGCAACTCTCACAGTCGCTGCAATGGATGCCTACAGGGATTTGGCCTAGTCAGTAAAATAAGATCCAATCTTCCTAGCAGAAGAAATTGAAGAATGGTCAAAATTAACCAAGTGACAAGAGAAGGTGTGCTGTGCTGGGCCGAGAGATGCTATTATAGAACTGTGGCACAAGATGTTGCGGAGTTTTCTTTTTGTCATGGCTAGAAAAGCACCTGAAAGCAGAGAATGCTGTCTTCATTCTTAATAAAAAGTGCAAATGTGAAGTTCAAGACCGTAACGGGCTTTTGAGAAATAACGGGGCTGGTCGTTAGTTTGAATAGCGTGAGAGGTTGGGTAGAACAGAAATTATTTGCAGCAAAAATGAAAAAGAATGGAGAAATAAGTGAGCCATTGTGGTTTAGGTGATTTTATAGGCACAAGATGTTGGGAGTCCCACAAGAACTCAAGAAAGAGCTGCCCTCCCCTTCCACTCTGGGGTAGAAGAGCTTCCGCCCGCCTTGTGTGGACAGTCCAGTGAGTGGACTCAGAAAGCAAACAGTGTTGGAAAATCTGACATCTCGGGGGCAGCCAGGCCTGGACCTGAGTCCTGGTGCTGCTGACAAAAGAGACTTTTCTCCCTCTGAGTTCGTATTAATTGAGTTAATGTTTTGTAATAACTAGCATAATACCTTGAATGAATATGCTCCACATTTCTCTTTCTCTCTCTCTGTGTGTGTGTCTCTGTTTCTCTCTCTAATTCCTTTCTCCCTAATTGTTAAGGTACTTTGAGAGTTCACTGTGGCCTGGGGCAGGGAAGGACAGAACTTGACAGATGCCTTGACTCTTTTACTATCTTTGTTGCTCTTAACAGCCATCAATATAAGTTTCTTACTGTTATCACCAGGTTTATTTAAATAATATGAATTGTCTATAAGGTATACAATTTAATGTGTACACACACACATAGTATGCATTGTGAAATTATTTCCACAGTCAAGCTACTTAAAATATCTATTACCTCACATAGGTGCCCCTTTGATTTTTGTGGTGAGGATACAGAAAACCTCCTCTTCGAGCACATTTCCAGGATAAAATACCTCATTGGTACTAACTCTTGTCACCTGCTGTGTGTTAGGTCTCAGAACATTTGAACCCTTTGGCCAACATCACCCCATTTTCCCTACCCTGGATATCCCTGTCTATTTCCGTGAGTTAAGCTTTTTTGCATTCCACATAGAAGTGAGATGGTGCTTTGTCTTTCTGTGTCTGGCTTATTGCAGTAACTAGCTCTTAAACTCTTGGCCAGGTTCATCATCTATTAAATATGGATAAGAACTCCCTCCTCAAGTGTTGGTCTCTTCACATATTGTGTGGCATATAATCAGTGCACAATAGATGCATGTTAATTTCTCTGTGTACTGGAAACATGTAAAATTATCAAGTGTCACCAAGTATTCAGGCCAAGCGTTTTCTATCAGGTGCCAATCAGTGATCTCACTGCTGAATGGTTTAGCCCAGTGCGTTCATGTCAGTGTGGGTTATAATAAACGGGTGAGACAAATTGGTGCTGTTGTGGAACTGATACCGTGCAGGGGTGCGGAGAAGGACATCAACCACGCGGGAAAGATGTTCGTGGTTTCTCTGACCCAGTTGAAGAGATCCTCTCGCTGTGCTGGCATGGTGCCTGAGGCACTTAATCAGTGCTCACTGTTTGATTAGGTGAGTGAATATTTCCATCAAGAGCGCAGCCCAGGATGTGCAGAGCATGTCATAAATATACTTCCTTATGTAGGACCAGAGAACTTTCTGGCTGATGGAGCCGTAAACAAAAGTGGATCTCTGGCATCCTCTTACATTCCATTTCACAATCCCTGAGGCATCTGGGGACAAATGAAAGTGACATTAAGTTGTACAGTAGTGGTAGGCTGTACAGCGCACAGATCGTCTTCATAAGAACACGTGAGCCTGGAAAGTTGACGCTGATTTGGAATTCAGTTTGTGTTTGCAAAAGCCTCTGCTGGTTCCTTTTATCAGTGTGGGCGGATATTGAGTTGTCCCTGGTAAATGGTTTTTTTCAGGCTCATTCTATGGCCTCAAGTGATTGCACTGGAACGTAGGTGTTTGAATCTTTCTTGTTGATATTCACTGGGATTACTGCCACTAGGACTTATAATATAGAGTAAATATAAATGAAGTCGAAACAGTAGTGTGCATATCACTTTGGGCAATGGTGTTGACATTTGTAATGCAGCTGAAGTCAGATGGAAATTGTAAGGTAGTTAGGTAAACAGTATTTATCTTTTTTACTATTCAGAGTCCATGCCAACTCTATCCTTTTTTTAAAAAAAATATTTAATTGTTTGAAAGGCAGAGTTACAGAGAGACAGAGGCAGAGAGATCTTCCATTTGCTGGTTCATTCCCCAGATGGACGCAGTGGCCAGAGCTGGGCTGAGCCAAAGCCAGGAGCTTCTTCTGGATCTCCCATGCAGCTGTAGGGATCCAAGTATGTGGGCCATCCTTCCCTGCTTTCTCAGGTGCATTAGCAGAGAGCTGGATGAGAAGTGGAGCAGCCAGGTCTCAAGCCAGTGCCCATATGGGATGTCCGCACCGCAGGCAGTGGCTTTACCTGCTACACCCCAGCACTGGCACTAACTCTATCATTTTAAAAACATTTACTTTATTTATTTGAGAATGGAGTTAGAAGAAGAAGAGAGAGAGAGAGAAAGAGAGAGAAAGAATCTTCTATTCTCTGGCTCGGTCCCCAAATGGCCACAAGGACCAGCAGCTTTATCTGGGTCACCCATGTAGGTGCAGAGGCCCACGTACTTGGACTATCTTCTGCTTCTTTCCCAGGAGCATTACAGGGAGCTGGATCAGAAGTGAAGCAGCCAGAACTCAAACTGGCACCCATACGGGATGCCATTGTTTCTGCAGTTTAAGTCATTATGCTACAATGCTGGTCCTGCCAACTCTATCATTTTAAGGTAAACTTAAAACAAATAAGAAATATACTTTCTTATTGTCTGTGGATTGTCCCTAGCTTGTTTAGAAAAGTTTTTATGGGTCTTAAGTATAAAATAATTATATAAATTTATTGTAATTCAAAACTGAATGTTTTTCATGTTGAATCTCAATTGTGTTTCTTGATTTTTGGCCATGCTTGTGGAAATAAGCCACCTGCAAAATTTCTTCTGCACCTGTCTAAGCTTAGATAAACGGTATCCTTGGATAATAGAAATTCTTCAGAAGAAATCTTTCACAACTGCAGAATTACGGTTTTATTTCTGTAGCACGTCACACTGTAAGTCCCTCGGCACTCGTTTCCTATTGGTTGCTAGAGTCGTCCAGAACATATTTATTGTGAAAGATTGGCGTTCACATGAGAAGACCTGAGTGACGAGTTTGCCTCTGGAAATAACCAGTTTCATGACCTTGGCAGCCTTAGGGGTTACACAGTTCAGAGAACAGATCAGATAGCTCTGAGCTTATGGTACTTGTCTCATTTTATAGATGGTCCAGAGATTTTAACCAGTTTGTTCAAGACAGATTTGTCTCCCTGAAAGGCCTAAAAATGCAATCCAGGTTTTCCGACTTGGCTTCAGTGCTGTTTCCCCAATGCTCAGATATCAGGAAGAATGAAAGAGATCTCGGATCAGTAAGTGGGAAATCATTTCCTTTCCTGTAGTGAAAACTAAAATATTACTAGGTGTTATCAGTATATTTACATCCTTGGAAAAATTTCAGTCAGTTATTAAAATGTGGACTGAGGATATAAAAGAGAGCACTGATAATGAGAATATACTGCAGATTCCTTACAAAACAGTCTTACAGCTCTCATGTGTAGTAGTGACTGCTCTCTGTAGCGTAGCGTGATTTTGCAAGGGGTTTTGGAGAGCATCCCACAGTGTCTTTGTTACACCGAAGGAAAGGTCCTCAAAACCAGGAAGATTTGCTTTGGATTATTGCTCGCAGTTTATCAAACACATAATTATTCCAAAGAATGATGCATTCAGGGCTGAGTTTTGGCACCTCCCTGGTTTGCCATGGAGGCGCTTTCTGTTGTCTTTATTACAGAATGGTTTTCGTGGTGAATAACTGCATGGTCAAGGTAAATATTATACCCCATTGTCTTCACAAGCTCTTTGCAAGATTGTTTTTCTTCACATTCTTGCTGAGAGATTTTAAGGTCAAACCTGTAACAAATTCATTTCTATGAATTCTGCTTGAAGACAATGCATATCCATTTACTAACACATTGAGACATGAGTGTTGTCTTTGTTTCTTGTAATGTTTCTGATTAATGTTTTTTTTTTTTCAATTCTCAATACCACATGCAATGATTGCGGTTGAAATAACACCATCTGTTACAATAGTTACAGTGGAACCACCATACTCAGATCACTACTCAGTAGTGTTTCATTGAATAATATAGCATGTCGGGAATTTTCCAGTAAAGCACACAGTAGGAATTCAACAGATGTCCTACTTCAGTCTAACCATAACCAGTAAGGCATTCTGCACTTATGTTCCAATAAGTTCTTTATTTTGTTTTGTCTCTATTCAACATCTTTCCCTTCGATTGGTTAAATCTATAGAAAGAAAGCTAACTGAATTCCCAGATAACACATACTGAAGAAAGGATAGCAAACATGTTGAACTTTAGAATCAGATTTCAGTATCAAGTTTAATGCTGCTTGTGGAGGGACCAGGTGTGTAGGCAGGACTGCCATGGAATATTTTGTAGGTTATTGCTACTGACAAGTTTAATCTGCCTACACTCATTCAAAGGATTGTTTATAAATGTACAGTGATAGCCCTCACAAGATCTTGATAATCTGTGTGCAGAAATCATGACTGAATTTAATGAAGAAAAATTTCAGATACTAAGCTTAAATTTTAAAAATTCCAAAGAAAAATAAGGAAAGAAGGAGAAGGAGGGAGGGAAGCTATGGTGAGAAGTATCATTATGCTTTTAAAACTGTATGTATGAAATACATGAAATTTGTTCCCTTTATATGAATAAAAAAAGAAAGAAAAGAATGTGACTAGTTTCTCTCCATGTCCAAATGCCTATCTCTTAATGAATTTTATATGTCATCATACTGTTCCATATGCAAATATAAATAGAAAATAAATGATTTTACTATAAAAATCCAGTTGTGCCATTTCAGAATTGACAAACCTTTTTCAAAATAAGTATTTCAGAACTGGCATGCTTCCTTAATATCCAGTGAAGAGAGTGGTCAATGGAATAGTAATGTAGGAATTCAGACAAGAAAATTCTTCTTTCAGTTGCATTTGCAGCTTGGTCATAAATAAAATTGAAATTGCAGCTTGGTTCCAAACTGAGGGACAATTCTCTATCCAAATATGAAAAGAAGATAAGGATGGCAGATATGAATAAGAGAGCTAGCATTATAGAATAAAGACTATGTTTCAGGTCCTGTTTTCCCTGTTGAATAGCCACTGTTTGATGTAAGCCTTATGGGAGCCCAGATTCTAGCCTTCCAAGCTCATCACATCTGAAGCAGCTCTTTTGCTGCCAGTGGAATTGGATGATAATGTGAAGTGCTTGTGGGATAAGTGGGATTAGGGGGAAGGGTATAGCAGACACCTGTCATTGTTTCTTAGGCGTTCACCTGAATGCAGGGAAGGTGGCCCGACAGCTGAGGCAGCTGCTGCGTGCATGCTCTACTGAGAGCAACCCATGGCAGTGCCGTTCACAAAGGGAGGGTTCTGTCAGCGCAGAGGGAGAAGCCACCCGTTTGTGATGCAGGTTTCTATTGCCAGTTTCCCAAGAACTGTGCTAATAATCTCCATGCATTGTTTTCATATTTGTTTGGCTATGCAAATAGAATGCATTAAGAGACCTACATACCCACTGATTACCTGGAGGCCTGTGTCCCCTGTAACTTTCCAGTTGGCTTTTTGTCTTGCAGTCTTGCTCATTCCAAACAGGAGCGCATGAAGACTTTGATGTTGCCAGTTTCTGTGATCCGAATTCTTCTAGGCAAAGGCATGGCGTGGGGTTAAAATGCCCCTGTCTATACTGGAGTGATGGGGTTTGATTCCTGGCTCTGGTTCCTGATCTCACCTTTCTGCCAGTGAAGACCCTGGGAATTAGCCGATGAAAGTTCACGCAGTTGCGTCCCTACTGTACACGGTAGAGACCTGCATTGGGCTCCTGGTTCCTAGTGTCAGCCTTACATAGCCCCAGCCCTTGAGGGCATACGGAGAGTGAACCAGTAGATGGGAGCTATCTGGCTGTCTGCCTGTCTCTCTGATTTTTCTTTCTTGTCTGTCTCTTCAAAAATAGAAAATAAAAATTTAAAAATTCAAAAACCCCTTCATCTCAGAACAGTCATCCTGTGCTTTCCAGTGTATGTCAGTTGGACTGACTTGGTTTACTTTAAGGATTAAACAGGTCCAGATCCTCCTGTGGACTGTGAGTATGTATTGATTAAGAATACATGCCTGAAATTTTATCTTAGCCATTTTTTTAAAAAAATTTTTAGTGTATGAAAGCATTACAGAGAGGCAGAGAGAGAGAGGTCTTCCATTCACTGGTTCACTCCCTGAATGGCTGCAATGCCTGGAGCTGAGCTAATCCAAAGCCAGGAGCCAGGAGCTTCTTCCAGGTCTCCCATATGGGTTCAAGGGCCCAAGCACTTGGGCCATCTTCTGTTGCTTTCCCAGACCATAGCAGAGAGCTAGATTGGAAGAGGATCAGCCAGGACTCAAACTGGTGCCCATACGGGATGCTGACACTGCAGGTAGCGGCTTTACCCGCTGCATCACAAGGCCGGGCCTCCAATTTAGCCATTTTTATGTGGTTTGCTGCTGCTACGTTCTGTGTGGTTTGTTTTACTTTGGGGAAATAGAACCATCCTGAGCAGATCAATTGCAAAGCCCACATTCACCTGGGGGACTGCCTGGGTATTAGCCTTTATACATTCTCAAGCAAACAGATTCCATTGCTACCTGAAGACAAGTCTTCGAGGATATGTTTCTTTTAGTACATTCTCCAGTTGTCTCTCCTCTTACAGTATAGAATTGTCTTTATAGCCTGGGTATTTACTGAGGATTGCTACAACAAACAGCAGTGTATTAAATTTCTTAATTTCTAAGAAAGCTCTTAAAGATAGGTATCACTTATGAATGACTTTTTTTTTTTTTTTGACAGGCAGAGTGGACAGTGAGAGAGAGAGACAGAGAGAAAGGTCTTCCTTTGCCGTTGGTTCACCCTCCAATGGCCGCTGCGGCCGGCACTCCGCGCTGATCCGATGGCAGGAGCCAGGAGCCAGGTGCTTTTCCTGGTCTGCCATGGGGTGCAGGGCCCAAGCACCTGGGCCATCCTCCACTGCACTCCCTGGCCACAGCAGAGAGCTGGCCTGGAAGAGGGGCAACCGGGACAGAATCCGGCGCCCCAACCAGGACTAGAACCCGGTGTGCCGGCGCCACTAGGCGGAGGATTAGCCTAGTGAGCCGCGGCGCCGGCCACTTATGAATGACATTTAATAAAATGCTAATTGGGTCGGCACTGTGGTGAAGCCGGTAGAGCTACCATCTGCAGTGTTGGTATCTGTATGGGTGCTGTTCAAATCCTGGATGTTCCACTTCTGATCCAGCTCCCTGCTAGTGCACTTGGGACAGCAGTGGAAGATGGCCCAAGTCATTGGGCCCTTGTACCCACATGGGAGAACTGGATGAAGTTCCTGGCTCCTGGCTTTGGCCTGGCCCAGTTCTGGCAGTTGAGGCCATTTGGGGAGTGAACACAGTAGATGGAAGATCTCTCCCTCTCTCTTTGTAATTCTTTCAAATAAAATGAGTACATATTGAAAAAAGATAAACACTGATTAAAAAATGTTTTTAACCTGTTAGGGTCAAAAAATTAGTTGTCCTTTCTAAGATATTGATTGGTATTCTTTCTTTCTGTACAAAGAACTAGTTATGAAATTGAAAAATATAAATATACACACTTATTTTTCTTCTCTGGAAGCTTCTGCTCTTCGGATATAGTGCTACTCAACCAAAATCTATATTTCTAGATTTAGATGTAGACATTCATGCATCTATATATTTCATATTTACTTGCCTATTCTTTTGTATATTTTATTCTGCTTGCATGATAATGGATTGCGTTCTTGCAGACTGCTTCAACTGATCATTTTTAATACTATTGAACATGTGCATGTATGGTGACAAGATGTAAGATGGCTTTAGGAGATCTGGGTACTAGTATTGCAGTCAATGTTTAGCTTTGGGACTTTGGGCAGATTTCTGGGGATTTGGGTTATTAATTTTTCTTGTGTAGACTAAATGGTTTGATTATATGTAATTATAATTCTGTGGTTTCCTTTAATCCTTAAATATGGATTGTAATATATCATTGCATTTCAGTCCATTAAGTACTTAGTAGAAGAAATATGAACCACACCTGATAATTAGGTTATTGATAATTCACAGTTATTTAATATCCCTTTAATGACCTTTTCAAAGTTAGGCTTTATGTACATGGATAATTCTGAAGAAAAATTTTGGAACTGATTCTACTTGATAGTGTTTTTGAATATTTCAAAATCAGGGACGGTTAGATGTAGAGGTTTAGTTTCTATTACAAAATAGGTTATAGGGGGCTGGCTCTGTGGCTCACTTGGCTAATCTTTCACTTGTGGCACCAGCATCCCATATGGGTGCTGGGTTCTAGTCCCGGCTGCTCCTCTTCCAGTCCAGCTCTCTGCTGTAGCCTGGGAGGGCAATGCAGGATGACCCAAGTGCTTGGGTGCTTGCACCCGCAAGGGATACCAGGAAGAAATACCTGGCTCCTGGCTTCGGATCGGCGCAGTGCCGGCCGTGGTGGCCATTTGGGAAATGAGCCAACGGAAGGAAGACCTCTCTCTCTCTCTCTCTCTCTCTCTCTCTCTCTCTCTCTCTCTCTAACTCTACCTGTCAAATAAATTAATAGTAATAAAAAGTAGGTTATAGATTTCACTTTATAATAAAATCATTAGGAATTAGCCATTCTACCATAATAAGGGTTTTGTTTAACCTTAAAAATTTCTATGGTCCTAGCTAGAATAAAGGCACTGAGGTCTACTCCATTTAAAGGTTGAAAGACAGTTACAAAGTGAATTGACCTAATGACTCTAAGATAAATTATGTATGATTTATTGAAAGGCAGATAGAGTGAGGGAGACAAACTGAAAACTCCCAGCAGCTGGTTTATTCTCCAAATGCCCACAACATCTGGGCTGGGCCAGACCACAGCCTGGAGCTATCTTTTTGTCTCCTGTAGGTCAGAGACCCAGCCATGTGAGACATCACTTGCTGCCTCCCAGGGTGCGTATTATCAGGAAGCTGGAATCAAGATCTAGAACGAGGACTTGAACCCTGGTGTAGAATAGGGGATGCAGACATCCCAAGCAGCATTTTAACTGGCTATGCCAAATGCCTGCCCCGACATTTATATCATTTACTTCTAGAAATAATGATCTTTGTTTTTTAATTCATATGTCAATTTTTTACCAAATGATACTACATGTCAGTAGCTTACAACTGCTCTTATATAATCAAATTTTTTAAAAAATTACTGTCTGCTTTATTTACATGAGTTTCAGCTTACATGTTCAGTTTTGACATCCGAGTTAAAATGCACAGGCTTCTTTTGAAGGCTTGTTGGTTTTTTGTTTGGGTCGTGTTTGAGTAATGGCACCCTGAACTCTAAATTATCATACAACATTTAATGGCTTGTGTTAATGATCTGCCACTGAAGGGTCCCAGTGTATCTGGTGGTACAATGGTTAGTAACAGTAGTGTGGAGCTAGTATAGTGTGTGTGTGTGTGTGTGTGTGTGTTGCATTTTTGCTGAAATCCTAGCTGAACTTTTCCATTTTTTCATATGTTATCTGTTAAAAAAATAACTGGGAAAATTTAAAGAAATGTTAAAGCTAGGTAACCTTTAAAAATAAAGTGGGTAAGTCGTAGAGTTACATGTGTCATTGAGATCAGGTGACTTGCTTAGGCTGTATTCTGCCTGTGGAAATCAGTGCATTAAAACCTGTTACCTCATTAAACTTGCTTAAATGTGGAGGAAGATGTCAAAACTAGTAGTTTCAAAAAGAAGTGTTTCTTCCATGTTTACTGCATTACTAATTCATCTAAGTATGATCCGAAAAAAAGCTTGGATATTTGAAATGAAGCTTTACTTCAACTCTTATCTCTGCATTTACATTTGTGAGATTTCTAGTAATCCTCTACCCTGACTCATAATACAAAAATAAAATAATACTTCCCAAGTGAAGATTTCTGGAATGAAATAAAGGAGGAATATTTCCTGTTAAACAGCTTTGTTAATTCTAAATTGCATCATAAACCTTAGTACTTATCATGTCAAAACCCAGTGCCATTGAAATATCTTTCTATTTAATTGTCTTGAGTATTGGGCTTATTATTATAAGTACAATTAACTTTATAACTACATTGCATATGAATTTCATTCCTGGTATTTGGACATTTCAATTTATTCTAAGTAGTTCTTCTCCTGCGCATTGGCAGGGTTGAGTTAGCCTACTCATACATGGATCGTAGCTCATAGCATGACTAACTGGGCTGTGTGACCCTGTACTCCTGCCCGTTCTAGTAGAGGTTACCAGGACAGCTTGATTGCCGGTATACTTCTGTGTTCTGATGATGTTCACCACAACGCAGAAATGGGCTGGCCCCACACCTGTCTGCCACTGAGGTGTGCTGGGAAATGTGTGATGTTGGCTGACAGAAGTGTTTTTGGTCAGATTTCAGGATATGAAATACAGTGAAGAATTGAAGCACAAGTGTCTTGTTCTAAAATGATTAAGTTAGTTTGTCAATATACATAGTAGAAAATGTAAACATTCCAAAGGCCATGCACTTACCAGTTAAGACTGTGACCTTTGGGTCCATGCCTCTTCCTGCTGTTCCTGGAGAGCATCTGTGTTTGCTTGAATAGCTTCCCAAGCGATTCTAGAGGAAGTTCTCTGTCAGAAACACACTTGTACTGTCACTTAGCCAGTTATTCTGCATTTGAGTTTCTATTTGGTCTTTGATGTATTACTCTTAAATTGGTAAAAATGTTATTTTCTTGTATGTCTGATGAAATACTGTCAATTGCGCTTCTGTCTGTTCCTGTGGCATACTCAACTCCTGTACAATTTCAAAGTAAACAGTTTTTCAGCAATTTGTGTTCAGCTTTTCATGTTTATCAAATTGATTTGTGCTATGCCTTCATGCTTATCATATACTATATTGTAAAAATTGGTATATATGAAGAAACCCATTTTCTGAAAACCATCTCACATTTGCCATTAAAACCAGTCTTGGTAGTATTGCAAGTGCTAATGGACACTTAGATCCCCTAGTTCAAAAAACCTTCCCAGTCTGCTGTGAACTTTTTGGCCTGGTTTCTGTTTCCAAAGCACAATGTGCTTGTGCAGGCTCCTGGCCACCTGGCTGACCCTCCTCCTACTTCCTTCCTGAGGGCCTGGACCCTGCCTTGGCCCCTTAGTTCCCCTCCCAACCACATTTGACCTCCTTCATCAGAATTGACAGTTCCTGGAGGCTGATAGGACCGGCTCTGCACTGCAAATGATCTGTCCTTTGAACGTAGCCCTGTCATATCCAGGGTACAACCTGTCTTCTCTGCTTCCGTCCATCCCCTCTCAGGTCCAGCATGTATCCGCTGGATGAATCTGCACTTGCAAGGTGTATTTCTTACATGATACAACAGAACTTTTTATTTAATGAAATGAATGTCCAGGGACCATTGTGTGGGTGGTTGTTAGTACACTGTTAGTAAGCATCAAACAGGTCATGACAAGTCTTGTGATGTGATGTAGTTGCTACTCTGTGTATCAGTCATCATTTGGGGCATCTGGGAACTACAGAAAAACTGCTGCATATCGGGCCATGTGTGTATTGCAAATGCCAATACGTTATCCTAATAAGCTGACTTTTAAAAAATTCCATGTCTGCAGGTCCCCACCCAAGCATGTTCTAGATAAGCAGGACTGGGATAAAGCTCAAAGGGTCTGTTTTTTTTTTTTTTTTTTTTTTTTTTTTTTTTTTAAATCTCCCTACTTAGCTGGTGAAAAATTCCTGCCTCATGGAGAAAATGATGAACTTTCTATGCCTGGTTATGATCAGGGATAGGTGATATTTATGGGAAATGTCTTTCCTGAAAAAAAAAATAAAGTCACCTGTGGAAAAATGATTAATATGGTATGTAAAAAAGGACATAAGGAACCTACTCCTGGCCCTCAGTCTCCCCATCTTCTCCACTCTGTAATCAAGAAAACCAGTTCTAAACAGCAAACACTGTTTCTTACTTTTGTAGTCAGCACGAGAATACAAACATGAGAATTATACATTCTTTAGTAATGATAGATTACATACCACCACAAATATGGTTAAGTGATTTTGCTGTGTGTGTGTGTGTGTGTGTGTGTGTGGTTGGTACAAGGATTTAAACATTAACTGATACACTAGGTGAACTTGTCAGAGCCATCTAAGTTTTGTGAAATGATTCTAATTAGTTTTCAGAAAGCCATATAATGTATTTGGAATTCCATCATCACTGGTCCCTGACACAGTGGAATCGTTACCTGCTTCCAAAAGCTTTTATAAGAGCTCCCCTTGATGATGCCTCTACTTATGAAATTTTTCTTTCTGACTCTGGGTCATTTTTCCCTTCAACTCATTATCTTGTGTCTTCGACACTGACAAACTTGAGTGGGAATTTGGGTACCATGCAGAATAAGCAAGGATGTAATGTTTCTTTAATAAGGATTTACTGTTTGGAAAGATGGAATGAAATAAAACTCCTTGTCTCTGAACTGAAAATGCCTACAAGTTATACAAAGGAACAAGCATACTACAGCATAAGGGATGATGTCTGCTGCACTAGAAAATTCTAAAAGATATGACAGAAATACAACATTACTTCCCCAAAGACTAGCGTCAAAGTGTGTGGTTTACTATGACATCCTAGAGTGATCAAGGAAGGGTTCAAAAAGAAGGGAGGTAATCTGGGCTTTGCAGTGTGGGTGGGCATTGGCCACGTGGAAGAGAGGAAATAGTAAATCCCAAGGGAGTGTGTGGACTCCGGAGACCACCTGCCTGAGAATGGCTAGGTACAGGGCTGATGTCAAAAAGCAACTGGGCATAAGACTGGGGAGATGTTACAACTTCCATAACCTAGGCAAAAGAAATCCTATTTGAAGAAAAATAGTGGGGATTATTAGGTCATGCCAGTTTAAAATCCCAGGGATAGGATTCAAGTTAGAAATGGCATATTTGGGCCTGAAGACATCATCACAGCCCGATTCCTCTATTAGTATTTCTTTACCCCTTGTCTCCAGATTTTCCCTGTTTCCAGGTTATAAGCTGGCATCTCCTACTAGCAAATCCAAGCGATGAGAGCAGCTCTCTGATAAATGTAACAGAAGACCAACAAAACTCTCCTTCCCAGAAGCTCCAGCGAGAACCCCTGTGGGGCTTACCAGGCTAGCTCTGCACCAGTCACTCTAGACAGAGAGGATGGGATCTATTGATACCAAGTTCCGTTCCTACAACTGGCATTGTATCACACCTACCTTAACTACTGAAAATGAGAATGAATTTATCAAGGAAAAATTAGGGTATGGTTGGTGCAGACATCCTGCATAGGTTTATATGTTCGGCCAGATGTATACTGTAGGGACTGAGTGATCACAGATATTTTGACCAGATATTTTGGTCTTAAGCAAAGAATAATGGAAAAGGGGTAGCATACAAATACCAGTGTGATGCTAATTATTTTACGGGGAAACTCTTGAAGATACCCAGTAGAAGACATGTAAAATAATATTCATTGTAGCACTACTTACTTTCGCAAACCTGAAAACCATCTAAATGCCGATCAAGAAAAGGCATACTCAAAAAAAAAATCACCAGCAAAATGAACAAACTATAACATGCAACAGTATGGACACATCTTAGTAATGAATTGTTAAATGAAAAAAAATGGATTACCAAAAATTATAAACACGATACCCTTTTGTATATTTGAAAACAACTAAAGCTTAAAATATAGTTTTAATGAAGATACTAATACAATAACATACAAAAAGGTGTGAAACAGAAAATAGACAAATAGACAAGTGAGTAGTCAACAGAGATGGCAGAAGTATGTGATTTTGCACAAAACGGGATATAAGATGATACAGCATGCTGGGGTGGGATTGTAAGGGTGATTTTTTTTTTTTTTTTTTTTTTGTGGTGAGGCTTCTTAAAGTCCTTGCTTGGAAGGTGCTTTTAGGCATAGAATGGGTGGCATGACAGAGTGAACCCCATGCATGACAAAGGAGCACAGCTGCTCTGGGCAGAAGCAGCAGTAAACACAAATGCAGTAATAAATGCAGGTGGGGGGTTGCACTTGGCCCACAGGAAGTGGGTACAAGAAAGAGTGGTGAGATGTAAGAGCAGTGTCAGGAAGTGCAGATCGTGTGGGGCTGTCAAAGCCAGTGCAAGCGCCTGGCTTCACTCACCTCAGTGAGACAGGAGCCCATTGGAGGGCTTTGACAGAGGAGTGACAGGTTTTTAAAGGGTTACTCTGGCTGCTTTGTGAAAAGGATAGAAATATGAAGCTTGGCATCATGGAGATCAGATACCAGAAACCTTTAAAGTTACCCATGTGAGGGATGATGGTACCTAGTTAATTACTTTGGAATAAAAATATCCCGAAACTTGATGGCTTACAGCAATCATTGTTTCAATGTTGCTTTTGTGAGCAAAGGATATGGGCAGGACCTTCAGCTGGGTGATTCTGTTTCATGTGGGCCAGAGTTGGGGGGGGGGGGGTTGTATTTAGCTGGCAGCTTGTCTGGAGGATGCAAGAGTGCTTCATACACATGCCTGGTGCGTTGGCAGGAACATCGAGATCAGGCTGGCAAAGTCCCCCTCTCCCTCCATTTTGTCTCAGGGACTCTTGAGGTCATCTTTCCTTCGTGGTATTCAGAGTGTCTACATGGAAGTTTACGCTTTCAATAGCAAATATACCAAGAGACTGGATCTTAAGACCCGGTTCTAGAATTTGGCACAGCATCCCTTCTGTCCTGCTCTATTAGTCCAAGTAGCACAGTAGCAGTTAAAAAATTGCTTTTGTTTTCTTGGAGGAGGAACTCACAATTTGTGGCCATATATAGTCCACCATAGTTAAACGAGATGCAGGTTGTGGATCAGTTCCATATAAACTTTAAAAGGAGAACAGCCAATTTTTTCACATAAGAGCTGGAGGAACAGATTTATAATCTGGGATAGGGTCAGTCATGGTCAGGAATATGCGATGTGATATTTTGTACATGTTAAGGTTAAGTTGCCTGTTGGATATCGAAGTAGGCATACTACCAGGCTGTTGGATATATGAGTCACAAGTTCAGGAGAGAGCTCTGAGCCTGTGTCTCCTTTATGTGCAGTATGGTATTTAAATTAATGGGACTGCATGAATTTCATTACAGTAGGTGCGTAAGAGGAGAGATCTAATTACTGAAGCCTTGGAAAGCTCAAATGTTAATGATTACAGAAAAGAGAAGTATTTAGTAATGATACCAAGAAACAGTAAGTTATGAGTCAAAAAACCAGAGGAAAATGCTAACCAGGAAACTGAGTGAAAATATTTGCAGCTGTAGGCAATAATCAAATTGTTTGCTGCTGATTCATTAAATGAGGACTAAAAATTGAATATCATTTGGAACCTGAATCCATTGGCAACTTGCAGAAGATAATTTTGTTTGAGATAGAAAAAGATAAATGCGGTAAAAATGACCTCAAGGTAAAATAAGAGAGCCAGTAGAGAAAGCAGCTGTGGACAAAGGGCATAAGACACTCTCCAGCATGCCTTTTGTCTACCAACAGGAAATGCTTCTCTTCCCAGTCTTGGGCTGTCTCTCTAAACAAAGGCAAATGGAAGCCCTGGGTGTTTCCATCAGCTTAAAGGCATTTGCTAAAGATGATGTCTGTGAATTAAAGAATATTGACCAGAATTGTTTCTGGCTGTTGGATATGTTTCTGCTAAATACCCAAGATATTTCATCACTTTGAATTCAAATGCCTGTTTGAAAATTTTTTCTTACTGTGATGTCAAAATGGCAAGAGGAATAAATTCCAATTTCAAGCCCATGAGGAAAAAGAAATTGAATTTGAAAGACTTCGGGCTTACATTTCTCAGCTGGCCATAGATCACACCATTAGCCATTGTCTCATTAATATTTCCTGCCTTGATTCTGCAGAAATTGGGCAATGCCCCGACTTTGTCTTGGACTCACTTAGTACAACTTTAGAAAGCAGCACAGGGGCCCTAGGGAACTTGAACCAGCAGGTAGCATACCTGAGTTCCTGACTTGCTGTGCTAACTATTTTATGCGTACTATCTCATAGCATCCTTTGTTTAAATTGAAGTAGGAATTATTATCATTGCCATATTACAGCTGAGGAATTGAGAATTAATGAGATTAAATTATTTGTCCATGTCCTACAAAAAATTCCAGAGTCAATCTGAGAAACCAGGCAAAATCCACAGCACACAAACTTTGAATGCCAACTCTGTTGCCTTCCGTAGATTTGATTTTATTAGTTAAGTAAGGCTCATACCAACTTACCTTCTTATGTTTATTTTGAGAAACAACTGCAAGCATGTATAAATGCCCTTTTAAGATTGTGAAACACTATAATTTAGAGATAATTTCTGCATGAAGACTGCAGTACATTATTTGTCCTTTTGCTTGACCTATATTTTTAAGGTTGCTGGTTTCTAACACCTTTCCCTGGTCTATTCCTGAAGTTCCAGACCTTTTTAATTCTAATGAAATAGAGTGGCAAGTTAGGTGATATATTTTTCAGTGTTCCATACATAAAAACAAATGATTTACTTGTTCATTTTTCTGCAAAAGTAAGTCACTTATTAGTAATGAATAAATAAATATTTTTGTGAGTTTTGTACAGCCTTGATGTGCTTAGTTTTCAGACTAATTATTCTCAATTAGCTTCTGAAAAACAGCACAGCATAAAAGAGCATTTATAGGATTCAAGAGATAAAAGGTGTTACTTGATTTTCATAACATTCAAAGATAATATTAAACTGAAAAGAAAATGGGAAGAAAATTTTGAAATGCTATTTTATTAAGAAAATAAAACTTCAAGTTCTCTATCCTTCATGCATTATTAGATAAGATAATGTACATTTATTTTGCTTTAATTCTGATATTATTTTACCCAGAGGAATGCAAATAAGAGGAATCAAAGCCATTAACCTCTTCTTTCTACCAATTTATGGTGTCTGTGAAACTAATCATTTCATACATCAAAAGGTGTGCTGAACCATATTGTAGGCCATGTGATCTGATTCTTATCTTCTTCAGCTAATCATTAATGGAGACTTAACATTATAAATTTGGTCAGTATCCGTTTGAAAAATCCAGTGAGGGATATTTGGATTTTAAAGGCACTTGTTTAGCAATCTGGAACGTAGATGAGCCGTGATAAAGAATTTGATTTTAGCAGTCTTGAATGTTCAGGATGCAGTTTTGGTCTGTCTTGAATCTCTCCCGAAGCTGTGGAGACCTTAGCGTTCCTCAGAGCTGAGTCTAACATAGACCCTCTCTGTCCCTGTGTCTGCTTGTTGAGAACTGGCAGTTCATTTGCTGCTAGAATACATTTATTCTTCTGGGCAAAGGATCATGTTCACACTAGATTAAAGAGTTCTTGGAAGAAATGGATTTGAGAGAAGTGTTTTGTTTTATTGTTCTTCTATTCTAATCCTGGTGTTTTAAGTTATAATACATTGATAAATGAGAAGACCCAACTTTCCCTTTTACTGAATATTGAATCAACCATCTGCTGGCTGAGAATTTTTGTATGAAAAGTTCTTATTTTAAGATAAATTAGAGCCGGTGCCGTGGCTCACTAGGCTAATCCTCTGCCTGTGGCGCTGGCACCCCGGGTTCTAGTCCCAGTTGGGGCACCGGATTCTGTCCCACTTGCTCCTCTTCCAGTCCAGCTCTCTGCTGTGGCCCGGGAAGGCAGTGGAGGATGGCCCAAGTGCTTGGGCCCTGCACCCGCATGGGAGACCAGGAGAACACCTGGCTCCTGGCTCCGGATCAGCACAGTGCACTGGCCGAAACAGCCGTTTGGGGGGTGAACCAATGGAAGGAAGAGCTTTCTCTGTCTCTATCTCTCTCTCTCTAACTCTGCCTGTCAAAAAGAAATAAATTAGAGCTTTTGAAATATTTTTATGAATGTATAATAATACCACAGCTTCATTTTTTTTTAATGTTTGGCTAATATAAAGTGTAAAGGACAAAGTAGAATATAAAGCATAATCTCAATGCAAAAATTAATGCTTTCAGCAGTCATTGAATACCCAGTGTAGTAATTTTCTAAATGAGACTAGTCTTAAATCTTGATGATGTTGTTCTTAAGGTAAATGAAATTGCTAGTTTTATCACTTCTCACATCTTTTAATTGTACTTAGTTCTTTCATGAATAGGCAAAATATTTACTTGCAAATCAGGGTCCTTTTATAACCATAGATCTTTTGAATTTGTATATAAATATTGATTGTCATTACATTATTAAATGTTGTTAGTTAGAAGAATGCACAAACCACTTCATTCACGAAACGTTTATTGGGCTCCTGCATTATACCAGCACTAAGGTAGATGCTGTGAGCATAAGAACTCAAACCCTTTATTCTCTTAGGAAACCAGCAGGTTGTAGAGTTAGGAATATGTCGCTCCCCCTCTTCGTGGAGGAACGACACAGGACCCTGCACTGTTCTTTTGTCTGCTCGGCCCTCCCTGGGTTTGCTGCTGGTTCTTCCCGGGTTGGCTGCTGTCCCTTCCACCTCCGTGGAAGGGCGGTTCCCCCTAGCCACTTTCCCCACTTCCGCGTGGGAGCGGCACACCGCCAGCCGGCTCTCTCGGGGGCTGCACAGGTGTTCCTCTTAGATGTTCCTCTTAGATGTTCCTGGTGCATGTTGTCTCTCTCCTCCTTTATAGTCCTCTTCCACCAATCCCAACTCTGCTACCCACACGCTGAGCACGCTGCTCTCCTCCAATCAGGAGCAGCTCCTGCAGCTTGTCAAGTTGGTGAGAGGCAGCTGTGTAGAAGCTGTTTACTCCTCTCCCAGCGCCATATTGTGGGAGAGCAGATGCATAGAATAAGTCTTAATTCCAGTAACTTAGTCTAGTCTGAGTTGCTCCCCACAGGAATATTATTGAAATATTTTGTTACTTTGTAAGTAATAAAATATATATTATATAGCAAATATTTAATATATATTTTATAAGATAGATATCTTAAAATTAAGATATTATAGTATCTTGGGCCGGCGCTGCGGCTCAACAGGCTGATCCTCCGGGTTTTAGTCCCAGTCAGGGCGCCAGATTCTGTCCCGGTTGCTCCTCTTCCATCCAGCTCTCTGCTGTGGCCTGGGAGTGCAGTGGAGGATGGCCCAAGTGCTTGGGCCCTGCACCCGCATGGGAGACCAGGAGAAGCACCTGGCTCCTGGCTTAGGATCAGCACAGTGCGCCGGCCGCAGCGCGCTGGCTGTGGCGGCCATTGGAGGGTGAACCGATGACAAAGGAAGACCTTTCTCCCTGTCTCTTTCAAAGTCTACTCTTCCTGTCAAAAAGAAAAAAAGATATAGTATCTTAAAGTACTTTCTAAAAAGAAGAAGTTATTTATAATAGTTTCTGTTTTGCATTTGTGCAAAAATTAGGTTTAATTTAGTACCTAAAGGGAGTGAAGCTGTGGAGAAAATGTTTCTTTTCAGTAAATAATGCCATTTCAATTGAATAAGCACACTAGAATTAACCTTTGAACCTTTGTTCATATCATTACAAAACACCAACTTTAGAATGATTATAGTTCTGAAAGTTAATTTTAGACCTTATAGATTTAGATTAACAAATTAAAATACCTTAATGACATTGAAGTAAGTAAACTAATGTTTTTAAAAATACAGAGGGTTAGGGATGGCTGGTTGGGACACCTGCTCTCTTTATTTGAGTGCCTGGGTTTGAGTATCAGCTCTGTTTCTTGACCCCAGCTTCTTGTTAGTGTGCAACATGGAAGGCACAGGTTATGGCTTGAGTGCTGTCACCAACATCAGAGTCCTGGATTGAGTTTCTTGCTTGCCACTTCAGCCCCACTATACCCTGCAACACCAGGACTGTAACAGTTCATTGTATATTTCTCGGTGCCACTGGAATCTGTCAGTGGACCTGGGGAAGAATCTACCTGCATTCCACCTGTCTGGAATCATACCCACCTGAGTAAAATCTCCTGTATACCTTGTAGTCACCCTGTAGCACTGGAACAGGGTCCAGTTCACATCCCCTAGCCCTAGGACTATGGCTGTTGGTATTATAAACCTCAGCATCAGTTGGCTTCTCCTAGAAGGACCTGAGGAAGGGTCCATCCGTATCACACAGTCACACAGCCACAGGAGTTGGTGCCATACGCCCCAGCATCACTCAGGCTTGCCAGCAGGTCAAAGGGGCAGCCACCGTTGCCTCAGCAGCAAAAACAAGGCCCTGGCTTTCATATTCACCAGGCAGAATGACTCTGTGCTCTCTGTGGACCAAGGATATACACCTAAGGAAACCCTACATTATCTCAAAGCCACACTCCTGTCCCTATGAGCTACAGCAGACTAGTCCACTGTGTCACTTTCAGACATAGCTGATATTGACTAAAACAAAAGAGATCACTTACCACACTCCTGGTCTCACCTAGAATGAAAATTCAAGCAACAAGCCAGGTGGCACACCGCATTCTAGCTCAACGATGCGCTCTTTTACAATAAGACCTACACCATAAAGAAGAAGGGAAGAGTGTGCTAGATGGTCAGACATCAGCATAGGGACACGGGAGACAAGAAGAAGCATGGTGGCCTCATGCTTCCTGGAGAGCACCATACTTCTCCAGAATTAGCTCCTGAACTGAAGACACTATGAAATGACAGGTGCGGAATTCAGGGTAATGATTGTATGGAAACTCACTGAGATACAAGAAAGTAAGATAGACTACAGAAATGAGGAGATAGTGCTCGCTTCGGCAGCGCATATACTAAAATTGGAACAATACAGAGAAGATTAGCATGGTCCCTGTGCAAGGATGACACACAAAGAAATGAGGAAATAACTGAGTGGCATGAATACAAATATTATTTAGAAGACAGAACTCTTTAAGAAGAAGCAAATAGAAATTTTGGAGATGAAATCTTCAGTCAGTGTAAAGGAAACATGATCTAAAGCTTTAAAGAAGAATAGACCAAGTAGGGGCAAGAACTTCTGACCTCAAGGATAAGAATTTGGAAATAACCTAATCAGAAACAAAGAGGAAAAAATTAAAATTACAATGCAAGTCTATGGGAAATGTGGGATACAATTAAATGACCAAGTATTCATGTTATAGATATTCCTGAAAGAAAAGAAAAGGAAAAAAGCATGAGGACCTGCTAAATGAAATAATAGTAGAAAATTTCCTAGGTCTTGAAAGAGACATGGACATCCACATAGAATACGCTCAAAGAACTCCAAGCAGACTAAACTGAAAAAGGTCTTCTCCAAGGTGTCCTGTAGTTACGTTGTCAAAAGTTAAAAACAAGGAAAGAATCCTAAAGACCATAAGAAAAAAGTGTCAAGTCACAAATAAGTGAAAACTAGTTAGATTAACATTATCAGACTTCTCTGCAGAAACCCTATAGGACCAAGAGTGGGATGATACATTCAAGGTCTTAAAGGAAAAAAAAAAAAAAAAGCAACGTCCAACCAAGAATATTATATCCTGTGAAGCTGTTCTTCAGAAGTGAAGCAGGAATGAAGTGTTTTCTAGGTGAACAAAAACTGAGAGAATTCGTCACCACTAGACCAGCCTTATAAAATTTCTGAAGAGCATCCTGCATTAGAAGTAAACATCATGAAAACACATGATATCACCAAGTCCAATAATAGAGCAGATAGAACCATTATCTGATCAACAAAATGAAAGATCTTAATTCTTATCTGTCAGTACTGACCTTGAATATCAATGGATTAAATTCACCAACCCCCCCCCAAAAAAAAAACGTAAACAAAACCCCAGTAAATGATGCCTATGAGAAACTCACTTCAAAAACAAAATTGCAGACTGAAAGTGAAGGTTTGGAAGAAGATACTAGGTAAATGGAAACCAAAAGCAAGTAGGCATAGTGGTCCTGATACCAGATAAAACAGATTTTAGATCAAAAACTATAAAAATAAAGTGACATTATATTTTTAGAAAAATTTAATTCAACAAGAAGACATAATAGTCATATATATTTACATCTAACACAAGACCACCCAGATATATACAGAAAATATTATTAAACATAAAGGAAGAAATACATTCCAGTACAATAATACTGAGTGACTTCAATACCCAAGTTTCATCAGTGGACAGAGGATCCAGACAGAAAAATCAATAAAGATAACATCAGAGTTGAAACATACTATCTAGCGGATGTACCTAACAGACATTTACAGGACATTTCACCCAGCAGCTACAGAATATACATTCTTCTCTTCAGCCTGTGGAGTATTTTCTAGGATAAACTACAGAAGTCAAGTCTCAACAAATTTAAAATGATTGAAGTCATACTGTCTATCTTCTCAGGCAATAAAGGAATAAAACTAGAAATCAACGCTAAGAAGAACAATAGAATACTCATAACCACTTAGAAATTAATCAGCATGCTACTGAATGATCAAAGGGTCATTGAGGGAATTCAAAAGAAAATCAAAAACCTTCTTAAAATAAATGAAAATGAAAACACAACATATCAAAATTTGAGGGATACAACAAAAGCAGCATTAGGAGGGAAGTTTATAACATTAAGTGGTTACATTTAAAAAAGAGAGGTCTCTCAAATTAAAGAACTAATGATTGAGGCTGGTGTAGTGGGTAAAGCCATCGGCTGCAGTGCCAGCAGTCACGGCTGCTCCATTTCTGATCCAGCTCTCTGCTATGGTCTGGGAAAGCAGCAGAAGATGGCCCAAGTCCTTTGGCTCCTGCACCCATGTGGGAGACCTGGAAAAAGTTCCTGGCTCATGGCTTCGGATTGGCACAGCTCCAGCCGATGCAGCCAATTTGGGAGTGAACCAGTAGATGGAAGACCTCCCTCTCTCCCTCCCTCCATTCCTCTCTCTCTTTCTCTCCCCCCACCCCGACTCTGTAACTCTGACTTTGAAATAAATAAATAAATCTTTTTTAAAAAGAAGTAATGATGCTTCTTGAAGACTTAGAGAACAAGAATGATCTAACCCCAATGTCAGCAGGAGGCGACAGATAATAAGGATCAGAGTGTGAATGAATGAAATTGAAATTAAAATTTAAAAAAAAAATGAAAGATCGGAAACATGAAAAATTGGCTTTTGAGAAGATGAACAGCCTGGATAAACTTCTAGCCAAACTAACAAAAAAATAAAAATAAACAAAATTTGAGATGACACAGTAAACAGTACAACTGATACCACTGAAATACAAAGGATCAAAAGAAACTACTATGGAGAATTATATGCTAACAAACTGGAAAACCTCAAAGAAATGATACATTTCAGGATTCATATAATCAATGAAGATTTTTAAAAAATATTTAAGTTATACAAGTTTCATGTATGTCATATATACAGATTTAGGGACATAGTGATATTTCCCACTGTACCCTCCTTCTTGCCCACGCTCCATCCCATGTTCCTCTTCCCTCTCCCATTCTTACTCTTAATTTTTACACAGATCTATTTTCAGTTTACTTATGGTTGTAAAGTTAACCCTACATCAAATAAAAGAGTTGAGCAAATAGTATAAAGAAAAAAAAACCACTATTCCTTAATGGAATAGACAAGGATTGTAAACAATCATCAAATCTTAAAATGTCCATTTCTCTCCAGTACATTGCATTTTGTCCATGGCCATACCACCCTGAATGTGCCTGATCTCATCTAATCTCAGAAGCTAAGTAGAGCGGGCCCGGTAAGTACTTGGATGGGGGACCTATCAAGATTAAGTGCCATGGGGCTGGTGCTGTGGCAAAGAGGGAAAAGCCTCCACCTGCAGTGCTGGCATCATGTATCAGTGGAGAAAGTGTCGTTAGCTTTTGTTCCTGCTAGGTTTTGAAAAAGTTTTGTTTCCTAGACTATTTGTCAGGATGTTTCCACATTTGATTTTTTCCAGGATTTAACAGGAAAAAAAAAAAAAAGGACAAAGAATTGCCACCCAAAACTAAAATAATCACTTCCATACCCTTCCATACCAAAGAAGGCAACATGAAGCTGCAGTTTGAGTCCTGGCTCTTCCACTTCCAGTCTAGCTCTCTGCTCATGCACCTGGGAAAGCAGTATAAGAAGGCCCAAGTCCTTGGGCTCCTGCAGCCACATGGGAGACCTGGAAGAAGCTCTTGGCTCCTGACTTCAGGTTGTCCCATCTCCAACCGTTGAGCCCATTGGAGGAGTGAACCATTGTGTGGAAAATCACCCCCCCCCCTTTCTCTTTCCCTCCCTCCCTCCCTCCCTCAGTCTTTCTTCCCCATCCCCTCCTCTCTCTCTGGCTCTTTCTCTCTGTAACTCTGCTTTCAAATAAATAAATCAATCTTAAAAAAAAATCAAGTCAAAAAGAGACTATCTAAACAGACTCATAAGAAACAATGAGAATGAAGCAGTAATCAAAAATCTTCCATTAAGGAAAAGTCCAGAACCCGATGGTTCTACTACTGAATCTATAAAATGTTCACAAAGATAGTAACTCCAGTACTCTTCAAACTATTCCGAAGTATTGAACAGCCTGGAACTCTGCCAAACTCTCTTTATGAAGCCAGCATTCCAAAACTAAACATAGACGCAAAACAAATGAAAAACCACAGAACATAGATTAATGAACATAAATGCAGAGACTCAACAAAGTACTATGAAATCAAATCCAAAACCATATCAAAAAGATCATACATCTTGATTAAGTGGGATTTATCCCCGACATGCAAGGGTGGTTCAACATTTCTAATCAATTAATGTCATAAATCACATAAGTAGAATGAAGAACAAAAACCATATGGTCATGTCAGTAGATGCAGAGAAAGCATTTGATAAGATTAAATATCCCTTCATGATTAAAAAAAAAAAAAACCTTCACAAATTAGGAATAGAAGAAACATTCCCCAAAATTATAAAGGCTTTATATCACAAACTAACTGGGAAGTAACTGAAAGCATTTCCCCTCAGTGCAGGAACAAGAAGAGGATGTCCACTTTCTCCATGCTTATTCAACGTGGTACTGGGAATTTTAGCAAGAGCAGTTAAGGTGGAGAAAGAAATAAAGGACATTGAAAGTGGAAATGAGGAAGTGAAATTATCCATGTTTGCATGTGACATGTTGTTATACATGGAAAATCCCAAATATTCCACCAATGAGCTGCTGGAATTGATAGACCAATTCAGTGAAGTTGCAAGTTACTGTTTTTTGTATGTTTATTTTGTACCTTTTTTGTATGCTAATGATGAACTCATAGAGAAATCAAGAAAAATCCCATTCACAATGGCCACACAAAAATCAGATTTTTAGGAATGAATTTAACCAAAGAAGTGAAAGATCTCTGCAATGAGAATTAGCAAACATTGATGAAAGAAATCATCAAGGACATAAAAAATGGACACATGTTCCTTGCACATGGAACAGAGGAACCAGCGTCATTAAAGTGCTATACTATCTAAAGCAATTTACACATTCAGTGAACTCCCTATCAAAATACCATGGAATGCTTTGCATTTACAGAACTAGAAAAAACAATCCTCAAATTCATATGGAATCACAAAAGATTCCAAATAGCCAAAGCAATCCTACACAAGCAAAACCAAGCTGGAAGCATCACAATACCTGATTTCAAAGCATACCTCAAAACCACGTAATTAAAACACCTTAGTATTTAAGAATTTGTTGTATATAAATAAAAGTAGAAGCACTGAGTTCAAGTAATTTGAATTTGGGTTTTATAAATTTAAAAATCTGTCCTTTTGGCATGAATGGGGTGATACAGTGGGTTAAGCTGATACCTAGAATGTGAGCATCCCATATTGGACACCTTGGGACTACATTTCTGTTATAGCTCTCTTCTTATGCACCTTGGAAACCAGCAGATGAAGCCCAAGAGCTTGGGCCTCTGCCATCCATGTATGAGATCTGGATGGGGTTCTTGGCTCCAGCCCCAGCCAGTTCAGCTATCTGGGGAATGAACCAACAGATGAAAGATTTCTCTGTCTCATTCTCTGTCTTAAATTTGTGTTTTTCCCTCTGCCTATCTCTCTGCCACTATACATCTCAAGTAAATAAATCTTAAAAATGTATACTCTTCTTTTCATCTAGATGTGGAGGGAGAAGAAACAGGCTGTAACTGTATGCCTGACTAAATGTTTCACTTAAAGTGGTCTCTGTACAAGTTGGGTTGTGAGATACATGCCTTTGGGAGTCTACAAATGCTAGGGTGGAGTTGGATCCCCTGTAGCCTGTTGGCTTTTAGAGAGGAAAAAAGCTTTGTGAAATGGGCATTCTTTTGTGGCAAGTGTCTAGAAATCTTACCAGGTGGGACAGAAGCTTCATTGAAACAATAATATTTTGTTTTGCATATTTTAGCAGACTGCCTCTTTTTCTCCCATTTCCTGCCTCATAGATCTTGCAGTTATCCTTGGCTGTGCCACCTCCTTTGTAGATGGTCAGCTATCATGCCTCTCCATTTTATTTCCATAAAAGTAAAATCATTATGCAAAGTTTATTTCACTTTGCTACAGGCTTCCTGGAAGGGACTTACTTCAAATGCAAGTGGTCTTGAAAAACCATTCATGGATTTCAATTTTGTTTATGCCAAAATAAACTTTTATAATTCTGTTATTCCACAAATTTCTAAAAATATATTTATTATTATTGGTTGGTCGGTTGGTTGGTTGGTTTTTTGCCAGAGGGAGAAAGAGCTGCAATCCACTGTCACTTCACAAATGCTCACAGTGGCCAGGGCTGGACTGCTTCAAAGCTCAGAGCCAGACACTTAATCTGGGTTTCCCACGTGAGCAGCAGGAACCCAGCTGCTTAATCTGCTGTCTTTTTGCTTCCCAGAGTGTGCATTAGTGGAAGCTAGAATGATTAGCACAGCTGAGCATCGAACAGAAACACAGTGTTGTGGAACTTGGGGCATTTTTACCACGTGGTTAAGCATCAATCCCTTCACAGACTTTTTGAAGTCCCCTCATGTACCTTTGCTTCCAAAACCAGTTAGACTGCAGTTAGAATAAATAGAGGGTTGTAATTTTCTCTCACATCTTCCGAGTACTGCAGGCATTAGTGGATATTATTTACATATTTATCCTTAAGCTAAATAATTGGAAGAGAGGGCTTCACTACTCTGAAGCTTTTGTGTGCGTATTTGATCCAGATAATTCTTTACTTCATGCAGAGAAAATCTACAGGTGATTTACTTAGTTTATGAGCAAAAACAATAGCTACATGAACTTAAGCTGCATGCTAATGAGTGCATAAATGATGGTCAGAGTGAGTCAGAGAAGAATATGCTATGTTCATTCAGAAATTACATCCCCCTTTTGTCTGTTAACTTTTTAACTTAGTGGTGGCTCTTCACTTGGCACAGGAGTGTAGCAGGAAGAATTGACTGTCCGTTTTTGTACTACTGTTACAGCACCCGAGCGCTGTGATGCTGGATTTTATGTGTGAATTTGAATTACCATGAGGTGTCCATCTACTTGATAAACATTATTCTGGGTTTGCCCATGAGGATGTTTTTGATTCAGATTTGTTTGAATTTTTAGACTCAGTAAAAGAGGTTGATTTCTTCATTTTGGATTTTTGCCTGGGGGGAAAAATTAGGAAACCATTCTTCATTAAAAATAATGACTAATAAGCATTTGTCTTGAAAAATCTTTGTTCTTAACCTCATTAACTTATCTAGTAAGTTTAAATCCTGCATAGGGAAAAAAAATAAGAGACAATCATATTGTGCGTATAGGGAACACATGGCTGACTGAGCTGGGACAGAGATCTTGTTCTGTCTTCATGATTAGTCACAGCTCTTCTTGGGTTTTGAACCTGCTGTTTGGTGCTGGAACTTACTCTTTTAGCTCTCCTGGTTGCCAGGCCTTAGGATTTCAACTGGAGTGGTACCGTTGGCTCTCTTGGCTCTGCAGTTTGCCACCTGCAGATCTTGGGACTTCTATAACTTTCTAAGCCAAATTCTTGTAACAAGTCTACCTCTCTGTCTCTCTCTTATATATGTGTATTTGTATAGTTTTTTTTTTTTTTTATACAGTCCACTTTCCATTAACTTTTTGAGGATCCTTCATGTATATGCATTTCAAAAATTTTTTTGAGTATGTAGTTTATCCTAACAAGACATTTGGTAAAGCTTAGATTTTCTTATGCTGATACTCTTTTTTGTTTTTAAAAATGGGTGAATTCTAAAAGATGGCTCAAAACAGGTGAGCACGTCAGTATGATTCACATATAACTACGTACCATGATGTCCACAGACAATAGTTGTGCTGCATCAAGGACACACTTTGAAATTTTAACAAATCTGCCCAAGAAGGCTTTTGTATTTTTGCTGCAAATGTCCTTGTTGAAATTCTTGCAGTGTTCATATTGAGAAGTGACTTGCATATGAAATGTCAGTTAGCAAAGACTTTAAACTCTGAAAAATGTGGAAATGAAAGAGACTTTTTTTATTGAGGTTTAGAGGATGACCTTGCCCCGCCCCCTGACACACATACAGCTCCCCACCGACTGTAGTTTGATTGGCACATTAGTTCACTTTTGAGGAAATAATACCAGTATTTGCTTCAAGATAACTTCTACTTGTCTGGGTTTCTTCTTTTTTGAAATGTGGATGTCTTCCTGGCATTTTGGGAAAACTCCACTTCATGAACCCTACTTTACAGATGTCTTGAAATTGTTTTTGCCCAAGTCAGTACAGTGAGAAGGAACACAGAAATGCGTTCTTTGGTTAGCTAATGTTAGCTCTTCTGACTTCTCTAAAGGAGGCAAAAGAGATGGTGGCGCAGGTGACAGGCCAGGGAGCAGACTACAGCAGATCTCACTGAGTAATGACTGTGTGGTGGGCACACGGCTAAGAACACTTAACTTTTGCAGCAAACATGAAGATGCTGCTGTACTCACTATGATGAGTGAAAAACTGGGGGGTTACTGACTTACCTGAGTTCACACTGTGAGGAAGTAGGTGCGATGGGGTCTAAACCCTTGGGAATCCAGCTTTTTAACTTGTGGTTGGTGTTTTAACACAGATTTTTTAAAAAGGAATACAATAAAAGAAAAGTATTTTACTATAAAAGAAAGACCTTCTATTATAAAAATACTGAGAAAATAGCAAAAATGTGAAGGCAAAAAAAGTCATCTCTAGGTTCACATTCCAAGGAAACTTGGTTACATTTCCCCACATTATGACGATATGCATACATTTGCTTCGTTGTGGTCCCACGACCCTGTTGCATGTATATTTTTACTATTTTTTTTTCATTACCTGACATGATAGCTTAGGAATTCTTTGTTACTATAATTTTTGATAGCAATTTAACATTGTGTAGTGCTAGTGGAACAAATAAGCTATGATTTAATTAAGCCAGATTTCTCTTTGGAGACATTTAGATTTTTACTGTGATATATAATACAGATATGAACATCAGTATCCATAGAGATTTTTCTCAGTTTGGAATTATTTTCTCACTTTTGAATGCTCCTTTTAATAAAACTTTTAAAATAGTTGTTTCTTAGCAGAACTTTTATTTTCAAGGATGATATATTTCCTTCTTATATAGTATTGCTACAAATGAAAATAAAGTTTAAGGACAATTAAATTCTAAACCTTTCCCCCTTTCCTTTAGCTAAAGTATGTACCATTGCTTTTCTGTAATTTTTATTTATTATTTTATTTGAGAGAGAGAAAAAGAGAGAAAGAAATATTCTGGTCTTTGGTTTAGTTCTCAAATATCTACAACTGCCGTTGCTGGGCCAGGCCAGAACCAGGAGCCCAGAACTGAATATGAGTCTCTCTTGTGAGTTGCAGGGACCCAGGTCTTTCAGCCGTCACCTGCTGCCTTCCAGGGTGCACTTAGCAGGAACCCGAAATCCAAAGTGAGACCAAAGCTTGGACCCCGTCACTCTGATAAGGGATTGGGGTGTCTCAAACAGAATCTTAATCATCTCAAATACTTGCCTTCAATACTTAAGATAAAGCACCTCCATGCTGTTTGACCCATGGTTCCTTTCCTAGAAACTTAGAGTACTCTACAACCACAATGAATGTTTCTAAAATTCTTCCATATCTTCTCTAAATAAGCATTATAAAGATACAGATTAGAAGTATTCAAATGGAGATTCACATTTTTTCACAAAGAAAGCACTATGTTCCTAAGCTTTTTCTTTATGTCAACCCTTATTTCTCCTGGATTACCTACATTTTCATTATTATATTGCTCCAGTATGAACCTCAAGCCCAACCTGCTTGTCAGAATCTTCTCTTGTCCTCCCTCTTGAGTCCAGGAACATTGCCAGTGCTCACCTTGTTTGTTGCCTTTGAACCTTTGTGAAGTGACTGGAAGGACTGCCACTTCCATGGCACAGAGATTGTTCACTGAACTTGTGTCCTAGCAGGAGCACTTCACGTTTCTAAGTTGTGTTTCTTGTTCTACTTATGCCATAGTAGCCTGGCTTCCTGAGTTTGCATGTGTCTTCCCATAATCAATAAAATCAACATGGAATATTTGAAGAGAATTATTTTTCCTACTTGTGTATCTGTGTTTTAAATTGTAGTAATTCCTTGAATTTGAGTATCTTTTTTTTTTTATCTTTCAGATGAATAAATTGAAAGTTTTAATGTCTTGACTTTCTCTTAATTGCAAGTAATCATGTGGGAGGAGACTTTAAAAGGTTCATGGAAAATAAAAGTAACAGGTGAATTGTTTTTGGTGCAAACAGTTTTGCAACCCATGCATAGTTTCTCATATTAGAGATTATCCATGAACTACTTGCAATGTCCTACTATGAGTATTAAGTGCTTTGTTGGACACAGCAGCAGGATGAGATAAATAACTTGCTCAGAAAGGGATTTAATTTAGAAGATGTCAATATAATAATTACAGGAATACCTCTACTTATTTAGTGCTTATATTTTCACAGCAGCCTTAGGAACTAGGCATAATTACTACCCTCATCTGAAACACGAGAAAACTGAGGCTTGTGTGACAAGTAAATCATAACCCAGAGTGGAAGTTGGTTTGTGCTAATTTCAGGGTTTTGTTGTCCATCAGGTAAGGATGGAGATCTTGCAATGGCATGGTCCAGGAAAGCTTTGTTAGCTGCCTGTGGGTGTGTTTGCTGTGAGTGAATGCAGTGATGGGTTGAAGATGACCACAGACTTGAAGAGTGATTGGAGATGGGATTTTAAGACTGAAATTTTGAGTGAATGAAACTTTTTAACACAGAGTTTTTTTGAGTCAGGTTACTTGAATTGAATCAAGGATTTAAGTTAAACTTAAATAACTGGATAAAGTCCTTATTGTGAGACAGTACAGAGCAGAAGAGGTTGGAGTTGTAATACTGTGTGTTTTCTACAGAAAACAACCAAACACATTTTATTTAAAAAAAATGTTTACGCTAAAAAGCAAATGGGAACAACAAACAGTTTTTTAACACTGTTGGACAAATGCATATCATTGAAAAGATCAATAGGGAAGTGTTGTGGAAAACTATTAAAAACAACCTAGAGGCTTTTATAAATAGTTTGGGATATTGATATAATATTTTCTGAATTATTTTATTATTTCTTCCATAATGCAACTATATGCTGGATGAATGTGAAGTTCAGGGTGATTATTCAGATATTCTGTCAATAAAACTTTTCCCAGAGAGCATGGAAGCAATGGCTGCCTTAAATCTCGTTGTAAATTGGTATTCCCCAGGCCAGGCCCTCTGCCAGTTCTTCATCACCTTCAGATTACTGAGGCTTCCTTGTCAGAGTGCTCACAAAGATTCCGCAACTTGATGGCTTGAAACAGCAGCAGTAACAATCTGTTCCCTCTCTGGGTTTCTGTGGATCTCAGCTGGAAGTCTGAAGCTTTAGGGTTTGGGATTATCTACAGCCTCATTCCCTTACAGATCTGGAGGTGGAGGCCTGCTGTGAGTATTGGTTTGTAGGTCCACATGGGATTGGCGTAGCCTGGGCTTTCTTACAACATGATGGTTAAGCGCCAGTAGGCCAAGTGGTTCACGTTAGAGGCTGAGCCAAACTGAAGTCATTTGCCTTTTATATCCCAGCCTCAGAAGTGAGGCAGCATCATTTCCTCTACATTCTATTGTTAGAAACAGTTTCAAAGGTCCACCCAGGTTCCAGGGAGAAATACTTTCATTGGAGTATTTTCAGTGTCACATTTTAATAGGAGTGTGCAAGAATGTGTGTGCATATATGTGTGTGTGTGCATGGGGGGAGAGAGTTTGTGCATGAGTGTGTGTGTGTGTGTGTGTAGGTGTGTATGAGAGAGACACACACCACCATGCTTTGAAAATACAATCTGCCAGCCCATCTGAGGGTTCTAAAAATTGCCAGGGCCTGGCAACCCAGGTAGGAAGCAATGAGTCAGCTTTGTCTCCTGGAGCTATTGTATGCAGTATGCCATGGATTGGGCCAACTCACAGGAGATTTTATTTGTTTCTGTCTATTAGGGAGTTTTTATACTGATGAACTGGGAATTCGCTTTGTGGAACAGGAGTGAACACAGGCCTAGAGATAAAACAACTATGGTACCAATCAGACAGCTGTGTCAAGAGTGGCATTACAGGTGTCAGTAAACCTCGTAGGATTTGGGCATGTTGGACTGCCAAGGCTATTTCTGGAGGTTGCTGCATGCTGTGGATTTGCGAGTGGAAACCCCCTTTGGTGCTGGGCACCAGACTCGAAGCTGTCTTCTAGTTAAATGCCTCTGTGGAGAGTTCTTGTACCACTGGCAAAAGGCTGTAATCATTCAAGCACTGGACCCAGGCTCTTGCAGATTTTGGACAAGTTTCAAAGATTTTCCTGACTTATTTTTGTTTGTTCAACATTTATTGAATTTCTGGATGGGTCAGGTGTAGTTCACTGTGATTAAAGTGTGAAGATGAACAAGGACCTTTTGCCCAGTAACACGTCTGTCAAAAGGAGTAGACATAGGCTGTTGCTATGCAGACTGGGAAATGCCATGGACCAAGGTGAAAGAGGGGCTGGCATTGTGGTGCAGTGAGTTCAGGTACTGCTTGTGACACTGGCATCTTGCATAGGTCAGATTGCCAGTTGATGTCCCAACTACTCTGCTTCCCGTACAATTTCCTGCTGCTGCCTGGGAAGGCAGCAGAAGATGGTCCAAGCATTTGGGCCCCTGAAACCCATGTTAGGGACCAATAAGGAATTCCTGGCTCCTGGCTTTGGCCTGGCCCAGACATCACTGTTGCGGCCATTTGGGGAGTAAACCAGCAGGTGGAAGTCCTCTCTGTCTCTGTATCTCTGTCCGTCTCTCTCTCTCTCTCTCTCTCTCTCTCTCTCTCTCTGTGTGTGTGTGTGTGTTTGTCCTGACTTTCAAATAACAAAGTATGTAAGTAAATAAACAAATTAAAAAAAAAAAGCTAAAAAGAAGTCTTCCAGGTAGGATGAAGAACACATGACAAGAAGAGACATAGTCCCACAGGGACTAAAATTAAATTACAGGACCACATGGGAAATGACAGGAGTTGCTCACAAGGTACCAATCCCCTTACACATTTTAAGTTGACTGCAGTCCAAATACATTAAAGGGAATTCTAAAATTAAACAACTCTAAGTTTTAAATTGCATGCCATTCTAAATGGCGTGGTAAAATGTCATACCCCCCAGCTCTGTCTCAGGGTGCGCATTCTCATTCTGTACACACTACCCACCCCTTGGCCATGTAGGAGCCATATCGATTGTCAGATTGCCTCTCATGGAATGGGAGTGCTTGTGTCAAAGTAACTCTTACCTCACTTAATTATGGCCCTAAGAATAGTGATGTCAGAAACTTAGATATGCAAAGAGAAGCTCTAAACTACTTCCTTTCATTGTAAGGGTGAAAATTCTTGACTTAATAAGGAAGGAAGAGGTGAGGTTGTCAAGGTCTTTGGTAACAAGAGATGTGTCCATGAGAAATTGAGAAGAGAGAAGAAATTTGTGCCAGTTTTCCTATTGGACTTCATGCTACTTAAGTTTGCAGGCACAGTGCTTGATGAGTGCATAGTTAATGTAGAAAAGGCATTAAAGTTTAGGGTGTCAGGACCCACTGGGGGTTTCAGAATGTTATTGGGAGGACTAGTGTAGCAGCCAGAACATAGAGGAGACATTCATTCCTGGAGGGAATTACCTAATCTGGGTAGAAATGAAGCCTTCATTTTTCTGAATTCAGAGTTAGAGTTTGGTAAGCAGGTTTTGCAAGAGGACACCAAAAATTATGAAACTTAAGAGTGAGAAAGGATCTTAGAGGTCATGTAGTAGTTGTATAATTCTAATTCAATGCAGGGCAATAAATTGGTTTATGAAAGTGAAAGGATATCACAGTTGAGTAATAGACTGAAAAATTAATTGCTAAGCTTTTTCTTGAATTTTAAAAGGTTTTTTATGGATACTATTTGAAATTAGTTATAGTAAATTTATAGTGCTTTTCTGTTCTACATGCAGCATCTAATTTGATGCTCAAGCAATGTTTTTACATAAGCTCAGAGTCTATTTTCTAAATTTTACAACAGATTCAAATATATTTGGGGGGGGTGAATAGCCTATGATCAAACATTTGTTAGTTGCGGAATTAGCAGTAATGCTTATACTTTCTGACTTCACATCTCCCAGTCCCAGTCAGGGTACTTTCTAATGCAGTGGTATTTAAGTTTGTTCAGAACTTCGTACATAGGAGACCTCCCAGAAGATGTGTTTGCTGTGTTGTCCAATCACCTTCCCCAGTGATCCTGTGATGGAGCCACCGAGACTCCTAGACACGTGGTCATCTCCATGCTGGCCAGGGAAGGGGAGGGCTTTATTGGAATCCAAGCCCATGACCTTTCCACCTCACTAGTGTGGCCTTGCTGTTGTCTTCAGTCTGTGAAAAGTATTCTCTCAAAGGACAGTGAGTGTGTGGCCTTCCCCTATGGGAAAGACGGGATTAATTGTTAAAATAGCTTAAAAAGCAGTGGACTTTGAGACACTAGATATAAATAAGTAGTTCTACCTCTATGCTTAATGAAAATGCGTTTCTTATTTCAGTGGCATGAATTTCTTCTTTTTTTTTTTTGTTTAAGATTTGTTTTGTTTATTTGAAAGGGAGAAAGAGATATTTCATGCACTGTTTCACTCCCCACATGGCTGCAACAGCCTGGGCTTAGACAGACCAAAACTAGGACCCTGGAGCTCCATCCAGTTCTCCCCTGTGGGTGGCAGGGGCCCAAGTACAATGCTTTCCAAGGCACATTAGCAAGGAGTTAGATGGGAACTGGAATAGCCAGGACTTGAACCAGTACTGATATGGGACACCAGCATTACAGGTATTGGCTTAACCCACTGCACTGTAATGCTGGCCCCACTTTTTACTCTACATTTTAGATCAATGCATAACAACACATATCAGTACACAATAATGTAAGGAAACTTCCTGATAGGAAGAAGGAAGGACAGGGTTTTGATGTCTGGTCAGAAATATAAAAAGCTCCTCCCTTTACACTACTCTCTCATGCCTTTTCCAAATCGCCTTCATACTGCAGCTTCATTTTTTCCCTCTTACATTGTTTCCATTCCTTTAACACTTCAGGTTAGTGTTTCAAGCTGAATATTTGTTTCAAGTACTTGTGAACAAAGTGCCTTAATTTGTGTGATCTCTGTCATTTGGAAATTTACTTTATACAAGGAGAAATAAAATACAAAAATGCATGTTTGGTGGATGCATAAAGAACTATCTTAATCTTTAAAAAGGTACAACAATTGTGAGAAATAATGACTGGAATATGCTGCTTTTCTTAAGATTTATTAATTTATTTGAAAGTCGGAGTTACACAAAGAGAGAAGGAGAGGCAGAGGCAGAGAGGTCTTCCATCTGCTGGTTCACTCCCCACTTGGCTGTAATGGCCAGAGCTCCGCTGATCCAAAGCCAGGAGCCAGGAGCTTCTTCTGAGTCTCCCATGTGGGTGCAGTGGCCCAAGGGCTTGGGCCATTTTTGCTGCTTTCCCAGGCCATTGCAGAGAGCTGGATTGGAAGTGGAGCAGCCGGGATCTGAAACGACGCCCATATGGGATGCCGGCAATACAGGTGACAGCTTTACCTGCTACACCACAGTGCCAGCCTCTGGAATGTGTTTCTATGTTTAAAATACTCCATTTTCAAAGACCTAATCTATCAATCTATTTAGATTATTAAAAACATGTTTTTTTCTGTGTTATGAAAAATTCTATGAAGTCACATTTTTAAATTATATGCCTCAGATTTTGGCTTTCTATTGTGAATTTAAATAATTCACCATTAAATGAGGAGCTTAAGTTCTGACAATGAACTCACAACCTGAAATTCAGATATTCCTTACCTGTTCCTTATTTCTATTTGAAAACCATAGGACAATCAATTCTTTGATCTCTGTGTATCTAGCACAGGGTTCATAGGTTTCCCACCGTGAATCCTGGTTTCTAGGGGTAAAGTCTCAGGAAATTTCCTGGGTCAGCGTCTTGCTCTGCCATTTCCTAGTAGGTCGATGGTTGTCTAATTCATGTCACCTACCTGGGCTTCAATTTTCTCTTCTGTAAAATAGGATTACGGATAAAACCCAATTGATAGGCTTATTACAAAGATTGAATGCGTAAGCTTTTTATTTTAATAAAGAATAAAATTTAAGCTCATTAGCCTAATTTTCCAGACTTTTTAGCATCTAGTTTAAAGGCACTCTGTGAAGCGTGTCTTCTTCCTTAAAGCTGTATGCGCTCTGCTTAGCCTGGAACGTGTCTGTAATTTCTGAGCACTTCCGTCGGCTCCCACTTCCACACTCTGTAGCTGCTACTCTTGAACTAGAAAGAACATCTTGTACCTGCTTCCCAATTTTCAGGAGATAGTAAATTCTCAAAGAATAAGAATTGTCCAGTCTGATAAAAAGTTGATTGCTACTTCCCACACACTCAGTGTGAGGCTATGAATTTAAGGCATTGGTCCTTGGACCAACTGGCAGAGGGCCACAAGCCAAAAAGAAATTAGATTCTGAATTTCTTTTTTTTTTTTTTTTTAAGATTTATTTATTTATTTGAAAATCAGAGTTACAGAGAGAAGGAGAGGCAGTGAGAGAGAGAGGTCTTCCATCCGCTGGTTCACTCCTCAGTTGGTCACAACAGCTGGAGTTGTGCTGGTCCGAAGCCAGGAGCCAGGTGCTTCTCCTGGTCTCCCATGGGGTACAGGGCCCAAGTACTTGGGCCATCCTCCACTGCACTCCCTGGCCACAGCAGAGAGCTGGCCTGGAAGAGGGGCAACCGGGACAGAATCCGGCGCCCCGACTGGGACTAGAACCTGGTGTGCCGGTGTTGCAAGGCGGAGGATTAGCCTAGTGAGCCGCAGCGCCGGCCCCTTAGGAAAGTCTTAATAAATGTTTTATGCTTACTCTGTTACAATTGTTGCTATCCCATGGTCACTGTAAAGTTTAAGTCATAGTTTTAGAAGTTTTACTTTTTTAGAAGAAAACTGCAAGCTCATATAACAAGAATTCTCAGCAGCTAAGATTGACAGCTGAACTACTGAGGGACTTTAGAAGTCAGGCTGATGTGAGTCCACATCAGTCTGTGGCTCCTTCTAGATTTGTGACAGTTTTGGTTTCTGTAACTATAAAATGGAGTGTTGGGGAACGACTCTGTCGAAGGTAGAGTGAGTCCTTGCCTATAAAGTCAAATCCCTGCTTCCCAATGAGCATGTAGGACAAATTACCTATTGTTAATCATGATTTTACTAGTTTTGTTAATTCTGAGTAGAAATGAAAATTTATCACTCGAGATTGCTCATCTGCAATGTGGTATACAGTGGTGCACAATAAAGAAAACTTATCTGATCTTTGCTAGACATTTTGATTTCTTTAGATTTAGCCTGATAGTACTCCAAATGATTCGAAAGGCAATTGAATAATTGTATACTTTTACGAAATGTTCATGGTTTGCAACAAGTTCTATGAGAATATATATATATATATATATATATTCCAAATGCCCCTCTTCACCCATCACAGTCATTGTATTACAGACGCTGTGAACATTTTTATAAATGGATATGACGTGTGACAAATAGTGTATACATTATAAGTTATCTTTACCTTAACGAGTGAAGTATAAGATGTACTGTTTGGTTAATATAATAAATACAGTAGCTGATTTTATGGATTAAGGTGCAAACAGTTTATATGTTCACTTGCTTTGTTTCCTGAATTCCCTTTGCACCATCATTGCAAGAATACTCTACATGTCTGGGCTATGTAGATCGTATTGGTTGATTAAATTTTCAAGATTTTGGGATTGTATATAATACTGTCATAAACATAATTTTTTATTTTTTTAACTTTTATTTAATAAATATGCCGTAAGCATAATTTTTTTATTTTTTAACTTTTATTTAATAAATATAAATTTCCAAAGTACAGTTTATGAATTACAATGGCTTTTTCCCCCCATAAGTTCTTTTTTTTTCATTTAATAAATGTGGATTTACAAAGTGCAACTTTTGTATTGTTGTGGCTCCACCCACCAACCTCCCTCCCTCCCACGGCCCTCCCCTCTCCCACTCCCTCTCCCATCCCGCCCTTCATCGAGTTTCATTTTCAATCACCTTCATATACAGAAGATCAACTTAGTATACACTAAGCAAGGATTTCAACAGGCTGCACTCACACAACCGCACAAGGTATAGGACATTGTTTGACTAGTAGTGTTGTTTTTAAGTTTCATAGTAAATACACATTAAGGACAGAGATCCTACGTGGGGAGCATGTACCCAGTGACTCCCGTTGTTGATTTAACAATTGGCACTCTTATTTATGACATCAGCAATCACCCAAGACTCTTGCTGTGAGCTGTCTAGGCTATGGAAGCCCCTTGAGTTCACCAACTCTGAACTTGTTTAGTCAAGGCCGTATCACAGTGGAGGTTCCTTCCTCCCTTCAGAGAAAGGCGCCACCCTCCTTGATGGCCTGTTCCTTCGTAAGCATAATTTTTAAATATTGAACTTTAGCTATTAATATAGTTGTAAATAGAAATGCCTAAGAGAGTTTGAGAGATTCTTTGCCTTTTTCAAAAGTATTATCTAAAAATCTGAGTTTTAGGATGGCATCTTCTCTATTAAACAGATTAAAAATGTCTTTGCAAGAATAGTTTATGTTTCTATTTGATGTGCACAAGGTGAAAAGCCACAATTGCTATTACAGTCTTCATTTGTTAATGTAATACAGCAACCTGAATCCTTATATGATATTTTGAACATCTGTCACTTTCATTATCGGATCATCTGAAAAGACAACCTGTCAGAACAGAAGCATTCTACTGTGTTATAGTTATGCCATACATGATGATGAAAATGTCATACCATTCTTCCAAAAATTGTGGTAATGAATTTAATTGGAATGAACATGTTGCCTCCAAGACGCTTTTTTATATTTTATTTAAGGTAAAGAAATTTCATTTATTTGATATATACAAATAAAGAACATGTGATACTTCTCACCCCTACCCTCCCTCCCACCCGCACTCTGACCCTTCCTCCTCCTTCCTTATTCCCTGTCTTAATTTTTACAGTGATCTACATTAAGTTTACTTTGAAATGATAAGATTAATCCTCTACCAACTAAAGAGTTCAACAACACTAAGAAGAAAAAAACACTGTTCCCAAGAGTATAGAGAAGGGCTGTAAACAACCATCAAATCTCAATATGTCACTTTCACTCTAATACATTCACATTTTTGGTATTCTATTAGTTACCACAGATTAGGGAAAAAACACGGTATTTGTCTTTTGGGGACTGGCTTATTTCACTAAGTATAATGGTTTCCAGTTGCATCCATTTTGTTACAAAAGACAGGAATTCATCCTTTTTGATGGGTGAGTAGTATTCCATATTGAACATATACCATGTGTTCTTTTTTCAGTCATCTGTTGATAACAATTGGATTGATTCCATATCTTAGCTGTTGTCAGTTGAGCTGCAGTGAACATGGGGGTACAGATAACTGTTTGATATGCTGATTTCATTTCATTTGGGTAAATTCCCAGGAGTGAGATTATTGGGTCATGTGGTATATCTGTTTTCAGCTCTGAGGTATCCCCAGTCTGTCTTCCACAGTGACTGTGCTAGTTTACATTCCGACCAACAGTGCATTGGGGTACCTTTTCCTCCACATCCTCACAAGCATTTATTGTTTGTTGATTTCTGTATGAGAGGCATTCCCACATGATTGAGGTGGGTTTTTTAATTTGCATTTCCCTGCTGACTAGTGATCCTGAGCATTTTTTCATGTGTGTATTGGCCATTTGAATTTCCTGTTTGGAAAAATGCCTGTTCAAGTCCTCTGCCCATTTCTTAACTGGATGGTTTTGTTGTTAAGTTTCTTGAGCTCTCTATAGATTCTGGATATTAATTCCTTATCAGTTGAATAGTTTGCAAATATTTTCTCCAGTTCTTTCTGTTGCCTCTTCACTTTGCTGAATGTTTCCGTTGCAGTGCAGAAGCTTTTCAGCTTGGTGCAATCCCATTTGTCTATTTTGATTTTGATTGCCTATGCTTCAGGGTCTTCTCCAGAAGTCTTTGCCTATGCCAATTTCTTGCAGTTTCCCCAATGTTCTCCTCTAGTAATTTTATGGTATCAAGTCGTAGATTCATATCCTTTATCCATTTTTAGTTGATTTTTGTATAAGGAAATGGTCTTATTTCATGCTTCTGCATGTGGAGATCCAGTTTTTCCAGCACCATTTTTTGAAGAGACTGTCCATTCTTCAGGGATTAATTATAGCATATTTGTTAAAGATTAGTTGCTTGTAGATGTGTGGATTATTTTCTGGAGTTTCTATTCTGTTCCATTGGTCTACATGTCTATTTTTGTGCCAGTATTATAGCTGTACAGTTTGATTATAACTGTTTGGTAGTATGTATTGATATCTGTTATTATGATTCCCCCAGCTTTATTTTTGTTGTATAAGATTGCTGTATCTATTCAGGGTCTCTTATTTTTCTATATGAATTTTACTATTATTTTTTTCTAGATCTGAGAAGAATGTCATTGGTACTTTTGTTAGAATTGCATTGGATCTGTAGTAATGACATTTTAATTATATTAATCCATCCAATCCAAAACATGGGAGACTTTTGCCTTTTTTGTGTCTTCCTCTATTTCTTTCTTTAATGTTTTTTTAATTTTTATTATAGAGTCTTTGACCTTCTTGGGTAAATGTATTCAAAGGAACTTAATTTTTTTCAGTAGCTATTGTGAATGGAATTAATCTTAGAGGTTTTTTTTTCATACATGGTATTGTATGTGTATACAAAGGTTATTGATTTTTGCATGTTACTTATGTTGTGCCACTTCACCAAACTTTTTGTAAGTGCTAATCATCTCTTAGTGGAATCTATTGGTTCCCTTATATATAAAGAGTCATGTCATCTACATCTTGTATGTTATCAAAAGCTTTCTCTGCACCTAATGAGATAACTATATGGTTTCTATTTTTTGGTTTGTTAATATGATGTATTCAGATTGATTTGTGAATGTTGAACCATTCTTGCATACCAGGGATAAATCCCACTTGGTCTGGGTGAATGATCTTTCTGATATTTTGTTAGATTCTGTTAATTAATATTTTATTGAGGATGTTTACATATATATTTATCAGGGATATTGGTGTAATATAGTTCTCTGTTATATGTTTTTCTGTTTTTGGAATGAAAATGATGCTGGCTTCATAGAAAGAATTTTGAGGGACATAGAAAACCTAAACAGCCCTATAAGCAAGACAGGAATTGAGTCAGTCATAAAGACCCTCACAACAAAGAAAAGCCCAGAACCAGGTATCTTCACTGCTGAATTCTACCAGACTTTCAAAGAACTAATTCCAGTTATTCTCAAGCTATTTAAAACAGTTGAAACTGAGGGAATCATCCCAAAGACTGTATTTCAAACATAAATTTCAAATAAAAATACTCTACTCACTACTATGAAGTAGACTTGTACACCTGTAGAATAAAATGTAGAGTAACTCCAGAGCAGTCAGGGCTGTATTCTGTACAGTGAGAGCTTAAGAATAAATGTTCTTGACTCAACTCACAGTTGATGCAACCAAGTTATAAAATGCTATATTTAGGACCAGATAATTTGTTTTATTGTGTTTTGACACATAGTAGATCCACTGATATAATCCTTTTATATGAGGTATGTAAATCATAATAAATCAGAATTTTTTCATACTGTGACTTTAAGAAGTAGGAGGTAGTATGTACCAATGCCATCTCACTAGTCCCAGTGATCAATTTCTGTTCACAGTTGATCATAATGATAGGACTAAGAACCAAATGGATCACATAAACAAGAATAGTGTCTGCAAATACTAGCTGATAGAATAAAAAAGCGAGAGAACGATCCAACATGGGAAGTGAGATACACAGCAGACCTATAGAATGGCAGATGTCCTAAACAGCACTCTGGCCTCAGAATCAGCCCTTAAGGCATGCAGATCTGGCTGAAATGCCCATGAGAGTATTTCAGGCATGGAAAGCCAAGGCACTCTGGGAAAAAAAAAAAAAAAAAAAAAAAAAAAAACCTAAATGAAAGATCTCCGCGAGTGAGATCCCAGTGGAAAGAACGGGTTATCAAAGAAGGAGGTACCTTTCTCTGAAGGGAGGAGAGAACTTCCACTTTGACCATGGCCTTGTCTAAATATGATCAGCGTCAGTGAACTCAGGGGGCTTCCATAGCCTTGGCAGCTCATGACAAGAGCCTAGGAATGCCATAAACAAGATGCCATAAACAAGAGTGTCAATTTGTTAAGTCAACAACAGGAGTCACTGTGCACTTACTCCTCATGTAGGAACTCTGTCCTTAGTGCGCTGTACATTGAGATTTAATGCTATAACTAGTACTCAAACAGTATTTTTCACTTTATGTTTCTGTGTGGGAGCAAACTGTTGAAATCTTTACGTAATGTATGCTAAACTGATCTTCTGTATATAAAGAGAATTGAAAATGAACCTTGATGTGAATGGAAGGGGAGAGGGAGTGGGAAAGGGGAGGGTTGCGAGTGGGAGGGACGTTATGGGGGGGAAGCCATTGTAATCAATATTCTGTACTTTGGAAATTTATATTCGTTAAATAGAAGTGAAAAAAAAACTGAAAAAAAAAGAAAAAAAACACAAGTGCTTTCAAAATTTAAACTGTCTTGTTCCAATAAATAAAAATTTTAAAAGAAAAAAAAAAAGAAGTAGGAATTGGCAAGCAGTAGAACCATAATCTTTTGCACTAGTTTTATTTCAAAAACAATTTGAAACATAATTGTTCAACACTTTATCTTTGCTTTTTTGTGCCTACTCTGCCTATGCCTTATCCTTAGGAGAACTGTAATTCATTGTTTGAATTTAGATGTCTCCCAATCATAGTGAATAATTGACTAAGGAATCTTATAATTATTATTTTATAGAACATTTTAAGTATTTTGTTATCGTGTTAACATTTTATTAACATGTCTCCCATATAATATCCCAGAATTTCAAGGTTATATTGTCTGTTTTCTTGAGTAGCTTCCAGTAATTGGAGCTAACCACACTAATAGATAGAAAAGCAGATGTATTTTATTTATTTGTTATTTCCATTTTAAATAGCTAATTAGAAACTAATGTATAACAAGAGTCTTAATATGAATTTGTAGTTGTCCTGTAATAATTTCCTTTTTATCAATTAGTGCCCATCTCTCATCTAAATACTTTAAGGGGTCTGACGTTACTGTATCAGTTACAGTCATATTTAGACAATGTAGCTTCCCAACTAAAATGTACTCTTAATATTTTTATCATTAAAAATATATACCTAAATATTTCCTGTCAACATGTAACAGTTTGTAAGCATATTTTCAGGCTGAGATCCAGATAGCAAGTTAATGAATTGGTAGTTATTGCAGAAAGTTAAGAGAATTCTCAGTATTAGAGACGCTGGGGAGGCGATTGTGGCGGCACAGAGGGTTAAGCAGATGTTCATGATGCCTGCTTCCTCTCTGGATGCCTGCTGATAGCCAGGCTGCTCCACTTCCAGTCCAGCTCCCTGCCAGTATTCCTGGGAAAATGTTAGAAAGTGGCCTAGGTGCTAGGGCCCCTGCCTCTCATGGGAGAGAACCAGATCAAGTTCTAGACTCCTGGCCTTAGCCAGGTCCAGTCCTGACTTTTGCAGCCATTTGAGCAGTAAACCAGCAAATGGAAGATCTCTGTCTCCACTCTGTAACTCTTTCAAATAAAGAAGCCTTTAAAAAGGTAAAGGTGGCTTTATTCTCAAGTATCAACACTTGGCGTTGAACTGCCTATGTAAAAATTGAAAAGCTTTTTCATGACTTTTAATTTTATCTACCTATCACACAACAGAGATTCCAATTTCTCTCCCTCCCTCTCTCTGTCTCTGTCTCTGTCTCTTTTGAATTCATTAGCCATAGTGGATGATTCATCCTCCTCCTACCCCTCTCCTCCCTTCTGTTTCCTCTCCATTTTTTTGATCATTTTTGTTAACCTAAGGTACTTAAATGTCATGTACACTCTGGTACAAGGAGTAAGCTGTAGACAGGATGGTGAATTTGAATTACTTGGGGGAAGAACTAAGCGTTTATTTATTTATTGAGATGTGAGGAGCACCTAGTATTAGGCTTTTGAACACTGGATCCCACAGGCAATGATAAAACACTGTGATTATCAGCACCAATTGAAAGAAACTAAAACAAAATGTTTTATGCTTTTCCCTCTAGGTGATGAATATTTAATTTTCTTGAGATATTTTATGTTCTGATTGTATTGAAAGCCTAGGAAAATCCTGATGGCTGTCATACCATTGAAAGTTTTTGCAATTTTGAACCATTTAAGTATATCTTTTGCTTTTCTTCTTTGTTTTATATTTTCTTATTTTACTCTTCTGATTGTTAGCATAGTGGAATATTTCAGTCTTAGATAAATTGCAGAGGAGGAGAATAGTCAACAGCTTTGACTACATTGCTGCACTTTAACATAGCAAATGTTTTGCAGATTTGACTTAAAAATTTTTAAGTAAATATCACAAATATAATTGAAAAGCCCTGTATGTGGCCCCTAATTCCATTCCTTTTTTTTGTCTTCTTCTGTCTGTTAATATAAATAAAAATCCTGACTCTAGTGTTTGTTTTCATAATACATTCTAAAATATCTTGCACATACATATAATGCATAAATAACATGCATTCTTTGGTTAGGAATTACATCTGGTTTGTGTCATATATACTTACTGTCCAAAATGATTTTTCAAACAATAATATACTTTCTCAGGCTTATTATGTTTTATGCATTTTTACTGATACAAAGTACTGGATTCTATAATATATGAAATCTCCTTGTATAGATATACCATAGTTTATTTACTTACTTATCTGTTGATTCACAGTTTAATTTTCTAAGTCTTGTTACAAAGGATTTTAAAATGCTATCTGAGGGGGACAAGACACCACAAAAATAAAAAGAATCATCAGGAATTACTACAATGAGCTGTATGCCAACAAATTGGGAAACCTAAAAGAAATGGATAGATTCCTAGATACATACTGTATACCAAAATTGAGTCATGAAGACATAGAAAACCTAAACAGACCAATAACCATGACAGAGATTGAATCAGTAATAAAGACTGTCCCAGGAAAAGCCCAAGACTGGATGGCTTCATGGCTGAATTATACAAAACATTTAAAGAAAAATTAACTCCAATTCTTATCAAGCTATTCAAAACAATTGAAAGGGATGGAATCCTCCCAAACTCTTTCTATGAGGCCAGCATAATTTTTTTTTTTTTTGAAAAACCTGTTCAAGTCCGCTGCCCATTTCCTAACTGGATTGTTTGTTTTGTGTTGTTGGATTTCTTGAGCTCTTTATATACTCTCGATATTAACCCTTTATCAGTTGCGTAAGTTTGTAAATATTTTTTTCCATTCTGTCCCTCGCATCTTCACTTTGATCAATGTTTCTTTTGCAGTGCAGAAGCTTCTCAGCTTGATATTATCTCATCTGTCCATTTTGGCTTTGATTGCTTGTGCTTCTGGAGTTTTTTCCAAGAAGTCTTTTCCTATGCCAATGTCTTGCAGAGTTTTCCAAATGTTCTCCAGTAATTGGATGGTATTGGTTCATAGATTTAGGTCTTTGATCCATTTGAGTGTGTTTTTGTACAACATGTGAGGTAATGTCTAGTTTCATACTTCTGTAGGTGGAGATCCAGTTTCCTGAGCGTCACTTGTTCAAGAGACTCTTCTTGCTCCAGGGATTGATTTTAGCTCCTTTGTCAATGATAGGTTGGTTGTAGATGCTTGGATTGATTTCTGGAGTTTCTATTCTGCTCCATTGATCTATCCATCTGTTTTTGTGCCAGTACCAGGCTGTTTTTTTTTTTTTTTTTTTTTTTTGACAGGCAGAGTGGACAGTGAGAGAGAGAGACAGAGAGAAAGGTCTTCCTTTTGCCGTTGGTTCACCCTCCAATGGCCGCCCCGGCCAGCGCGCTGCAGCCAGTGCACCGCGCTGATCTGAAGGCTGGAGCCAGGTACTTATCCTGGTCTCCCATGGGTGCAGGGCCCAAGCACTTGGGCCATCCTCCACTGCACTCCCTGGCCACAGCAGAGGGCTGGCCTGGAAGAGGGGCAACCGGGACAGAATCCGGCGCCTGGACCGGGACTAGAACCCGGTGTGCCGGCGCCGCTATGCGGAGGATTAGCCTAGTGAGTCGCGGCGCCGGCCCAGGCTGTTTTGATTACAGCTGCCCTGTAGTAGGTGTTGAAATCGGGTTTTGTGATATCCCCGGCTTTGTTTTTGTTGTACAAGATTGCTTTCACTATTTGGGGTCTCTTGTGTTTCCATATGAATTTTAGCATCAAACTTTCTACACCTGAGAAGAATGTGTTGGATTTTTATTGGGATTGCATTGAATTTGTAAATTGCTCCTGGTAGTAGGGACATTTTGATTATGTTGACTTCCCATCCATGAACATGGAAGATTTTTCTATAATTTTTCCTTCTATCTTTTTCTTTATTGTTTTGTAATCTTCATCACTGAGATCTTTGGCATTCTTGGTTAAATTTATTCCAACGAGGCGCCGGCCACCCATTTGCTTTTATTAATGCCATTTTGTAAGCCCTAGAATCCGTGTAGTGTGATAATACAGTTACTCAATCTTTTGATGAGATTTTTCCTTGTTCATAGTTTAAATTTTCTGTACTTTTAGTATTTATATTTTATTAATTTTTCAATATATTATGGAAAATCAAGTTACAACTTTCTCAAAATATGAGACAATATAATCCATGATTTAAAGAAGTAAGTTGAAGACTTACTGTTGTTATTGTAATATATTTAGATTCATACGTACAGTCTTAGTTTGTGCATTCTAACCTAGTAAACCTTTTGCTCTCCTTTCCTTTCTGATTATTTGTTTGTTTCTTGCTTCATGGAGGGCAGTAGTTTTTTTGCACTATGTTTTTGTTCTTAGGTGGAAAGCTGTAAATGATGATTCTTTCCTTGTCTCCCCGAGTTGAGGTTTAAAACCATGTGCAAGTTATAAATAAAAGTGTAACCTTTCCAAATATTTGACTCAACACTTAGAAATCTTGGGGGCCACCACCCCAAAGAGTAACATTTACTTTAGAAGTGGTATTTCTGTTTCTGTACAGGTTTCTTTAGTTACTCAGATACTCATTTCTTTCGTGAAGCTGAGTGTTACTCAGTTTTTCATTGTCCACCCGTAAGACAGAAAACATTAGTGCTCTGTATAATGTCTCAATTTGTTTTTTTTTTGTTTGTTTTGACAAGTAGAGTTAGTGAGATAGAGAGAGAGAGAAAGGTCTTCCTTCCATTTGTTCACCCTCCCAAATGGCCGCTACGGCCAGCACGCTGCGCCAATCCAAAGCCAGGAGCCAGGTGTTTCTTCCTGGTCTCCCACGCAGGTGCAGGGCCCAAGCACTTGGGCCATCCTCCACTGCACTCCCGGGCCACAGCAGAGAGCTGGACTGGAAGAGGAGCAGCCGGGAAAGAATCTGGTGCCCTGACCGGGACTAGAACCCAGAGTATTGGCACCGCATGCAGAGGATTAGCCTAGTGAGCCGTGGCGCCGGCCAATAATGTCTCAATTTGTTCAGTGGTTTCTTGTTCTTTTCTAAAAGAAAGTTTAGTTTTCTATATCTCCTTAGAGATAAATACAGTTATTTTTGAATTTTAGTTACAATGTTCAAAATTAGTTTTACTTACAATTGACTTTGTTTCCGTCACTGATTTTGTTGCATTTGATTTAACACTTACCATTTTCTGAGTTTTTGCTACATTTTGTGAGTTTTGCTACATTTTCTCTGTTTACCTCTCCCAATCTAGCGGTCAGTGTCTGTCTCCACCTGTCCCCCAGCCCAGACCACGTCAGGTGGAAAGCAGGTCTTTGCTGATATAGTTGAGCCCATCACTCAGCTGCTAGGCAGATGGATCGATTTCTTCTTCCCTGCTCACAAGATGCTGACGCTGTTCTCTATCTTTATGCCAAGAACCAGGTAGGACTGCTGGGAGTTGTGGTGCAGAGGTTTTCTTCTTCAGCTGTGACTCTCTCAGAGCTCACTATAGTTGTAAGTCAGCCCTCTTAGTTTCTGTTCCTGCACAGGAGCCGTGTGAACGTGCGTCCACCACTGCGAAGCAAGGTCAAGGTCCCACTCACCACCTCCCATTGCTTCCGTGGCCTTACCGGAAGAGAATGTCATTGTGGAGCCCAGCTCTGCTTTGTTGTTGTTTGTTTGTTTTTTCTGTTTATATTTTATTGTTCGCTCTTATGTTGGAGTACCATGGTGTGCATAAAAACAAATACTTGTGGAGGTTGGTTTTAGTTTAGTGCTTAAGACACCAGCTAAAGGGGTCAAAGGGCTAGTGCTTTAGTGGAGTAGTTTTAAGTATCTGCCTGCAGCACCAGCATCCCATATGGGTGCTGATTCAAATTCTAGCTGCTATACTTCTGATGCAGCTCCCTGCTGATGGTCTGGGAAACCAGTAGATGATGGCCCAAGTGCTTGGGTCCCTGCACCTGCATAGGAGACCTAGAAGAAACTCCTCCTGGTTTCTGGCTTTGGATTGGCCCAGCTCTGGCTGCTGCGGCTATCTGGGGAATGAACCAATGGATGAAAGACCTTTCTCTCTGTCTCTCCCTCTCTCCATACTATGCCTTTCAAGTAAACAAATCTTTTATAAAATTAAATTAAAAGGACACCAGTTAAGATGCTCAACTCTTACGTGAACTCCTGGGTTTGATACAGGCTATGGCTGCTGACTCCAGGTTTCTGCTAATACAGACCCTGGGAGGCAGCAGGTGATGGTTCATGTATTTGGGTTCCCACCACCCATATGGGACACCTGGATTTAATTCCTGGCTCTTGATTTCAGCCTGGCCCAGCCCTGGTTGTTGGGGGAGGGGGCATTTCTGGAAGTGAACCTGCAGATGAGAGCTTTCTTTATCTGTCTGTCCCTTTCTGTCTTTTACCTCTCAAATAAAATCAAGTTACTTGTTATGCCATTTTCACTTATTTTTTCCCCTTTGTTATTGAACCCACTCAGGGTTATCTTCTCTGGCTTTGGCCTAAAAGAGTGAAGTGACATGTATTTCATGTATTTTTCATGTCTCTTCAAAGTGTTTTCAGTTTTGTCACTGACTTATTTGATCAATTTATAACAAAGATTGAGATTACGGTTTAAAAATTTAGAAACTGAGCAGAGAGTGAATGACCTGTAGGGAGCAGCATGTTCACTGTAATAGGACCAAGGTTAATAATCTGGTTATGTGGTTTTCAGACCAGTGAACTTTAGAAAAAAAGTACTTCCACAAAGTGCACGGATTATTCAATTCTATACCACACACACACACACACACACACACACGTATATATCTATGTATAACTTTGTCACCTGCATTTCACACACTTTATTTTCTATTCAATTGGCTATTTTTGAAATTTGCTTTTGTGACCAATCTGATGATCTTAGGAAAATCTGTGGTAAATTATTTGTTTTACCTGTGTTAGCTAGAGACATTTAGCCCTACCATCATCCCCGTGATTAAATATTACCTAAAATGTAAGAAATGTTTTTTGAGTATTTAATAGGAAAGGAAGATCTGTTTGTACCTGGCTCATGGGCACCTAGTGGGATCTGGTTCAACTGGTCTAAGAATGAATTTGAAGCAGTAAAATTCACCCATAACTTACAGCAGCATTGTTCATGTAGACAGTTGTAAAATACCTATCAGAGTTTACGTACTTTTCGAAGACCTCTTTTCACCTTTCACTAAGATGTGAGCATCTCCCAGTATTGTGCACCGCCTTTCATACATTTTCGTCACCTTCACAAAGACAGCAGGATCCCACCAGAGCTGCCCCACCTCATAAGGAAGCTTTCCACTGACTTCCTTAAGTCATACTGTCAGGGTGGTGTTGTTGGTGATTGCTTTGTTTCCTTCTAACTGTTTTATTTCCTGGAGCTTGTTGCTTTTTGTGTGTGTGTGTGTGAGAGAGAGAGAGAAAGAAAGAGAATGAATATGAATATTATGGTAAATTCTTTTCAAATGGAGAGACTTTTAAATTTTACACATGCTGAGCTGTTTTCTTGCTTCCCTGTTTCCTTATGTCTCTTAGAAACATGTGCGGTGTTTTGTCTTGAACCTATGTTGATACGAAATGAAACCCACAGCCTGCCAGTAGCGCAGTGGTGGGGTAAGATTTAACCTCCTGTGCATGATCTCAGGCATCTTGTTCAGCCCTTCCTGATGATCCTATGCTTGAAATGCTTGAAGTGAAAACACTGTTTTATTCAAAGCAGGTTTCCTAAGCCAGGTCCCTAACCTACCTTTCCAACCAAACTGATGCCTCTGAGCCCATTTTATGCAGAAGTGAAAACCAGCACTGGTATTTTCACTTATGTTAATTACATTAGTATTCAAACTAGGAGGCAGAAGAGAAGATTCTGTAATACAAAGCTACCCCCACTAAAGTAGAAACAAAAATATAGACATATTTTCATGGAGAGAGTGAGTTTAACCCTCAATAGTTCAATGATGGCAAGCACTTTAATAGAAAAAAATGGCTAGAGTGCTTATTAATATACTGTATAAAATAACTTAGACCTATTATAGAAATATTTCTTTAAGGTAGATTTTGTAAACTTGTTTTCAATTATAAAACTGGACTTCTTTGAGAAATATATTGCAATAATTGTCAGCTCTCTCTGATTTAACTCTTTGTTCTCTCTATCATGATATAGGTTCTGTATGTTTGACCAACAGAACATATGCAGGAATTAACCTATTTCTGGTGGATTTTTGGAATATTAACTAGGATCATCATTCCCATTACACTTTTTCCAGAATGAGAAATGTATCAAAAAGAGATTTTTATCTTGTTGGTTTTCCTCAGTATTCTTTGAGGAAAATTCGAACTTGAAACAGTTCATATTCAGAAGAAAGCTGACAGTGCATCCCCCCAAAATTGTATCTCCTCAGAAAATTTACTTTACTTCTATGAAAAAGCATGTTTTTATTTTATAGCTTCATTAGAGTATATTTCACATGTCCTACCATTCTCCTGTTTGTGCAATTTAGTGGGTTTTTTTGGTAAATTTTATTTTTCATTTAAAAATTTTAGTTAAATACAAGAGAAATTGCCATTAAATCTGTTTTGATATACAATCTAATGGTAGTAGCTGTGTTCACAATATTGTGTAGTCACCACCAGTATCTGTTTTCAAAACTTTTTGTCACCAAAACAAAAACTGTAACTCCCCATCTCTCACTAGCCTCAGCCCTTAAAAACCTCTAGTCTGCTTTGTTAGAAAAGAGGAAGGAATATGTGCATTCCTTGTTTCACTTGGCTTCTCTTTTCAAATTATTTAGGGACCTTTCCCAAATTATCGTGGAAACAGATGTTAGAAATCTTCAACAGTTTCTCCAGAAATGCACAATATGGGAAAAACTATGCATGGATTTCAAAAAATTGCACTAAATTAAACTCACACTAAATCATTCTAGGTTGTAGAAATAAGATCTAGTTTGAGACACTCAGAAGGATAAGGCATCAGTTTGAGAAGAACCACTTTCACAGCCACACACATTCTGCTAAACTTGAAGCGTGAACAAATATCAAATTTATGCTTAAGCTTGAGCGAGAAAGTGGTGAAGCCATTGATGCTTTATAAGAAGTTTAGAGGGAAGAATGCCGCCAATGAACTCAGCAGTTTCCAAATGACTCCCTCATTTTGGGAAAATTGAGATGATATTGAAGATGAAGCCCATGGTAGCAGAGCATCCACATCAATCTGCAAGAAAAAAAATTAATCTTGTTCATGTTCTAATTGAAGAGGACTGATGATAAGCAGCAGAAGCAATAGCCAGTCCCGTAGGCATTTCAGTTAGTCCATGTTACAGAATTCTGATTGAAAAAAGTAGAACAAGCTTTGTACTTGATGGGTGCTAAAACTGCTGCACCCCTATCAGCTGCAGGCAAGAGCAGAGCTTTCGGTGGAAGTTTTAAACGAGCGGAATGAAGATCTGGAAGCACTGTTGGGAGATTTGAAACAGGAGGTGGACCATGGCTTTTCCAGTACAGTCCTGAGGCGAATGCACAGTCAACACAGTGGCTCCCAACAGGCGGGTGATCGAGTCAGAGCCAAAGCAGAGAGGAGAAGAGCTAGGGTCATGGTAGCAGCTTTATACGAGGCTCAAGGCAGGTGGCTTGTTGAGTCTGGAGGCCCGTGGAGCTGTAGCATCAGCAGTTGATGACGGCATTGGAAGTAGAAAAACGCCTAGGAGAGCATCAGAGTGCTTCCCCAGCATGGGAGTGCTCTTGCCCATCCCCTCACCAAAGGCGATTTGGAGAAGCTTCTAGTGCAAAAGGTAACCACCTTGCAGTCCCGATGTGGCTCCTTCTGATTTCCTTTTTATCTTAATCTTTAAAAATCTTTAATGGACGCCTGTTCTGCCTCAGTGAGTCATGGCAAATGATAGCTCTGACGTAATGAAATCGGTCTTCGATTCTTTAGGGACATACCAGACATGTATGTCATCCTTCACAAAAGTTTTTTGGGCTTTATGGAGCTTAGGCTGATAAATAAACTTTAAATGAGGGTACTTAGAAAGTTGGTGTCGTGACGAAAGTGTGCATGGATTTCAAAACATGTTTACACCAAAATGAACTTAAATCTGTTTTCCGCGAACTTTTGAATTCCCCTATAGGATGATCTCGAGATACAGAGCTTTTAACTGAGCCCTTACACAGTGAAAAATTTCAGGATTAAAAACAATAATGTAAGCGTGAAAGTAAGACTTGGGGTAATCGTGTCTTATCAAATTATTCCCTTCTGTCTCTAGCTAAAGTCTGAATTATACATCTTAAAATGTTTTACTGAGATTTAAATACTTAGGACTGCTGCATGTGTATATCCTACATTACTTAGACAATTGAAAAAACATAGAAGTAGAGATAAAAATAGCGTTTTTATTATCTGGATATCTGCACTCCAGTGTTTTTCCCATTTCTGAAGATTGTTCTTGGAATCATAATAGCTTCAAACTGCGGGCAGTTGTTGCAGTTTCTCCTCCGTTCCCGTGCATGGTCACAGAGGTACTTTTCCCAGCGCACTTGGTCCTGCAGATTGACAGGCCTCTCCAAGGTACTCGTCACCTTAGTCTGTGGCTGGTCCTCCTGCTCTGCCTACTAAGTAAGCACACCCAGCTTCAGGCAGCGTGATCCCAGCTGTTTGTGGTGCCCTGCACACACGCACTTCAGCACCTTGGACCTCTCTGCTGAAAAGGCAGATGCAGAGCAGCTTCTCACTACTTGACACAGAGATCTGGCAGGGGCGGGTTTCTCCCTCACTGCCCATCTCTTGCTAGTGACAGTGGAATAAGTGTTCTTGTACTTTGAAGGTACCTGGTCCAAAATTAAGTACTGGCTTGAAGGACTGTGTATCAGAACTGCACTATTCTTTTAGTTAAGCATGGCCATGTGAGCTTTTAGTTTTCAGATAATATTAATGGAATATGTGTGATTTAAAGATGAAAAAAGTTTCAATACATACCTGTTTGATTTTTTTTAAATAGACTGTCTTGTGCTCTAAAATGCAGTGAGTGAAATGATTTTCTTGTAACATTCAGTGAAAGATGTGTAGATTACTTCCACTTATCGCCAGTGTCATTCACAATGAGTAATAATGTATGTATTCCTTTGAAATGGAGCATGCAAGTGATGATCTTATTAAGATTCTGAAAATGTCCATTTGAATTTTCGTGTAGTTAGAGGGTAGTGAAGAGGTCATTAAAAGCTCTGTTTTCTGGTACATCGCTCTTATGGGCAGACATGTTAGCATTGTTTCCTGGGTTAGGATCACAGAGGAAGCATGCAGTCAGTAGTTCAGCGGAGACTGAAGGGCATATCACACAGTTCACCTGCCCAGGAATTTAGATATGGGTTGGCTAGAATCTAACTTGCTCCAAGTCTAGGTAAAGCAAAGAAAACCTAATAACTAAGCATGAATTTTCAAACTAGGATTATATTCTATTATTTAATTTCTGGTTTTATGAATAACACAAAGCACAATCAAAACCAGCATTAATATTTTAGTAATGATACGTATTAGATTTGCTAGTCAGATTTAATACCTTTTTAATTGTGTTTAAGTTGAAATTAGTTTAAATTTTATACATTTCATTTTTTCTGTTCTTTCTATAAAATCTTGAGATATTCCATGGAAGGTGATGTTTTACATTTTTTTCATAATTGTTTAAGCATATTCACATAACTCTGGACTCCATCCTCATAAAGACATTACCACATAATTTATATCTGGGTTTCTATTGGGGACAAAATAAGTTTAAAAAAATCTGAAGTTTTATTTTATTTAATTCATACAGTTTCATTATATACGTCTATTATATGTAACTAAATTCAGGTCTTAAAATTCATTTACATCGTAACCTTGCCCTTGCTCAGTTGAAACGGTGATAGGTTGATACAAAGTGCTCTCTTATTAACGCATCATTTCATTAGCACATAGTTTAGGTGATTGCTACTAAAAACTGAACCCTGTGTTTTGATTCTTCATATCCGGCCATACAGCTCATTTAAGAAATCTAGACTGAGATTGTTCTAGTGCTGCGGTACTTACTCAAGAGCTGAGATTTAATTAAGTGGATTTAGCCAATAAACAAATCTCCTCTGATTCTCCAGGGCTGGAGTTACAAACAAAAGTAAGAGGTCATCACTTCCCCTCAGTGCTGTGGTTGGATATTGATTAGCATTTGAATGGAGCTTGCCTAAACTAAGCACTTTCCCACAGGTGGATTCAATTGATGGATATTTGTAGCTTGTGGGCTATGCTGTATGTTTGATTCCAAGATAAAATCTGATGGCTTAATACAGAGACATCTTATTCATCCATAAGCAGGCTGTGGAGCAGTCATCTGAGCCACTTTACCATGATATGTCGCTGACCATAGGGAGATAGGGTACTGTGGCAAGCTCAGTGTGAAACCTTCTGCAATTCATGAGAAATACACTCACCACTCATCCTTGCACCCAGGGATTTTTTCGCATCTTGATGGATAAGGAAATGCTCAGGATGGAGTTACCAGAATAGGTTATGGATATTGATGAATTCTGAAAGCCTAAAAATGTAAACGCACGATTGACTACTATTCAGATTGAAACTGTCCTAGTTTCTCAGGCCAGGTTCTGTTATTTCCCAAGTCTAATGAGAACCAGAAGTTTAGGGATTTTCCCTCGAAAGTGAACAATAAGAGTACTCTGCGTGATTGAAATAGAGATTCCTATTTTACATCAAATGTTTGTGAGATAATTTCAAACCTTTTCTGCTTGGGTTTGCTTAGCCTTGTCTACGACTGTCTAAAATACATGAAGGGAATAAATGAACAAATAAACGTTTGGTTGGAGTTGGCAGGAAAGTTCTGTCGCTGAACAAGATCACGTTATGGCTGGAAAGGTTTGGTAATAGTTTTATTTCCACTGTGCAAAGCCAGATAATCTCAGCCAAGCAGCAGAACAGCATCTGTAGTCAAAATGGGGAAAGTGGTGGCAATTATGAACGTTAGTGAATTCTGGCAGCACACACCATGTGAAGAGGAACACATGAGCACGTAGGGCCTTGAGAATATTTGACACCTTGATTAATGGCAAGGCTTAAGTGCTTGGTCCAGAATGCTCCATTTTAAGGTGTTCTAAGAACCCGTGTCATTGCAGACTTGCATATATATTTTTACTGTTGTGCACTTCCAGCTTCCTACCAGAAACAATAGCAAGCATTTTTACATGCTGACTGCGTGCTTTAAAAAGCATTATATCCTTGGCCGGCGCTGTAGCTCACTTGGTTAATCCTCTGCCTGCGGCACCAGCATCCCATATGGGCGATGGGTTCTAGTCCCGGTTGCTCCTCTTCCAGTCCAGCTCTCTGCTGTGGCCTGGGAGGGCAGTGGAGGATGGCCCAAGTGCTTGGGCCCCTGCACCCGCGTGGGAGACCAGGAGGAAGCGCCTGGGTCCTGGCTTCGGATCGGCGCAGCACTGGCCGTAGTGGCCATTTGGGGAGTGAACCAGCGAAACAAAGACCTTTCTCTCTGTCTCTCACTGTCTGTAACTAACTGTCAAAAAAAAAAAAAAAAAGCATTATATCTTTTTCATATATGAGCTCATTTCATTTCTGCATCAACTCTGTGAGGCCAGTACTTTTTCTTTTAATCTTCCTTTCAGATATCGGAAAAGAGAAAATCAAGGAATTAAGTTCCTTGTCTGTGGTTACTGTAGTGGGTCTGACTGTGGAAGCTATACTTCTCTGATTTCTTGGGATAAAGAATGAAATGTTAATGTTCAAGAGGAAAATTTGTATTATCTTCAGAAGACCATTGGAGCTTTTTAAAAATTAATGACCATTTTTAATGAAGTGTTTTTGAGGGAAGGGGAGAGTAGAATATATAAACTCTTAAGTATTAATATGAAAAGCACATTTTAACTATTGCTTTACTTTTCCACTTCAACAGTTATAACTTTATGAATCTCTGATTTTTGTCAATACTGGGGAATATTCCATGTAGATTTAAAGAAATATTGAAAAATTTGGTTGCTATCCTACTGAGTGTTGAATTTTTAAATGTTTTAATTAGAGGACATAATAATTACTGTATAATCATGTATTAGATTATTTAAATAGTATTTTCATCCAAACTTTATAATTTATTATTTTTTAAGATTTATTTATTTATTTGAAAGAGTTAGAGAAGGAGAGGCAGAGAGCAAGAAAGAGAGAGGTCCTCCATCCACTGGGTCACTCCCCAGTTGGCTGCAATGGCCAGAGCTGCACCCATCGGAAGCCAGGAGCCTGGAGTCTCTTCCAGCTCTCCCACACAGGTGCAGAGGCCCAAGGACTTGGGCCATCTTCTACTGCTTCCCCAGGTCATAGCAGAGAGCTGGATCAGAAGTAGAGCAGCTTGGACACAAACTGGCATCCGCATGGGATGCCAGCACTGCAGGCGGCAGCTTTACCCGCTACCTCGCAGCACTGGCACCTAGAATTTATTACTAATAGAAATGTTTCTTATAATCCATGTGTGTAATAAAGTGTGGGCAAGGACTGTGGGCATTATATTCATTCTCATGTTCTCAGCAAATAAAATGGCTGTCAGCACACAGTGTTCAGTTTGTTAATGAATGGTGGATGATGAATTTAAATATTTTGAGCTTATTCAAAAATATAATGTTTTCTTTTTTCTCCTACATATTAAACATTATTTTTAATGAGTAAAAATAGTAACATAGGCAACAGTAAGAATTTGAAGCAATTGTGCCTTTTCTCAATCCCCACCCCAAGCTGTGTTCTTGAGTTCAGATAGGAAGGAGAAGTTCTCATTGGTTTCTGAGCAGTACCCTGTAAGCAGCTGATGAAAGGATAAATGGATGATTGAGCAAACTGTATGATTGAAGCTTTTGTCCTTTTATTCATACTTAGTTTGAAGAGGTCACAGGTGTAGCCGCACAGTGTTTGGGTGGCTTATATCAAAGGCATAAGACAGGAATGAGGGGCTGCACGCTCTGAGCAATAACCTTGGATTTCTGGATTGAGCAAGCCTCACAGGCCATGAGCTCCTACTGTCTGCTGCAACTAATCATGCCGTATGTAGTATCACCACCAGGAAATCACTTAGCTTCTGTGTGAATACTCTCTTGTAACTTGGGGTTAGTGCCGGCTTTGGTACACGTGACTTCAGGGTGTTTTCCTAGTGGCTCAGCCCATTGGCACATCATGTACCAAGGTTGGGTTTCCTTAAACAAGGCATCTCTTCAAATATTTGAGGATAGCATTCATTTGCAGAGGCTGCTCTACACCACCATACTACATGAGGCATTTTTGAAGTCAGTGTTGATGATGTGGATGGCTACCCCGTCTTTTCTGGATTACCCTCCCCAGAGCTGACCCTGTTTTGACTGTAAATATCTGACAGCGACAGTATCGAGCATTGAATCATTAGTTATTTCTTTCAAGTTTCCAGTGATTCACTATAGTTTTCTCAGAAAGAAGAGGTGCTAAGTGAGTTTTCTGAAGACCTGATTGGTCTGTGTTTAAGAGTGCATGTCTTCACTCACAGTGTAAGTCCTCCACAGGCACTTGCTCCAGACATCGTCATATGTTGACATTCCTGTTTTCCGTCCATGTGTACATTTTCATCAGTACTCCCTGTCCATTCATGCTGGGGCCTGCAACCCCATTCATAGCCCTTTGTACCTTGTTCCCTCCACCATGTTCTGGAAAATGAGAAGTAAATATACTATTTTTTAAAGTTCTTTAATTTTTTTTTTTTTTTTTTGACAAGCAGAATGGACAGTGAGTGAGAGAGACAGAGAGAAAGGTCTTCCTTTGCCGTTGGTTCACCCTCCAATGGCCGCTGCGGCCAGCGTGCTGTGGCCGGCACTCCGCGCTAATCCGATGGCAGGAGCCAGGTGCTTCTCCTGGTCTCCCATGGGGTGCAGGGCCCAAGTACTTGGGCCATCCTCCACTGCACTCCCGGGCCACAGCAGAGAGCTGGCCTGGAAGAGGGGCAACCGGGACAGAATCCGGCGCCCTGACCGGGACTAGAACCCGGTGTGCCGGCGCCGCAAGGCGGAGGATTAGCCTAGTAAGCTGCGGCGCTGGCCAAAGTTCTTTAATTTTTTAACAGAAGCCCCATAACCTACTCCCAGCTCCCCACATGATGAAACAAGAAAACAATGCTGCAGGTATCAGTGACAGCAGGATCTCAGGAAACACCCAGGAAGGTCAGCCCCACCTTCCTTGTCCATGATAATTTCTAGGAATTCAGATAGCACACTCCAGCATTTCTAAGAAATACACAGGTCTAGTGTATTTGTTATTTGATATATACAAGGGGCCTGCGCTGTCGCATAGCCAGTTAAGCCGCCCCCTGCAGTGCGGGCATCCCATTGGACACCAGTTCCAGTCCCCACTGCTCCACTTCCAATGCAGCTCTCTGCTGTGGCCTGGGAAAGCAGTGGAAGGTGGCCCAAGTGCTTGGACCCCTGCACCCATGTGGGAGACCCGGAAGAGGCTCCTGTCTTTGGATTGGCACAGCTCCATCTGTTGCAGCCAACTGGGGAGTGAACCAGCAGATGGAAGACCTCTCTCTCACTCTCTGTCTCTCCTTCTCTGTCTGTGTAACTCTGACTTTCAAATAAATAAATAAATCTTAAAAAAAAGAAATATACACTAAAATTATTAGAACTCTTTGAATATTAAAGTAATTAAATAATGACCATGAATAATATTAATTAGCCATCACAACACTGGCTGACATCATTTAATTAATTCCACTTTCAGTTTATATTTTGTTTAAATTCCACAGAGGAAAATAAGTATAATAATATCATGAATTACATCAATGTTTTATGTCCTTGTAGGACAGCAAAAATATTTTAAGGATCATTTATTATATTTTTTAAAATGTAAATTCCGAAGCATCAGGATTAGGGAGTTATTGTTATAATAGTCACACTTTAAAAGAACACAACTGGATTACATTTCAGCAATTTCTGTTTATTGATTGTAGGAATTAGCCATCAAGCACAACAAAATTCATATATGATGTAATTGAAATCAGCTATCAAGTCAGTGATCATTTCTTCTTAGGGATTGCTATGTGGGCCATAGAGCTTGCTGCGTTCAGGGACAGTCTTGGTGGGACCAGATGCACCCATAAGCAAGGTCATTCACAGCTGTGAAGTCCTGAGGACGTGAAAATGTTCACAATCAAGGTCAAAAACAGTGTCTAGCAGTTTTCTGTTTCCCTGTCATAAAAGGCTATCAATAAGGGTTTCTTGGTCTCAGTATCATTCTACAGAAGGACGTATATGAATTTATTGCCCATTAAACTTGGCTGCTTAGAGCAGTCATGTACTTTCAAGCCTCCTGTCTACTGAGGTTGATCACATTTGTGTTAAACATGGATACTGCATTTTTCCAAATCCAGATAAAATCGGAAAGATGCCATGATCAGTCAGCTATTAGAACTGAAGAGTGAATTTACAGTAACAAAGTGAAAAAGCAAAAATAATCCAGGTAATGTCCACTATTGGAGATATATTTATATGTTCTCTCTGTCACTAGTTTTGTTGAATCAGGTGCATTCTTTTGTCATGGTATATCATGAAGATGATTGATCTTATTGTTGAGCACCTGTTCAAATAACTTTCTGTATTAGAATACTGAAACTAAAATACATTTAGTAAACTGTAGTAATCATGCAGTTTTTTTAGAGTTTATTAGGAGCTGAGTTATGAATCAAATCTTCTTTTTAAAGTGTTCTAATGTAATACAGAAAGGAGTGTTATTTTGAAAATTTAGTTATATGTCTCAACCAAATACCATGGCATAGCAGGGTGAATAAAATATCTATTATATACCACAAGATATTAGAGGAGAGAATTTTGAATTTACTTGTCAAAAATAATAAAAGTTTAAGGTGAGGTTTACGCTAATTACTGAGTAGATTATTGTCCAAAAAAATACATGAATCAGATCATTTTGTGCTTGATGAATATTTACAAAATTACATACCATCATTTTTAAATAAAAAAACATTCTCCTTTGAAAATAATTAAATATGCCGGCACCGTGGCTCACTTGGTTAATCCTCCACCTTGCGGTGCCAGCATCCCATGTGGGCACTGGGTTCTAGTCCTGGTTGCTCCTCTTCCAGTCCAGCTCTCTGCTGTGGCCCAGGAGGACAGTGGAGGATGGCTCAAGTGGTTGGCTCCTACACCCGCATGGGAGACCAAGAGGAAGCACCTGGCTCCTGGCTTCAGATCGGTGCAGCACCAGCCGTGGCGACCATTTGAGAGTGAACCAGCGGAAAGAAGACCTTTCTCTCTGTCTCTCTCTCTCACTGTCTATAATTCTATCTGTCAAATTAAAAAAAAAAGTAAATAAGAAGTCACAGCACACTAAAAAGGAAAAACAGTTGACTATATCAAAGAAAAAGTAAATTTTTAAAAAAAGATTTGTTTATTTGAAAGGCAGATTTATAGAGAGGCAGAGGCAGAGAGAGAGAGAGAGAGAGAGAGAGTGAGTGTTCTTCCATTCACTGGTTCACTCCCGAGATGGCCAAAACCCTCTGAGCTGCGCCAATCCAAAGCCAGTAGCTTCTTCTGGGTCTCCCATGTGGGCCATCTTCTACTGCTTTCCCAGGCCACGGCAGAGAGCTGGCTTGGAAGTGGAGCAGCTGGGACTTGAGGCGGCACCCATATGGGATGTCAGCCCTGCAGGCAGCAGCTTTACCTGTGCCAGCCCCAGAAGAAGTAGATGCTAAAATCCGTCTATAGTTATGCAGATACACGAGGGCCTTTAAAAATATTTGGGATTAGTTGCTTTCTTTTCATTTTATATAAGTAAACTGGATTCTGCATGAAGCTATAGAAAATACACAGTATTAAATAATGTTGTGCAGAGAATACAAGACCAGAAATTAAAATTTACCCATTTCAGATATTAATTTGCCAGTTTATAGTTTAATCACTTAATTCAACCTGAGTTCCAAAGACCTCATTCAAACTGAATTCCTAAGACATTCAACTGACTTAGTGGACCAGAGAATTCAAGATGTTGTTCCTGTGAATTCTGTTTGACATGCCTCTTACAAGAAAAGCAAGAAAAAAAGATAGTATGTTCCCACATTCTCTGTTGGAAGGCAGTAATGATGGTCTAAAACCAGATGACAGGGTGTCTTTATCCAAAAGACTTTCTTTTTTTATTATTATTATAAACACTTTTATTTAGTAAATATAATTTTCCAAAGTACAGTTTATGGATTACAATGGCTTTTCCCCCCTATAACTTCCCTCCCACCTGCAACCCTCCCATCTCCCGCTCCCTCTCCCATTCCATTCACATCAAGATTTATTTTCAATTATCTTTATATACAGAAGATCGCTTTAGTATATATTAAGTAAAGATTTCATCAGTTTGTACCACACAGAAACACAAAGTGTAAAATACTGTTTGAGTACTAGTTATAGCATTACTTCACATTGGACAACACATTAAGGACAGAGATCCCTCATGAGGAGTTAGTACACAGTGACTCCTGTTGTTGACTTAACAATTTGACACTCTTGTTTATGGCTTCAGAACAAAAGGCTTTCGATGAGCATTGAATGATGCTTATGTTGAGAATGAAGTTTGTGTCGCAGAAGTGACCTCTGCACATGCTACGGGGTGCCCTTGAAGGGAGCTGTTTTGTGCTCTCAACATTGCTGGTGCACTTATCACACAAAAAGAGACTCCTAAAAGTTTTGTTACAATTTGTGTAGAATAAATATTCAGATAAATGTTCAGCTGAATCCATTTGGTTAAAATTGATTAATTCACTGTTGAAGTAATGATGAAGTTGATTAGTAAAAATAGTAGAGTTTGAAGGAACTTTAAATAGCTGTGGGAAATGTAATTAAAATAAGTTTGTTATAATACAAAAATTTTTTGAAATCTATTCACAGCTTTTATTGTACATACGTCTTATGAGTTATTTGGAGACACCTCATAAAATTTTCTTTCTCTGTACCTGATTATTATAGGAACTTTAAATTTTGTTAAAATATAGTAAGTATTTACTTCATTTTGCATAAGAGAGACCCAGCATTTAATTGGGTAGCTGTTGATTTTAATCACATTTCCAGTTCCTGAAGATGAAAAGAAAATCATAGTTCAATTGAATAGTAGTTGTCACTCAAAGTGGCTTATTAAACTAGCATACTACTGAGAATGTAATATCCAAATAAAAGGCAAGTAGGGAAATTTGACAAACTGATTAGTCTCAGCACTAAGGAAGTTTTTCCTAAGTGTCTAATTTAAAATATAATAAAGCAGTCTTTTGATATCCTTACCATTTTATCAAACTAAAATGAAGAGTTTGAACTGATCTTGTAGACTCATTCATTCATTCATGCACACAATACTTATCGAACATGCACTTTGTACTGGGCACTGCTAGAAGTAAGAGATATGAATATTAATAACACATGTTCTGCCTTTAATATGTTCACAGTTTAGTAGAAGATAAGACGAGAGGAAAGATGGACATACGTCTTATTTTGCTGTTGGAGTTAGAGGTGAGTCAGGGAGAAAAGATAAAAGGTAACAGATTGCTTTTTATGAAATAAGGATGGTGGTGATCTCAGGGTGGAGCTAAAGTGGATGTGGTTCAAACACTGAAGCGAGTGTTGTTTAGTACACATCTGAATCTACAGAGCAGAGATGGACAGTGAATTGGCAAGCTGTGGCAAAGTCTTCTGAAATAGAATATGAGAAAATTACACACGAACTTCCACAAGCTTGTACATTTCCATAATAAAACAGCCCATGCAATGCATCTTGTATTTATTTGTCATGAGAAGTGACCTTGAATGACATGCTGGTGCAGAATTACAGAGTGTGGCGATGGCAAGGCCCACAGCTGCAGTGGAGAGAGGCAGGTCAGCTTCACGATTGTGCCACAGTTCCCTGCAGAGCCGTACACTGACCAGTCCCCTGCAGAAAGCGTGCTCTTGACAAGAAAGGGTAAGAGGTGTTGTTGAGTTTGTTGTCAATCAAAACAGCCATAGGAATTCTTCTGGAAGAGGACTGTTGACACCCAGTGTTCAAGAGCATACAAGCAGCTCTGCGGCGTGGGTCAGTGAACTTGTAGACGCAAGGATGGATGTGACAATGCCGGATTGTACTGCTTGTCAGTGGTGGTGGTAGGAATGTTATCTGTCACAGTTCTATGCATGGACTAGGTACATTTTCATTTTCCCTTTTGCCTCACTGGCCACACCCCCTTTTTTTCTGAACGCTTCAGCTTTCTCAGCCCCTAAATGTTGCAAGACTGTTCCATTCTTTTCTCCTTATCCACCCTCCTTACTCCACCCCCGACCCCTGCCATCTTTGCCTCTCTCCCCTCGCCACTGCAACTCTTCTTGCTGAGCTCATTTGGCCCCAAAGTTGTAACCACCAACTATGCGGGAGGAAGTCCCAAATGTGTATTTTTAGCCCTGACCTCTGCCTGAGCCCATGCATCGTCTCCATTGGAGATTTGATTGTCATCGGAAAATACAGATGACAGAAACAAAAGTTGAGTCTCAACACCCAGACCCACAACTCTCTTGCTCCATTAATCTCCTCCATGTCAGCAGACTGCTGCATTGTCTAAGCTGCTTGGGCCAAAACTCTGGACCTTGTTCCTGCTACTCCCTTTAACCTGCTCATCACATCCTATCCTTTCAAAAGTTTTGTCAATTCTGCCTCCAGAAATGTACCCTGAGTCCTTGCTTTGCCATCCTCACCGCTCCCACATTAGCCATCCTCAGTTGTCAATTAGCTGCCCTTAGGTGAATCCCTCACCAGATCTGCTCCTTCTGCATCCCTGTAATCCAGGTTCCTCAGAGCAGCAACAACAGTGGTGGTTCTTAAAATGGGGGAGGATCTGTGGCACTCTGTGTTGAACGTGTTTGTCGTTCCCTGTTGCTGCTGGGGTTCCGTCCTTCCCCTTGCCTTGGCTGTCCACCCTGTGACTGACACACTGTGATCTCTGACCTCAGAACTTGTCTCATGCCAGTCTCTGATGCACTTGCTGGACTCTGCCATACAAGTCATTCTTAAATTTCCTGGGCTTCCCCGACGTATCCGCCCCAGCTGTGGACCTCTGTACTCAGGAAGCTCATGGTTGTCTGCCTCATTTCATTTGTCACCTTAAAGGTACCTTTGTTGACCATCCAGCCTGAACCTCGGCAGTCTACCTGTGTCTCTCTCACTCCCTTCACTACCTTTGTGGTCTCCTGGGGCAGCACTGAGAGGGGGCTTTAGAAAGTTCATGGAAATGTGGAATAAAAAGTAAATTGTGGTGCAGAGGACTTTGAATTCCATGCACATGAAGAGTTTTCAAACATTTTACTGACACGCATCATCTGAACAAACTATACGTGGGTTTCAAAATTGCATCAAACTACACTTAGCTTTTGACTACAAACCTTTTAAAGTATCCTCAGATCTCTCCCAATACTATTTGTAATTCCTTCGTGATGCTTACTACTCCAGGACTTGTTGTTAGAGTGTGTGTGTGCTTCTTTGGGACCATGTCCTCCTGTGAAATGCAACCTCTTTTTAAAAGTACAGCTTCATCTGCACTGCCATGGCTGAGTCCCCAGCATCCAGGAGAGAACAGCGGCCGAAGGATGTGTGGAGGGGAGGAAAGAAATCCTGCAGCTCACTGGGTTCTTCTATCCTCAGAGGCTGTAGAAAGATTGCCAAGAAATGATAATAATAATAAAAGCTGACACAGAGCTGGAGAAATGGTTGTGCTTATTATTCTGACACTGTTCTGTGAGCTAGGCTTGACAAGAGTGCGTTTTTAGACATCACATTCCCATATTTTAGCAACTTTTCACATTCTTTAAATCTCATAATTTTTGCTTAATTTCCTTTTTGTTCTTTAAAAGGCTAGGTGTCAAAATAAAATTTGATCTGTGGCAACCGAATGTTAGCGTTTTGAAAAGTATGCAGGAGGCAGAAAGAACAGCAATGCCTGCTGTTCACTTACAAACCTAACTCATCTTGCGTTGGAATCAGTGCATGGATAACCACCCATGGAGAGCTGATAGGAAACAGTGCTTTGACTGCAGAGGCATCTTATTATTTTCAGCTGTTTACAGAACAGACCATCATTCAAAAATATGCTGTCACTGCGGTTATTTTAGGACAGAGGGGGAAATGTGTCCCAATAATCTGACTCCTTAGTGAAGAGAACAGGAGACATAGGGAAGTGGTAGGTTATATAAATGGCCAAAGTTTCATCTATAATGCTTAGCCTTCCACTCCTGGATTTTCCCTGCAGTTTTAAGTGTGGATTGTGCATAGCAGGAGTTCGGATATGATACACATATTCCCAGCAGGAGGCAGTTCAGCGTAATTATTAGAATATGAATCCTGGGCTTAGTGCACCCATATTTGAAAACAAATTTCACCTCTTCCTCACTGTGTAAGTAATTTCTTCTTTTTGAAGTAAGGGTTAATTGATAAATGCCTGCCTCACCAAGTTGTTTTGAGTAGTAAGTGAGAGACTATGTCTCTGTTTGTCATCTTCGCACTTAGCCATTGTTACCCAGGTCATTAATGCCTTTCCCACCTTGTGGATCCCAAAGGTTACATGAGAATAATGTCTCAGTAGGAGAACCTGTGGTAGTAGTATTTGGTTATGGATTCGTTAGACATCCAGAGCAGTGCTTCCCAGTGGTACACAGGTAGGATGCAGACTGTTATCTTAGAATTTGATAGATGCCAAAATGCATTTAGTAAGGTTTCTGTGAATCAAGACTTTCAGGACCTTTAAGATACTAATGAATATAGATATGTTCATTAGGTTTATTTAATCATTATACATATGTATATCTTACATCACTTTGTATCTAAAAGCTAATATGTAGTTGCATGTTGTTTAGCTGTAGGTTTTTAACCTTTTGTAAGCATATACCTAGTGTTTGTGGACCTCTGTACTCAGGATGCTCGTGGTTGTCTGCCTCATTTCATTTGTCACCTTAAAGGTACGAATGTTAAAATAGATTATGTGTTTTCCACAAGGGATGTAAATTGTACAAGACTTTGCACAAGTGGGGGTGTTTTCCACAGAGAGCTGGTGACTTTCTGAATTTGCAGATATTGAAAGCATGCTTGCTTAGACATACCACATTCCTCTGGTCAGGGTAGACCTCTTTTCTCAAGCATGAAGACGCTCATCTGTGAACCTGAAAAGCTTTAATTTTCCAGCATTGTCCTGGTGTAACATGGATGTCAGAATTTCAGATGAAATCGAGAGTAAGATGTAACTTAGACCTGCCCTGTTCCACTCTTCTTTGAAAGAAGCATTTTCCCGTGGTTTAAGGTAAATCAAATACTGATAGGGTGATTCAAGAGAGTATGTCTGTGTGCAGAGCAGAACTGATGATGCTTGTGTGTGCCTTTCCAAGAATATGTTTTACTCAGATGTTTCTATTTCTACTCCAAGAGGCAGCCTAGCCTAGTGATATGCATGTAAACGCTGGAGCCAGGTGGGCTGGTGTGAAACAGCTGTGCACTTTTCCAGCTGTGGGATGTGGGTCAAATTATTCAACCTCTCTGAGCCACAGTTATGTCATGTGAAAGAAGTTGAAAAAGCTACTCATTTTTTTCCCATTTATTTTTATTCTTTTTTTTGTCCTGTGTCTGGTGTCATATTCAGAAGGTGAGTACCCAGGATATTCAGCTGTTTTTTGTGTCTGGACCCAGTGGTCTTCTGCCTTCAAACGGGGCTGTTAGTGTTTGTCCCATGGGAACAAATGATTGTGTGGTGGTGGCCAGGACCATATGAAACCACGTGTGGTTTGTGCTTGGCTGGGTACCATATTTATCAGGAGCAAGTTTATGTCATTTAAAGGGGACATAAGTTCAGAAATCTTCTGTACGTCATGTTTGTTGGCCCTCGTGCCTCAAGTCGCTTCCTCAAGGACCTGGGGCATTATTGTTACTATGGTAGTTAAGGTCCAGTGAGTCCTGAGCTAAGTGTCTTTTTTGGTGTCTAGCCATCGCAGCAAGCTTATAAAGCAACCATTGTCATTGTCTCATCCTACACTGAAGTAAACTAAGGAAATTAATGACATGGCTAATTTGGAATTAGTGCAGTGTTAATTGGGCATACAATTCCCAAAACTCCAGATCCAGAATCTGTGCTCCTAATGACTCTGTAGTGTGGTTTTTTTTTTTTTTTTTTTTTTTTTTTTTTTCACTCTGTAGTTTTATGTGTTTCTCTGGGAAACCTTAAGGCCATAAATGAGCAAGTGCAAAGTCTAATTTTTGCTTTGGATAACTTAGGGCACGTTGAATTATCTGATTGGAAATGCTTGGGGCCAGAAGGTTTTTGAGTTTCAGATGTTTACAAATTGCGGAATATTTGCATAAACTTTACTCCTGATACCTTTAGTGCTTTTTAAGCCTCCGGGAAATTGGTACAGGTTGAGCATGCTTATCCTTAAAATCTAAAATCTGAATTACTAAAATATACCCCCCAATTTTTTTTTTTTAGTTTGGAGCATTTTGGATATCTTATTTTCTGATTCAGGGTGTTCAACCTGTACCAATCTCCCCAAAACTAAGTCTGCACTACAGACATGGTTGGCAGATGAAAGGGATCTGTTTGCTCACTCTATGTGTATCAGCCTCTAGCAGGAGTTACTCAGAGGGAAACTTCATTCACTTGTGACAAGTAAAGGAGACGGGGGAGGGCCTGGTTCTCTAAAGCTGTTTCCCTCAGAAGCAGTTCCCCACAGCTTATTGAGCCCAGGGTAAGGGTAGCGTCCAGGATTTAGAAAAACTGGAGTGCAAGGCCCTTTCTGCACAAGCAGTGTGCATCTGCATACCCTGTGTATCCAAGAAATCTGACCCAGACTCATCTTTCAGCTTACGTTGTCACTGGTAATGGGGGCTCTCTCAGTGCTGTGTTAAAAGATAGCTTTTCTGCTAAATACCAAGGTCAGTTGAGATTCTCGGCCCATGTTCATGTGCCCTTCTTGCCTAAATCCTTTTCTTTGGTTACAGTACATTTGTACCCATAAAATTGGATCATAAAACCCATAGCAGCATTATTCAGAATGGCCCCACATTGTACACAATCCAGAAGGCCATCAGTTGATGATGGGATGTACAAATATTATGGATCGGTGCAAAACATAGTCTGCAACACCAAAAGTAACGAAATGGCAATGCTGCTCCATCTGGATGAACCTCAGAAACAAGTCAGAAGCCAAATGCAAAAGACTACATAGTGCATACAAAGTGTATGATTCCATGTACGTGAAGTGTCCATGCAAATCTGTGGAGTCAGAAGTAGATTATCAGTGACCTAAACTGGGAGCTGTACTAGGGACTGACTGCAAATATCTTCTTGGGTAATGAAACTGCAAAAACTGTGTGACAGTTGTTGCACAAATATATACATTTATTAAATATCATTTTCTGAACAAAGGATTGTGAACTTGCAAGGGTGAATTTTGTTTGTTTAAATTTTTTTATTTGAGAGGCAGAGTCACAGCCAGAGAGAGAGAGAGGACGAGACAGAGAGACAGATCTTCCATCCACTGGTTCACTCTCCAAATGGCCACAACCGCTGGAGCTGGGCTGATTGGAAGCCAGGAGTCAGGAGTTATCTAGATCTCCAGAGGCCCAAGGACTTGGGGCTTTCCCCACAGCTTTCCCAGGCTAATAGCAGGAGCTGGATCAGAAGCAGAGCAGCAGGCCTGGAACCAAACTGGTGCCCGCCTGTGTGGGATGCTGGCACCTCAGGCAGAGGCCTAACTTACTGTACCACAGGGCCACACACACCCTCACAAAGGGTGCACTTTATCATATACAAATTGTGCCTTAGTAGCACTGTTATAAAAGGGACAAAGAAGCTGACTCAGGGTCCATAGAGAACCTCTGGAGAACTCAGTTTAGTGATAAGGATAAAACAGAGTGAAAGTCAAATTTAAGTTTACAGTCCATTAAAATTTTTATGATTTTTTACCCTCTTTCTAGAATTTACTGAGTAAGAGGCAAAACATTTTTAAGCATCTAGCACAAAAATAAATTTGCAGTAAAATAGAAAGTTTTATTTATTTAGAATTCTGTAGTGAGCTTATTTCCCTTGAATATGATAAACTGAATATCTAACTTTAAAAATAAATTAGGTCTTCACACTTCATTTAATTTTCATGTCTTCAGATGAGAATGTTGAAGGGAAAGTCGCAGCCTGTTACTAGATTCATGCATAGGGGTGATCTGAGCAGTGTGGAGGAAGTGGGCCACCTGTACTCTGTGTAGATAATTCACATGCCTCTTTGTAGTCAATAACCTAATTGCATTATGTTCTGCCCTTTAATTTTTACTTAATTCTGTTTTGTAAGACACACAGGACATTCATTTACTATTTCCCCATGTTGCACATTAGGTGTATGGGCCTTAAGTCCAAATCATGTAGCTTGCAGATAGCTGGCATGTGCCTCGCACGGTTCTTCTGAATGTGGGATTCTGCATGATCCTTTTATTCTGCAGCCCTTGTTTGAAATAACCTGTCTAACAAGTACTGATTAATTCTGTGGAGCCAATGGTAGATGCCATACCTGAGTTCTTAAACAGTTACATTACTCTACCTGATAAGCTGGTTTTAATATCATACAGTAAGCCAGAGCCGCATGCAAGTAACAAGGTTTAAAATGTGCCGTGGGACTGTACTGTAATGGTCTCTGCTACGTGTCACCAGGCACCTTCCAGTGAACAGATGGAACAGAGAGTGATCTCACACACATAGTCACAACACCTGTTTAGAAATAATGGTTCTGAGCGGTCATTTGTCATTCCTGTCTTTGAGCTTTGTGAAGAAAAATTAGGAATGTATTATAGATTATTTAGCTACTGTGCTGGCTGGCCATATATCAAAGCGAAAGAAGAGAGCCACACTGCTGCTTTTACAAAGGTGTGATTGGGCTCTGAAGTACCTCCAGGTCATTCACCCTTAGGAGTAGGCTCAATGATGCAGCTCCTTACGTCTCAGTCCCTTTGTTACAGATTCAGCAATTCAGTGCTAAAGAAAGACTCGCCTAAAGCCCAGGAATCCATTCTTATCCTTTTTAATTCTTTAAAGGTATGTAGGTTCTGATTGAAGGATATCTCTGTTCTTAGTCTAATTGTATTTTGTAACTTATATTACTGTCTGGTGCCTTCCCCCCACGGAATGCATTTCTACTTTGAACAGCACCATGGTTCCCCTTTCTGGCTGTCTCGAGGATTTATGCTCCTCACATGTGGCTGTGGGGATTTTCTTAGGAAGGCTGAGCATCAAGCCCGGGTACCTCATTTTGGGTCTGTGGCCCTCCTGCTTTCACTTCCTGCTGTCTGTGTTTAGTTACTGGGGTACTGACAGCAGGGAAACATGGGTACCTTTTCCAGAAAGCACTTTGCCTGGCAACGAGGTAAACGTTTCTCTGGTTGCATTTGTTTTCAAGACAGTTGTGTGTTTTGTTTTGTTTTGTTTTGTTTTTGTTTTGTTTTTTTTTTTTTCCTTAGGTATAGTGAGATGAGTAGGGTGGACTTACATAAAGCACATGCATTGACAAGTGTGTAGACACTTGTCAGAGCTCTCTGCACACATGTTGAATACTGCATTCTGTCTGTTGTGCATTTCTGGCCAAGCCTGGCACCATGCATTGTTAAAGACCAGGAAGCAAGTAAATTTGTTGGAACTCTTCTTCCCTCCTCATGTGATAAAGAAGAAAACAACAACAACAAAAACAAGGGAGCTTCAGTTTTTCTATGAAACAGCAGATTTTTTTATTTTGTTGTATGAAAATTGTATGTAAATCCTTTCCATTCAAGGTTAAACATCCTAAATCTGTCCATTGGTCTACATGTCTTATTTTAGTGCCAGTACCAGACTGTTTTACTTACAGCTGCCCAGTAGTGTGTCTCAAAATCTGGTATTGTGACACTTCTGGCTCTGTTTTAATTGTTCAAGATGGCTTTGGCTGTTCAGGTCTTTTGTGTTTTGATGTGCATTTTATGAATTTCTTCTAGTTCTGCGAGGAATGTCCTTGGAATTTGGATATGTCATCTTTGAGTAGATAAATTTATTTTATGCCTACTTTTCACAGTGTACAACCATTCTAGGATCCTTATTTTTATCTTTATAAATATTTCTTTTTATTTGAAAGGCAGAGTGACAGGTAGAAAGGGAGAGACAGAAACAGAGAGATAATCCATCTGCTGTGTCATTTCCCTTAAGTCTGTAACAGCCAGGACTGTTTTGGCCAAGGCAAAGCTGGGAGAGTGGCAGGTACTCAAGCACTTGGACTGTCATCTGCTGCCTCCCAGACACATCAGCAGGAAGCTGGATTGCAAGCAGAGACAGGACTACCTCCTAGGCACTTCATATGGGATGTGATAGCTTAACCAGCACAGCACCCAACCCTAGGGTCCTTCTTTGGTGTAGGTGTTTCTGCACCCTCGTTATCTTATCTGTACCAACCCCCAAGCCACTTGATTACTCAGTGGTCACCTTCCTCCCAAGTCCTGAGTTTCTTTCAGGATCAGTTCATTAGTAGCCATCTCTTTCTGACACCCAGATGGTCTGTTTCCTTCTTGATGAAACCGCAATGTGCATGATGAGAGAAGTTTCATGTAACCAAGGCTGTGCAGAGCGGTAGATTGTGAGGAACAAGTCTCCCCAGCCCTTTGTCATTTATCGATGCTTTCTCTAAATATTCAGAAGGACCTTACTTACAAATGAACAGTAGAAATTGACTCACCAATCTGCAACCCTGACAAGTTTTATTGGGGACTTTTTCATGAGCACAGGGAGACAACACTGGGGAAGAGGTTCCACCAACTGACCTCCCCCTGGGAGACGAACAGGAGTTTTTATTCAAGTTGGGAAGTGTGGCTGTATTCTCTTGGTCTCTGCCTTGTTCCCCACCTCCCCTCCGTACAAATAGCAGTTCAGTTTGCCCTCAGTGCCCAGTGCAGCTACAATAGCTTCTTCAGGATGCAATGTGGTTAACAACACGATGTTGCTCAGTGTCTCCTCCCTAGGAAGGCCGTACATTTGTCATACTGGGTTATTCAGGGCATGTTTACAGGTCGGGGAGGTCCCTAATGGGGCAGGGGAGGGGAGGGGTGTCTTCTGTGATTTGGATCTGGATGCTTCTGACTCCCAGTTGGTTTGCAGCTAGGGACAGATGCTAGTCAGTTTGGGAGGCTCCTGTTGTAGCAACTCCTGTTTGTATCCTGTATCATGTCAGTGGCAAATGCTCCAGTCCTCAAGGAAGCTGCTATTTGAGGTAAGCCAGGACATGCATTTCACAGGGTTGAGGTTTAAGTCTTACCTCTTCACTTAACTTCCAGGAATTCTAAGCTCATCACAACTCATTTTTTGTTATTATTAGAAAACAACAGACTTTATTTCACACTTCAATATCTAGTGACTTAATTCAGCATCTGTGCTTTCCACGAACTCAGAACAAGCCAAGGAATGAGTTCTCATTAGCAAGCAACTTAACTTTTGGGTTCTTCCCCATCATATATGTAATAATTACCTACTAACAAATACCTATCTATCTTTCGATGTAACTAATCTATTTAGATATAAATGTACCTCATTGTTCAATATTTTAAGTCTTTTAGTTATTATAATTTGTTTTAACCATACACTTTGGGAAGAACTAAACCTTAATTATAGTGAGTTTTGTAGCAAGAAGATTATAAAAATGGAAATAAAGTTCTAAATAATAGGAAGAACATGCTGCTTCTTTGCATGATACCATCTCTTATATTTTATTTTCTTTGGTAGTGTGGCTGACAAGATTAAGCTCAGGGAAAAATGTTATGAAAATGATTTCTATCTTCTCAAAATCCAAAGCCCCAAGATGGTGGTAGCTTTTCTGATTTTTCAACTTATAATATAGTCTCACTGCCATTTTAAATTAATTTTAAATGAATTCTGTATTAAAATCTGTGACACATAAGATACTACAAGGATTTTTTTACATCAACAGCTTTAACATGTTTCATGCAGTATGGAAAGAGAAATATGATAAACACACATAATATTGCATTTATTTGCTCATTTTTAATGAACTAAGAATGATTGAAAGCAAGAACAGTCCTACAAGTAGAAACCAACAAAGCCTGTAATTGTGGCTTTGGGACTCATAGGAGTGTGCATTTTTCCCTTGTGACTTCTTTGGTGTATTATTAGTAACTGTGTGCCTTTTGGGTGGAGACATCTTAATCTCTAGCCCACTCGGTTTGTGCTCTCTATGTGAATTTATTGTGAGCACTTGTAGTGCCTTCAGCTCAAGTTCAGGTAACAGTGTTTGGAATTAGCAGTGCTGTGAAAATGGAGACATGGTTTAAAAATGATCTCTTCTTTTGTATAGCTCAAAATACTGCAAATCTATTGGAAATTATTCTAGAGTATACTTGAGGTGGTTTTTCTTTTTAACTATTAACATCATTACAGTACATTTTAGTATCTAAATCGAAAATGTGGTGAATATTATAGAATATGTCCTGGAAGTGTAAAATGGACTCTGGAGACTTCCATGTGACATCAGAGGGTTTCTTTCCTGGGTAGGGCTTTAGTAGACCTGAATGTATGAGTGGAAGACTGGCTTGGGGCTCCCCAGGTAGATTTCAGAGGCCTGGGGTTCAAAATCTGTTCATCCTCTCTAGCTGTGTGTACTTAGGCCAGTTACTGAACTTGCATAGTCTCCTTAATTTCTATGTCTGCGAAGTAGAAATGACAATGCCTACTTCTTATGAGGATTAACTGAGGATGATTTATATACAGTTCCTAGCTAACCCCACACCCCGAATAAGCATCCAGCAAATGCTAGCTAATCTTGTTACTACTTATCTCTAGTATATACAACATTTGTCCTCTGAAAAGCTTGAGACTTAACACAGGGTTGCCAAGCAGAAAGGGAAAAGGAAATGCCCAGGTAAGCAAAGAGCAAGCGGCTTGGAAATGTCAGACAGTGACATTATAACAAGCGATGTTTAATTTTGCTCCTGTTCCTAATAAAAGAGTATAATGGGATGGAGAGGTGTACAGGGCAGATAGAAGGTGCAGGTTCACACGTGGGGGCACACAGGCAGGGCTTTCCAGAGTGCCTGACAGCTGGCCCCATTCCGTGTCTGCCAGAGTCAACAGAAAAGTGGATCACATTTGTATTTTCATTTAATGTGGCCCCTGGGTCAGAATATTTTATAACCTGTTGAGCTAAGTACTGGTCCTACTCAATGTTTCTGTGTAGCACAGTCACCATTCTTCATCTGAACCTGCGCCTGCAGAGACGTCTCCGTGCCTTTGCTGGAATAACAGATGATGCTTGTCTTTCTCAGATAGAACATTGTCACTAAGGGTATTTCATGTAGTGAAATAGTGTTGCTGGTATATGTACTTCAGTTGGTTTCTATTGTGAATTCATAAACCATATGGGAATTTGAATAACTTGAAATGGGAGCTTGGATAGAAAGCCTTCTTGCCCGACTTTCATTTATGGAAGAAAGATTCTTCTCTGCAACCAATTCATCTAACGCCAGCTGTTGACTAAAATCAAATATTTTTACCCATGGCTCTCTTCTGAGTAGGTGCTTTCCCAACATTTGTATGTCTTGTCGTCTCTGGAGAGGATAGGTATTTTCAGATTCTCTGACATGTGAGCCTCTTACATTCTCTTTAAAATTGCGCATTGTCCTGCACTGCTTATGATTTCTTATGGTAGCAAGACATGACTCCTTTATTTACTAAGCCAGTAAAAATTAGAATACTCAAATGTATACTTTCTTCTTTATATCATCTTAAGTGTTCAATCTCTGTGTTACAGTATCATAGGAAATTGGTAACATCAGAGCTGAGACATCAGTCCTGACATTGTGTGAGGCATAAAAGCCTGGTCACACACACCAAGAAATACACACATAGGCATACATGCACACATACGATGGAGGATGGAGAGAATGAATGCAAATTATAGTTATTTTAATTGATATGGAACTTTAATTTTCCCCACTATTACTTTTGAGTAGTTAGGATGAAAAACATCATGTTAGAGACTGTGTAAATGATGGAGATGTTTCTGTCTTTTGTTTTTGTTTTCAGTTTTTGAGATAACATTTTAAAATTACACTGCAGTAAAAAGAATGAATAAGAAGTTTAAAAAGTAAAAACAAACAGACTCTCATTTTGTGGAAATATAGACAGTATAAAATAATTGAATGGAAAAATGACCATTTCAACCGTATACAGTAAATTTTAAAGTAATCACAGATCATTAAAACCTTAGTAATATAATGTTCTTAAACCATTGGTTTGACAAAGTTGCAAAACAGAATTTTACCAAACTATGTTTGCTGCAACACTGATACATACAGATATTTCTTTATTTTCTCTCCCTTTTTTTTTTTTTTTTAATTTTAGCTCCCACATACAAGGGAGAACACGTGGTATTTGTCTTTCTGGGTCTGGCTTATTTCACTTAACATCATGTCTGAGTTGCTTCCATTTTGTTACAGATGATACAGTTTCATTTTTTATAGCTGACAAATATTCCATTGGGTATATATACTATATTTTTTATCCATTTTTCTGATGATGGACACCTTGGTTGGTTCCAAATTTGGGCTAAACAGTGCTGCTATGAACACGGTGGTGCATTGATTGTGTCTTTGATACATTGTGTTTAAGTTTTGGGGGTATATACCCATTGTGGGATTGCTGGATCATATGGCAAGTCTATTTCTAGTTTTTTTTAAAAATCTCCACACTGTTTTCCACAGTGGCTGTACTAATTTACCTTCCCACCAACAGTGTGTAAGTTTTCCCCTTTGTCTACATCCTCACCAGCATTTGTTGCTCTCTGTGTTTTGCATTTTAGCCATTCTGAGAAGGGTGTGGTGATATCACCTTGTGGTTTTGTTTTCATTTCCCTGATGGTTAGCAATGTTGAGCGTTTTCTCATATATTTGTTGGCCATTTGTATTTCTTTTTTTAAGAACTGTCAACAGGAGTCCTTTGCCTTTTCTTGACTGGATTGGTTGATTTTTGTTGTTGAGTTTTTTAAGTTGCTGATATATTCAAATATTAATCCTTTGTCAGGTGGTTTGCAGATTTTTTCCCCATTCTTTTGGATGTCTCTTCATTCTGTGGCTTTTTTTCCTTTTGCTGTGCAAAAGCTTCTGAGTTTGTTTTAGTCCCATTTGTTTAGCTTTGATTTTGTTGCTTGTGCTTTGGGGGGCTTATCCAAGGTGTTATCCTCTACACCAATGTCCAGGAAGGTTTCTCCTGTGTTTTCTTCCAGCGACTTAATGACCTCAGGTCTTAAACTTAAGTCTTTGCATCTTGAGTTTTGTTTTGTGTATGGTGAGAGGTATGGTTCTTATTTCATTATTCCACATATATACATCCTGTTTGCCTCCATCGCTTATTGAATAGATCCTCCTTACTCCATTGTATGGTCTGAGCAATTCTATTAAAAATCAGTTGGCTATACCTACAGGATTAATATCTGGGCCCTCTATTCTGTTCTGTTGATCTGTGTATCAGTTTCTATGCCAGTACCAAGCTGTTTTAATTACTGTAGCTTTATTGTATGCTTTGAAATAAGGTATTGTGATGCTTCTGGATTGATTTTCTTCTTCAGGATTGCTTTGGCTATTTGGGGTCTTTTATGATTCTATATGAATTTTAAGATTTTTCTAATTCTGTAAAGACAGCCATTGGTATTTTAATAGGGATTGCATTGAATTTGTAGATTGATTTAGATAGTATAGACATTTTAATGATATTAATTCGTTTAATACATGAGCAAGGAATATGTTTCCATTTTTGTGTTCTTGATGATTTCTTTTATCAAAGCTTGATAATTTTCATTGTAAAGATCTTTGACTTCCTTGATTAAATTTATACCGAAGTATTTGAGATTTTTGTGGCTATTGTAAATGGGATTCTTTCTTGATTTCCCTTTATATAAGTTTATCCCTTATATAAGTTTATCATTAACAGTAGTTTTTTGTATGTTTATTCTGTAACCTACATCTTTACTGAATTGGCTTATCAATTCTAAGAGCTTTTTGGTGGAGTGTTTAGGTTTATCCACATACAACATCATGTTACCTACAAACATGGATAATTGGACTTCCTCTTTTCTAGTTTCAATGCCCTTTTTTTTCTTCTCCTTTATTGCTCTTTCTAAAACTTCCAATACTATATTTTTAAGAGTGGACAACCTTGGCTTTTTCCTGAACTGAGGGGAAATCCTTTCTGTATTCCCCGTTCACTATAATACTTGGTTTGTACATAAAGCCTTTAAAATTTTGAGGAATGTTCCTGCTATACCTAATTTGTGGAGCGTTTTTACCATGAAGGGTGTTGGACTGTGTCAAGTACTGTCTCTGCATCAATTGAGATGACCATATGGTTTTTGTTCTTCTTTCTTTTGATGTGATTTATGACATTTATTGATTGTGAAAGTTGAGCCACCCTTGCATTTCTGGGACACATCCCACTTGTTTGTGATGTATGATTTTCTGATGTGATTTTGACTGTGATTTGCTAGTATTCTGATGAGAATCCTTGCGTCAGACCTAAGGATATAGGTCTGCAGTTTCCTCTTTATGTCATGTCTTTGGTATTAGTATCAAAGTAATGCTGGCCTCATGAGAAGAGTTTGGCATCCTTTTCCATATTTTGGAATAGTTTGGAGAGTTTTGGAGTTACTTCCTCTTTGAATGTTTAGTAGAATTAAGTGGCAAAGTCGTGAGGTCCCGGACTTTTCCTTGATGGAATACTTTGGATTGCTGCTTCAATCTCATTTCTTTTGATATGTCTGTTTAGGTAGTATCTTCTTGATTTAGTTTTGGTAGGTTACATGAATCCAGGAATTTATCCATTTCTTTGAGGTTGCTTGTTTATTAGCATATAGTTCTTCATCATAGTTTCTTATGAATATTAGTGTTTCAGTGGTGTCAGTTGTAATGTCTCCTTATTCATCTCTAATTTTATTTATTTGAGTTTTTCTCTTTTTTCTTTGTTAGTCTGGCTAGAGGTTTATGTATGTTGTTTACCTTCACAAAAAAATCAACTTTTTGTTGATCTTTTGCATTTTTTTTTTAGTTTTAGTTTCATTTATTCCTGCCCTGATCCTTCTTCTCACCTCCTGCTGATTTTGGGTATGATTTGTTATTGTTTTTCTAAGTCTTCAGGATGCATCATAGATACTTAATTTGAGACATTTCCATTTTTTGTAATGTAAGCACTGAATGCTACGATCTTGCCTTATAATACTGCTATTAGTGTATTCCAGAGATTTTGATACCTTGTGTTTTCAGTTTCATTTATTTCTAGAAAGTTTTAGATTCCGTTTTTAAATTGTTCAATGAACCATTGATTATTCAGTAGCATGGGTAGGTGGGGAGGTGTAGAGGGAGGAAGGGGGTATCATTATGTTCCTAGAATTATGTCTACAAATCACATTGAATCTGTTAAAAACTAATCCAAATAAAAATGAGAAAATCATGGAGATGACGTGTTTCCCACCTTCAGAGTGTTGATGGACATCATATATCTGTTTGGCATTTCCTGCAAATTACTGATTTATGCAATAATGAAAATTTCAAGTCACTTAATAAGTAAGTGAAAGATAGATAAATCTGTGGCTACCTCAGGCCTGGGAACTGAACAGACCAAGGTTGTTACCAAGAACCAAGGCTGTCTAATGCGCCATTGTGTCACTCTTGGCTTTGGTTTTAAGTTTGCTCTAATTATATTCAGTACTCAGACGTTACTTCAGGAATATCCGTGGCCAAAAGGAGGTAACTATCTGGTTTGTAGCCCTTTGGTGTCTTCTGAAATATACAGAGGAAATTCTCCCCTGCAGACAGCTCTGCAGTCGCCCCTTGTATACCTTATTGCCCATGGTTGTTAAAAGGAACACTAGAGGAGCAATCAGTTTTTAAAAGTTTACACCCCTCCAAATATGAAGTTAAGCTCAAACTGCAACAAGAAAATCGTAATACAGATCCATATTTGATCAATATGGTTATTTATTATTATTGAAGTATCATTGAAATGCAAAATACCGTGGGTTTTAGAGGCAGAAGAAATGACTGCAATCACTGTGGTTGTGTAGGAGAGCGTGAAAGTGATAAAAACATTTTAGTCACCTTATTTATATAATTCTGTAATTTGTCCTTATAATAGCACCTCTCACAGATGCAGACAATTGTTTCTAGGATTATTTGTTGATTTTATGTTGCTGCCTCCATACAGGAAATTTGTAAGCTCAGGAATAATGACAGTTATTCACCTGTGTGCCTTCCCTTATTAAATTAATCTGACAATGAATAAAGGATTTAGAGGATTTGCAGAATTGCCAGTCCAGGTAAAGGGTATATCATTCAAGCCGTGTGCAAGTCGTGAAAATGCAGACAGAGGCATGGATCTTAGGGTGAGTGTGTCAGTCAGCTTCTCATCACTGTAGCACAATACCTACTTCTGCAGGAGGGAGTTTGGTTTTGCTCACAGGTTTGGAGGTTCACAGTGCAAGATCTGGCAGCACCGTTTGTTCTGCCATCTGGGGAAACCAGAGGATGGCAGTGACGGATCTTGTGCCGAGGATCACACGGTAAACCAGGATGCCCAGAGTGATTAGGTCCAACTCATTCTCCTGTAACAAACCCTCGTGAGAGAACTACCTTCCAAAAGCAGGCCCCTAAGGACCTCCCTTAGTCCCACCTCCGAACACTGGCTGGACTGTACTATCAACTAATGACTGAGTCCAGGAGCCTTGTCCTACTGAAACCACCATCGTAAGTGTAGTAGAAGATGGGATGATGGTACAGGACTTGAAATGCCTGGATTCTTTTCAACAGCCATCAAGGAGAACTGAATGTTTTAGATTTGGACTGTGATGCCAAAAAAGCTTTGCTTTAGTGGGACATTCTTGGCAGTATATTAGATACACAAGGGAAGAGAGTGCCTTCGGACTGCTGGCCAGAGTTACTGAGATCCTGATTTGGGGTTAATAGAGGAAGAAAACTGCACTAAATGCATCTCCAGCCATATTAGAAGAGAGAATTGAGAGGACTTTAAGTGAAGGGGGATGCGTTCACAATGCAGGACTGAGGGAAACGTGACAGCAGGAGTGCCGATAGCAGAGGCCTGCAGTACATTGTTTCTGCGCTTTAGAGGGTGTACACCACAGAGACAGGGCAGGGGGTTTCCAGCGATGACTTGGTTCCACATCCCTGAGTTTGTAACGTAAGAGACGTTTCAAATTAGAAATTTTGCAGAATAGATGCAAACTGGAATTAAAGAGTTAAATGCAGTTAATTATGAGTAATTCATAGGTGCCTCAAGAAGAATCTAAGATTTCAGAAGTGTGTTAAAAATAAGGCTGTGACAGAAGGACAATGGGATATGTTGAAAAGGAAATATTGGACTACACTGACAAATTTTGCCCAACAATTATTTAATTGTTCCCTAATAAGTCTCCTGGCTTTGATCACATATTATAGAACAGAAAAGGGTTTCTGGATGTCTTCCAGTCTTCCATCTTGCTTTCAAGTAGATGGAAATTATAATATTCCGATAGATGAAGTTCAGTTTAATTTAGAAAAAGATATTTTATAAACAGAGTCACTTTATATTTGGATAATAAATGCAAATCTCTGCTGCCAAAAAGTGTTCCTTCTTTTCTTAGAGTAATCACTGACACCCAAGCGTAAGCTTGTTTATTTTTGGTTTGTGACTTGATAGACTACATTTGACCAATGTATTTGACTGCTAAGCCGTGGCTTAGGTGTAATCCATTGCATTGTCACTTGTCAAGTGCTTTGCTAATCCCGTTCTCTGAAAGGCTTGCTAGCATGCACCATTTAAAAAATCTAAGTGCCTTCGGCTGATCTCTGAACACTGTCTAAAACTTTATTTCTCTAGCACCTGGAGTACGATGCAGGTGTTTGTAAAAGTGTCTGAGTGTTGTGTTCCTCTTAACAACATTTCCTAAAGTGCTTTAAGGGACTAGTGGTCATGAATTCTAAGAGGAAACACTTGTTTAAGTGATTTTGTTTCAAGCAGAAAGTGTGGCAATGCTGATTTAGGGGTTAGCAGACAAGCACTATGGATGCTTTTTCTGCCGTTCTACAGAGACGGAACTGAGCACACATCATTCCATGTGAGTACACACAGGGCATTTTGGAGAGGATGGTGTTAACAGTGAACTGAAATGGGAAGATCAAGCAAATGATGCGAAGTTTTGGGAACACTTACGTCTATATAGCTTTCTTCTTTGTAAAAATTCTATTTACTTTGATATGCTAACATCCAATGTAAGTATTCAAACAGGGTTTAGAAAATGCTGATTTCCCCTGTACTCACTGGGTGTTTTTCAGTCATATGCTACTGAGCCTAGTCCGACCGTGAAGTAACAACTAATATTGACCAGGTGTGTATGGTAGCTTCACATTTGTTGTCTCGCTTTCTCTTCAAAACAACTCTAGACGTAGGGTACTAATGCTTTGTTTTAATACATAAGGAATCAGACTTTGGAGATCTGTGGTCCCAGTGTAATAAGCGGCTGACTCAGGATTAAACCCGGTTTGGTCCACCACCACCAGTACTTCCTTCCCCCCACTTCCTTACATTCAGAAACTCAGAGTATCTTTCCCCTGAAAGATGTTTTCTGTTAGGAGTGGCATTCCTTTTCTATTTTATCTCAAGAGAATAAGAATCTCTGCTTACTACTTTAAATTAATTAATTTGATATACAAAGCCGAAGGTGGCAGTGACTAGGATATTTCAACCAAACAAGTATCTTTAATGAGAAACACCACTGAGAGTTTGATTTTCTTTGGAAGACAGAATTAGCAAGTGTGAGGGTTCAATAGAGAGTTGGTTACTGACATGCTGGCAAACGACCAGGTTTTTGAGGTGGGAAGAGAGCCGTGGTTTGTAGCATTTGCCAGTTTTTTGTGGTTTAAATACTTCCACTCTGTATTATTTCAGGCAGCCAACGTGATATAACTCAATTTGGAAATGGGAAGAGATGAACAGGAGCAAACCATTATATATAATATTTAGCATCCAAAATAAATATAAATGACCCCAAGTATATAGATAATGATAAAATATTAGGAATTGAATTTTGAATATTTATAACCATTGTATTTAGTATGATTAATTGTAAGTTCAAATAATTTAATTTTTAATAATGACTGTATATAGAAATCAGCTCACAAACTCCAGGAAGTTAAACGAATGAGTTTTGCAAGCATGTTTGAATTGGCTCCAGCATAACACTGGAGTGGATTGAAAGATCTAATTTAAGCCATGTAGAGAGTTTTAACTATCTGGGGAGCGTTTCAGCTCTATTTCAGTATATTCTCTCCTAGTCTTTTGAAGTTTGTCATGTGTATCAGATTTAAGTTAATGAAACTTAAGTACTGTGAGTATTTCCAGGAAAGCTGTCACATGTTTCTTGCTGATTTGCATTTATCATTCAATTTGTGATGTCTGACAGTCAGGGATGCCCGCGTGGTTTGCCCAAGCATGAAGATCCAGAGGCATTTTGCTTCCAAGATGAGTGAAGATAGTAGAGTCTGCTTTGAGGATCAGTCATTTCTACCACTGACTGTACAGGATGCATGAAGGATTGGTTTCTGCTTTCACTTCAAAAAAGGAGGGTAGTAAATGGATTCCAGCATAAAGGGAATGGAGTGAGTTCAGTCTGTGGCCATTCAGAAAGGTGGCTTACATTGCTTAATGGTGAGAGTAGATTAGATAACTTGTAATATTGTATTTGGGAGATAGCCCATGATTTTCTGAGTCGTTAGATCAGTAAAATAATTTTCATACTAAACTAGAGAAATACTAATGCCATAGTATTCCATCCTATTTCCCACTGGACTAGTAAACATTTGTTTTCTTAAATGAATGATTAGGGCAACTTATTTGTTGATTATATTCTTTAAGTAAAGCCATAAGAAATTACATTAAAATTTTTTAAGGTTAGTATATTTATTTGAGAGGCAGAGTTACAGAGGGTGAGGAAGAAACAGAGAAATCTTCCATCCTCTGGTTCACTCCTCAAATGGCTGCACTGACTAGGGCTGTGCCAAGCCAAAACAAGGAGCTTCTTCCAGGTCTCCCACATAGGTGCTTGGGCCATCTCCACTGCATTCCCAGGTGTGTTAGAAGGGGCTGGATTTTTGCAAGTGGAACAGACAAGGCACTAACTTGTGCCCAAATGGGATGCCTGTGTTGTAGGCTCTGTCTTAACCTGCCAGGCCACAAGGCCAGGAGCATAAATTATAACTTACGTTAATGTTCTATGAATAGATTCTCTCAGCATTCTTTTATATTTGTGATATACCAACACTTAATATGTTTATTTTCTTCAAATATCTAAATTTTCTTTAGAATCTGACACTAGCCTGCGGCCTGCTGATGAAAGAGGAAGGGAAAGAAATAAATCATCTAAAATGCATCTGATCTGGATTTTCAAATGATGTTTAGATCTGAATTCATTGTATATGTTCTACTTCTTTCACTTGGCTTATTTAGATTTGGTATAAAACTATTTCTTTATGTGAATAGTCATATAAAGATCAAGTTAACCAAGTTGAGAGTGTAGATGATTCTGTGCAGGAAAAAATGCACTTTCTTCAGGGTCTGTCTGTTCTGTATTGATATTCCACAAAGATATGATAAATTGCACCTGTTGAAAGTATCCTTTTCATTTATATCTCTGTACATGATAGTAGTAATGATGCTGTATTTTGGAGTTTGCTATTTTTTAGTATGCATTGCTTTTTTTTTTTTTTTCAAAGAAAGGTGTGTGGAAAGGGAGAGGAGAAAGTAATTTTACAGTGGAGAAGGTAACTACTATTTTTTAAGTATTCTAAAATAAACAAGGTTATTTCAAATACAACTGTAAATACAACAATGTAGAAATATCCCATTCACTTAATACTTAGCCAACGAGCTAGACCCAACAGTGCACATGAAATATTTACCCATTTCTATAAAGCTCAGGGACAGGCAACATTAAGACATTCTGTTGGAAGTCAGGAAGATGGATTCACTTGGGAGAGGCAACGACTAACTAGAAGAGAAACAAAATCCTTTGGGGATGCTGATAATATTCAGACTCTAGGTCTCTGTGTTGGCCACATTGGTGTGTTCACCTTGGAAAAGCTAACTGAGCTGTGCTTAGGATTTTTGGGTTTGTCCATGTATGTGTTACACTGTAAAAAAACATTAAAGGGAACAAAAGTCTAGGGTTTTTTTTTTCCTGGTATTTGCATTGTATCCATTATGATTAAACTCCAAAATTCATTTGTGAAAAATGATTTCAACAGTTTGCACTCACACAGAAACATAAAGTGTAAAATACTGTTTGAGTACTAGTTATAGCATTAATTCACATTGAACAACACATTAAGGACAGAGATCCTACATGAGGAGTAAGTGCACAGTGACTCCTGATTCCTGATGTTGACTTAACAATTTGACACTCTTGTTTATGCAAACTGTTGAAATCTTTACTTAATATATACTAAATTGATCTTCTGTATATAACGATCATTGAAAATGAATCTTGAAGCAAATGGAATGGGAGAGGGAGTGGGAGGTGGGAGGGTTGCGGCTGGGAGGGAAGTTATTGTGGGGGAAGCCATTGTAATCCATAAGATGTACTTTGGAAATTTATATTTATTAAATAAAAGTTAAAAATTGTTTTAAAAGAAGGAAAGAGTAAGAAACATCATAGTATTAACTCACAAATGTAACATCCAAGTATATGTTGGTATGTCTTTTCTCTGTCTGAATTTTTTTTTTTAATGTTATTTGACAGAATTATACACAGTGAGAGAGACAGAGAGAAAGGTCTTCCTTCCGTTGATTCACTCCCCAAATGGCTGCTATGGCTGGCGCTGCACCAATCTGAAGCCATGAGCCAGGAGCTTCCTCCTGGTCTTCCATGCGGGTGCAGGGGCCCAAGCACTTGGGCCATCCTCCTCTGCCCTCCTGAGCCACAGCAGAGAGCTGGCCTGGAAGAGGAGCAACTGGAACTAGAACCCGGTGCCCATATGGGGTGCTGGCGCTGCAGGTGGAGGACTAACCAAGTGAGCCCCGGCGCCGGCCCCTGTAGTTTGAATTTTCAACATGAAGCTGTGTCACAATGCACATTCATAGAGAAACAAAGATAGTCTAAAACTAAGACAGAAACCCTGTCAGATTTAGGAACCAGGGTCTGAAGTCCCCAGCATTGATCACCATTTATTTGATTTTTTAACTAGATTTATGATGAAAGTACCTCTGTTATTACTTTTAAATAAAATATGCAACCCTGCATAGTTAGAAAAAAAAAAAAAACACAGAATCCGTATAGTCATTTATCATCATTTGTGCCAACACTCACTCCCCAGTCCCTTGTGGGCAGTCATCATACGCCACCCAGCTCATACTTGTGTGCTTCTGTGGACTGCTATCCACACAGGCTGCGTCCAGTCTCACGACACTTTATCCTTCATGTCACAGCCATGTGACTTTTCTAGAGTAATTCTTTGGAGTAAGCTGCTTCGACAGCCCCTCTGCACCGTCTCAGTAAAATGTCAACCTTTAAAGGGGATAGTGGCACAGACCGTGCGTTGTCACTCAACAGCTTCCTCTTTTCCTTCCTCAATAAAAGAACATCTGGCCAGCGCTGTGGCTCACTAGGCTAACCCTCCACCTAGCGGCGCCGGCACACCGGGTTCTAGTCCCAGTTGGGGCGCCGGACTCTCCTGGTTGCCCCTCTTCCAGGCCAGCTCTCTGCTATGGCCTGGGAAGGCAGTGGAGGATGGCCCACGTGCTTGAGCCCTGCACCCCATGGGAAACCAGAAGAAGCACCTGGCTCCTGCCTTCAGATCAGCACAGTGCGCTGGCTGCAGCGCACCAGCCGCAGCAGCCATTGGAGGATGAACCAATGGAGGAAGACCTTTCTCTCTGTCTCTCTCTCACTGTCCCCTCTGCCTGCAAAAAAAAAAAAAAAAAAAAAAAAAAGAACAAGAACATCTGAATGTTATCTGGGCAGATGGCTACTCTCTTGTGTAACTAAAAATGTGAATTATAATGTAGGTGAAGCCAATGAAGGCACACCATGGTTTAAATTTCCATGGAACATCTTTACAGGAGATTTTGTTCTATTGCTCCTTCGTCCTTACTACTGCTTGGCATCCAGACTCGGTGGTTGGAGCAGCCATCTGGGGCTGCAAGGTGGAAGATGCACACTGAAAATGTACTGGACTGCCGTTTATGTAGGAAAAATACAGACTTCTCATTCATTTAAATTCCTTTCTCTTTGATTGTTCAGTCTAATGGCCTTCACTCAAGCATTACTCCTTTGCATGAGGAAAGATAACATTTATTAGTCTTTTTCTCCTAATACGTAATAACTTATTTGCTACATGATAGTTGCCCCCAAAAGTGTTTGTTGAAATTAATTGCAAGGAAATATTACCCCAGGTATAGATATAATTTCAGAGACAAATCTTAGAGATAAAAGAGTCTTCTCAAACTCCTCTATCCCCACTGGCTCAGGAGTTGAAAACAGGGAGAAGGGGTTTATAAGAAATACAATAGAAGGAAAAGGAAAACTTCAAACTTTATGAATACCTTCACAGAGAATGCACTCATTACAAAAAATATGATTCTATGAAAATATGTTATTAAAATAATCTTCATATGATCAACATTTTATGATCATATTTAAAACTACAGTAAGAGAATTGGGAGGTAAAGATCCAGGGAAAAGCATAAAAAGACAACAATGAAACTGGGGGCTCAAGGGGGGTAAAAACAGTGCAGGATCAGTGCAGGAGCCTTGTCACTGTGAGGGATTTTTCAGAAAGAGAATAAAGGCATGGAGTGAAAGGAATTATCAAAAATGCATTGCATGAGCACATCTGAAATGAAAGTAAATGACACTAAATATGTATGAACACTTACAGAGGTATGCTGATTTTTGTTGTTTATCTTATATATATATTATATTAATATTATTTATATTATTCATCATATTCACCAGCATATATGCTGCCCACCAGGGAGAAAAAGTCAATAAGATAACATTTCCGATGGTCATCTCCCCCTACCCCCCATTTCCCTGTCACTTTGTTCACATACTGTTTGTGTTACCTCTGGGCCATGATAATAATGAATACTCAGTAATGTGGTATTTTAGTCACCTGATAATAAATGTCAGTTTCTCTTGGTTATTGTGTCTATTGGCTAGTTGACATCAAGTCTATAAAAGTTACCTGCATAAATGAAGTTATAGAAATTTCAGGGTTTTCAATAATTGATTTTTAAGAAAACAGGTATGTGTGGTATCTAAAAGCTTAGTGTAAAAAGAAAACATGACAGTAGATGATCCTTTTTATTACAGACAAACATAGAAGCTTTGTATTTATATAAGTAAGTTAAAGGAGGAAACGGGAGCAGAAGTAGTAGTTGAGAAAGACTTGAGAACCCAACATAGTGCTTCTTTATGTCCCTGATGTATGTAATATATTTTATATAAAAAGTCTCAAAACTCAGGGATATGGTCTTTAGGATCTGTCCATTAAAATCACCTAGTTTGAGGCATAAAACAATCAACCCATGCAACTCCATGACCCATGCAAATTTGGAGGATACTGATCCACAGTTAGTTTTCATCCTCAGTTGCCATAGCCATCATGAACAAAGCAATCAACCGAATGGATTTCAGATTGTATGACTAATTTAAAGTTGTCTTTGGCTCAATTGTCAGCTGATTTCTCACAACACCACTTTTCTTAGTGGATGTAAAAATAGTGCCAGTTTTGTACTCATAATCTCTCCTGTTACATTTAAGCTGCAAAGGAACTATGAAACTTTTTGCTGAAATACGTATCAAACATAACAGAATAGGGGGAAAGTGGTTGTGCAAGTGGATATATCTAAAAGACAGTGTAATTATAACTACAAAGAAGCTATGATACAGGCATGATTTAGTTGACATAATTTATATATGCCTTGACAAAGTAGTTTTTTTACTAGTTTAAAATTTTTTCACTTTTATAAAAATATTTGTGTCCATTATAAAAAAATAAGCAATTTAAAGAGATGATTATTGGCTTGATTTCATACAAAAGGAATATTTTGTACTTAGAATTTCTATATTAAACTGGGAATGTACTATCGAATTGCTATCTGTGCAAAGAGTAAATTCACTCTTCCTGCAGGCCCCTTTCAGAAAAAAAAAAAAAAACAAAAACAAAAACAAAAAAAAAAAACAAAAAAACCACTTCTTAATGCTTTTGGTAGAAGCTACAGAGTTGAATAAATAAAATAACTTAGTATTTTTATTCTTTTGGATTGTAGAATGAAAAATGTCTGCATTCACTTTTGTAGTAGCCAAATAATTTTGTTAAAAGCCTGGATTATTTGAATGGAGGTTGCATGTATATGGAAACACCCCTCCACCATCACAAAACCAAACTTGCACTTGGTCATCTGCAGAGGGCCTAGTAAAGTTCATCAGTCTTTTGCTTACAGGGCTATTAAAGTGAATTAGAATTTGGCTGCACATATTTTCTTGTTTGAAGGAGAAAAAATAATTAATACCCTTCTTGCCAGCCTAGGTCAAATCAATTAAGAGGAAACTTGAGAGTAAGCAGATTGAAGTAAAATACACCTAAGTTTCTCGTGAAAGGCAGTGTGAAGGATGACTTTTATACACTGTGATGTGCTTGAGCCAGCTCACAGGGACTTGTGAGGGCTGATTTTCAGAACATTTTCCAAGTTCTGTGATCAGTAGCGTCATGTTGAGACCTTGAATTCAGCGGGCAAGAGTGTATTTGCATCATGAGAATTAGTAAATTACACACATCAGAGACTTTTTTTCCTCTGAAGAGTCAGTTATTGAACACTTAAGAGAATACCACTGTCTCACAGCTTATTTTAGTACAAATACTGAATCCCAGGGTGATGCACTCCATCCTACAAGGTGAATGCTCGAAGAAGCTGTTCACGCACCGGCAGCCGACCAGTGTGTTCCGTGGAGATGCTTGCCCTGAGAGGAAGGGAGAAGGAGAAGCTTTAACCAGGTTTGCTCTTTGCATACTTTCCTGTGCATCTGTCCCCTCCCCAGGTGTGGAAGTGAGGATGTGAAAATGTTACTCCCACTTGGGAAGAAACATTAGGAGTGTGAATATATATTTCCCCCAACAATCACCTCCAACCCTCTGCTTTTTGTTTTCTGTTGGACTTAGGGACTTTAGGGACTGGACTTTTATTACCGGTGTGATTTTTTTCCCCTCCCATGATGACAGCCTCTTGCTTCCTGCTACCTCATAAGGTTGCTATGCTGGTACCCACATTGTTTCTTTGGGTACCTTTCTGGCAATACTGATGACAGGTTATTTTTGTGCCCGGCGAGTTCTGCCTGCCAGACACATATTTGGAAATGAAATATTAGTAGATGTAAATTGTCGCACAGTATTTTTCCCCACAGTACGTGTTGTGCTGAGAAGCCCGTGGATGTGTTGCTTCGCAGTGTGGTGTGAGTGCCTGCCCACTTTATGAACTCCAGTCACACTTAGGTTCACAGGGATTGGACATCTCTGCAGCTGCTCTGACAGTGTCCCATGGCTGGTCAGACACGTGTCCTGCAGTGTAGTTCTTCATGGAACCACACATAGGAAGTATCCAGGCAGCTTGAGGCCAAAGTGAGACAAATGGGAAATGCCTGTGTCCTCAGAAAGCACTGAAATTGTTCCAAACAATACAATAATTACACCAATTCCGAAGGCTTTCTGCACTGAATTCTGAAAATTTATTTGCTAGTCTCTTTCTCATCCCACATTATTTCCATTCACATTGTCTAGCAGAGTCCTTGCAGTTTGGTTGACAGACAAAAAGATATTCCAGTAATAAATATCATATGGAACACCAAAAGATTAAAATAGAAGATATGTCACTCCAGTAATGAAATGACCAACAGTGAGATGCCAAAGTTTGTATAAAAATAAACTCACATTTTGTAATTATTTGAGAATAGTTTGAAAATTAATTTTCTCAATTAAAATCCAGAAATACAGTCTGAAATGAAGATATTTCCCTTTTTTCTTAAAAAAATATGAAGAAATTCTAGTCCTTTCCAGTTCTTCTCCTGTTCCCCATGGTCAGAATTGGCAGCCTTTGGGCTGTTGAGTTGGGTTTGTTCTTTTGCTCTCCCTTGCACTCTTACTCTGGAAAATGAGCGGTACTTTGAAGGTCTCAGCAGTTTTATTATAGGAAAGCATTCATGAAGCTTGCTTTATTCGTTGGCATTTTTGTTTCTTTTACTTATTTGAAAAGCAGAGAGAGAGAGAGAGAGAGAGAGAGAGGGAGAGGGTTTTGTTTACTGGTTCACTCCCCACATGTCCACAACATCCAAGACTGAAGCAGAGGGTCCATGAATTCCACCCAGGGCTCCCACACGAGTGTCAGGAACTCACCTCCTGCCTCCCAGGGCGTGCCTTAGCACGAAGCTGAATCAAAACCTGAGGCAAGGCTTGATCCCCAGGATTCTGCTATGGGTTGGGGGCAACCCCAGAGGCAGCTTAACACACTGTTCCACAGTGCTTGCCCCTAGAGAGTGAAGCACACAGTTATCATAAGCGCTGGCTCCTGAGCCAGTTTGTTTCTGAGACCCAGCAGTAGGGCTGCTCAAAGACTGTTTTTATTTTTATGCATTTCTTTGTTGACTGGATTTCATTGTCAGAAGATTATTTTGCAAGAAATGTTCAACAGATCTTGTAGTGTGTGTTATTAGCTCCTTAGGCATTGCTGTCATTTGTCTCTATACTTGAAGGATAATTTCTTGGTTTTTAAAGTGCCTTCCTAATATGGATTCTCCATCAGAATCAGTGGACACTCTGTTCCATCCTCTGGGTTGGTTATTATTGTGTGTGTTGTATTCCTTAAGCAACCGGAAGTTTGAAAGGATCTTATCTGTTGGGGTTGTCCTTGACCAGCAGCTTGGCTGGGTTGATACTCTTGAGTCAGAGACACAGAGTGACACGTGATGGGAAGAGAGTTTAACTTGTAAACGTTGGAGAATGGACCCTGAGCCAGATCACTTATGTTTAAGGAGCTGACAGATACCACAGTCGAAATTCCCTGCACCCTAGATCCTGAGCTGGTTGTGAAGGAGCCGTGATAATACCCAGGTCCTCCTACCCATAGCCCCAGCCCTTCTCACTGCTCACGTGGCCATTTGCATTTTCAATATTGCCTCTCCCAGGCCGTGCACAGCCTTCAGCAGAGATGTGCGTTTCATTCATAAACTCATCCAGAACTTACATGAAGCTAGCCTGAGGGCTATAAATACATTAATAGCTTTAGGCAAAACAAGTGCTTTACAGTAAACTTAACAACTTTCTATCTTCCAGTACCCAGACATAAATCTAGTTATTTTAAAATTTGAAATTGTGTTTCTTATGAACAGTTTTTATTGTCATCAACACATTTTCAGTAATGTGATATTAGTGGCAGCATATTTTACAACTCCAGTTTATTTCATTGACAGACAACACTGTGAAGGAATCGTGCTACGCTGCCCTTTCTGTTTATTTGTTTTCTTAACAGAGGATGTGCACTTTAATAATGTCACATATTACAAAATTAAAATGTTCAAAACATGTACATGGTAAAAGCAAGACAATATATTTGGCAGGCTTTGTACTTGTTAGCACTTCTTTAAAAAAAAAAAGTTTTATTTATTTATTTTAAAGGCAGAGTTACAGAGAGGCAGAGGCGGAAACGGGGAGAGAGGTCTTCCATAGCTGGTTCACTCCCTGGATAACCCCAATGGCCAGAGCTGGGCCAATCCGAAGCCAGGAGCAAGGAGCTTCTTTGGGGTCTCTCACACGGATTCAGGGGCCCAAGGACTTGTGCCATCCTCCACTGCTTTCCCAGGCCGTAGCAGAGAGCTAGATTGGAAGTGGAGAAGCTGGGACTAGAAGCAGCGCCCATATGGGATGCCGGCACTGCAGGCAGTTTTACCTGCTATGCCACTGCACCGGCCCCGTTTAGCACTTCTAATGAAGAAATTTTTTTAACATTATAGAAAAGTACAGAGACTAATGCAGTAGCCACATGGTGCCAGTGACCCATTTTCAACACATGTTTCACTTACGTTTTTGCCTGGGGAAATTTTTCTTCTGAGTTAAACCTCGCAGATACAGTAAATTCAAGTCTCATTGTCTTCCTGAACTCCTCCATCTCCTTGAAGCTATTAATCATCAGTGTTGCTCTTGAACTTTTACTATGCAGCTTCTCTTGACAATGCATAGTCTAATGTGTGTTTTTAGAAGCTGCATAAATACAGTACTTTCTGAATTTTTAAAAATTAACTGTTGTTTTAAGATTATGGAATGTACAAAGCAAAATGTACCTGAAATAATTCTCCATGTTTTCTATGACCATATGACCATAGTTGTCAAGTGTACAAGAGTAAGTCCAAGAGTTCATAGGAACCACCTACCATCAGTAATATGTGCATTTCTGATTTCCTTTACACCAAAATAAACTTTGAATTGCATTGTTTTCATGCACCTTTTAAGGTACGCTTGCAGCATCAAGTAATCTTGCTGTTGTTTTTATTTGTGCTTTGTTTTTACAGTAATAATTTGACATTTCGTGTCAAATCAGTATGCTGGGATCCTTCGGAGTTTCTTCCATTTTTCTCTACACTTGAAGGATAACTTGAAAATTTTAAAAAGTTGACATAATTTTTTTTTCAATATGTATAGACCGGGACGTTGAATTTTGACCTAATCCTTTCTTCACATCTTTTCCTTTCATGCTTTGGGTTGATAAATTGTGAGTTTGATCTGCCTCTGGTGCTTGAGGCTTGAGACTGTCGTGTCTGCTGTCATATCGCCTGGGCTGGGCCTGACACCCTTGGGTCACGCCATCTTTCTCTTTGCTATCCCATCATAAGTCCTTTGGTGTTGCTCTGGAAAATCTTGAGAACAGCCTGACTTTCCTCCTTTGTACATACTGTGTTCATTCTGCTTGGATATCCATTTTTGATGTCCTGGGTAAGTCTTAGTGGAGTTGGTTCACAGACAGATTGTACCAGATCACATGGAACACTTTCAAGTTTCTTTCAAAGAAATTAGCCTCTTGAAAACATTCGTTTTCTGTTCTGTAACAGAGTGGTCTCTTTATTGGGAAAAGTAGTGTGTATTCTTTATGAAGTAGATCAACTTGGTGTTTCTTCCATGTTTCATATAGTCCCATTTGCAACAAGATGGAGGAATCTGGAAAACATCATGCTGGCTGAGTGAATTAAGCCAGTCCCAAAGGGACAAATATCATATGTTCTCCCTGATTGGCGACAACTAACTGAGCACCAAAGGGGAAACCTTTTGAAGTGAAATGGACACTATGAGAAACAGTGACTTGATCAGCTCTTGTCCTGACTGTGGATGTACAACGTAATACTTTATCCATTTTAGTATTTTTTCTTTGTTTCGTTCTAGTACTATTGGTTGAACTCTGTGATTAACACACAATTATTCTTAGGTGTTTAAATTTTAACTGAAAAGTGATCCCTGTTAAATGTAAGAGTGGGAATAAGAGAGGGAAGAGATGTACAATTTGGGAAATGCTCAATCGGACTTGCCCCAAATGGTGGAGTTAGAAACGTGCCAGGGGATTCTAATTCAATCCAATCAAGGTGGCATCATTTTTTCCAGATCTGAGAAGAATGTCTTCAGTATTTTGATTGGTATTGCACTGAATCTATAAATTGCTTTTGGGAGCATGGACATTTTGATGATATTGATTCTTCCAATCCATGAGCATGGAAGATTTTTCCATTTTTTGGTATCTTCTTCTATTTCTTTCTTTAAGGTTTTGTAATTTTCATTGTAGAGATCCTTAACGTCCTTGGTTAAGTTTATTCCAAGGTATTTGATTGTTTTGTAGCTATTGTGAATGGGATTGATCTTAGAAGTTCTTCCTCAGCCGTGGCATTGCCTGTGTATACAAAGGCTGTTGATTTTTGTGCATTGATTTTTTATCCTGCTACTTTGCCAAACTCTTCTATGAGTTCCAATAGTCTCTTAGTAGAGTTCTTTGGGTCCCCTAAGTAAAGAATCATATCATCTGCAAAGAGGGATAGTTTGATTTCTTCCTTCCCAATTTGTATCCCTTTAATTTCTTTTTCTTGCCTAATAGCTCTGGCTAAAACTTTGAGAACTATATCGAATAGCAGTGGTGAGAGTGGACATCCCTATCTGGTACCTGATCTCAGTGGAAATGCTTCCAACTTTTCCCCATTCAATAGGATGTTGGCTGTGGGTTTTTCATAAATTGCTTTGATTGTGTTGAGGAATGTTCCTTCCAAACCCAGTTTGCTTAGAGTTTTCATCATGAAAGGGTGTTGTATTTTATCGAATGCTTTCTCGGCATCTATTGAGATAATCATATGGTTTTCCTTCTGCAGTCTGTTAATGTGGTGTATCACTTTGATTATTTTGCAAACACTGAACCATCCCTGCATACCAGGGATAAATCCCACTTGGTCTGGGTGGATGATCTTTCTGATGTGTTGTTGTATTCTATTGGCCAGAATTTTATTGAGGATTTTTGCATCTATGTTCATCAGGGATATTGGTCTGTAATTCTCTTTGAATGCTGCATCTTTTTCTGGCATAAGAATTAAGGTGATGCTGGCTTCATAAAAAGAATTTGGAAGGATTCCCTCTTTTTTGATTGTTCTGAATAGTTTGAGAAGAATTGGAGTTAGTTCTTCTTTAAATGTCTGGTAGAATTCAGCAGTGAATCCATCTGGTCCTGGGCTTTTCTTTGTTGGGAGGGCCTTTATTACTGTTTCAATTTCTTTCTCAGTTATGGATCTGTTTAGGTTTTCTATGTCTTCCTGCTTCAATTTAGGTAGGTTGCATGTGTCCAGGAATCTATCCATTTCTGATAGATTTCCCTGTTTGCTGGCATACAAGTCCTTGTAGTAATGTCTGATGATTCTTTTTATTTCTGTGGTGTCTGTTGTTACGTTTCCTTTTTCATCTCTGATTTTATTGATTTGGGTCTTTTCTCTTCTTTTTTTAGTTAGTTGGGCCAATGAGGTGTCAATTTTGTTTATTTTTTCAAAAAACCAGCTCCTCGTTTGGCTGATTTTTTGTAATGTTTTTTTGGATTCAATCCTGTTGACTTCTTCTCTGATTTTAATTATTTCTCTTCTCCTACTAGATTTGGGTCTGGTTTGCTGCAGATTTTCTAGGTCCTTGAGATGAATTGAAAGCTCATTTATTTGGTGCCTTTCCAATTTCTTGATGTAGGTACCTATTGCTATAAACTTTCCTCTTAACACTGCTTTTGCTGTATCCCATAAGTTTTGGTATGTTGTGCTGTTATCCTCATTAACTTCCAGGAAGTTTTTGATTTCTTCTATGACCCATTGTTCATTCAGGAGCATGTGGTTCAATCTCCATGTGTTTGCATATGCTCTAGGGACTCCTGAGTTGCTAATTTCCAACTTCATTCCTTTATGGTCTGAGAAGCTGCATCGTATGATTCTAATTCTTTTGAATTTGCTGAGACTTGCTTTCTGGCCTAGTATGTGGTCAATCCTAGAGAAGGTTCCATGTACTGCTGAGAAGAATGTAAATGCTTTATGTGTAGGATGAAAAGTTCTGTATATATTTGTTAGATCCATTTGAGCTAGAGTGTTGTTTAAATCTACTGTCTCCCTGTTGATCTTCTGTCCTATTGATCTGTCTATTTCTGAGAGTGGAGTATTGAAGTCCCCCAGTACTATTGTATTGGGGTCTAAGTCTCCCTTTAAGTCCCTTAACAAATCTTTTAAATAGACCGGTGCCCTGTAGTTAGGTGCATATACATTGATAATTGTTATATCTTCCTGTTGAATTGATCCCTTAATCATGATATAGTGCCCCTCTTTGTCTCTCTTAACAGTTTTTGTGTTAAAGTTTATGTTGTCCGATATTAAGATGGCTACGTCTGCTCTTTTTTCATTTCTGTTGGCATGGTATATCTTTTTCCAGCCTTTCACTTTCAGTCTGCATGGATCTTTGTTGGAAAGATGTGTTTCTTGTAAGCAGCAAATAGATGGGTTTTGTTCCTTAACCCAATCAGCCAATCGGTGTCTTTTAACTGGACAGTTCAGGCCATTAACATTCAATGTGACTTTTGATAAATAGTAACTTTGCCCTGCCATTTGCCAAAGATATTTTCTAATATATTCTTTGAATTCCCTGTGATCTTTTGCTGTGAGGTTTCCTTCCTTTACCTTCTTTCATATTGATGACCGTGTTTCTGTGTTTCTGTGTGTAACACATCTTTAAGCATCTTTTGCAGGGCTGGACGAGTGGCGACAAATCCTTTCAATTTCTGTTTGCTGTGAAAGGTCTTTATTTCACCTTCATTCACAAATGAGAGCTTAGCAGGGTATAATATTCTGGGCTGGCAGTTTTTCTCTCTTAATACCTGGGCTATATCTCGCCATTCCCTTCTAGCTTGTAGGGTTTCTGATGAGAAGTCTGCTGTGAGTCTAATTGGAGATCCTCTGAGAGTAATCTGATGTTTCTCTCTTGCACATTTTAGAATCTTTTCTTTCTGTTTCACTGTGGTGAGTTTGATTACAACGTGTCGTGGTGAGGATCTCTTTTGGTCATGTTTACTAGGGCTTCTATGAGCTTCCTGTACTAGGATGTCTCTGTCCTTCGCCAAACCCAGGAAGTTCTCTGTAAGTATCTCACTAAAAAGACCTTCTAATCCTTTCTCTCTCTCCATGCCTTCAGGAACTCCTAGAACCCAAATGTTGGGTTTTTTAATAGTATCCTGTAGATTCCCAACAATATATTTTAGATTTCTAATTTCTTCTTCTTTTCTTTGGTTTGACTGTATACTTTCCTGTGCTCTGTCTTCCAAGTCCGATATCCTCTCTTCTGTTTCACTGACTCTGTTTTTAAGGCTCTCTAATGTGTTTGTCATTTGATCTATTGAGTTCTTCATTTCATTTTGATTTTTCTTCACTATCACACTTTCATGTTCTACTAGTTTCTGTGCTTCATTTTGATTCTTGCTTAAGATTTCATTTTCTCGAAGGAGATTTTCTATCCTGTCCAGTAAGGAATTCCATACCTCAAGCATTTGTTTTTGAAGACTTCTATTTGTTCTTATCATAAATTTTTTGAAATCTGTATCTTGCATTTCTTACATCTCATCATCTTCATAATCTTGGCTTGGAGTGTCTTGTTCATTTGGGGGTGTCATAATGTCTTCCTTGTTCTGGATTCCTCGGTTTTTGCGTTTGTTGCTTGGCATTGTGGAGATATCTTTGGATTCTTCTTCCCTCGCTGTGGTGTTTTTTCTTGTTATACTATGACTGTATTAAGTGGATTGTCTGCTTTTGATGGAGCCTTAGAGGCTTGAGATGGGTGTGGCCTAGAGCTCTGTTTGGTTCCTCAGGGTTAAGGGTGTGCCAAAGGTGACACACTCCCAGGTTAAGCATGGTAAATCTCTCTCTCTCTCTTTCTTTTTTTTGATTCAAATGGGAAGTAATTCCGCACAGCTGAACGGAATTGGAGGTAGTTAGCAGGCAAATGATATACCCACAGGAGCCAGAGATGGGAAGCTCTTTCCCAAGGACCACACAGGGAATCTGTGCTGCCCTCAGTGTGGGCTCAGATTCTTCTTCAGTCTCCCACTGGGTTGCCAAGGTTACCGAATTATAGTGTCTCTGGAGAGTACTCACGTGAGTTCTCTCCCCCACTGTCTCTTTTTTCAGTCTCAGTTCATTAGCATCACACATTCACTAGGTTCTAATCTCCTGTTATTTCTCACACACACACACACACAGAGTCAGCTTTTTCTGCTAGGCTGAGGGCAGGTACAGACCTGAGGTCGCCCTGCTTATGACGTATGTCCAAAATGGCGCCTGCTCTTTGTCTTGCTCGCCTTTGAGAAGTGAGCGGAGAGAGAGAAACTCGTGTCTGTATTGGTCACTTTTTTTTCCCTCTCTCTTCTAGTTAGCCTGGTGAACTTTTCCCCACGGGGTTTCAAGCTTCGTTCCCTCTAGTCTCCTCTTTCCGCTTGCCCGCCGGTGTCTCGGGCTATTGAGGTTAGGCTCACCTCATGTTCCAGCGCTGGTGTGTTGAGTCTGCCGCTGGTGTCCCAAACTATGGCCTCCCACGCTCTCCACGCAGGTCCACTGTGAATCACTTGTTCCCGGAGAGTTTCCTCTGCTGTTTCTTCCCCTACTCTTCCTTGAACCTGCAGTATCTCCACTTTTATTAAACTATCTCTTCCCAGACTATCAGTGTGCTCCCTTCCTATTCTGCCATCTTGCTGCTCTCCTTTATTTAATATGTAGACACATGGTGATTGACTCTTAGCCCAGGCTGTGACAAGTGGGAAACCCTGGACCTCCCTTGTGCAATCCTGGTGATGATTCCAGCCTTCCTGTCCATCGGTGACTGGATTTCAACCATGTCTGTTCTCTCACCATTTGCACTTTGCTTAGTGTCACTGGTATTTTGAAACTCAGTTCATTTCTTTGGCTCTTCAAGTCCTCTGATGCGTTAGTTACTAATGTGTGTTTCTAAGCACCATGTACTGGGGAAGATTTTCTTCTCTTCCACACGGAGCTCTTCTCAGACATGCGCTCTGCGGGTGCCTTTGTTTTGCCTCCTCCCTCCCCTGCTTGCTACAGGGGTGCTTATGGAGTCATTTTACCTATCCCTTTCCTCTTGCTTGTTTTGAATGAAACAGCTCTGCTAAGAACTTCCAGCTGGACCTGAGGTCGTGTTGGTGGCTTTTCTTTAACGCGTTCCCTTTAGATCTAAGCCTGGGCCCCAACAGATAGGCTTATTTCAGGTTCCAGCCGGAGTCCTACCTGTGGACGAAGTGGGGGAGGTGGGGCAGGGCTGGGGATAAAAGAAGAGAACATTTGTACCTGCAGGTGCTGCCCGTCCACACTCAGGGTATCTCCTGGGCCCTGGGAAAGGTGTTCCTGCAGGACAGTGAGGCCCAGAGCTCGCCCCATGCGTTTCCTTGCTGTCTCTTCTATAGTTGCCCTGCAGGCACCATGTGTTATTTTCTCCTCTGGCATTATCTGTGAAAACAGAAGGCTGTTGTGACTTTGCCACTGTGAGGCATCAGGCTAGTTTTAGGATCAGTACTGGGCTGATATAAAGCCATCCCTTTTTAATTTATTTTTGCAGCTGATGGTACAAGAGTACTTTCAGAAATTAATGGAAAATGGCATTAAAAGATCAGATCATGTTCATGAGAAAAAGTTGAGATTGCCAAGTGTTTACTGCCATAAATGTGCTAACAGCATCTGTTTGAGAAGAAAATGTTTGAATAGGAAGTTACTGTAAATTACTAAGAATTTCTGCACATTCTCCTCTAATTCTTGATTTTGAAATATGAGTCATATATTCACAAATATTCCACATATTAAATGGTTAAATATCAAAATGTTTTGTCCACATTCATAATTTTGTATTGTATGACATTTTAAATTAATAATACTAACTGAAAGTCATAATTATTCTATCTTTTCTTTTAAATTAGATTCCGGTAAAAGAAAAAATATTACTTTGAAAGAAGAAAAGGTATTTCTGAGTTTTATAGTGTATGACAAATATATGCTAAATAATTTTCTAAGAATAATAATTTGTAAAGAATGTGGTAACGTACAATTTTGACCACTAGAGGGCTTCAATTAATTTCCGATGAAAATAAAATTAAGAAATTTATGAGATTTATGGTTATTAAAGTTTTAAGCATATAATTATAAAGCTTTATGTGTGGTTAATAATATATAATACACAACAATTTTATCCCAAATATAAGCACACTGTGCAATATGTTTTATGTATTATATATGGCAAAGGCAATGTTTTATATTTAAATGTAATGTAGGACCTGGTGCTGTGGCTTAGCAGATAAAGCCACCACCTGCAGTGCTGGTATCCCATATGAGCACCAGTTCAAGTCCCAGCTGCTCCACTTCTGATCCAGCTCTCTGCTATGGCCTGGGAAAGCAGTGGAAGATGGCCAAGTCCTTGGGCCCCTGCACCCATGTCGGAGACCCAGAAGAAGCTCCTGGCTCCTGGCTTCTGGCTTCAGATCGATGCAGCCCCAGCAGTTGTGGCCAACTGGGGAGTGAACCAGCACATGGAAGACCCCTCTCTCTCTCTGTCTCTGTCTTTGTCTCTCTCTCTTTTTCTCTGCCTCTCCTTCTTTCTCTGTGTAACTCTTGACTTTCAAATAAATAAATCTTTAAAAAATAAGCTAATTTAATGCTGTTTCACAAGGAGGGTAAATTTTAAAGTTTTCATATGTTTATGACCTTCAAATTTTTAAAGTGCTAGGAAAAAATTCTACATTTTGCTTTCCCCATACCACATATAGAACATATGCATCCAAAATAGTTATCAGTACACTTTTGTTGAAACCAAAACAGCAGGAATAGTGTTTACTGTGAATATTTTGTTTTATAAAAGAAAAACCATGCATCATTTAGCAACAGAATGGAGAGTTGAAAGATCAGTCTGCAAGCTCTCCCAGCAGATTTAAGTGACTCTTGGCTCTCCATTGTTTTTGAAATTATGTGCAATGTATTTTTATAAAATATTTCTAGAGCCCCATGGCAGTGAAGGTAGATGTTTTTAAAACCAGTCTATCTGAATTCCACAGTTTAAATTCCTTCTGTCTGTTCCATGTCTTATATTATGGTCATTAAATCCGGTGTGAAAGTGTTGTACTATTAAAATGCAACTCCCTTTACCCCTGTTAGGAATGGTAGAACTCAAGCACAGAAAGCAATGGCATACGGCATGCATACCTCTATTGAGCCAAGGGTAGTCTGCTGATGTGCCTCCATGCTAAGCACGTTGCCATCATAATTGACTTAGACTAGGTATTTTCAGGTTGAGAGGAGTATTCAAAAGTTAGGCTTTAGAGATTTTCAAATGTTTTCACTAATGCAAAAATAATGTGATACAGCCTCCCTATTCACATCATTTTCTATAATTTTCCCCAGGTTTCTTTGTGTTGAGTCATCTTTTTTAATGACTTGTTTCATGGTAACGTCTTTCTACCTTCTCAGTGCTCTGCAAAGTCAGAGAGCCCATATCACCTTAAACCCTTCGCTGCAACCTGATGCCTTCATGTAAGGCCAGGCTCATTACCATGGTGCTGGAGACCCCTAGGCATTGTTTTAACCTAGAAACCTTTTATTTAAGGTATACAAACTTCATGCATTTCATACATACAAATGTAGGAACAGGGATTCTTCCCACCATACCCCCCCCCCACTCTCCCACTCCTGTTCCTCCTCACCCTCCTGTTCCCATTCTTATTTTTATTAAAATCTATTTTCAACTAACTTTATACACATAAGATTACATTAAGTAAAGAGTTAAAAAAATAGTATGAAGAAGAAAAAAAAAACCTGTCCCTCAACAGTTGAGACAGGGCTGTTCAAAATCATGGCCTCCCAGAGTGTCAGTTTGACTTCTGTAGATTACCTTTTAGGTTCATCACTTCACTTCCTCCTTTTCTTAGCTTTCCCCTTTGTTTATTAGATGTCAGAGGTCCTGCAAGATACTTAGGTGCATATACACACATGCCCTTATCCTGGGCCATGCTGGGTTACTCTTATACCCTTGGAGCTCATTTTGTATTTCAAAAATTCCTTCCTATATTTTGAACTTAATTGTGTTTAGAGTGCGCTCTCCTTTTATCTTCCTTATCCTTCAGAGTCAGATAACACTGACTTCTTCCCTCCCTTTTCTGTAACCTGTGGAAGTAAACCTAGGAGAAATCCCAAAGCTTGTCAGAGTCTAAAATAGTAATTATATCCAGTACTTTTTTTAAATTTATTTATTTATTTATTTATTTATTTATTTATTTATTTATTTATCTGAGAGGTAGAGTTACAGGCAGAGAGAGGGAGAAACAAAAAGGTCTTCCATACACTGGTTCATTCCCCAAATGGCTGCGATGGCTGGAGCTGGGTCGATCCGAAGCCAGGAGCCAGGAGTTTCCTTGTGGGTCTCCCACACGGGTACAGGGCCCCGAGAACTTGGCCCATCTCCCACTGCTTTCCCAGGCCATAAGCACAGAGCTAGATAGGAAGAGGAGCAGCCTGGACATGAGCTAGCGCCCATATGGGATAGCAGCTCTGCAGGTGGAGGCTTAACCTACTACACCATAGCGCTAGCCCCATCCTGTTTTGAAATCCACTCGTGTTATCAACATCGGCATTGCTAGCAATATCACTTTAAATTTTTGATAAATGCTATTTTTCCACAATATAATTATATACTTGATATATCAAGTATAATACTATACTTGGATGTAATCAGAGTTTTCTGGTCCTTTTGATAAGTAATTTAGTGTTCTCCATAGACTGTAATATACATTATACAAATAATGGTAGAATTCACTGACATGCTTCTTTACATTATATATTAGCTCTGTATCTTAAGATGTAGAAAATAAGCATATGTCAGCATGTGATTTTAATGGAAATGTAAATATTTCCTTTGAGATACTGATAAATGAAATTCTGTAGTAATCTTGCAAGGCTATTTTAATGTATCATTTTGGCATTACTCTCCAGAAAGCTATTTATAAAATTATGCATTTAAAAAATATGTGTGCACACACCGTGTATATGAAATGTTGTGAATACTTTATTTACAGCCAATATTCTGTAACTCAGAAGTTCAGCCACCACAGAATTGTAAGCTTTTGCTGCCAAAACTAAAAACTCGTTTATTGCAGTGTTTCTGCTTTGACTTTGCTTTGTCCTTTATTCATTGAGTGTATCTTCCTAGTCCAGACCTAAAGGCACAGGATTCCCTGTGCTCTGGGAGATCACGACCTTGACATCAAGATGAACATTCAAGAGCCAATTACACAGTGAATCCTTCTCTGCTGGTGTGGTCCGTGGTGGGGCGTGCATGCTCAGGAGTTGCAGGGCGTCAGGATGACTGCCATAGAGGAGATAAACAGATGGGTGAGGGGTGTGTGTGTGCGTGTGTGTGTGTGTGTGTGTGTGTGTTGGGAGGACATGATGAAGCATTAGCAGACCTAGACAGAGAATGACTTAAAAAGACCCCCACGCTTAAGTTTAGCATCTTGTCCTCAACTCAGGGTCCAGTGTTGTGGCAGGGAGGTTAAGCCGCTGCTTGCCACACCAAGATATCCCATCCAAGTGCAGGTTCAAGTCCCAGCTCTTCTGCTTCCAGTCCAGCTTCTTGATAATGGGCCTAGAATGGCAGTGGAAGACGGCCCAAGTATGAGGGACCTGGTCACCCATGTGGGATACTGGGGTGGTGACCCTGACTCCCAGCTTCATCCACGCCCAAACTTGTCTGTTGTGGCCATGTGGAGAGTAAGCCACCAGATGGAAGATTTCTCTCTCTCTCTCTCTCTCTCTCTCTCTCTCTCTCTCTCCCTCCCTCCCTCCCTCCCTCCCTGTTGCTCTGCCTTTCAAGTAAAAAGTTAAATATATTTTGAAAAACATCAATTCAGTTTAATTGAGAAGCAGATGCCTACAGAAACATGGAAGGATTGTGCCAAGCCAAAGCCAGGAGGCAGGACCTGAGTCTGGGTCTTCTATATGGATAACAACGACCCAAATACTTGAGCTGTCACCTGCTGCCTTCCAGGGTGCACATGATCTGAAAGCCGGAATCAGGAGTGGAACCAGAGCTGAACCCAGGTACTGCAGTATGGAATATCGGCATCCTAAGTACTGTCCTTACTGCTAGGCCAAATACAGCCCCAGGAGCTTAGCGTCTTGTATGCGTAGGAAGCATGAAAAGAGCATGTGCGATGTGAGGATGGGTGGTCCAGGATCACACTGGAGTGGACAGCAAGACCTGGGTCTTGAAACTGCTGCAGCATTGTTAAGGATTTGCTCTTATACCGTAGGAGCAATGGGAAATCACTTAAAGGCTTTTACTCAGTTATGTCTGTGTTGTGTGTCAATGTGTGTGTATGTGTGCATATTTGAAATATATATGCCCTTTTCAAAAGCTCTCTAAATGCTGTGGAGAGAATGGATGGACCAGGAAGACAGAGTGGACTAGATCTAGAGGTTTCTCTTGCTACCTTGTTTGTGATGCTTGCACAGTAAGTTTTTTCTGCGCTAGTCTGTCATTGATAGGGAAAATAATAGACAACCCTCTCCCTTTTTTCTTTACTTCACTTTTACAAAGGAAGAAAGACATAAGAATTGAGAACTGTAAACCTGTGCTAAAGTCTACAGTTCTGTTATTTTGAGTTACAGCCTCGTGCTGTACGTGATTAATGTAACGGAATCATTGTGAAGTAGATATGCACAGAAGTGCAAGTAGATGAGTCTTTGCACCCATCAAGCTGCTAAAGCAATTATGATTTAGGACATTTCCTCTGTGGCGCTTTACAGGAAGAAGTGTGCTGTCTGTCTGTCAAAGCAGCATGATCTATTATGGAAGCAGAAATCAAAATTAGTGGCATTTCAGTCTTTATAATCTGCAGGTAATATTTGTTCCAAGGGAAATTTTGTAAAGACCTCAGTTCATAAAATTGTTAGGTGGGTAAATGTGGGATTTACGGTGCTCTACATTTTAATTATATGGAACTAATGTTTGCTTCTGTCTCTCTCTCACCTAGTATTTACTTCATGCTTTTTTTTCCTAAGCAGTGAATATATGGGCAGGAAACAGAAACTGTGTATAATTTAGAGGATGTCTGCTTCCTTCAAGAGCTTCTCCAACGTGAATACACCTGAATGATAAAATGCATGCATTGGAAGCAAGTGTTTTTGTGTTTTGAGTCTTTGCAGCAACTTTATCCTCTTGATTTTGTAGGGTTAAATTTTTTACAGCAGGTGGTGTTTTCCTGTGATATCAACTCTTGAAACCAGGATGCATTTTTTTTATTCAACTTTTCCTGGGAAACCAGGGTAATGTTTTGGAAGAAATCGTATCTAGAGTTGAGATACACATGTAGATATCCTTGATGTGGCCTGAGAGCCACCTGCCACCAGGGCTCACCTGCCTTTATCGCTTTGTCTCGTATTCATATGCCATTCCATAATTTATTCTTTACCTACACATAGTAAGTGTCCTTCCACTTCATGACTCTTCACATTCTGTTCCTCTGACACATACACACACACACACAAAAGCCTTTCCTCCAAATTTCGTTCTGTTATTCAATACAACTCTCAGATATCACCTGGACTGAAAATATTTTTAATTTACCCAGTTTATTTCTTATTCTTTCAAAATGTTTTTATTTTATTGACTTTGCATTTCTAAGGTTTTAAATTTATAAATTAAAAATTGTGAAATAGTACAAGAGTCCCCATATATTCCGTGGCCAGCTCCCCTATTGCTAACATATAATATTAAATGTATGATTTATTTGCCACAATCAATAAGCAGCACCTGGTTTCTCCTGTTTTTTGATGCAGTTTCCCTCTATTCAACTCACCTTTTACAGCCTCTACTAATCAATATTCTGTGTTCAGATATTTACTTATTTATTTATATCTGAGAAAAAATGTGGTATTTGTTCTTCTGTATCTTTTTTACTTAACACACTGTCCTCCAGTTCTGTCAATTTGCTACAAATTATAGGATTTTGTTGTTATTATTATATTATTATACTATACTATATTATAGTATTATATAATACTGTTGTGGAATTATGTGGCTGAGTGGTGTTCTGTTGTGTATGTAAACCACATTTCGTCTATCTATTCCTCTGATGATGAACACCATGGTTGAAGTTATTTCTCTGCAGTGCTACCACCTGGCCTGCTTGGGAAGAGTGAATCTCCCTTTTCTTGGCTTTCCTGTGCTTGTCAATGCAATGAACACTGTACACGTTACGAGGTGTGGGAATTACTAGTTTGCATGAGGAAAAGCCGATCTATCTCATCTTTTCTTCTGTGATTGTGAGATCATGTCAGCTGTTTTCAGGCTCACGCGTGCGTACATACACCCCCCCCTCCCCCCGCAATCAGATTCCTTCGAAGGAGGTATTAGGAAATTCACCTGCTTTTCCATCTCCATGCTGTAGCTGGGCTGGTTCCAGAGAGGTCATTCCTTTCAAACTGTGTGTTTTCGTCTTCCTGCTGGTCAGCATCTACGTAGCACGCTCACATATTTAAACATCTACCAGTATCACATGACTCACTTCTATAGAAGATGAGGGTTTTTTTTTTCTTTCACTTTTGCCTTATGTCAAAGCGAAAAAGCAAGAACCAACATGTAGTAGAATGAAACAGTGTTAATGAATCCAAGTTTACTGCCAGAGAACAAATTATTAACTGTCACTTGCAAGCATACTACAAAAGGAAACAGCACACCTCTCCCCCTCTATACTGTGTGCTGTCTCAAAAGAAGTTGCAAAAAAATTATATTCTTCGTATTTAACTTCCCAGTAAAGATGACTAATTGTGTATGTTGCATGCATGCGTCTGGATGCTGTTTCTTTTAGGCTGTTTAGAGGAGGCCTGTTCTTTGGAATACAGTTCTCTCTTATCTTGTAAAACAGCCATCAGAAAGTATTTCAAAGAGCCCATGGAAAATAGATTTATAAGTATAAGTATATGTAGATTCAAAAATCAAGAAGCTCTGCATTTTTCTTAAAATATACCTTTTCCACAGACTTTCCAAAAATCAGTCTTTGTTTCTACAGGACGTTGAATTGCAGATAAAATCCTGCTGTTTCTACCTTCCTTGAATCTATATGACTTAATTTGGACTGGTGAGATGTAATTAAATAAAATATATTACTTCTGAAACTACTCCTTAAAAAGGAGCAGATGTGTCTTCCCCAATCCCTTTCTGTCTCTCATTTTTACAGGCATACATGAAGTAGCCCTAGCCTTGAACTTGAACATGGAACTGGAGGCCACACCCTAAGGGTAGCACAGCACAGAGTTAGTGTCTGCGTTTGTGACAATTATATCCTAGGTTACTGTCATCTCCATTATATACTCTATCAAGTATACCAAGGTAAAGGAGAGTAAATAACAGATATTATGCTAGTATTTAGGATGTCCCAGATGAGCATGTCCTCCTCTCTTCACAATCAGATTGTTAGCTAAAAAATGGGTGCTCAAGACATCCAAAGACAGCTATGGCAAGTCATGGCATTTCTAGTTTCCTTCCTTTGGGTCCCTTGAGAAAGTCTTCCATACTACAGAAAGGCCCAAGTCACCACTGTTCAGAAAGTTCTTAAACATTCTTCTTCATAAAGAATTAACCAAATTTTGGAAGAGTTTAAATGTTTCCATTTGTTTCTAGCACGAGTGCAATTCGGTATACTTTTACCATCCATAAAATAATTACAGACATTTTCCATGCAACAAGTTTTTCTGCAGTATATAACGAGTGTTGTAATCCATCAGTCAGAACAGTGTTGTATGCTGTATGATGAATTTTTTTTAATCTTGTCAATAAGTAAATCTGAATAGACATAAATAGGTAGGTAGATACTTTCAAAATCTGATGTAATGTCCAAAGTGGAAATGAGGTGTGTGAGTTACGAATGTGAGCCCAGTGCCCGTTGGCCATCCTGTCTGCATGTTGGAAAACCCTCATTATTGATGCACTACTTTCTACTCTGTTGGGCTTAACCTCTCCTAGGAAAGGGTCTGGTTGGGTCTACCAGTTGCTATCCTGTATATCACCCTGCCACCCACTGGACAAAGTTTTTGTGCCAGCAGCATTTGGGCTTGGTTACTGGATATTACCACACAATAATGAGAAGGTAGAGCTTTTACCTGCCTCCAATGGACTGTGACACAAGGCAGAATAGACTCCTTGTGTTGTGGATGGTTCTTAGGGCAAAGATCCCTATGGCTCCCACTTTGTGTTTTTTCTTTTCAGGTCTTTGCTGTTGGTGTCACATAATCAAAATGTGGTTGTTTTCATAAATCATTCCTTTTCTTTTTTTTCCATGTCATAAGGGTTTTTGTTTTTAATATTTTGATGTCTTTCACTATTTTATTTTTTTTCAACTTTCATTTAATAAATATAAATTTCCAAAGTACAACTTTTGGATTTTAGCAGATTTTCCCCCCCATAACCTCTCTCCCACCCACAACCATCCCATCTCCCACTCCATCTCCCATCCCATTCTTCATCAAGATTCATTTCCAATTATCTTTATATACAGAAGATCAACTTAGTATATACTAAGTGAAGATTTCAACAGACTGCACCCACACAGACACACAAAGTATAGAGTAATGTTTGGGTAGTAGTTTTACTGTTAATTCGCATAGTACAACATGTTAAGGACAGAGATCCTACATGGGGAGTAAGTGCACAGTGACACCGTTGTTGATTTAACAATTGGCACTCTTATTTATGACGTCAGTAATCACCCGAGGCTCTTGTCATGAGCTGCCAAGGCTATGGAAGCCTGTTGAGTTCCCCAACTCTGATCTTATTTAGACAATGTCATAGTCAAGGTGGAAGTCTCGCCTCCCTTCAGGGAAAGGTCCTTCCTTCTTTGATGGCCCATTCTTTCCACTGGGATCTCACTCACAGAGATCTTTCATTTAGGTCTTTTTTTTTTTTTTTGCCACAGTATCTTGGCTTTTCATGCCTGTGCAACTCTCATGGCCTTTTTCGCCAGATCCAAATGCCTTAAGGGCTGATTCTGAGGCCAGAGTGCTGTTTAGGACATCTGCCATTCTATGAGTCTGCTGTGTATCCCACTTCCCATGTTGGATCGTTCTCTCCTTTTTAATTCTATCAAATATTATTTGTGGACACTGACCTTATATATGTAATCCCTTTGATTCTTAATCCTATCTTTTTGATCAATTATGAACTTAAACTGATCACTTTAACAAGTAAAATGGCATTGGCGCATGCCACCTTGATGGGATTAAACTAGAATCCCCTGGCACATTTCCAGCTCTGTTATTCCAATGGCTCCCACTTTTTTTTTTTTTCTTTTCAGGTCTTTGCTGTTGGTGTCACATAATCAAAATGTGATTGTTTTCATAAATCACTCTTTTTTTTTTTTTTTGACAGAGTGGACAGTGAGAGAGAGAGACAGAGAGAAAGGTCTTCCTTTTGCCGTTGGTTCACCCCCCAGTGGCCGCCGTGGCCGGCGCGCTGTGGCCGGCGCACCGCGCTGATCCGATGGCAGGAGCCAGGTGCTTCTCCTGGTCTCCCATGGGGTGCAGGGCCCAAGCACTTGGGCCATCCTCCACTGCACTCCCTGGCCACAGCAGAGAGCTGGCCTGGAAGAGGGGCAACCGGGACAGAATCCGGCGCCCCGACTGGGATTAGAACCCGGTGTGCCGGCGCCGCTAGGCAGAGGATTAGCCTGTTGAGCCACGGCGCCGGCCCATAAATCACTCTGAAAGATAATATAAGAATCCATAAATTTTCTTATGGAGTTTAACATTTTGTGTTAAATTCCTCTATTTCCTCTATTAAGTTTGTACTCAAACAGTACTTTATACTTTGTGTGTCTGTGTGGGTGCAGTCTGTTGAAATCTTCACTTAATATATACTAAATTGATCTTCTGTATATAAAGATAATTGGAAATGAATCTTGATGAAGAATGGGATGGGAGATGGAGCGGGAGATGGGATGGTTGTGGGTGGGAAGGTGGTTGGGGGGGGGGGAATCTGCTAAAATCCAAAAGTTGTACTTTGGAAATTTATATTTATTAAATAAAAGTTAAAAAAATTTTAAAAAGATGTGTTTGTTTGTTTGTTTGTTTGTTTAAAAGGCAGAGGGACCGCAGAATGAGCTTTTCCATGTACTGATTGACACCTCAATAGCCACAACTGCTGGTGCTGGGCCAATCTGAAGCCAGGAGCCAGTAACTTTATCTGGGTCTCCCCTATGGGTTGCAGCATCCCAAGAACCAGGACCATATTCTGCTGCTTTCCCGGGTGCATTAATAGGGAGCAGGATCAGAAGCAAAGCAGCGTGGATTTGAACTGCCATATTGCAGATGGCAGCTGAACCGGCTATGCCACGGTGCTGGCCTCTGTAATTGAAATTCTTGTGGTTGAGAATGTTGATGATGAAGCCCTAAACAAAGATTGACTCATTTTAAAAGAAGGTTTTCCGTGTTGTTAAGGCAATTAAAGTGTATTTTTCTCTGTTTTTAAGTTAAATTCAAAAGTAGGATTCAGAACAAATACAAAAGTGGGATTTAGAATGATTATCAATACATTTAGAGACATATGGACAAGCATTTACAGGTAAACATACATCTAAACTCTCCACCTGTCTTAGTTGCTTAGGACTTGGACCGACTTGACCTTGGTGCACAGCCTTGGAGCAAGGTTTTCATGGTCAGGTCATGAAGGAAGACTCCACCGGGTCTCAGCAAGCTCCCTACCTTCCTCTGCCCCTGCCTATTCCATCCCTGTGTGCCAGCTGGTTCCCGTGGGGGCTGAAGACTTTAAAGATCAGCCCCAACCCCAGAAATCTGGGTAGGGGCAGAAATAGGACGAGAAATGACTTTTCTCTCAGGCTCTGTTTATTAAAATGTTTTCCTAAGCAGATTATTATTAAGTACCCGTGTTGTGCAGTCCGTGTGCTGTGTGCAAGGCCAGGGCAATGGAAAGGCTTATGGCATCTGAGGGGAGTGCGCTGAAGAATCAAGTTGTAGCCCGGAGGGAGCACAGAAAAGGAGCTCCTTTCTCCCTGAATTCCAGCCTCCCTTACAGGGTCTTTATTTCATTCTTCATCTTTTAAGATATATCAGAGAAATATATACTAGATTTTGATTCCCACAAAGAACCAAGATCTGATAATCACTTAAATTCTTATAAATCCACTTCCTTCTCTTTTATGAAAACACCTAGCTGCTTTTCCCAGACATGAAAACCTTGAGCTTGTGTGATTTCTATGTCACATTGATCCTTATTCTGCAAGATCCCACAGTTTAACCACGGTTTCCTGCTATGGATGGTTAGAAAAAGCCTTTAGGAGTCGTCCACAGCATCGGCCGTTGTTCTTTAAAATCCTCCCTGCTTCGCTTGCGTTAGCAGGAACCTCCACAACCTTGGTAGCTGCAATCACTTGGACAGACGACCTAACGTCAAGTTTGAGATCGGCATTTTTCCTTAGGTAGCCGATGGCTGAGTTCCTATGGTTGATGTCGTGTTGCCTTCTCTTCTCCAAATGTCTCCCCAAAAATTATCCTTCCAGACCTACTTTGTTTCATTTTATGTCCTCACTAACTCCATCCTGACTGTGGTTGTTTTTCCTTCAGTTTCAGTGTGGTACTTAGAAATTGCTTAAGCAGAAACAGAGGCTTGCAATGGTAGGGACTCAGTGGGTTCCTTCTGGGTAATTTATTCCTCTCCCACTTGGCTGCAGTCGGCTCTAACTGGCCAAGTAAGTAAACTGCAGCACCCTGCAATATGTTCTCCACATGGCATCTCTAAGGATTCCTTCTTTTCTTTCTTCCTTACTTTATTTAACTAGTGTTAAGTATTTATTATTCAGCCCTAAGAAAGGAAGAGATCCTGCCATTTGCCACCATATGGAAGGAACTGGAGGACATTATGTTAAGTGATAAGTCAGGCAAGGAAAGAAAAATATTTTATGAACTTATTTACATGTGAATGTATTTTAAAAATAGGTCAAATGTCTAGAGAAAGACAGTGGTTAAATCTCTATTATTGGGGGAACAAGTGCAGATGAACAGGTCAAAAGAGCCGAGGACTAGTTAGTTAATAGTGGTGTATGGTATGCAGGATGTTTACTAACTTAGTGTACATAGCTGTGCTTGCAAAAGTATGAAAAATAAGCAACTGTTTGATAGCTGATGTGTGTATAATAAGCATTGTGTTACATATATGTATCTTATAACATGTTTTACAGCTTAATTGTAGGCAGTAAAGCTTATTTCAGATTATATTTCCTGATTATAAAATATCACACACATAACAAAATCAGCACAGATATCATTCAGATTGTTAAATCTTTACATTTACTTTATATCAAGTTTAAAAGAAATTGAAGGTGTTGACTATGTAGCTGATGAACCCCAACATCGATTTCTTTTCCTCCTTGCTTGAATTTATTGTGAATTATCTATTTTCACGTCATATAAATGGACTACATGTGTTTCTGTATAAGTAATGTAAACATACTGGATATACTTTTATAACTTTTAAAAATAATTTTTTAAGATTTAATTATTTGAAAGGCAGGGTGACTGAGAAAGACGGAGAAACAGAATGAGAGACATCTTCTGTCTGCTGCTTCATTCCTCAAATGCCTGCAGCAGCCAGTTCTTGGCCAATCCAAAAGGATGATCCCGGAACTCCAGGCAGGTCTCCGACACGGATGGCAGCAGCCAAAGTCCTTGGGCCATCTTCTGCTGTCTTCCTAGGCACATAATTAAGAAACTGGATCAGAATCAGTGATGCCATGACTTGACTAGATTCTGATATGGGATGCTGGCATCATAAGCGAAGGCTTAACCTGTGGCACCAACATGCTAGCCTCCTAGTAATAGGATTTTTGAGATTTAGCACTGCCAATACCTACAACTGTAGAGCTTTCCTTTTATCTACTCTGCATTTACTTAGCCCATTACTTACTAATACATATTGAGGTTGCATTTAATACTTAGCTAAGGCCAAATCAAACAAAAGCTGCAGGGAACATCCTCGGGTTTTCTTTGCTTCATGAACATGGGTTAGTGTCTTCCCAGAGTGGTCTAAGCTTTGTGACTGAAAGAACTCTACCACAAGGTATGTGTCTTAGCCATTTCCAGGCTGCTGTTTAGAAAGTTCCCTGAACTGGCTGAGTTTGCATTTCCTTTGGCAACGTAAAAGGTTCCCATTTTCCACATCATCACCAAAAAATGTGATTATCAAGACTGTTGTTTTTACCAAACCATCTCATTTTCCTTCAGTTTACATTACTTCAGAGACTAGGGAGGTTTGGGGTAAGTTTGCGTGGCTTTTGGAAATTTATTGTTTATCTTGTGTGCATTGCTCACTCATACCATTTTGCCTAATTTTTGTTAAGGATGTATGTGTGTGTATGCATGTGTGTGCCTCTCCGTTCTGTCTCCATCAATGTTTGAGAACAGAAGATTCAACATACATTTCATTTGGTACCCGCGGATCTGGTTACTTGTCTGTTGCTTCTTATTTGTACTTTATATTTGATCTCTGTGTCTGTTTGACAGTAGTCATTATTTTTGAATAAATTGTTTTGAACTGTTTAAATGTTTGTTTATTGCTTTATTTATTTGAAACAGAGAAAGAGAGCTCCCATCCACCAGTCCTTTCCTTCAGATGCCCACAATGACCAAGACTAGGCTGGGCCAAAGTTAAGAGCTGAAAGCTCAGTGCAGGTGCCCCTGCCCCACATGACTGGCAGGATCCCAACCACTTACCCCGTTACCACTGCCCTCCAGGGTCTGCATCACCAGGAGGCTGGGTCAGGAGCTACAGCAGGCGTCAGACCCAGGTCCTACAATATGACTTATTGGACACAAGCATCTAAACTGCTGGGCTAACCCCTTTCCTCAGTTAGGCATACATCAAAACTATTTTTTGAGGTTTTTATACTTTATTTTTTTTGATGGAGTTGTCTTTACGTTTTATTCCTCACATTATTTTGAAAGTTAACATTTTGAGTCCATTCTTTCTGTACTTACCCTATAATTTTTCACACTCGTCACTGACTGAATGAGACCTAAAGTGAATCAGTCTCACATAGGTACTGATTTTCCTTATATAAAAATAATGCAGTGGCCTTCAGATGCTCTAATTGGATTGTCCTAGGAGCAGACATTGTTTTTCCATGTTGCTTCAGTTTCCCATTTGGTAGCCCTCTCTCAGATTACTCAGGACTGTATTGGTCTTTGTACCCAGTACTCATGTTGATTCACTGGTGTAGCAGATTCTTGGTTCCTCTTTCTTCCTGCATTCTGGTCTTTCCTTCTGGTGGTTACCTTTCATGCTGTGTTGTCATTGATCAGCACTTAGAATCGGAGCCGTCAGGTGTACACTCAGCCGGGCTTCAGTGCCTGTTTCTCTCACTCTTGCCTGAGAGTACAGCTGTGGAGCATTTCCAGTCCTTTTGTTTCAATATTAGGCGTGTTTCTAAATTGTCTTGGGGTCGGCCGGTGCCGCGGCTCACTAGGCTAATCCTCCGCCTGCGGCGCTGGCACACCGGGTTTTAGTCCCGGTCGGGGCGCCGGATTCTGTCCCGGTTGCCCCTCTTCCAGGCCAGCTCTCTGCTGTGGCCAGGGAGTGCAGTGGAGGATGGCCCAAGTGCTTGGGCCCTGCACCCCATGGGAGACCAGGAGAAGCACCTGGCTCCTGCCATCGGATCAGCACGGTGCGCTGGCCACAGCGGCCATTGGAGGGTGAACCAACGGCAAAGGAAGATCTTTCTCTCTGTCTCTCTCTCTCACTGTCCACTCTGCCTGTCAAAAGAAATAAAAAAAAAAATTGTCTTGGGGTCTCCATTACCTGTGAGAAAAATCTCCTGTTAACCTAATTTTTATTACTCTATAAATATGTGGTGTATGTCCTGTTGTTGTAAAACTTTCATCATGGTTTTCCAGTTGCATCACGGTATGTCTGGGTGAAGGTTTTTGTTTATATTTTCCTGTTTGAAACTAGAGGAGGCTTCTGTTCTCAAAAATCCTAGTTCCTGGTCTCTGAATCCTGCTCCTCTCAACTCTGGAGCTCTTAACAGACATACGGCAGTTTTGTATCGCAACACAAGGGTTCTCCCAGTGTTGGCTGCTTCGGGATCCCACAGCCTCCTCTCTGAGTGCCCTTGCATCAAAGGGGCCTTCCAGCCACTCACAGGAGCACCCTCTTCATCAGAGGAGCTGCTCTGGCTCTTTTCCGGGCCCCCACTTTCTTGGGGGTTGCCCCGCCCACCTGCTGGTGGGGTCCTCTCTCAGCATCTTGGATGCTCCAGCGTGCTTGGGGCCTTTGCCCGTTGCTTGTTTGAGGACTGGAAGTTAAACCCTCCCACTAGATTCCCTGCCCCATGTTGACGCTGTCTCATTTTTTGCTTTGTATGTTCTGGGCATGTCATGGGAACTCAGAAAATAGTAGTATAAAAAAATCTGAAGCCAACTAGGAGCGATCAACCTGTCATGGATCTAGGCAGCATTTATGCACCTCTGAAAACAGGCTTCACTCCCCTCACAGCCAATGAGCAGTCTCCTTTTTTGCAGATTTTTTTGTGTGCTAAAAGGCACCCAGGGCTAATGCCATGCATGCCTCAGAGGCTGAGACTCCCCTTCTGCCACTCACAGTCCTTATACATCCCCCTACCAGCTCTGGTGTTTGGTGGAGAAGTCCTTTCCTCTTATTTTCTGCTGGTATAAATGACCAAGTTCTAAAACAAGAGCATCACCAGAAATCAAGCAGAAATGAATATCTCATTGGCTTTCACTTGAACTGGATGAAAGAAGACATTGCCTTTGCTGCATCCACTCACCAAGTATTTACTGTGCTGCTAATCCTACCAGGCAGTGTATCAGCCCCATAGAATACGAGAGGTCACACAAGGGCCCCTCTCTTGCTGGCACTGTCATTCAGAAGAGAAACATCATTCCAGTGATCACACTAAATCTGAGACTTAAATTGCAATGAATGTTTTGATACAGGAAACACAATTCCTTGTTACAGTTAATTAATTCTTTACTAACTTGCTTCTTGAGTGACTCTTAAGGTTTTGAAGCTCTTTAGGAGTTAACTGGACAAAGGGCAGAGGTGAGAGCCTTTCAAGGAGGAGTATGAGCATGTGCAAACATCCTGTGGCAGGAAGCAGATTGACCTTTAAGAGGGCATAAAACAAGACCAGAGTGATTTGAGAACATAAATAAAAAGACACATATTAATGGATTGAAGATGGAAAGTTATTTAGGAGGGACGGAAGGTGGTGTGCTGGACTGATTCCTTCCGGCTAACAAGGCTCAAAACACAACCATTCCTAATGTCAGATCGATGGTCTGGCTCCCAGAAGCAGTCTTCTCCTGTGGTCTTTCGCATGCTGCTCACTTGTAGTCTCGCATGAGAATCCCGCCTTTGGCGAATACAGCCGAGTCAGAATTCGGCTGTGTGCACTCACAGCGCTCGCGGTTCTAGACAGCTGGCGCCCAGGGACGAAGCAGGTGGATTTGTGTGATGTACACTGCTTGTGTGGAGCGTGAAGCAGCACTGGAAGGCGCAGCTCAGGGTCCGTCACAGACCCTGTAGCAAGTTACAGCCAGACAGGTAGAAACTGTATCTTGTCTGTTTTGCTTTGGGTTATTCTTCAACACAATGACCTTGTCCTTTCCACCAGGTGGTTGACCAGATTGATACCTTGACCTCTGACCTACAGCTGGAGGATGAGATGACGGACAGCTCTAAGACGGACACGCTCAACAGCAGCTCCAGTGGCACCACGGCCTCCAGCATAGAGAAGATCAAAGTGCAGGCCAACGCGCCGCTCATTAGGCCCCCAGCACAGCCCTCGGCCATCCTCACGGTCCTGAGAAAGCCCAACCCTCCACCGCCTCCTCCTAGGCTGACACCTGTGAAGTGCGAGGAGCCCCCGAGGGCGTTGCCCACTGTGAACCCTGTGAAGACCAACGGCACCCTTCTCAGAAACGGAGGCTTGCCAGGGGGACCCAACCGAATTCCAAATGGAGATATCTGCTGCATACCCACCAGTAACCTGGACAAGGCCCCCGGGCAGCCTCTGACGCACAGACCTGACAAAGACAGGTGTCCCCAGGCAGGGCCTCGGGAACGTGTCCGGTTTAATGAGAAAGTGCAGTACCACGGCTACTGCCCTGACTGTGACACCCGGCACAGTATAAAACACAGGGAGGTCCACGCCCACGGCGAGCCTGTCCACCTGCCAGGGAAGGGCCTGCACCACGGCCCGCCCCTCCCTCCTCCACCCCACATCCCTCCTTTCCCGCTAGAAAACGGGGGCCTGGGAATAAGCCACAGTAACAGCTTCCCCCCTCTGAGACCCGCAACTGTGCCTCCTCCCACTGCACCAAAACCACAGAAGACAATCTTGAGAAAGTCAACCACTACCACAGTGTGATGTATGCCATTTAAAAAAAAAAAAAAAAAAAACAAGTTATAAACATAAAATGATAAATAATGAGCACTTTCTACTCAAGCAATAAAAAGCCCAAATATATTAATCCTGCATTCAACAAAGTGGCATAAAAATCACCTGGTAAGTATGCAGTACATTGCTTCTATCCTGGGTATACATTGTTCTGGATGTCGAATCATCAAAAATTGCAGAATAAGGAAAAAGGAAACCCGAATGCACTGTTCTTGTGATTGACCTATGGCAAACTGTGACCTGCAGATTTAAAATTTTTGATGCACTGCAAGAGATGGGGTCTGATTCATTTTATTCATGCCCAACTCATCTATGCATTAAAATCACATCACACTCTTAACTTTGGTCCAAAGTTTTTTAATAAGAAGTTTTAATATGGAAGGACTATTTTACTATTTTTTTCCTAGAGATGTTTGTCACTAGTTTTGCATTATTAAATGCTGAGGATAATACAAAGAGATTATTTTCTATACTATACAGTTATGAATTCTGTGTTCAGCTATATGTGTAATAAAATATTTTGGTCTATGGAAATATCATTATGTCAATAAACAGTAGGAGTTAATGGTGATACCAAAGGTTCCTCAGAATTAGAATCCGTTTTGTGGTTCATTGAATGCAGTGTTAATGTTCATCAGAATGGGAAGCAACTGTGACAGGAGCCGGAATCACAGTGAGTCTGTGGTAGAGTTTTCTGCATTAAATATCATATTCCACGCTTTCAATGGAACTGTGCACATTTGCATGTTATGTCCTCCATTGCGACACTTCCAGAAGCGTCTGTGGATTCCTCCCTCCCATGTTGCCCTGCAAACCCTCCCCACACTCCTAGGTTTCCAGGATACACCACGCCCCTTACATCACTGGGACTGTGAGATACTTTGTCTCTTGGATCAGCAAGCTCTCTGCCTCCCTGGAGGAGCCCACCTTTATAGGAGAATAGCAGAGGGGAAATATTGATAATTCAGCATCAGCCTTAAGCATCTCCCCAACCCCATAGTTGAAATATGCCAGAGTCCCTTGTTGGTCCATAGAAGAAAGAGTGGGAGCCCTTTCTACCAGTTGTCAGAGAAAAGTCCTCTTCAGTTTCATTTGTCAGTTGAGAAAACTTACCCACTCCTGGACCAAGTGCGGTTCCTAACTATATTGATTTGAACTGAAATATTTTGCCCTGAAACATTTTCTTGGGAATGAGTTTATCTCCCCTGGATTTCTGATGAAACAGGTGCCTGCATAAGTTTGGTGCATTAAGTGGGAAGGGTAGAGGGGTTCTCTTTAGGAGAAATGTGTTTACTGTGCAACTTGATAAAGAGTACAGCAACCTTTTTGAATGTTTGACTTTTGATACCAAAACTTAAAATTTTACTGCTGCAAAAGGTGTTGGCAGTCTTCATGGTTTATTCTTTGGCTTTCGCGGGCTCTATACCATGGTAATTTGGAATAAAGTTTTAAACAACTTCCTATTTATATTAATGTATTTTAGGCAAAATACGGAGAGAAAATAGGGTTTATTTTTTAAAGGAACAGTTAAATGAGTGAAAACCAGAGGATGTTGTGTTAAACGTTGACTCTCCATGCTTTTGTTCTTTACGGGTTGGATATGAAGATAATATAAACAGAATAATTCAACTTTTCAGAGTGTTACAAAACATACGGACAATCATCAAGAAATGCCATATTCTAAAATTGATTAACTGTACTTTCAGTATGTTTAACAGACATGGGCCAGATATATAAATAATAAATAAATAATGGACTTGTTGAATACCAAAATGTGTTCTTAACTTTTTAATGCACGTGTTTAGTTTTGGTGTAAATAAACCTAGGGTTTCATCGTCTTTCTCGATTTGAATAGTTTTCTCCTGCTACCCATCAAGTGCTGGACCATTTGAGGTTATAATCCGTCATAGCAGATACTCACTTTTGTCCCTTAAGCCAATTTTCCTTCTGCAACCAATTACTGTGACCTAATGATGATCCTATAGTGAGAGACCCAAACTGTTGGCAGTGTGTGCCAAGCTAAATCTCAAGATAGAGCTTGTCAGCAACCATGTGTCATCCACAGACTTAACTGGTGTTCACTAAAGCAAGCTGGGTAAGTCCCGTCATTCCATTGAGCCAGATACCTAGAAATAACCTCAGAAGTCCATATCCTCCCTTCCTCAAAGCATGGGCAAAGCTTCTCCGTGAAAGGCCATCACTTTCTTTGTAATTGGTTACCTGTAGCAAAATAACATCCATCTTTATTCATCATAGTTAAAATTAACTGTTGACTTGGAAAGATGAATTAAATGGGATGCCAGAGATGTTACAATTATTGGCCTTGCTCTGTATTACAGTTTTTTGGTAGCTAACATAACTCTTAGATTACAGGAGTATTTGGGATTTTGCTTTGAGTATATTTACTCCAGACTATGTCATTCTTTGACTACTATATGGAATGAATTGCATTAACGTTTTCTTGACCAACTATCAGATTTGAAACATTCAGTGACAGGCCTCTAGATATATAAATGTGTGTGTGTGTGTATATATATATATATTTATGTGTGTATATAGCACATGTATGAATACATGTGATATCTATGTTATATACACATACTATGTGTTGTTACACACAAACTTTAAGACTTTGGAAAGCAATTGTCATAGAGCATTGTAATATTTTCCTGGAAACCTGAAGTGTCATAAGTGGTAATGCAGTTTTGTAATCAGTCAACATTGATTTCAAAATTTAAGATTTTTGATATATAAGCTCTGTACGTTATCCACTAAGTCAACATAAAACATAGCATAGTTTTTTCCTCCTAAATACCTCAAACAGAAATTGTTTTCTCAACTCCGTAAGGGCAGCCACTTTTTAAAATAATTGGCTTTTTTTTATAATTTTATTTTGAAAAGCAGAATTATAGGAGAGCACAGGAGATTGACAGAAAGAGAAAGATCTTCAGTCTGCTGGTTCATTCTCTAAACTGTTCTCAATGACCCAGGCTGGGCCAAGCCAAAGCTAGGATTTTCAAACAGGTCTCTCACATGGGTGCCAGGGGCCCAAGTACTCGTCCATCTTATGCTACCTTCCCAGGCTCATTGGCATGGAGCTGGATCAGAAATGGAGCATCCGGGACACAAACAGGCACTCACATGGGATGCTGGCATCGCAGGTAGCAGCTTAACCTGCCGTACCATGTTGTTCTCCCCAATAATAGGCAGTTGAACACTTTTATTTACATAGAGAATGCACCACAGTGTGGTAACCACACATGAGGGTGGTGTTCTCACAGAGTGTAAAATGGTATTGCACAGCTTATGACACATCAATACATAGTGCAAAATAGAATGTATCTTGAAAGACAGAGCCCTCAGTAATGAAACTGTAATAGGAAGTGTTTATGGACTTTTTAGCTTAGACAAAGTTGGGCCGATTTTGGAGATTATGATATTTGTACCAGTTATTATATCTCTATATCTACTAATAAAAGGCAAGAAGAAAGTGAAAGCTGACCAAAGTTATCTTTCACCACCCAGTTGGAATAGTAATTATAAAAGGAAGTGTAACTGTTTGTTTTATATCACTCTTAATCTAAATAGAAAAATATCTTCAGGGCTGATGCTCTGGTCCAGAGGGTTAAGCTGCCTCTTGCAACACTGGCATCACATATTGGAGTGCCAGTCTGGGTCCTGGCTGCTCCACTTCCAATCCAGCTTCCTGCAAATGTGCCTTTGAAGATAGTAGATGATAGCCCAGTTACCTTGGCCCTTGACACCTGAGTCAGAGTCTGGAATGAGATTCCTAGTTCTAGTCTTCTACTTGAGCCAGATCTGACTGTTGGAACCATTAGGATGTGTACCAACAGATGGATGATTGTCTCTCTCTCTAGCTCTCTGCTTTTCCCATAAATATAAATTTTTAAAATGATAAAAATATCTTCACAAAAATACAAGCATATGCAAAAGGAAAATTTCCCACTTTTCCAATTTATGTTTCATCTATACCCTACATCATTAGTTTAATAAAATTTTAGAAAGAATTAATCTGCTGTTAGCAGAAGTGATCTAACTTACTCAGATATCTTGTGGTTGAATTGTAAACTGTGTGCTCAGTGTTTAGTGAGCAAAAGGAGGAGGCACTGTGATATTTACTTTATTCGGATGGATCGTTGCTTACTTTCAGGGACTGTGTGTGGCTGCCAAAAGGTAGCTAAGTCTTGCATCCTCAGATTCTAACTTTAGCTCTTTTTAGGTACTCCATGAAGAAAATTCTGAGCAGTTCTACATATAATTGCGCTGGGAATGGTGTTATCAACTCATGAGTCAGTGCCTTGACTTTCTTCCCATGGGATATATACGGGAATGCAAGTCAAGTTCTATAATTATCCTGAAGATTCTGCTTCTTGCTCCTCTCTGTTGGTAGTCAGTTTTGCGATAATAAAAACTCAGTGAAGTTTTCTAAGTGAGGAGATGATTTATGAGCCATAAACTTCTGTCGCATAATTATGTAAAGTGCAAAGAATGTGACAATTACTAGACATTATCCTAAAACCATATGATATTTTCTGGGTCAGTGTATAGCAGGGACACCATAATTAAGTCTTTAAAGTAAACACTTTGTCGTTTTAGAATCACTCAAGTTGCACGGTACTGAAGTAATGACAGGTGTTGTGCTACCAGCAGGGCTCACAGTAGTGTTGAAATTAAACTTCAGTTACCTACATCTCAGTGGAGCAGCAATTATATGAGGTGTCATTTCATGTAAAGCCCTTGGATTTTCTTACGCTGATATTATAGGGAAAAACCAAAATGAAACATAGGTTTTGAAGATGCCTCTCTTCTGAAAATGTAGTGGAATCAGTATGGGTAGAATTCTGTGAAGACTAAGGGAAAGTAGAAGGAAATAATGCTTACACTGTCCTTTTTCACTTTTAGATGGTCCAAGCTAGGTAAACTAATATAGCAACATCTCTATATTACAGTTTTATTACTGATGTATACCATAGGTTTTAAGCTTAGAAATACAGTACCTCACTTTCACTATTTTACCAAAATGCAAACCATAGCAAATTCTGGGCTTTCCTAATGCCCATGATTTTTCTTTCCTCAACATCAGCATTTAATTGTGTTCTTCCTAGACCTGAACTTTGGAAATCTTTCCTTTCTTCTGAGCAGTTATTTTGACACTTGGAAGGGGTTACCTAATGTTGCTTTGACATTCTTAATGTGTTTGATCTTTGCAGAATGTGGAAAGGGATTTCAGGCAATTTAGCTACCATCTAAAATGAATGAGCTGTTGAATAATGCCAACCTCATTTTCTCCTGTATTGTATCAACAGCCTCCCCTTTCCCCACCCCACCCCCAGATCAAAGACTCTTATTTTGCTTATTTTCCCTGAGAAGTTCAATATTCATGTCATTGCCCCTGAATGTGTCACTATCATCCACTAGTATTTCATTTGTGAATTTCCTCTATGTAACATTGACCATAGAGATAAAAATGAGAAAAGATCCACCTTGTGGAACTTCCAACAATCCAGATTATAGAACCATCTCTGATAGAAGTGTGTCCATACTTTTGTTATTAGACTATAGATATGGCTGTACACAACTTGGCAATGCAGTTTTCAGTTCTTCCAACCACCACAGGGAATTTTGAACTAGCTCAGTGACACAATGTTTGCTTTGAGGGAGTTATGACTCATGGCGGCAAACATGATCTCTAGCCCTAATCAAGGTCTGTCTTTATACCAAACACTTTTCTAAGTGTTTTGCACATATTTGTACATCAAAACATGATTTTTTTCCCTCCTAACGACACAGTGTCTTTGATGCTGCTATTATCTGCTCTTTACAAATGAGAAAAAGATAGTGGCACTGGGAATTGGCTGTCTGGTGTCTGGGAAGGCCAGAGTTGCCAGCAGGCCATCTACTGCACAACCTGTCTTCCCTGCTACCTTCAGGACTGCTGAGAGCAAGTAGCCTAAATTCTATACAGCTAATCTATCAAACTGAAAATTTTCATTAACTGGAACTTGACTGAGAAAGTTAGTGGGAGATAGAAAATAAGAGAAAAATAATTTTATTTCTTACTAGTTGAGATACAGTAGGCTACATATGACGGTACAGATCTCTTGAGGACCTTAGAAGAATCCAAGTTACTCTTTCCTCACTCTTAGTCTGTGAGACTCCAGAGAAGGAGTCCCCCAAGCAGGCGTTGAGCGGCACAGGAGTATTGAGATACCACAATGATGGACAAGTTGACTGGGGGGTCCTGTGGATGCTTCTTCCTCAGCCCTACGTGTCCTATCAACCCAGACTAGCTACATGGACTTCGCCTTCCCCATAATCTCCTTATATCCAGACAGAGGAGAAGATCACCGATGAGGAAGCTGAAGTTATCCTACCACCATTTCCAAAGGAGTAATAGAAAATGCTATTGAAAACAAAACTCAGTAGTCATAAATATTGTACACGTTTATGGAGTACCGTGTGATGCTGTGACACATGAGTAGGGTGCATAATGTCCAGTCAAGGCAGGTATCTATCTCATTAAACATTTAGTACATCTTTCTGGTGAAAAAATTAAAAATTCAGTCTTCTAGATTTTTATAAGAGGGAGAAACATACAGTACATTGTGTATACCACCCTACTGTGCAACAGAAATCCAGCACTTTTTACTCTCGTATTTCTGCCATTTTGTACCCATGAATCAACCTTTCTCCATACTTCCCACCCATTTTCATCCCCAACTTTTGGCAAAGACCATTAGACTTGGAACTTCCATGAGATCAATGTATTCTACACTGTATGTGGGGAGAGATCATGTGGTACTTTCTATGCCTGGCTGATTCCACTTAATGATCTTCAAATTTTGTTGCAAATGGTAAGATTTCAACCCAGCTTATGACCCAGTAGTCTTCCATTCTGTGCATGTACTATTCTATTATGTATATATCACATCTTTACCTGTTCATCATTTTGGTGTGTAATTTAAATTCTTTATACAGTTTTATGGACTTGCTTTCTATACTTGCTGATGAACATATAATCACATCACAAAGCAGAATGCCATCTTTAAACAGGGATGGAGAGAAACTAATGTTAACAACAGCAATGCTAGAAGCTGAGTGGGAGAAATTTGACACTGTTTACTATGATGCATGTTGGATTTAATACAGCCTTTGGCCACCGTATTTATTTCTAGGTGAGGATACTCAAGAATATCCGTTGTTAGCTTAGCATTTCAGAATTGTGTACCAAGTTTTCATTAGTCAAGTCAGAAAATGAACATGATAGAAATCTACGATGACTGCCAAAAAGTATAGTTTATTAAACTTTTGACTAGTGTAGCTTAGTTTTAACTGCTTATGATAATATTTAGTAGTATGCCAGTAAATTCACTCAGAGTGTAATTTGTGAAATTAAAGTGTGTTACCACTAGGAATCTGTATTTCTTCTAAGAGTATTTGTTCTAATTAGAGGATAAATCTTTAATCTTTTGTTTAAAAGAAAAAAATCCATGGTTAAAACATGATTTATCAGTGGCATTTAAAAAATATGACAAAACACCAATCAACTACTGCTTTGCTGTAATCATAGTTTGGGGCATATTTGAATCCATATTTCTTTGATGTTCCTTCAGAGGGGCTGAGAACTGAAGTGCTGTGACCATAGTGACTTATGGGTTCAGTGTGAAATAAGTGAATATTGTCAATCATAGTCCCAAATATTCTCTGTAACCAATATTTTCTACCAATTCAAATGATACTTTATGATAAAAACAGAGTATTTGGGCTTATTTTCTCTTCCTTTAAAAATTCATAATTCAATCAAGTGAAAGCCATATTTTGCTTGATATTTAAAATACAGCACTCAATTTTTTTTTTAACAGATTTGTTTTTTCTGAGAGGACTTATGGGGAGAATTAATACTAAAACACCTCTTCCATACTATTTCCCAATAAATGCTCAGATAGCTCAACTTCAGATTTCATCTGTATTTAGCTTTCCCGTCTTGTGCCTTTTATCCAAGCGATTTCCATTTGTCTCAAATATTCCTTTGTAAAGTCATCCTCAAAGACTCCTCAGTAGAGCTGTGTGCTCTCCCATCTGCCTGATGATTCGGCCTCCGACCTGCTCGCCCCCTGTCCTGCCAGTATCCAACAGAGAAACATTCCTTTTGTCATTTCATCAAAATCCAGAATTTATGATGGCTTAGGATTATCTGCTGTATAAAAGTCTTAACCCTCGACTTGGCAGTTGTAGCAAAAACCTCTCCACACTTCCTTCTCCAGGCTCCCGGGCTGGGGAGCCCAGTGCCCAGAACAGCTCCAGCCGGGTGGTCTGATGACTGACCCCTGCAGGCCCTGCCCATCTTCAGTCCCTATCCCTTGTCTTTAATTTGAGCCCCATCCTCAGATGATGCCTCAGCTTCCTGGTGTTGTAAGCCTTGCTGTGTGGATTTCCACCACATGCAGGAATCCTTTGTAAACTTAAAAAAAAAATCCCAATGGTAACAGGGGTACAGCATGGATAAAAATATGCAAAAATATGTATGGAAAAATAACCAACTTGTAATGAAATATAAATTTTGTAAAGTGTGTATCTTCTCTTAAATTAGCAATATCGTCACAGATGACGTGTCCTGATAGACTTTCCTAACAAGAAGCCATAAGGTGTTGAATTTGAAGGAACTTACGGATTTAATGGAACCCCTTCCCCTTGTAGGTTGTACATTGACCTTTTAGTGAACCGAATAACATTGTACAAATTGATGCTCACAAATGTGAGTTTCCTCACTTGATACAAAATTCACGCCTATTAAAACAGGTAGTTCAAGACAGATTGCTACACACGTGTGTTAGAATCATAATCTTGTCAGAGAAGAAGAAATACGCGAGAACATTTGAGCTGATAAAGTGGTTTCATATATGCAAGTAGTGCTCAGCAAAAATGAAGCAAAGTGAAAAATAATAGAAGAAGTAAGCCTTCACTACAAAAGTACATGATTTAGTGCATGTTTTAATTAGCTCACCAGTCATTTCATAATGTACGGATATTTCAAAGCAATGGGTTGTACATGATAGTAATGCAAACTTTTTGTCTTCTTTAAAATATAAACTAACAAAAATGTTAAGAAATAAAAAAATTAAAATATTTTACTTAAAAAAACTGACCTGAAAACACTGCCCTTACATTAATGTATGAACATAGGGTTCATTTTTACATGATTATTTTACTTATGTTCCTCATTTAAAAATGTGCTATACATTGACTGTGTAGACGAGGTGCTGCTTTTTCCTCCCAAGGGATATTTACAGCTGTTAAGGCGATGTCGGAGAGACAAGTCTGCTGCATAAATGTTCCCATGAGGACAAGGCTTTTAGTCAGCTTTATTTTTAGTCATTCAGTGGCACACATTGAAGACGTGGCATCCTACGCTGTGTCCAAATCACTGTGCAGATGCTGATGGGACAAGAGTGACTACCCCCTGCCTGCAAGGATCTCAGATTCACAGATGAGAATACAGGAGGTAAAGGTAGTTTGCACCCGGAATAGTACAGATGGCATTCTTACCAGGCCATCCTAAACTTGTCTACTTACTGGAGCAAACATAAAATGATATCCTTTCCCTTCCTGTTGAGAAAATTCTAATAGTTTTGCTTGGTTATGTTCAGAATTCACATCAAATGTCTCTTCGAAGCCTAGCTATGTGAAGCTTTTATTTTATTTCCTGTAGAGTGCCTATCTCTGGACCGAATGCAGGGTGTTCTTCCTGTGGTGTTTGATGAAATCACTTTTGGCAGCCATCTCAAAATGTATTTGTTGACTAAATTCATATGTAATATGCTTTATTGATTATCATTTCCCAACCTCATAGCCTTTTCTATTGCTTTTATTTAAGGTATTGTTCCTTGCAGGGTTTAGGAAGATTGGAGTGAGAAGTGGAAAAGACTATTTTTACATCCGAGGTTTTCTGTGTAAGAGTTTCTTTGTTGCCAGTTTAAAAGAGTGACATTTACTTAGCGTGCAGTTTGAAAGGTCAGTCCTCATAAATTTCCTAATCCATGAAATGAGGAAAGCTCCTCTGGACTTCTTGTAACCACAGGTGGATGTAAATAGCTTTGATTACTTGATATATACTAATCTTCAAAGAATAGGGGGATGGAATTGGATTTGGCAGTAGGTAGTACCTCAAGGTATGTTAGGAGGTTTTCAGTGAGTTAGATACTGATGATAGCTGGCCTTAGGTAGGCGAACAGAATTGTGAGTTTTCATTTTTCTGCTGCTCACTTCAAACATAGAAGCTAGTATAAGGGATGGTTATCTTAAGAGAACTCAAGCTTAGACCCCTTTCTGAACTCCACAGAGAATAACCCCAATGGCTTATCCAGGCTCCTCTCTCCTCTCTCCTTCTCTCTCCTTTCCTAGGGATGTGTTGCAAATCTGGAAGAACACAAGGTTCCGGTAAAAGTGTGGAGTTAATCGCACCAAAGAGACCATGACTTCATTTACCAGATGGAGAGATGAGCAAATTTGAGAATCTATGTTCTAAAAATTCTTGGTATCTTATAGGATAGAAACTAGAGCATCACAGGACACATGGCCATTTTCTGTCTCAGAAGCCTTGTTTCTTTGTTTTTCTAAGATCCAGTGGGCGTCGCAGCCCTCCTAAACATCAACATAGGCTGGGGAGGTTTCCACTTTGACTCCATCCTGCCCCAGTTAAGCAGAATCTCTTTATGGTAGGCCTAGGCTTCCGTAGGTGATTCCAGTGTATCTGCAGAATTAAGAATCATTAAATAACAGTATTTAGACAGTGTACCTCTGAAACTGTCCTAATGAGAACAGTCCAAAACTGGTTCTTAGGAAGTCTGAGGCACCCTTTTATACCGCATGTGCAGAATGCAATATGCTTAAAAATCTGTATTTTAAAAAATTTCTCTGAGGCCAGCGCCACGACTCACTAGGCTAATCCTCCGCCTTGCGGCGCCGGCACACCGGGTTCTAGTCCCGGTCTGGGCGCCGGATTCTGTCCCGGTTGCCCCTCTTCCAGGCCAGCTCTCTGCTGTGGCCAGGGAAGTGCAGTGGAGGATGGCCCAGGTGCTTGGGCCCTGCACCCCATGGGAGACCAGGAGAAGCACCTGGCTCTTGCCTTCGGATCAGCGGGGTGCGCAGGCCACAGCGCGCTGGCCGCGGCGGCCATTGGAGGGTGAACCAACGGCAAAGGAAGACCTTTCTCTCTGTCTCTCTCTCTCTCACTGTCCACTCTGCCTGTCAAAAAAAAATTTCTGTGGAGAGTAAAAAAGTGTTTACTTGATGCAGCAGTATAGGTAATGATTGCCCTATTGAGAGACCCATTTAAGGTGGGGAATGTGTGGCTTTCATGTACTACCCACCATTCAAAGGTTCTGTGATTCAGTGGCTCAACGTCTATTCCAAAATTTGACATTAAATTGTTAGGAGCAAAAGTTGAATTGTTTGAATTTTTAAAATATTGCTTCAGTGTCAGTGACATGTTTAGGTATAGACTGTTGCTCCAACAATCTGAGAATAATTCATCACGAACAGCTCTCCAGGCTTGCCGACAATGCAGGAAAGCTGGAGCAGCTTGCGATAGCCTGACGTTGTCATCAGTCACGTACCCTTCAAGACCTCCCTCAAATTCCACTTTCCGTAAGTTGCGTTGATTAAAATAAACTTACATGTAGTTTGGTATGTTCCACATTTGCCTTAAACGAGCTAAGTATCTCTAATTTTTTTCAAGTTTGTTCTAGGAATAGAATACCATTTTTGTGTTCAGAAAAACAATGTTCATAGTCTGTTCCAAATTATATTTTTTATTAATTACATTTTTCATTATAATCATTTTATCCACACTGGCTTCAAGAAACTTCAGTTGTTTCTTGGGTCTTTTATTTTTGAGTTTTTGGGGCTGGCAGCCACAAGGTATACATTAATAATTGGGATATGATAATCATTAAAAGTATCCAAATTCTTAATTTTATGTTAAATATAAAAACAACTGTAAAACATTCACAGTATCCTTTGCTGACCCTGTTGCAATTGTTTCTAGAAGTAAATATCGCCAGTTAGTAAACTTAAATTAGAACCATGCATAGGATGATGTAGATAGAAAAATTATAACAGATCATAAGCTTTTAAAAATCTAATGTTCCAACAAAAAGGACCTTGTATGCCATTGATTGCAGACAGGCCTCCTTTGAAAAAGTCCTTAGTCTGCAAACTCCCATTGTATCTTTCATCTTTCTCCTTTAACAGTCATATAACAAATTCAGAGAAATGTAATATAATTAAGATGAGTATAAAAATGGCTTCGTATGGCCTGCCAAGAGATCTCAGTACAGAATTAAAAAGGAAAAGACTATTTTCGTTAATGTGCTTATGAAGATTCCATTAATATGACACTGGAAATGACTGACTTTTGTACTCAGAGAAGAGCACAGAAGAAAGGTTCCTCGTGCTAAGTCGGGAGTGCCTTCGGACTAGAAAGGATGTAAGGGTTCTCCCATTGACCCTTGCTGAGCAAACCTCCTCCATACCTCCTAGGGTGATGACATTGAGTTATTCTTGCTTCGTGATTTTATTGGTCCCTGAAGAGGAAACTTAAAGTTTGGCTTTGGGTGCATAGTGTTTGCACTCTGTGCTTGGAGTGTGTGTTGATGACAGTGCATTTGAGCTTGAGACCTTAGGTGTCCTATGGCCAGGATGCAGCTGTCAAAGCCCCATCATTGTGATTGGTGCAAATGTGCAGACTGTTCCGTCTGTCTCAATGGATGCTGGAAATAGCACTTGCTGTTAGTTCCTTGAGTGTATCCATCCATTAAAAAAAAACTGTAAAGACAGGGTTTTCTTTTTTTTTTTTTTTGATGTTGTTATTTAGCTACCATTATTATATTGCTCTACCTAGTTGTTGTAAGAGGGAGATGGAATTTTCAAGAATCTCAGAAGAAAATTTCTGGTGTTTGAAAAGAGTGGGTGATGGAGAACAACAACATGACTAAGTAATCCTTCTGTGCAATGTTGTGTATTTTACGTAGGCTACTTTACTTAATGCTTTTAACAACCATTGTCAAAGAAAAGTTTGACCAGACAGACTGAAATGGCAAGAAGACTTTATTTACTGTTACTGTAGTAATGGGTTGTAGGAGGTAGGACTGTTTCAATAAGGGAAAAAGACTGAGCCCAACTTTTGTGGCCTGGCAGCGCTCAATGTGTTAGCTCATCAGTGTTTGCAAATTACTCTCAAAGTTAGATTCCTAGCTTTCCATAGAACCTGAGACAAAGACACTGTCTCTTGTTGATTGCCTTTTGAAGGAATGGCTCCCAGGATGACAAGGATGAACTCACATCTCAAAGAGCAGAGAAAATTTATAATGGACAGTGGAGAGTTTTCTAAGATAGAGCTTTGAGACAAGGGTAGCCATGAAACTCATCTGGAATTTATGGTTGAGGGCAAAGTTAAGGCCCTCTAGTTCAGCCTTAAGGTGGGTGTTTACTCTCCTTTTTACTTCTAAGAGATAGCAGCCTGGAGCCTTTAATTTGCTTGCCCTCTGTGTCCCAATTATCAGTGACAGACTTGGGATCCAACCCCAACCCTGATCTATCCTGATCTATTCCGGAGCTGGTAGCCTGTCTGGTACAGTTGAACCTGATCAAAACTCAAGGCGAGAGGACGACATGGCCTTACCTGGGAGGGACAGTCAGGAAGTGGGTTCTTAGATGCTCTTCGAATGCTCTCCCAGCTTCTCTAGGGAGTGGGAACTTGTCTCTGAAGAAGCTTTGCTCATTTACTATTACGGTGTGCCACATTCTGTGGTTTTCAGCAGTCGGCATAGCTCATTGAATTAAAGGCAGATGGCACTTCAGGGCAGGAAGAATTGTCTAATCTAATTCTATTAGATTCCTAATTCCTATTTATGAAATAGCTCTAAGAAATTCTCATTTACTCCCCTTAAATGAAAATTAGTTCTGTAGAATGCAAGCGTGAAGGCACTATTTTGATACAGGGGAGAAGAAAAATTTAAATATATACACATGTATATCTATATAAATAATATTTATATATATATGAGGATACTTCAGAAAGTTGTGGAAAAATAGAACTGTAAGTTAAATTTACTTTAGTACAAAACATTTTTAAAATTCATGCACCATTTTCCCTAGTACATATTTCCATGAGTTTTTGATGAGCTCTCTCGTGTGCACAGATTTCAAGTCTTTTTGGATCAAAATAAACATTTTAATTCTATTTCCCATGAAATCTTTGAAGTACCTTTATACAAATAAAGGAGGTTTTTTTTCCTTAAAAATGTAAGAGAAATGAGGTATGGAGTTAGGGACCCTGAAGGACGAGGGACATTTCCCTTGCAGAAAAGAATTATGCCTGGCAACTGGGAGGCATCCCTAGGCTCAGATCCACCTGCTGGGCAGTGCTGGGCCTGGGGGACTGAATCTTTGCACTTGGCCATTCAGTTTTTCACTTTTAGGCATGACCATAAGAAAGCATAATTTTCTCTACTCAGAACCAGTGTCCATGAGACCATTTAATATTTTCATATTACTATTGCTGGTTTTGACTTTAATTTATTAAATGATAACCACCTAATCTGGCAGTGTTTCTGATTATAGCAAAGACACCCTTCACTGCCTGCCCCTCATTAAATTTCCTCTAGAATTTAGTAACAGCCAGGGTTAAACTGTCACCTTTCCTAGGCATGCATTCAACAATCATTTTTTTTAAAAAAAGCTGATTCCTTGTTTTTAATGTATGTATTCATAAAAGACAAAAAAACTCCTTTTCTTGATTATGAATTTATCAAAAGCTTAGAAAACCCATCAAGTGCTTCAGTCCTGGCTGTGAGTTGCTCATCTCAGCTTTTCAATAGAAGGCTGATTACTGACTTTTCTCCTATCAAACGGGTTATTCTCTTTTACAGAGGCAGTAATGAGCACCTGGTTGGATTTTAATTGTCAGGAAATGATTTCCTCAGGATACGTTCCATAAAATTATCTCCAAACATCTTTTCTTGAGTATGGCAGTGTTCCAGTAAACCTCGGAGAGGAAATGCTAAAAAATAGTTGTGTTTGTTGAGGAAATAAAGGGAGGCGTGAAGGCGCGCTTGTGGTTTAATGAGGTGCAAGGAGTGCTTATCACTCACCATTGGCTCCAGGGGAAACAGGATTGAGCCTTGCATCATGGAGCCATCCATTTCAGAACCCAGCCCTGGAGCCAAGAGGGGTGGGGGGGGGCTGGAATCAAATTACACGTTCATGCATGGCTTCAGTTTTTTAAGAGTCTGGGAGAATAGAAGGTAGAATTGAAGAAGGTGGCTTAGCATTATCAACCGCATTTAGCTTAGATTAGCATCTGGTTATAATGGCACCCCCCAGCCTCTGCTAACCAATCATCAGCAATGATGCCAACACAGTGTGCAGGGAAGACTTTGAGTATTGTCTTTTCAAATTATCTCCTGCATTTATATTTACTCTTTGGCTCATTCTTTTAAAAAAATAATTATGTGTAACTTTACATAGGATGACTCCTTCTGGATAAAATACACTGAAAAGAACCAGTTTCTATTAACATGAAAAGCGCAAATAAACCCAGCAAATAGCCTGATTTAAATAGCATTCATTTTGGTGAGTTTGTTTTTAACCCACAGTGGCCTTCTAGATGTTGATATATTTAAGGGCTTTGCGTGTTTGAAAGGTTTTTATTTCTAGCAGCAAACACCAATTTAGAAATATCACAGCTGTGTTGAAATAAGAGCATTGCTTTTCCCCTGATCCTGGACTCTGAATTGCCAGTCCCTCCAGATACAGTTCTACAGATAGCAAGGTCTTCCCAGGGAAGTTGTTCCAGGCTGTGCTTTGGAAGGGAGCCTTACAATTTGCATGTCTCTGTACAGCTTTAATGTCTCAGGTGATTTCTCCAAAAGGGTTACAGAATTTTTAAATTCCCAAGAAGAGTAAGTTCATCATGTAAGCAGACTGCACTATGATCAGTTGTTCAGGGAACGGGACAGGGAAACTCAGCTTCATTTACTCGTCAATAGCCAGCCCCTCTCCAAAGTTCCAGGTAGTTTTGAACCATCCTGGCAAAGTTGGACCGACAAGAAATATCAAGGGTGAGGATTTCTGTAAGATCCAACTGTTAAGCAGACCCAATATTGTGCCCTTGGAAGGCATGGAAATAAATGTTTTAGTATATTTGAACCAAATTCCCCATTCGACATGAAAGACTAAGACCCTCAGAAATAACAACAGTTGTTCCTAGGGTCTCCAGAGATCTGTTTTTTAAAAATTACTTTTAAATTTTCAATTATTTATTTATTCATATATACTTGATGGGCAGAGTCAGAGAGAGAATTCCATCCATTGGTTCACTCCCCAGATGCTGGCAACAGTGGACTGGACTGAAGTCCATGTCAGGAAACCAGAACTAACTGTGAATCTGAAGCATCTCCTGTTGTCTCCTAGCGTGTGCATTAGCAGGAAGCTATAAATCAAAGTGTAGCCAGACTTGAATCAAGGCACTCCAATTTGGAAACCCAAGGATGCCTAACTTAGGTCAAGTATTTGATTGCATTACAGGTTCTCTTCACCATTGTTCCAAAAGTGGGAAGAAACTCAGATATGGAGATTGGTGTAAGGAGACTGCACCAGAAGTTAGTATAGAAGTGATTTGAGTTTACTCACTTGTGGCTCAGCACAAAGTTAAAAGCAAGTTAAATTCCCTTTGTATTCCCCTGTGTATCGGTGGATGACTGGTAGCTTGACAGGGACTCAAAAACTCAGTTGCTATCAGGAAATAGGTTGATGGAGAAAAGGAAGTCAGCTATTTGTGTACCTGAAGGTGATCAAGAAGAGTGAGCACTCACATGGACTGTCAGTGCATGTACCTTCAGAGGTCCTGGCTGCCTGCCATCACATGTTGCTAAAATACTCCCGCAGCCTGTATTAAATACAATTGTTTGCAGCTAAAATTTTTGAAGAGACTTTGGAATTTATTCTGATTGGACAAAACTTGATTGACACTTGTCTGCAATGTCTTCATCATGGAATATATCCATAATCAGAAATGGGTAGGAATCTCTGCCAAGTGAGAAAATAGTTTTCAATCGTAAGAAATTTTGTATGAATGCTAAGATGCATTAATTTAACATATGGTAACATTTCACAAACATGTAAATTTTATAAAGTGATTCTTTTAAGTTTATCAGTTTTTTAAAAATTTATTTCTTTGAAAGGCAGTTACAGGGGCGGGGGTGGAGAGAGAGAGAGAGAGAAAGATCTTCCATTTGCTGGTTTACTCCCCAGACGGCTGCAGTTGCCAGAGCTGGACGGGTCCAAAGCCAGGAGCCAGGAGCTTCTTCCAGATCTTCCATGTGGGTGGCAGGAACCCAAGTACCTGGTCCATGTTCTGTTGCTTTCCCAGGCAAATTAGCAGGGAGTTGGATTGGAAGTGGAGCAGCAGAACTTGGACAGGCACTCATAAGGGACGCCAACGCTGCAGTCTGTGGTTTAACCCGGTACACCACAATGCCAGCCTCTAGTTTATCATTTTATGAGGAAGGATTGGGATCAAAATTGTTAGTAACAGAAAAATATCATAAATTCCAGTTACTCTGTCCATAATATCAGATACAAAAAACCAATAACAGGTGCATGTGACCAACCCAGAAAAGAGTGTGGATCTCCTACAAGCATTGACATTAAAACATAGCATAAAGCAGAACCACTCTGTGCATGGCAGCCCCCACCCCCCACCACATTCCCTTGTGCTGTTACGAGCACAAATGATGTCTATAGTTTTCTACTGAAACACACGATGACACAATTAATGGCTTAGCAACATGTGTATTATCTTACAGTCCCAGGTCGCAGCAGTCAGAGGTGGGTGTCCCTGGACTAAATGGAATCACAGGGCAGTGCTCCTTTCTAGAGGCTCCAAAGGAACCCATTCCCTGGCCTCCTCCAGCTTCTCAAAGCAGCCGGATTTCCTTGACTCCTGGCCTCTCCCTGTGCCTTCCACGCCAGAAGTGGCCAGTTGAGTCTGTCTCCCCTTGCTCCCTTTGACCATGGCTCACCTGCCTCGCTCCTCAGCATATAAAGAACTCATTGGTTCACTGGACTTCACGCCTAATCCAGAATAACTTCCCCATCTCAAGGTCGTCGATTAGCAATTTGTATTTTACTTTTGTTCTTCTTTCCCCTTTGTCATATAACAACGTACTCGTGGATTCTAGGGATTAGGGTGTAGAGCTATTTGGGGAGCCATTTTTCTGTCTACTACAACTATAATTACTGCGGTCCTTTGCTTACTTTTTGTCTCTTCCCGCTAGAATATAAAGTCAGAGGAGAGTAGTCATCACAATTTTTAAAAATTTTCTCGTTATCACATATTGTTGAATGAAGGTTGAGTGAATGAATTTAAAAAGGTAACCTACTAAGCTGTTTGTTATGATTTCAGGCTTCACAGTTAACTTTATTCTCATTGTTCTGAGCGCCCTGGAGATTTGTGAAAGGGCCCAGCAGGTGTCTGTGTCAGCTATCTTACTGATCAGGGCTGGACTGGAGCTGGGTTTGCCATCCTCCAGGTACATCTCTTGTGGAGTGGACACACTTGGCCAGGTCTGAAGCTGTTGAAAGCTGTGTCACACCCAGACCTTCTTCTGTTACAGATGCAAGCCTCATGGCACACGGAAGATGGTCTGTGACGTGGTCCCTGACCAGCAGCGAGGGGGGAGGTGAAGCACACATGGTTGTCCCTCCTCCAAAATTTGCCAGATAGCTTGCACTTCCCCCTCACAAGAGGAATGAGGGGTTTGCAGAGAGAGGTGAAGAGTGCCACTCCACGGAGCCCCTCCGTGGGCATCTGAAAGGTGGGAGGATAGGCAGTTTCCACTTCCCCTCCCCCCACTGTAAGGTTCCGTGCTATGTGTTATGGCGCAGTCACTTTCGCATGAATATATTTTCCCTTATTGACAAGCTCCTGGCGGTACAGCTGTTGCTCTGCAGATCACAAATGGATGAGTTGCTTTTGGATACTTTTTTTTTTAACTTTTATTTAATGAATATAAATTTCCAAAGTACAATTTATGGATTACAATGGCTTCCCCCCCATAACGTCCCTCCCACCCGCAACCCTCCCCTTTCCCATTCCCTCTCCCCTTCCATTCACATGAGGATTCATTTTCAATTCTCTTTATATACAGAAGATCAGTTTAGCATACATTAAGTAAAGATTTCATCAGTTTGCTCCCACACAGAAACATAAAGTGAAAAATAATAGATGATTTTTTAAATGATGATGAAATCAGATCAGACCTATTGTCATGTTTAATCCCAGTGAGAGTCAAGTTGGGAATTCCTAATTTCTTCTTTTTTTTTTTTTTAACAGAAGATCAGTTTAGTATATATTAAGTAAAGATTTCAACAGTTTGCACCCCCATAGAAACACAAAGTGAAATATACTGTTTGAGTACTCGTTATAGCATTAAGCCTCAATGTACAGCACATTAAGGACAGAGATCCTACATGAGGAGTAAGTGCACAGTGACTCCTGTTGTTGACTTTACAAATTGACACTCCCGTTTATGGCATCAGTAATCTCCCTATGCACCAGTCATGAGTTTCCAAGGCTATGGAAGCCCCTTGAGTTCTCCGACTCTTATCTTGTTTAGACAAGGTCATAGTCAAAGTGGAGGTTCTCTCCTCCCTTCAGAGAAAGGTACCTCCTTCTTTGAAGACCTGTTCTTTCCACTGGGATCTCACTCACAGATATCTTTCATTTAGGTTTGCTGTTTTTTGTTTGTTTGTTTGTTTGTTTCTTTTTGCCAGAGTGTCTTGGCTTTCCATGCCTGAAATACTCTCATGGGCTTTTCAGCCAGCTCCGAATGCCTTTAGGGCTGATTCTGAGGCCAGAGTGCTGTTTAGGACATCCGCCATTCTATGAGTCTGCTGAGTATCTCGCTTCCCATGTTGGATCACTCTCCCCTTTATTTATTCTATCGGTTAGTATTAGCAGGTACTAGACTTGTTTATGTGCTCCCTTTGACTCTTAGTCCTTTCATTATGATCAATTGTGAACTGAAATTGATCACTTGGACTAGTGAGATGGCATTGGTACATGCCACCTTGATGGGATTAAATTGGAGTCCCCTGGAATGTTTCTAACTCTACCATTTGGGGCAAGTCAGCTTGAGCATGTCCCAAATTGTACATCTCTTCCCTCTCTTATCCCCAAGGAAACCTGTTGAAGTGAAATGGACACTATGAGAAACGGTGACTTGATCAACATAGCCCTGACTGTTAATGAACAACTTAATACATTATCCCTCTTAGTAGTTTTTTTTGTCTGTTCTACTTAATATGACTGGTTTAATTCTGTAATTAATACACAGTTATTCTTAAGTGTTGAAATTTAACTGAAATGTGATCCCTGTTAAACATAAGAGTGGATACTTTCTTATTGTATAAATTTAAGGCATATGACATGATGTGTTGGCATACATAACACATAGTAAAATAATTGCTACATGAAAGCAATTTAACATAACCATAACCTTCCATAGTTATGTAGGTGTGTGTGTGTGCACGGGGAGGGTAATAGCTAAAACCTACCTGCTTAGCACATTTTGAGCATACAATACAGCCTTGTTAACTGTAGTATTCATGTTGCATATTGGATACCTAGACTTATTTATCCTGCACAAATTCAAGTCCATGCCATTTGAGCTACATCTACTCATTTCTTGCAACTACCTTTCACTAGTAGCTGTTACTTTACTCTGCGTTTCTAAGTATTTGACTTTTTTCCTTTTTTCTTTTAATATTTTTAGATTCCACATAAAAGATAAGATACATCCACAAAAGTAATAAAGTACAATGCAAGTCTATGGATTGTAGGAAACATTTTCAAACTATATATATGTATATGTTATATATGTCATTATTTTATTTGTATTTATATTATGTATTAATATTATTATATTTGTACTTTAATATATAAGCAAGGTCAATGTTTAAGAATTTACACAACTCGGCCAGCACCGCGGCTCACTAGGCTAATCCTCCTCCTGCGGCACCAGCACCCTGGGTTCTAGTCTCGGTCGGGGCGCCGGATTCTGTCCCAGTTGCTCCTCTTCCAGTCCAGCTCTCTGCTGTAGCCCCAGGAAGGCAGTGGAGGATGGCCCAAGTGCTTGGGCCCCCCACCCACATGGGAGACCAGGAGGAAGCACCTGGCTCCTGGCTTTGGATTGGCGCAGCACGCTGGCCATAGCAGCCATTTTGGGGATGAACCAACAGAAGGAAGACCTTTCTCTCTGTCTCTCTCTCTCACTGTCTAACTCTGCCTGTCAAGAAAAAAATAATAATAAAAAAAATAATTCACACAACTCAATAGTAAAACAGTAAAATAATTCAATTATAAAATGTAAATCTAACCAGATAGATATTTTTACAAAGATAACATAAAAATGGCCAACAGATATGCAAAAATTACACAACGTCACTGTACATTGTGGCAATGCAAAAACACAGTGAGGTGTCACCTCAACCTATGAGAATAGCTGTTACCAAAAAATCAATTTTGGGCCAGCGCTGTGGCAATAGAGGATAAAGCCATCGCCTATAATGGTGGCATCCCGTATGAGTACCTGTTCGAGTTCTGGCTCCTCCACTTCTGATCCAGCTCCTTGCTATAGCCTGGGAATGCAGTGGAGGATGGCCCAAGTCCTTGGGTCCCTGCACCCTCATGGGAGACCCAGAGAAAGCTCCGGTGCAGCTCCGGTCATTGCAGCCAACTGGGGAGTGAACCAGTGGATGGAAGACCTCTCTCTCCCTCTCTCTCTCTCTCTCTCTCTCTGTCTCTCTCTCTCTCTCTCTCTGCCTCTCCTCTAACTCTGACTTTCAAATAAATAAATCTTTAAAAAATCAATTAATAATGTATCATAAAGGTTGTGGAAGAAATGAAACTCTTACAGACCTTTGGTACGAATGTAAGTTAGTGCAGCAATTATGGAGAACAGTGTAGAGGTTCTCAAAAAAATTAAAAATGGAACACCACGTAATAGCAATCCCTCTTTTGGATATTTACCCAAAAGAAAGGAAATCAGTGTCTCAAAGAAATGCCTGCACTCCCATTTCATTGCTTCATTAATCACAGTAACTTAAGACATAGAAGCAGTTTGTGTTTGTGGACAAATGGATGAAAAAATTGTGAGGTACACAGCACACACACGCATACATGTGTACACACTAGTGTGCATGCACTCCAGTGTGCACATGACATGGAATGTAATACAGACTTAAGAAAGAAGGAAATACTGACATTTGTGACACCGTGGTCGAAACTGGAGGACAGTATGTGAAGTGGAATAAGCCAGATACAGAGGGAAAAATACGTCATGATCTTACTTATGTAAAATCTATTTGCAGACACTTGAAAATATATTCTTGTAACCTAGTTACATAAATGTAGCATGCTACGTCTGTAATCTGTGCATACTCGGGCTTTAAACTTTCCTTTCATGGGATAGGAAAAGAATGCTCTGATCAATCTGCAAATATGACCATGTCCCTAGAAGTATTTTTTATCCTTATTTGAAGAAAATATTGTAAGCATAAAGGGAAAACATTACTTTCATTTACTTTATAGTTTTCCATTTTTTATAAATGGGAAAATTAATACTGTATGTGATAAATGGAAATTCAAATTCTTAGAAAAATTTTGAGATTTTGATCTTAAGTGTCATATAATTAAACCATCAGATCATAGATGAAGAATATGACACCAAAACACAGTAAGTAACTTGCCCAAGTTCCCATAGCTCTTAGTAAGTCACAGGTGGAACTTGAGCCTTCCATCCAATCGTTTTCCCTTTTGACTTGTCTTATCGAATAACCCTTTCTTTTCCATGTATTGTTACTTTGTGATTAATAATTGATTGAGCTCATAGGGTGCATATATTTCAAAAATCGTTTGTAGCTTTTAAGTGTATAATGCTACAGTTAACATATATAAATCATTTAGAGTTCTGTGAACACTTTTGAATGCACCTTGACATTAGTAAATAATATTTTTCCAAAAAGTTCTCCCAGATTATAAGAGAAAATTGTTCTCAAGCCAAAGTTTTGATATGATCCATGTATCTTCCAACTGATCCTAGATTACATATGTGGTATTTTGCACAGCTGAAAAATAAAAAATTATCTGACTTAATATTTTTTTCTGGGATATGATTTCTTTTTTGTGTGTACTAGATAGGTTTTAGTATTATATTGCACAACAATAGCAAGTCCACTAAAAGAAATGACATAAAATAAATGAGGTGAGTTATTATAGTCCATGATTGATATTGAGAAACTTGTTAGAATCTGTACTAAAACAAAATACTTAAGTACATCACGTGAAATATATCATGAAAACTAATTTAGTGTTCTGAGCAAGAGAGTATCATGATAAAATTACTTTTGGCTAGAACTGACTTGGACTGGTGGTATAACAAGTATATTGATCGCCTGTGTCTCATGGTCACTAGGTAGAACCTTGTTATAATTCTGAACTCCCCATGCCATGCCTTTAAAAAAACTACAGGACTTTAGTATGACTGGCACTAAAGGACCATGAAAGGTGTTTATACTGCAATATTTCACATTTATCTTCATTACTATTCAATAAAATTGACACTCATATATAGGTTTTCTATTTATGATATGATTGGATAATAAGTAAGCTATAAATGTTTCCCAGATGCATTCAGATGTGAAAATTAAATGAAAATACTTTTGTGATAATAGTTTCATATATTTGTTAATAGGAACTATATTGAGGTAAAGGGTAAGTTAAAAAGCACTTTAGCAATGGCACCTGCAATTTTGCTTCCACATGAATGGGGAGTGGGTGTTTAGCCTAGTGGCTGAGACACCTGCTTTCCACATTGGAGTTCCTCTTTCATCCCTGGCTCTAGCCGATTGCAGATCGTGGGAGGCAGCACTGATGGCTGACATAATTGGGTTCCTGCTGCCCTCTTAGGAGACCTACATTGCTTTCCTGGCTCTGGAGTTAACCAGCCAATGGGAGCTCTCTCACTGCCTCTCCTCTCCCTCTCTCTCTGTCTCCCTTCCCTCCCTTCCTCTCTCTCTTCCACCTTTGTCTTGAAAGGAAGGAAGGAAGGAAGGAAGGAAGGAAGGAAGGAAGGAAGGAAGGAAGGAAGGCAGGCAGGCACGCAGGCAGGCAAGCAGGTAAGCAGTGAATGTATTGTTGGTGTGTACAAAAATAAAAAAATGAACTGATTATGATTTTTCCCATTATTCTTTATATTTGGCCATCTCTGAAGATAGTCCGTTTTTTGACATTTGTGCCTGTTCCACTCTCTAATCTCTTCTCAGACAAATACTACATAGAGAGAATTCAGGAGGCATTTCACAGTTGATGCTGGCTCATTCATGTGGTTCATCTCTTCTGCTACTGGCTGGCCATGCACAATGCACCACGAGGATGACTCGTGCATGGACATCAAACTGGCTCGTAGGCCTCAGCAAGGAACAGTTCAGCCTCCAGTACATCTCATCTGCATCTCTCTCTCTCTCTCTCACTCTCTCTCACTCTCATTCTCTCTCTCTCTCCACACACACACACACACACACACACACACACACACACACTTAAAAGCATCTCCAGCAATTTTCTGACATGAAGAACAGTACTCATAGATCAAAAACAGGAAAATCTAGAGAAAGCTTCCCAGTCGTCGTCTTCTACCAAGTCTTCTCTTTGCTTGATTCCACAGATTCTTGTTGGATCCATTCTTCGCCCAGCCCCAATCCAAGTCCCTCCCCTTCCCTGAGTTTTGTGCCCAGCAGAGATCTATTCCCATAGCAACAGTGACTTCTCATTCTTTGAATCTCATGAATTCCACCTTTATTGTCTGTTCCTCTTCCTTTCTGCATATTTCCCCTGGTGAAACGCCGTGTTTTCCACTCTAGTGGATAAGCCACCATCAGACACCTGCAGAGCATCAGAACTTTATCACCCTGTCCACATGTCCACATGTCCACATGTCCTTCCTATCCCTGCTGTATCACCAACTGCATCAGCAGCTCTAAACTTGACTCTCTCTGCTCTGTGTCAGCAGTGGGAGGGGTAATTCTTGGAGTGGATACCAGCTCAATGTACAACCACTGAGTTGATAAGTTGGATGCCTGTGTGAGTGAATGAATCCTGGTTCCTCAGCACCTACTCTGTGCCAGCCCATCGTGCTGGGAGTGAAAGTGAGGACAATGGACATGGCTCATTTACTCAGCACATTTAATGTTTAACAATAATTATTATAATTATTCTCCCTCTTATTTTACAATTATTTTGATGTTGAATTGTGTGCAATAGTGTTATGGTGAGTATATTATTAAAAGAGATTTTTCTCCACTAATAATTTAGAACACTGGTCCAATGGTAGAGTTAATGTGTCAAAAGGTATGAATGTTTTACGCTTTAATTGCTCACTAATAAGGAGTTACAACTAGAGACAGATTTCTGTATGCATTTTTAGACGGGGGAGAATGTTTCTGTAGTTGTGTATATTTGAGTTCCAGTCAAGTCTTTGTTCTGATTTTTTTCTGATTATCTTTGATCATTTGTGTTTGAAAACTTCTGCAGAAACTCTAGGGTAACCAGATGAAAATAATGATTCTATTAATAAACTTATGCAGGAAAGATTTGCATAGAAATCACAAAGCTCTTTCTTACACCTATGCATTTTGAATTTTCTACTTCGTTATTGCTGCTAAGAAAATTGCAAAGCTGTCTGTCACATATATAGGCTCTTTCATCCTGCCAGGTAATAATCTAGAAATATGATGACATTTGACTTGAAAGGACCCAAGATGAGCACGGTGCAATATTTCCTTTGTGCAGAATGTGAAGTAATATCCTCCCTCATCCTGTCTCACCACGATGCTGTGCTCTTCACAAACAAGTGTTTGAGAATGAACCACGCTATTCAGAACCGAGAATATTAATTAAATTTGAATGTCATACAGGAAACTCACAAACAACTTTTGATGTCTTACCCATTAATAGCCAAACCAAAATAGAAATAATTATACGAGGTTTGCTTTTCCACATTGAAATACACCTCACATTCAGAACTGCAAATTTGAAGTAATAACAATGGAATATTCCACTTTTCTCCTTCCTCAGTCCACTAATGTACTGTTAATAAAACAAAAATCATCAATGCCTTGCAGATATAATCTGTCATTTTTATAATACACTGCACTTGTTTGGAACTTTGATTGTTAAAGACAATGTTTTTGGTGTTATTTCAGAAATCCTATAATATGCTTCATAGTTGAGTAAGATAGAAATTGTGCAAAATTTTCCTGTCTAATGTGTACATTCTTTGGTGGGTTTGTTATTCATTTAACATATTTGAGGACCCACTCAATAAAATGGAGAACCTACATTATGTAGGACCTATTTGACTTCAAACATCAGAAAATTCCAACAAGTCAGGTTTACAGATAAAGAAAATTAATTTGCTTTCATATAAAGAAGGTACACAACTCCCAGAATGGTAGGTCAGCAGTTAAATAATATAAGCTAAAAACTGTTTTGTTTTTTTTTTTTTCTATCCGTAATGTCTATGACAGACGCTCTTCTTGATTGCTAGCTCACTGCCACAGCTGCAGCTCTCACATGCAGATGCAGAGGACAGCAGTAAATCTCTTTTGGTCTCCTTTTCTAAAAGTTTAATACAAATACACCTTTCCTAGAATCCACTCAGAAGGCTTTCCTGGTCCTCCTGTTGGCCAGCATCGCGGTAATGACCCTGCCCAAAGCAGTCACTGGAAACAGTAACTTTGACAATGAGTTACAAACCGTGCTTGACCCTGAAGCAAAGGAGACTTCACCCTTCCCTGGATTGCATGCATCTGGGGTCTAGGGGGTGAGTGAACCTAGATATGTATAATCAGAAGTTTGCTATCAAGTAATTGTAGGGATTCAGCTTTTGCTAGTCAACCAATATTACTTCATAAATTAAATAAAGTCCTAGACCTGAAGAATTTTACATTGTAGTATGGGAAACTAATAAGACAAAAAAGTATTGTAAGCAGTATGACAGTATGGGCATGGGATGTTACTAGGGTTCTTTATTTTCCATTTTACTTAAGGTGTACAGATTTAGGAACATAGTGATACTCCCACCCTAGCTTCCCTCCCACTCACATCCCCAAACTTCTTCCTCCTCCCTCTACTATTCCCACTCTTAATTTTTACAAAGATCTATTTTCAGTTTACTTTATACTCATAAGATTAACCCTACACTAAGTAAAGGGTTCAATAAATACCATGAAGAAGAAAACAATGTTCCTTAACATTAAAGACAAGGGCTGTAAACAATCATCAGATCTCAAAATGTCAATTTAACTCCTATATTTTACATTTTAGGTACTCTTTTAGTTACCAGGAATCAGGGAAAATATATGGTTATTGCCTTTTTGGGATTAGCTTATTTCACTTAGTATAATGGTTTCCAGTTGATTCCATTTTGTTGCAAAAGAGGATTTCAATTTTTTTTTTTAAACCACTGAGTAGTATTCCATAATGTAGCTATACCATAATTACTTTTTTAAAAAGATTTATTTTATTTATTTGAAAGACGGAGTTACAGAGAGAAGTAGAGACAGAGAGAGAGGTCTTCCTTCTGCCAGTTCACTCCCCAGATGGCCGCAGTGGCCGGAGCTGTGCCAATCTGAAGCCAGGAGCCAGGAGTTTCCTCCAGGTCTCTCATGTGAGTGCAGGCTCAAGGACTTGGGCCATCTTCCACTGCTATCCTAGGCCATAGCAGAGAGCTGGATCAAAAGAGGAGCAGCTGGGACTAGAACCAGCACCCATATGGGATGCCGGCACCTCAGGCCAGGGCTTTAACCCACTGCGCTACAGCGCCGACCCCATAATTTCTTTATCCAGTCAATAGTTGATGGACATCTGGGTTGATTCCATATGTTAGCTATTGTGAGTTGAGCTGCAATGAGTATAGGGATACAGATAATTCTTTAATCTGATGATTTAATTTTGTTTGGGTGAATTCCCAGGAATGGGATTGCTGCATCATATGCATATGGTAGGTCTATTTTAAGTTTTCTGAGGTATCTCCTACTGTCTTCCACAATGGCTGCACCAGTTTATACTCACGCCAACAAAGGATTAGGGTACCTTTTTCCCCACATCTTCACCAGCATTTATTGTTTTTTGCTTTCTGTATGAGAGCCTTTCTAACTGGGGTGAGTTGAAACCTCATTGTGATTTTGATTTGCGCTTCCCTGGTGGTCAGTGAAGCTGAGCATGTTTTCATGTGTCTGTTGGCCATTTGAGTTTCCTCTCTTGAGCAATGCCTGTTTAAGTTCTTTGCCCATTTCTCTACTGGGTTGTTTATTTTGTTGTTGTTGAGCTTCTTGAGCTCTTAAAGATTCTGGGTATTAATCCTTTGTTACTTCATAGTTTGTACATATTTTCTCCCTCTTCACTTCGCGAAGTGTTCCTTTTGTAGTATGGAAGCGTCTCAGCTTGATGTAATCCCATTTGTCAATTTTGACTTTGATTGCCTGTGATTCTGTTTTGATTATAAATTCCCTGTAGTATGTCTTGAAATCTGGTATTGTGATGTCTTTTTTTGTTGTAAAGATTACTTCAGCTATTCGGGGTCTCTTGTGTTTCCATTTGAATTCTAGCATTTTTTTTTCCAGATCTGAGAAGAATGTCTTTGATATTTTGATTGAGATCTCATTGCTCTCAGTAGTATGGACATTTTCATGATATTCTCCCATGATATTAATTCTTCCAAACCGTAAACTTGGAAGATTTTTTTTCCATTTTCTGCATCTTCTATTTCTTTCTTTAATGTTTTGTAATTTTCATCATAGAGGTCTTGATTAAATTTATCCCAAGGTATTTAAATGTTTTTGTAGCTGTTCTGAATGAGATTGATCTTAGAAGTTCTTTCTCAGCCATAGCATTGTCTGTGTATACAAAGACTGCTGATTTTCGTTGTTAACTTTACATCCTGCCACTTTACCAAACTCTTTCATGAGTTTCAATAGTCCCTTAGTGTAGTCTTTTGGATCCCCTATATATAAAATCATGTCATCTGCAAATAGAGATAGTTTGACTTCCTCCTTTACAACTTGTATCGCTTTGACTTCTTTTTCTTGCCTAATGGCTCTGGCTAAAGCCTCCAGGACTACATTAAATAGCGGTGATGAGAGTGGGTGTTTGTGTCTGGTTCTGGATCTTAGTGGGAATGCTTACAACTTTTCCCCATTCAATAACATATTGACTGTGTGTCTGTTATAAATTGCCTTGATTGTGTTGAGGAACTGGGGTTCTGAATATAAGGACTCAGAAAGGACTTAGAATTTTCAATTAAGGACAGCAACCAGATGATACACCTGAAGGGGTGACCAGAGGATACATATTATTGTCATATATTTATAGTTTCAGTTTAGGAAATACATCATGGTTTTCAGTTTTTCAGCTTATAAGCTTTTGACAAAATTGTATAAGGAATTTTAAAGGATTTTGTTGTCATTTCAGTCTTATAATTTTAATTTCAAATGAGGCATCACCGTTACAGACTTTTATTGGGATATATACTTCTGTTTAAATGTAGGATAAACATCTGAACTTTCAGTATAGTTTTCAGCTTCTTTGTTCGAGTCTTGATGAGTTTGATGGACCAGAGTTACAATGGGAGTGATGATAGATGATCACCGTGTCACAGAGGATGTGAGTGTACTGCTGCTTGCTTCTGTGCACTGTCAGATAGATTGCATTAAAGATGATGCTACGAGATTTTGTACTGATGTATGAGTACTAAACATTGAAACATCATAAAATAAATCCAGCAAGATAATATTCAATTATATTGTCACAAAATAGAAAATAACTTGTCTTTTTCATTTTTTCTGATATAATCACAAAAGGAAAGAGAATAGATATGATGATATTTTGGATTGGTAGCTGAAAGCAAGATTTTTTTTATGCTCATTAAATCTATTTGCCTGTAGTACTATGATTTGAGAAATATTGTAGATACAAATTGTGAGTTTTTGCCTTATAAAATGCATAGTCTATTCTAGGTGAGGTCAGGAAAATAGCATGAGTTATGAGAAGAAATTTAAATAGTTTCAGTTCTTTGCTTACAGAAATGTTTTAATAACAAATTAGTGACAAATTTTGTAATTCTGGTCTTTGGCACATTTCGAATTCAGTTGCATTCAATTAAAAAGCATCTTAATTTCCCATGTGAATTTATTGTGAGAATGGTATATGTTTTTTGTAATTGACATGAAATCCATCAAAATTGTAGAAAATTCATGTAAAATGAAATATGTGCCAAGTTGGGTCTTAGTTTGGAAGAAGTCATTGTATAGGTTTACTCAAGGATAGGCTTGGTGAAAGTATTGCATAGGGTAAATTTTGTCAGTTACTTCCTTAGATATATACCTGATGTGTGGACAGCACTTTTATTTTATTTTATTGATACTTTGCTTTGCTAGCTAGTGGCAAAATAATTACTCATAGCCAGAAGAATGACAGCATTGCCACCTATCTCAAGTCTACTGAAGGATGCCTGGGTCTGAGTGTGTCATAGCATAGCAGTGTTCAGCTTGTCCCCAACTTACACATCCTTTCTTATTTTGTTTCCTTATTGTATTCTGCATTTCCATTATTCTGCCTTTCTTCACTTCATTTTTAGTCTGCAGTTTTTCTACTGAAAATCATAGTTTGTCAAATTTCCTTCAATTCCATTACCATTTTCCCTATCTCTTTGTAGTGAAAAAATATGCATCTTTCTTCCACATATGTAAGAAATTAAATCCTCCCAAGCCTCTTAACTGTTCTAATGCACAGAATGTCAGAGAACAATATAGTTTTCACATATAGACACATCGGCAATGATTCCAACATTTATATAACTGGTTTCAGTTTTTCTGGTTTTTATCAACTTGTAAAAATATGGAGGGGTGTTCTGTTTATCTTTCCCATTTTTATTTTGAAGAGATTTATATATTTGTTTGAAAGGCAGAGTTACTGAGAGAGGGCGAGAGAGAGAAAGAGAGGGGGGAGAGAGAGAGAGGGAAAAAGAGAAAGAGAAAGAGAGATCAAGAGAAAGAGAAAGAGAGATCTTCCATCTGCTTGTCCGCTCCACAAATGGGCTATCTGCTTCTGCTTTCCCAGGAGCATTAACAAGGAGCTCGATCATAAGAGAGTAGCTGGGACTAGAACTGGCATTGATATTGTATGCCAGCATTGCATGTGGTGGCTTAACCTGCTGCACTACAATGCCGGCCCCTTCTTTTGCACTTTTTGATCAGGGAATTATTCAGTAGTAGAAGGTTAGAAACTAGGAAATGAAATGAGATGGAAATCTAAGTATCCTATTCTGTTGTCTTCATCATTACAGAAAATGAGTCTTTCATGGCTCAGAAAAAAAAGAATTATGCTCATTTGGTAATTAATGTGCCGTGACATTCCATCATCTCATCATTCACAAACTAAGGTTATCCTGGGGCTGTCACACATGGAAACTTTATAGTCTGTGCACTTCATTACCAATAATCATAATTTATTTTTAAATTATATAAGTAAGTGGCTACAAAATAAACATTGATGAATAAAAAGGTGTATAATTCATTTATCCACCCATCAGCTCATTAAATGAGACTTTATTATTACAGATTTATGTAAGATTTATCAATGAAGAAAGCACCAGAAGCTTATATCCAAGAGGAGGGATATCGATAACTATACAAGAAACGCATAAAATAATTTCATTGTATAACATGTTAGAATGCAGAAAATTCTGTGAGAAATATAGATGTAGAGAACCAGATAAGAGGAATCTAGAATGACAGATGAGGAAAAAGAGGGGTGTGGTCAGCAGTTTTGTTGAACATCATGTGTGACCTCTGCGAGAGGGTGCTATTTTCAGATTACAACTTGAAATAGAGGAGAGCCTAAAGCGTGCAGATATGAGCATTAAGAACCATCAGCATGAGAGAAAAAACAATGTGGGAGCCCTAAAGAGGACACATCCGTGGATATTTAAGAACAAGGAGCTGATAGGTCCTAAGCAGTGTGGTCAGGCAGTGGCCACAAGCAGATCCAGTGGGACTTCCTACACCTTGGAAAGGCTATGCATTGTGAACAGAGGACAGATGTGAACCGATGTAGATTTTTAAATTATTACTACAGCTGCTGTGTTGAGACTGTGTCACAGAGAGCACATTGGAAGAGCGGTTGTGTGGCTCTCGCAGTAGTCCAGACAATAACAACAAAAACAATAGTGCTGAGACCAGGTGGTGTCTTGAGAGTGATGAAAAGTGTTAGTATTCTCAAAGAGCTAGGATTGCCAAGGCTGTGAGAGACTGTTCTGTCTACGGACTCTACAGAAATCTCAAAAATGGGGCAAGCTCCTAGCAAGATATGGTATGGTGGACGTTAATGCAGTAAACTACAGGAGTACAGAGCCAGCGGCCACAGTGACAGCGGTTGACACTTATTGAACGTGGACTACGGTCTAGATTTTTCAGGAAATGATCACACATACTTGATGTCTTACAGGTATTTGAGGCTTCTAGATTTTTCTCATCTTAAGCTAGTGGAAAATTGCAATGTAAGGGAATATGAAATCATAAAAATTACAGTAGATAGACAAGCAAAAGAAAAGTGCAGGTATCAGGATTGTTTAGACAGATCAAATTTTTACTGATTTGTGGCAGTGTTTCGAGATGGTGAAGATCATGAACTCAAGAGCCAGACTATTCCATTACCATACTTGGGTCTACCACATGCCGACTGTGACAACCAGACTGAGCTGCTTAATTACTGTTTCTCTAAGCTTGTTCTTGTCCATAAATTATGATTTGTTGTGGAAATTTCCATTTCTAAAACAGATAGATAATACACAGGTAGATATTCTAAGAATACTTAAAAACACATATAAAAGATATTTAGATTTATATTCTACAAGTATATATATTCTAAAATGTGTATATTTATAGTGATATAAATATATATACATGTATGTGTGCCTAACAATAGTTCCTGTCCCAAGGCATTGCTGTTATAAACCATTAAGTTTGACTAAAGTGACATTTTAGGCCGGCGCCGCGGCTCACTAGGCTAATCCTCCGCCTAGCGGCGCCGGCACACCGGGTTCTAGTCCCGGTCGGGGCGCCGGATTCTGTCCCGGTTGCCCCTCTTCCAGGCCAGCCCTCTGCTGTGGCCCGGGAGTGCAGTGGAGGATGGCCCAGGTGCTTGGGCCCTGCACCCCATGGGAGACCAGGAAAAGCACCTGGCTCCTGGCTCCTGCCATCGGATCGGTGCCGTGCGCCGGCCGCAGCGCGCTGGCCGCGGCGGCCATTGGAGGGTGAACCAACGGCAAAGGAAGACCTTTCTCTCTGTCTCTCTCTCTCACTGTCCACTCTGCCTGTCAAAAAAAAAAAAAAGTGACATTTTAAAGAATATTTAAAAAATAAAATACAGTTATATCAAAGTGAAGAATGAAATAATTTAAAATTATGCATAAGATGCATTGTGAATTGTCACATTCTTCTTTGCAAAAATTCAGCCATTGTGATTCATGCTGAAAAAAATGTTGCATAGAGTTATATCTAAGGTCACAAACTCTAAAACTGATCATTAATTTTTAGTGAAATGGCCAAAGTAACACAAGGCTCAGAGGAATTTGTTAGATGGCAGTGCCTTGTGTGTAGTATATGTGAGGTGCTCGGTTTATTTATTCTCTGAATAACCTCATTGCAACTTGATTTGCACCATTACTGTCACTGATTTCTCCTTTTAGTGAGCATAGTATCAGGTGAAGTTTTATGCCTCTGATGAATAATTTCATCGAGAAAATATGGAGAAAAACCTTGTACTTCCTGTGAGAAGTAGCTTTCCTAAGTAGATTATTGAAAATAGTATAAAGGTATAAAGTATGAAGAGCATAGTTACAAATGGAATACTTTTAATAACTTTAGTAGCATAATTATATAAAATATGTTGATTATAAATATTTTTATATTTAATGGAACAAATGTGACAGCAATTATGTTTGTCAGTGCACGTAATTTATATTACTATTTGTGCCATGCAGAAATCTGACCTTTTTTAAAAATTTATTTATGTATTTGAAAGTCAGAGAAGGAGAGGCAGAGAGAGAGAGGTCTTCCATCCCCTGGTTCACTCCCCAGTTGGCCTGAACCGCTGGAGCTGCACCGATCTGAAACCAGGAGCCAGGAGCTTCCTCCAGCTTTTCCCACATGGGTGCAGGGGCCCAAGCACCTGGGCCATCTTCCACTGCTTTCCCAGGCCATAGCAGAGAGCTGGATCGGAAGTGGAGCAGCTGGGTCTCAAACTGACACCCATATGGGATGCCGGCATGGCAGGCAGCGGCTTTACCCGCTACACTATAGTGCTGGCCCCCTGACTTGGTTTTAATGCAGCTTGAAATTCGCATCCTTTATAATTTATAGAAACTAGAGAAGTGTTTATGAAAATTAATCCAAGAGTAATATATTTTCACTTTGCTTTTGAATTCCATGATATTCTGCATCACATGCATCTTCATTTTTGTGCCTATCTGGTATAAAATTATGTAGTTATCACTTTGTCTTTGCATTGTTATAATTTGTAAATGTTCAAAACACTATTTATGTTTCGAAGCACAATTCTTTGAGGCTATTAACTTTATCTTATCCTTAAATTTTTGAATTAATAATGTTAAGTAGTTTGAAAAAAAATGTATTTAGTATAAAATTAGATACTTGGAAAATGCAGGACAGGATGAGTTTGGCAGATGGAAGAAATCAAAATTGCCCATAATCTAAGGTGATCACTGTTCACAGTATTTTGCTCAAGTCTTTGCATGATTTTTTCATAGTTTGAATCACTAAAAATATGGATTTTTTAAAACTTTAATTAACTTTCCCAGCTGGCTATTATTGGAAATGAAAGCCAGATATTTTTTTCTTAGGTTCCATTTCCTGCAAATTTCCACTCTATCAGAACCTTAATTGGAATGGCATGAAATCTATTAATTATCTTGGGAAGAGCAACCTTATTTTCACTATGTTCAATCTTCCCCTAGAGTCGTTATGAAGCCCACAGTTCCTGGATCCATAGGGACGGGGTGCAAACTCAGCCCTGCACTTGCCCGTGGACAGGAGCCCTCCCTCTCTCAGGTTCAGATTCCTCTGCTGTAAATCGTGGCTGAGGATCATGTCTGTTCCTCAGGGCTGCTGAGAGCATTGAATATGTTCACTGTGATAAGCACTTTGAGTAGGACCTTGCACATTGTGAATTCTCTGTAAATATTAGTTACTGTTTTGTCTGTGTAGTATATGTTGATGTTCTTCAGAAATTCGTTATACCACTCATCGCATTTCTCTTTGCACTGATTCCATGCAATACGGTACTTTTGTCCTTTCGCCTGGTTAGCAGTGGTGGCCTGGGCCATTTGGCTTGCAACGGAGGGACGAGCTGTGAGTGCACGGCAGTGAGATCACTCCAGGCTCAGAACTATCTGCTTGATTTGCATCTCCTCTTCAGACTGAGCTTCTTGAGAATTGCAACTCTAAGAGATTATTTTTTTATTATTAGAATTTAGCCTCAGAATCTGGCACATAGCAGCTCTGCAATAAATCCTTATTGAAAAACAACAACACCACAAAGACTGAGAAACAGGGGACACTGAAATGTTCCAACAATCAGAGCAGCATAAATACAGCAGAGCGAAATGTGTAGGGCCCTCCCTCGGCTCCTGTGGCTGTAAGGAGTGTGCTGAGAGGGAGGTTGGGAGGGCCCACAGGAGAAGCAAGAGAAGGGAATGGATGTTGGGTCTTGGAGGGCTCTTGTCACCACCTGGGGGGACTGGCACTTCACTCTGTAGGTAAGTGCACAGTTAGTGGTAGAATCAGGCTTTAAATGGGATCAAGTTTAATTTGGGGAGAAACTAGTCTGCTACTCATATGAAAGATGAAATGAGGCTTTAAGTGGAATGAGGATTCAAATGTAAGAGGTATACCCCTAACGAGGCTGAATCCACGGGATCCCCTGGTGTCCTCCCGCGGACCCTGCCACCCGTCACCCTGCCAGCCTTCTGCCATATGTGGTTGGGTTAAGGACAGACAGCTGTCTTGATGTCTTACAGCTTTCTGTGTAGGGGCCTGATGACAGCGAGGTCATTCCCTAGCAGGAACATCAAAGTGGGGATAACTGATTCTGTGGGTAGACAGTATTATCACTTATTGTTTGCATTGTTCATTGGATGTCTGGTTAACTCATTTAAAAGGTCTATACTTTATATTACTTTGATATCCATTTCCTGTCATAGACATTTCATCATTAAATACTGTTTGAGGATTTTATGTGTATCATCACTTTTTATCATGTGTGCTTTATAAGCTTGAGGAAAGGAGATGAAACTGTGATTGACACTGTTGTAAATTTCCTCTTTCAAGGAAGTAAACAGAAGATTAGAGTGTAAAGTCTTCGTAGAGGCACATGAATGTATTTACAGTTATTTTTGCCATACGGTATGGGAAACAAGATAATATAAAAACCCTTAAGTTCACTCAAGGGTTTATAGCACCAACAGATGGCAAAGTCATCAAAAGATAAATTTAGTCATGTTATATTAATTATAATAAAAAAACTTCAATGTGGTGTTATCCATTTTTCCAAGTGTGTAAAAAGGACTAAGCATTTTCATTTTGCTAAAGAGGGTGATTTTCATCAGTGACTCCTACTAAAATATTCTTTGATTCCCTAGACTGACATACTATCTATAATGAGCATTTTGTTGCAATTATTTTGATGTTTTATTAGATAAATCCATCCTACTCTCGCCAAATGTCTCCCTTCTGGCGAGTTTGTGTTGACGCCTAGGTCATCTCTCAAAAATCATGAAATTGCTGTTCTCTGTTTCACATACGTCTGAATGAAAACAGAAGCCATGAAATGAAAATAGCCAACGTTATGCTTTTAAAATGCCGTCTTGTAACTAATGAGCAGGTTTAACATCTCTTCTACCAGAAAACATGGTTTTTAATTGTCATTCTTCCTTCAGCTCAGGGATTTTGGGAATACCTGGAAAAATTATTCTGTGTGCAAATCACTGGACGTGGAATTACCCGAGACTTCTATTTATTGGAGCAATCTCAGAATCCTTAGGTCAACCTAACATTAGATTACTTTAAGGCATGATTTCCTACTTGCATTTGTAGCATTTTATTATTTTTAGTAACTATTCATTTAGTTGTTGATTTAATTTTGAGAGTTAAAGAGACAGACACATGTAGACTGCTTAGCTGCTGTTGTAACCATTAGGCCAAGTGCCCACTCTTTACATCTCCATTGATTTTTCTACAGGTCTGGATACAGACATATAGGCTATTTCTCTTCATCCATCTGGGTAGGGTATCAGTTGATATGCTTTGTGGCTTTGAGAGAAAATGTCCTATTTTCATCTTTCCCCTTTAACCAGACTTAGTGTCTTGACGGCAAACAAACGTCTGGTTCAGTGAAAACTGTCCTGTCTGGTGCTGCAGTAGCACCACAGTGCTGCTCCTGAGCTTCCAGGACCAGCCGCTAATCAGAAATAGCACAGCCTCACGCCCATCATCGGTACTCGAGCAGCAGCTACCTTCTGTCCTTGCTCTGAGATTCTCAGGCTGGAGGAATTATTTTTACTCTCATGAGTGCTTAAGGTCCCAAAAACTAAATGTTAGGTACACTATCTTTTCTAATAATGTTCTTGAATGAGTGGATAATGCAAAAATAAGGTAGAGGATGCCGTGTCATCTCAGGGTGGGAATCAGAAACCCAACTGCAAATGTCCTTAGTCCATTCTCAGAGGCACCAGTGAAGCATGAGACCTCCTGATGCCAGTGTTTGGGAAATATCTTAGGAAAGAGGGGGATTGTTGTACTAATCATATCTTGTACTTAGCAGTAATTTTCTTTCCACTTTATGCAATTCACTGTAGTTTAGGGGGCCAAGGTTGTGGCGTTGCTGGTAAAGCTACTGCCTGCAGTGTCAGCATCCCTTATGGGTACTAGTTCAGGTCCCAGCAGCTCCATTGCATTTTTTTTAAAAGGTGTATTTCTTTGAAAGGCAGAGTAACAGAGAGACAGAGGCAGAGAGAGAAATCTTCCCCTCACTGGCTCACTCCCCAAACTGCCACAACAGCTGGAGCTGCGCCAACCCAAAGCCAGGAGATTCTTCCAGGTCTCCCACATGGGTGCAGAGGCCCAAGGACCCTGGTCATCCTCCACTCCTTCCTAGGCCATAGCAGAGGGCCGGATCAGCAGTAGAGCAGCTGGGATTTGAACCGGTGCCCACATGGGATGCTGGCACCACAGGTGGTGGCTTCACCTGCTATGCCACAGTGCCAGTCCTGGTGGCTCCACTTCTGATCCAGCTCCTTACTAAGGGCCTGGGAAAAGCAGTGGAAAATGGCCCAAGTACTTTGCCCCTGCCGTCCATGTAGGAGACCAGGATGAAGGTTCTGGCTCCTGACTTCAGTCTGGCCCAGACCAGGTGTTGGCCATCTGGGGAAAAAACCAGCAGATGGAAGATCTCTCTGTCTCTCTCTCTCTTTGTAACTCTTGCAAATAAGTAAATATGTCTTAAAGTAGTTTTTTATGGAGTTTTCTATATTCCCATTTTGCTGCCTTTTTATTTTTTAATTTTTATTCAAGTTTCACAAGTTTCATGTATTTCATATATACAGTTTAGGAACATAATGATACTTTCCACCCTACAATCTTTCCCACTCACGCTCCAACTCTTCTTCCTCCTCCCTCTCCCATTCCTACTCTTAGTTGTTACAAAGATCAACTTTCAGTTTACTGAATGATGGTAAAGTTAACCCTACACTAAGTAAAAGTATCCAACAAATAGTGTGAATAAAGATAACAATTTCACACAATTCTGTGTTGGATATAGTGCATAAGAGAATGCCATGGCTTAATGGGATTTTTGATGGTGCTAATAATGCTTTGATTATAAAACCTATAGGAAGTCAAGATGTATATAGATATTTTTGCTAAAGAAAAGAAAGAGCAAAGAATCATCACCTTCATATAATCCACATTATTTGTGGATTATAAGAAATCACAATTATGATTTACCTCTGAGGCAATGCAGCTGGCAGTGAATGTTAGGGATGGGCTACTCAATGTTATGTAATGGGTGAGGGTAGAGATGGTATTGTCCTCAATGCCACACAGTCTTTTCATTTATTTAAAAAACAAGTATGTAGGAACCATTTATTAACAAATTTCAAGGTGCTGAAAGCCAGGATACTACTCTTTACTGATTCTTGACAAACAGAAATGTCGTGTTGATGGGAAAAGGCACTTGCTCATCATAAGTTGTTATCTAATGCTGATATATTTTAGTATGTCTTAGTATGCTTGACCAAACCTCCTGATTTGGTTACTGGTTACTTATCATCTGTAGTTTATAAGAAACAGAGAAGTATTGTTCCTGATTTCCTCATTTGTTGAGAGAGTCTTAGCTGTGAAACTTACTAAACTCCCTCTTCAGCCCCAAAACGTCATTGAAACCTCCCCTAGCCAAGGTTGCCAGTGGAATCCATATTCCTGACAGTGTCCAGTCCTTGAAACTGTCTCTTTTCCTGACTTACAAAGATTTTTCTCAGAAATATTTCCTTCTGTTTTTTTTTCTTTTGTCATTTTCCTTTCTTTTTCCTGCCGTACCTATTAACTACTTCAAGATTCTCTCTCTCTCTCTCCCTCTCTCTCTCCCTCTCTCTCTCTCTGTGTGTGTGTGTGTGTTTGTGTGTGTTTACATAATTTACTTGGATAACCCCTTTCAGTTCCATGGCTTCAAGTCCATTTATAAGCTGAGGAATGCCAAATTGGTGCTTCCGAGAGAATATTGTCTTCCCAGTTCCCAATCTCTGGTTCGCCGGTCTACTATGCATCGCCATTTATAAACCCTCTAGGCATCGTAAACCCAAATATGCTCAAGACAGAATTCAGTGTCATCCACAAAGACCTGTTCTGTGCTTTTGCTTAGAATTGCTCACCCACACCAACACACAGACACCCATTCAAATACTTAATCTGTAAAATAAGAGCAATATTTGTCTTGAAGAATTGCTGTGAATATGTATAATGAACTTGACAAACACTTTTGTGTGATTTAGAAATCATGTCTGTTACCTGGCTTGTTTATCCAGTAAAGCTAAGACTTCTGATGTTTATTCATGTCAAAGTATGGAGATAGAAAAAGAAGAAATTTCCTGGTAGGGTAAGTGTATTTTTAAAATTGTAAAGAAAACATTTAAGTACATAGAATACTTAGAGTCTCTTAAACATTAGGCAGACAGTGTTCATAACAGAGAAAAAAAACCTGAAGGTAATCTGAATTTCCGAAGATGCTGGTTTTGTTTTCTCTTGGCCATTTGAGTTGGCAGCTTCAAGAAGAGCACTTATTCCGGCTCTACAGAGAAATTATTTGTCTGTCAAACTGCATGGAGGGTCTGTCCTCATCTTGGCAGCAGTAACTTGCACACTGGGCCCTCAAGTGCCTAACTTTTGACGTTGGTTACTGTATTCCTTCTCACTACATTCTTGATGTATTAGAAACCATGTTTTATTATGAATGTGCATGTGGGAGATTATGTTTGAAGCTCATATCTACTGTTTGAGAATCTTTTTGCAAAGGTGTAAGCATTTTCAAAATGAATAATTGAAGCTTTAATTTGGTACTTGCATAGCAAAGAATACCTTAACTACCAGGTGTTCTGTACACCACTTGTACTTTCCTGAGCCAGTTTGTTCTAACAGATGCTGCAGGAGGCTTCTCCTTCCTATTGCTAAATCCAGCGGGAGCTCTGATAGCATATTTTGCAGATTCACTCTTCATGATTAAATCCTCTCAATTCTAAAGTGCTACGTTGTAAAGCTTCCTCTAAGCTTCCTGGAATTTAGTAAAATCCATCTATAACTGAAAATTTTAAGAATGTTAACTCACTTGAGATGAGGTGAGATTCCTTATTTTTAAAATAGCTCCAGAAAGCAAATATTATCATAAACATGGGTGACTTCTGAAATCAATCATTTCTGGGTCTGCAGCCAGATTCTGGTACTTTCCAGTTGTGTGGTAATTGATAAATGTTTAAGAATCTATGAGCCCCTGCCTCCATTTCTACAGAAGCGGCAGAACATCGCTGATTTTGTTTTAAGATTTATTTTATTTTTCTTGAAAGAGTTACACAGAGAGAGGAGGAGAGGCAGAGAGAGAGAGAGAGGTCTTCCTTCCACTGTTTTACTCCCCAATTGGCCGCAATGGCCGGAGCTGTGCCGATCCAAAGCCAGGAGCCAGGAGCTTCTTCCAGGTCTCTCACACGGATGCAGGGGCCCAGTGACTTGGGCCACCTTCTACTGCTTTCCTAGGCCATGGCAGAGAGCTGGATCAGAAGTAGAGCATTCAGGACTCAAACCAGCGCCCATAGGGGATGTTGGTGCTACAGGAGGCAGCTTTACCCACTAAGCCACAGTGCTGGCCCCAATAATGCTAATTTCCAAGTATGATTTTAGGAATTAGATTGTGTAGATGTATGAGAGCATGTAGCATTGTGCATGGTAAATAGAAGATACTCACTAACCTTTTTTTATTTTTTTTGAGTGTCTGTTAGATGGCCTCATTGTCATAGGTGATTCAGGCAGTTACCCATTTGTTGGTTTTCGTATTTATATTTGATTATTGTCTGTCCCTCTCCACAGGACAGTTAACTGCATGAGAGAAAGTATTTTATTTACTTTGTTCCCATATGAGGTGTTTGACAGAATAGAGAAATGAGTGAATTGCTGTTTGATTTAAAAATCTCGAAAGTGGATAGTACATGGCCAAATGATACTGCATGGAAAGACGCATATAGGGGTTCTTCAGAAAGGGAGCGTGATCATGACAAGGTTGGTAAACAGCACAGGACCTGGGGAAACTGGCATCCGTTTGAGACAGCCGCAAAGTGAAGGGTAAGACGCACAGAGAGGGCTTTGCATGCCATTCCAGGAAGTGAAGTTCTGCTGTCAGGTGCTTTCCAACTGTACTCTGGACCCACATGGACTTCTTTTTTTTTTTTTTTTTTTTTTTTTTTTTTTTTTTGACAGGCAGAGTGGACAGTGAGAGAGAGAGAGAGAAAGGTCTTCCTTTGCCGTTGGTTCACCCTCCAATGGCCGCCGCGGCCGGCGCACCGCGCTGATCCGATGGCAGGAGCCAGGAGCCAGGTGCTTTTCCTGGTCTCCCATGGGGTGCAGGGCCCAAGCACCTGGGCCATCCTCCACTGCACTCCCTGGCCACAGCAGAGGGCTGGCCTGGAAGAGGGGCAACTGGGACAGAATCTGGGGCCCCAACCGGGACTAGAACCCGGTGTGCCGGCGCCGCTAGGCGGAGGATTAGCCTAGTGAGCCGCGGCACCGGCCTCCACATGGACTTCTCAGGAAGTAAAGAGAAGGTCATGTTAGAGACAAAGCATTATTCTATAACTCTGTTTCTCTTCCATATCCCCAGTAACAACCACAACTGTTTTTATTTCTTGCTCGTGTTTTGAGCAGTATCTTTAGGATTCTAAGCAATGTTTAGTTTTAGAAGTGATATTACTGGTTTATAATAGATTTTAATGGCAACAGTGGGGTACTTTGTACAGGAGAATGGTATGGCGACTTTTGGTAGATAATCCTGGCTGGTCTCTACAGGATGAATTTTCAGCCTTATAAAAGATGGGAAAAAGAGTTAATTTTGTGCAAAAAAATAATTACTTGTAGTAGAACTGAGGTGGAGGACACAAGAGGCATACACAGATTTTAATGTGATGATATCCAGTCGTTTTAGCTTATTCCTGATCTGGTAGGGCTTGTAGAAAGTTTAGCATTAATGTCCAACTGAAGGCTAGGTAGGTGGATCTCAAGGTTGGGAAAGTTTGAGAGTAGAAGAGGTAGAGTTCAGACTGTAAGAGGAGATAAATATCAACAAGTGAAGGCTCACAAAGAGAATTGCACCCTGGACCAAGGCTGTGGAGTGTGTAGCTTCTCAGAGATGGTGGTAGGATAAGGAACCCACACAGAGATGACGAAGAAATTAACCAATGAGCAACAACAACAACAACAACAACAAAAGCAAGCAGCTGGGATAGTGTGAGGAACTAGGGTAGGTTGGAAGCTAAGGGCAAGCTGAGTTTAAAAAGAGAGGAGTGAGAGTGTGAAATATAAGAGGTCTCCTGGATTTATCAAATAGAGAGTCAAAATTATACTTCATTCATGTGAAAACCACAATTATTATTTATGCTGAGGTGCTCTTGCTAGGGCCCCTGTGAAGTGTGACCTCTCATCATGCCTTGCTGGGGATGCTTGACTCTTCTAATTGCCTCCAGACTCCTTACCGTGTCCTTGCGCAGATTGATGACTGTTCATACAAAGATTAGAGTTGGTCTTTTTATCTTCTAGAAGTGTCTGGAGGTATGATTAAAGCATAAATTATATACTAGAACATTAAATGGGTGGCATTAAATGTGAGCCCTTGAACCACATGTTTAAAGGAAGGCATTTAGGTTTCACAACATTGCAGGGGAAACAGAATTGAAATCAAAGATGTACTTTGTAATTCAGGAAGTCTCAGAACCAATCAAGAAGTCTTGTTCATGAATCTGATACAGTATTTTCTCTAAGAGTTAAAGATCTGTGTCGCTTGTAGATATTTATGTTGAAGTCTGTGAGACACTAAAATATGCAGTAGGTTCTGGAATGTAGACACCAGGAATGGTGGATTGGCAATATTGAGAACTGTTCTTCAAGTGCTGTTAAGATGTAAATGCATCCCAGTGTGTGATGATTTGGGGATTGTTTCAATTATAATGAAATTGTTGGGGGAAAAAAATAAAGAGCAAATCCTTCTGAGGATGATAGATTTGGTCATTACTTTCATTGTGGTGATAATCTCACGGCTGTACACATGTGCCAAATTTGATCAGCTTGCATATTAAATACAATGTATCTTTATGCCAATTATGTTGAAAGAGAGAAAAATTTGAGGGCTGTTGCTTTCGCAGCAGTGACCTGGGTGTGGCTTGCCCCAGTGCATAAGTGCTGATTGTGCACAGCGTCCCACTCTGCATTTAGTGGTATTATGTTGGTACTTGCATTCAGCCGTGGTGGGAAGATTTACATGATGGTACTTGGCAAAGACTTTGCCCCAGGGCTTTTGTTTTGTTTAAACTGGAAAGCCAGTTGTTAAAATTTTACCAGAACACCACTGCAGCTGTATCAAATTTGGAAGAGACAAATAAATGCAGTTTACCTGCTCCTTAGGTAAAACTCGTTTTGTGCCCTAGTGCACTGAAACACAGATGTACAGGGTAGTGTGTACAATCTTAATTTCCACAGGAGATGAGGCTGGGAATGAAGCCGCACTGTGGTATGAAGTCAGTCAGACACGTCATAACAATGTTTTGGTCAATGACAGACCAAATATGTGATTAGTGACATATAAGATTACAAAAGAGCTGAAAAATTCCTATCACCTGGTAACATCATCACTATCTTCACATCACAGCACAAGGCAGTACACACGTATTTGTGGTGTTGCTGGTTTAAACCTACTGTACAGCCAGTTGTATAAAATATGGAAATGTATACAGTACACAATAATGGATAATGAAAGTAAAGCACTATATTACTGGTTTATGTATTTACTGTGGTTTTTATCAGTATTTTGAATTGTGCTACTTCTACTTAGATTTTTGAAAAGTTTGCAGTAAGCAGTGTACACTGGTGTCAGCAGCAGCCTCATTCAGCTCTTGTTTCCCCGAGTCTCTTGATTGCATCATGTGCTCTGTTCTTGGTTTAATCTCATGCTGTTTTGTTCGTCATGCCCTAGAAGCAGCAGGATGTAGTACTTACGTAACGTAGGGCATAGGCAGGTAGTCGGCTACACTGTCTAGGTTGGTATAAGTACAATCTGTGATTTTAGCATGATGAAATCATGGAAAAAGACGTTTCAGAATGTCTCCCTGTTCAGGGATCCATGCATGACTGTACTTAGACTCAATCCTGTTTGTCCCCATCTAAATGTCGCACCACACTGGCATGTATAGGCTCATAGTCTCCTCTGGTGCCAGTTCCACTAACCTGTACTTTTCACTATAGAATTTGGTTCTGTTGTTGTCTATGTTACTGAAAATTATTCAAATTTCTTAGAAACTCAGGAAGGAGTAAAATCATAAACAGTACCGCACTATGCCTGGCTCTCCCACAAACTATCTCCTCAGTAACTTTGTTCTTTCACCACTGGGAAACATGTAGAGCTTCCTAAATGTAACTGCACAACCTTCCAGTCCATCCCAACCCCCCACCCCAGCTTTCCTGAGCGGCTTATCAAGATCTCTGTCAACTGACTTTTACTATTTTTTTTTTTTTTATTTTGCAGCGTTTCCAATGTGTCCTTTTTTTTTTTTTTGGCTACACTGCGCTCTCTACCAAGTAATCTTTTTTATTATAGCTTAGATGCATTAAAACATAATTCAAAATCACATGCATTTTTTTATAACATATTATTCCTTAGTTACAATTTTGTGTATTTGGAAGGACTGATTTTTTTTTTTTTGACAGGCAGAGTGGATAGTGAGAGAGAGACAGAGAGAAAGGTCTTCCTTTGCCATTGGTTCACCCTCCAATGGCCGCCACGGCCAGTGCGCTGCGGCCGGCACATCGCGCTGATCCGAAGGCAGGAGCCAGGTGCTTCTCCTGGTCTCCCATGGGGTGCAGGGCTCAAGCACTTGGGCCATCCTCCACTGCACTCCCGGGCCACAGCAGAGAGCTGGCTTGGAAGAGGGGCAACCGGGACAGAATCCGGCGCCCTGACTGGGACTAGAACCCGGTGTGCCGGCGCCGCAAGGCGGAGGATTAGCCTAGTGAGCCGCGGCGCCGGCCAGGACTGATTCTATTAATTCATTAATAAGACAGTCTACTTTCCTTTTATCTTCCAAATCCCTTCTTCATCTATTTAATATTGAAGTTACTTCTTTATGATTGGAATATTCTTGTGTGTGAAAAGTGAAGTATTATATATCTATCGGATAGTTTTACTATTACTTTTTCATTTCAAGCAGATTTTCTATCCTTCTTTCCAAATTTCTATATTAACTTTTTAAAAAAGTGAATGAATGAAATTACATGAATTCATTGGGTAGAATATGATGGTTTAAATTATATTAACCGCTTGTGCTCCAGTTTCCCTATGTATAAAGCATGATTAATGATAATATATTTGTATAGCTATTTGTGAGGATTAAGTGAATTGTATACTCAGTCCTCAGTATTTGCTATTATTATTATTGAGTAATAACCTTTATTGAAGGAGATAGTTAATTTTCTTTTTCTTTTTCTTCTTTTTATTAGACAGACAGAGTTAGAGAGTGAGAGAGACAGAGAAAAAGGTCTTCCTTCGATTGGTTCACCCCCCAAATGGCTGCACCAGCTGGTGTGCTGTGCCAATCTGAAGCCAGGAGCCAGGTGCCTCCTCCTGGTCTCCCATGTGGGTACAGGGGCCAAGCACTTGGGCCATCCTCCACTGCCTTCCCAGGCCACAGCAGAGAGCTGGACCTGAACAGGAGCAACCGGGACTAGAACCCAGTGCCCATATGGGATGCTGGCGCCGCAGGCAGAGGATTAACCAAGTGAGCCATGGCACTGGCCCAAGATAGTTAATTTTCAAAAATACATATGAAAATCTCTAGAGAAAAAAATTGATGTATCAATGTGTGACAGTAGTGTATTATTGCATTCTCACAGTTTCTAATAAATAACACATTGAACTGTGGTTTAATAGGCACCCTGCAGTGCTGTTACTGTTCTACTCTCTTTCTGTTAAAAGGAGATTTCAAAGAGGTTATTTTAATAGATTTAGAGTCAGGAATTACATCCAGCAAGGCAGTCACCAGTTACCCTCTTTTGAGAGTCCACTAAAGTATTTTCTTTCAGTTCTTTTTTTTTTTTTTTTTTTTTTACAGGCAGAGTGGACAGTGAGAGAGAGAGAGAGAAAGGTCTTCCTTTGCCGTTGGTTCACCCTTCAATGGCCGCCACGGCCGGCGCGTGGCCGGTGCACCACGCTGAACCGAAGGCAGGAGCCAGGTGCTTCTCCTGGTCTCCCATGGGGTGCAGGGCCCAAGCACTTGGGCCATCCTCCATTGCACTTCCCTGGCCACAGCAGAGAACTGGCCTGGAAGAGGGGCAACCGGGACAGAATCCGGCGCCCCAACCGGGACTAGAACCTGGTGTGCTGGCGCCGCAAGGCGGAGGATTAGCCTAGTGAGCCGTGGCGCCGGCTCTTTCAGTTCTTAATGAAGATTCTACCTCTCCATGAATCAGGATACTTAAAACTTCTCCAAAGTCATATCTATGTCCAGATAAAATTTTGCATACCTCTCTAAAAATGCCTCTTTAAAACTGCAAATTTCCTGTGAAAGTGACCACACAAACTCTTGGCTTGTGTGATTTAGACTCTTCTACAAGAACCCTCTGGACTCTAGTAGGTGTCAGGGAAGCCATTATGAAATGATACTCTATGAACAGCCCGGTAAATGCAAATATAAAATAAAATGTGAATCCACTCATTAGACTCTTCTCTAGTGTCACCTGATCTGGTAGAGATACAATTCTGGATATCACTGATTGGGACAATTCAGCAGAAGGGCTGAGAACCAATCTGTAGAAAAGTTAATAATTTGTCATGTACCCTTATCTTTTATATTTAAAAATGTACTGTATGGTTTCCTTTCTCCTTGCTCTGTAAGAAGGCAAATAACACAACATTTTAAGTGAAACATTTTGTAAAGCAGAGGGGTGTGATCTGTAACAAGCATGAGCTATTTGCTTGCAGTTCCACTCAGTAATCCTGACATACGGGGCTGAGGGACAGTGGGAGGCTGGGCTTGGGTGTGCATCCCTCCACCCTGAGTGATCGTTTCTTGTTTACTCACATGTATTGGTCAGATACTGTGACCACTGAATACAAACTGACTGTTCCATGGGTAACAGACTCGTGTCCACTCTTCTTTGTGTGGAAGTAAAGGGAAATTCAAGGTAATTCAACTATATACAGATTTAGCCTCTCTTTTAAAATATGTTACCATCTGCAAACTCCACCTTAAAAGTGCAGCACATAGGGAATAGCGCCCTCCATAACTCACGGCATTGCCCTCTGCCCCTCTGTTCAGAGCCACAAGGGTAACAAGTACTCATGGCCAGCGCTCGGCATGGCCAGCTTGTCAACGTAGAGACCGCTTTGGCTTTCCAGAGAAAGGCAGTTTGAAGATTGAGGCCAAGAAAGCAGGAGTGAGGAGGAGGGAAAACAAAGAGGGAAGGAAAAGACAACAGTTCTCTCTCTCTTGCTCTCTCTCTCTCTCTCTTTTTTTTTTTAACTTTCTTTGGTGTGTCTAAGCGTGCCAATTTTCTTACGGTTTTAGTCCTTTATAATCTGTTTCTTTCACTAAGGAGCCTGATCATTATCCCCACACAAGAATTTATGAAAAATGTCATTTTACTTTTATTTTGCAGCAGTTTAGGTTAAACACAAAAGGTAGTGAGAATGCTAAAATACCTGGTTAATGAAAATCTCTAACTGGTACCCATAAGACATTGGTTGATGTCATCTGGCATTTGGAGAGTGGACTAGATTATTTAAAAATATCATTTTTCTGAATTTACACTATTTAAATAGTCAACCATGTATACTGAACCATCTACTATATCTCTACTAGTGGAGTTATAGTTTTTTAAATTTTGTTCATGTATGTGATTATTATTTTAGGGAGACAGAAACACAGACCGTGAGAACTCCAATCTATGATCCCCCTTTTTGTTTTCAGTCTTAGGAGCTAGAGTATGTGACATTTGTCTCTCAGTGATTGGCTTATTTCACAACTGAGTAGATTGAATTATGTGTATGTAACACATTTTCTTTATCCATTCACCAGTGGGTGGAAACTCAGGTTGTTTCCACTTCTTGGATATTGTAACTAGTGTCATTATAAACAGGGGAGTGCAGAGCCCTCTCCTCCAGACTGATTCCATCCATCTAAGGTGTATATGCAGTAATTCTTTCCATTTAAAAGCCAATCCCACTGTATGATAATGCCCTCAAGGTGCCTCCATGTTGAAGCGTGTGTGACAGGATGTTGTACTCCTTGAAGGTGGAATGCTGTTCCATTGTCTGCATCACACTGGTTTATTCATGCACCTGCACGTAGTTTGGACTTCTTCCAGCGCATGGCTATTGTGAACAGTGCTGCAGTGACCACACATATGCAGATACCTCTTCAGGATTCTGCTTTTCCGCACTTTTGTGTACACGTCCAGAAGTGGGATTGCGTGCGAATGGCCGTGGTTTGAGTTGTGAGGGAACTTTCTGGTTTCATGGTGACTGCTTCATTTTACACTCCTTCCAGCATTGTGCACGTGGCCTCGTGTCTGCAGACCCTTATAGATACTTGTTATTTTCTGATGTTTCCGTAGTGATCATTCTGATGAATAGGCGATGATACCTCGTTATGGTTTGCATTAATGATTGCTAAGAACGAGTATCTTTTACTTAATTTTTGGTCATTTGTGTATCTTTTTGGGGAAACAAAGTCGTTTTGCCCATTTTAAATCTTGTTGCCTTTACCTTTTGTTGTGCAACTGTAGGAATTCTGTAGGAATTCTTCGCATATTCTGGATATTAACTCCTTATCAAATATATGATTTGCAAAAGTTTCTTTCTGTTCTGTAGGTTAGCTTTTCACCCTGTTGAATGTTTCCTTTACTGTGCAGAAAACGTTTGAGTTTGTTGTGGTGTCTCTTACCTATTTACTTTTTTTGGGAGCACCAGGGAGGGGTTTCAGGTGATCTTCCCCTTGAATTAACAGAATAAACTCTTCCATTAAATTGAGGGGTTGGTATAGAAATGGGGTTGAGCTGCCCAGCCTCATCTTAATTATCTTATTTAGAATTTAAATGATTTAATATTGTTATTACACAAATTTTCTTCAGCAGTCACCTGAAATTCGCTTTTCACTTTTCAACGTTAATACTGATATGATGGCCTGCCTACTTTGTCTTCTTATTGAGTTTGTCAATATCAGCATTATGACTAAAAGAACAGGAAATGAGTTTGCACATGGTATACAGCACTTTTAAATGGGTATTGATTTTTTGTTTTTATTAATTTATTTCTTGAAAGGCATAGTGACAAAGGGGAGACAGAGAGAGATATCTTCCATCCACTGGCTCACTGCCCCCATGCCACAGCTGCCAGGCCTAAGCCAGGAGACAGGAACTCCATCTGGGTCTCCTGTGTGGGTGTGAGGAGGAACCCAAGTGTTTGGGCCATCCTCTGCTGCCTCCCAGATGCATTATCAAGAAGCCAGATTGGAAGCAGATGCTGAATGCAATTCCAGGCACTTTATCCAACGTAGGATGTGAGTGTTCCAAGCGATAGCTTAACCCACTGCACTCCAGTAACCAACCTATTATCTTTTATGTCTGAACCTAAACCAAACCATATGAACAGTCCACAGCTCACAGGTGATCTTTGATTTCACTCTTTGAGTACAGAGCCCTGAATGTGACCTGTTGCCTTAGGAGCTGCCTCTGTGGGCTGTGGGCTGACTTGATCTGACCTTGTCGGAGGCGATTGACTAATCTGTGTTGCGTGTCAGCAAGGACAGCTTTTGCAGATGCTTCCTTCCAAACAGCTGTGAGCAGAGTCAGTGCCACCTACTGAGACAAGCCAAGATCAAGGAAAAGGCACTGGCTGATCAAATGCTAATTATTGCAGAAAATTTCTTGCAGGGAAAATCTGGTTTCTTGAATTTTTGTCCAACTTTGCTAATCAATGCGTACGAACTGCTGTTTGCATATGAGATTGGACACTCTTTTGGCACTGGCAAAAATAACATTAAAGATAAGTAGCAGTGCACATCCTCCAGGGCATGGAAGAACTGATAGAAAGAGATTTAAGCAGAGTGGCAAGGAGTGTAAGGAGGCAGGTGTAATCACAGAAGAAATTAGTAAAGCATGGTGAAAACTAAAATATATGATTTTGTTGTTAGCCAGTGAATGAATTCATTCACATTTATTGATGCAATTAAAATGTTACTTTGTGATAGTTATGTTATCTGCACTACTTTTAATGCCTCCATTTTCTATTTTTTTTAAGATTTTATTTATTTTTTACTTCAGAGTCAGAGTTACACAGAGAGAAGAGAGGCAGAGAGAGAGAGAGAGGTCTTCTATCCAATGGTTCACTCCCCAGTTGGCCACAATGGCCAGAGCTGCGCCGATCTGAAGCCAGGAGCCAGGAGCTTCCTCTGGGCTTCCCAGGTGGGTGCAGGGGCCCAAGGACTTGGGCCATCCTCCACTGCTATCCAAGGCCCTAGCAGAGAGCTGGATTGAAAGTGGAGCAGCCAGGACTAGAACCAGGGCCCATATGGGATGCCGGTGCTTCAGGCCAGGGCATTAAACCACTGCGCCACAGCGCTGGCCCCCAGTTTTTTTTATTTTGTTTTGTTTTCCTCATGTCTCATATAGTTTAAATATGTATGTGTATGTATTTCCCTTTAAAATTTGGAAAGTTCATAATTTTTTTAACTTTTGAATTGCTATATTCAAAACACTGAATATGTTACATAATAATCTTGGGTAAAAATCCTTTTTAAGTATGTTTTATCTTTTTTCATTTTTTAAAAAGAATTATTAATATGAAGGACCAGATTTCTTGTATTTCATAAATAAAATTCTCAGAAGATAACCATAGTTCCCTCTGCCTCCCTTCCCCAGTCCCCCACTCCTTTCTTTCTTTTAATTTTTACTATAACATACTTTCAATTTACTTTATAATCCCAATCTTAATGCATCATTAACCATAATGTCCAACAAGTAAAAAGTAGAAAGACCCTTGTTCCACAGGACTATGGACAAAGGCTATAAACAATAATCAAATCATAAGATGTCAGTTTCATTCTTATACAGTGTTTCTTTGTATTCTGTGCTATCACAGATCAGAGTAAATGTGTGATATCTGTCCTTTTGGAACTGGCTTATTTCACTAAGTGTAATGGTCTACAGTTGCATCCATTTTGTTGCAAAAGACAGGTTATCTTTCTTTTTTATGGTTGGGTAGTATTCCATTGTCATGTCAACTACCTCTTGATCTCTGAGTTTGTTAATTATTTTCTTATTAATTATTTTTGCTTATTTAATTTTTAAACATACAAAATTGTTAATTTTATTTTACAAAATATATTGAAACCATTATCCCTTAATTTGTTTATGTATTCATACCTTCGTTTTCTTCAACAAGAGTTTAAAACATTAGTGTGTCTAAGTTGATTTGCATCTATTTTAAAAGCCTGCCACGAACTTAGTGGCTTAAAGCAATGTGAATTTGGTGTGTTACAGCTCCAGAGTCCCCAAGTCCATGCTCAGTCTCACTGCGCTGACGTCAAGGAGTCAGCAGGTCTGGTTTCATTGTGTGGCTTGTTCAGTTTCTAAAGGCTGCTTAGCTCCTGAAGCTTAGCTTCGGACTCCCGAGGTCAGCAATGCATCTTGCCCACCTGTGCCCCGCACTGCCTAATGCTTACACAGGGCCTTCTACTATTTGCTTTCGTCACTTTGCTTCATCCTTGGTCTTCAGTCTGAGTATACTTGTTTTTTTTCCTGTGTGTCAGTAAATTATTATTCAAATACTGTTTTCCTTTCTGCATTCAATATGTTACCACATTCTGTAGCAACATAACATTTGTTTCTTTATTCTTCAGTATCCATGTCCATCTTTCTGTGTTGTTTAGTGATTTTATCTGTGAGGTACTGATGTATTAGAACCCTGCCTTTCTTTAAAATTTTATGTGTAAATTACACGTGCATTTTCCTTGAAGATGTGGGTAGTTTGTGACATTTTCAACCTGACTCATGTTTAGCTCAGACTTTCTATTTGAAGCATTATTGTTTGTATAATATGATTTATATGTGATGTGATTTTATAAACCTTTTATAGATGCTTTCTCTCTCCAACCCCATCTGAGTTTCTATTCATCTTTTTTTCAGACTGAAGCTGTCCTTTGTTTCTGGTTTGTGTCTGTTTGCAAGTGTAGGGGATTGTCAGCTGAAGGTGAAGTGGGGCCAGGTATAAACCTACTCAGAAAATTTGAAGGGTGTATTGTTTATGAATGTTCTAGAACCCTTCTGCTACGTAGAAGGTGTGTCCTAATAGCACATCAGAGAATGCCTTCGAGCTTCACGTAGCACCTCTGAACGTCACACAGCACTGGAGGGTCTTGCCACTTACCACAGAGCAGCTGCTCAAGCAGGTTTTAACCCTGTTTCACCCTGACTTTCCCCTTAATTCTTGTCCAATCCCCCATAAGCCCAGAGGAAAATGAGATTACCAATGTGATTCTAGGTGCCTGTCTCGAGCGCAGAGTGCGTCAGAGACATTTTAGTGTGCTCTTCTATTTCTCAGAGTCCCAGGAACCTCTTCTTTCTTTCTCTCTATCTTGCTGACTAAATTCTGGTGTGTGCATGAGGTCTTACCTCTGCATACTTGAAATACTTGGAACATTGTCTTTCAGACTTCACTTCCAGTGGGAAAACAAAAATCAGGAAAGCCTTCCATTTTCTCTTTTTTGGAGGTGTTTGCAAGTTGGTCCCCCTTCAGCCGCCTCCATGCTTCCGTGCTGAGCTCTTTCCACTGTGGATCTGCTCAGGATGTCTTTGATCACCTCTCTTCCCCTGGGCTTCTCTGGTTGTATGGAGCTTACAAACTCAGTGCCTATAGAGTATTTTTTTTTTTTTGACAGGCAGAGTGGACAGTGAGAGAGAGAGTGACAGAGAGAAAGGTCTTCCTTTGCCGTTGGTTCACCCTCCAATGGCCGCCGCGGCTGGCGCGCTGCGGACGGTGCACCGCGCTGATCTGATGGCAGGAGCCAGGTACTTCTCCTGGTCTCCCATGGGGTTCAGGGCCCAAGCACCTGGGCCATCCTCCACTGCACTCCCTGGCCACAGCAAAGAGCTGGCCTGGAAGAGGGGCAACCGGGACAGAATCCGGCGCCCCGACCAGGACTTGAACCTGGTGTGCCGGTGCTGCAAGGCGGAGTATTAGCCTAGTGAGCCGTGGTGCCGACGCCTATAGAGTATTTTTAAACAACCTCTGTTACTGGATACGACACCAGTTTTGGTTTCATGGCCTCTGGTGTGTTTGTGAAAATTTTTTTGTTTGAATATTTCTGCTGTATGTGTATGTATTTATGGATATATATAAATGGATATGTATATATATAGGCTGTGACATTTTGAGATTTGATATAATTTTGCTATCTTTGAAGAGCTGCATTTAGATTTGCTCACTTTTGTGAGTAGTTTTCCTCTAATTATATTTCTCGTTGTTGTTGTTGTTTGCTTCTTTGGACCATTTCCCTCTTGTGGTCAGTACAGAAAGATGGTGAAGGTTTTCTCCACGGCCATGTCACTGTGACTGTGACGCACTTTGGCGTAAAAGCGCTGACAGGCAGACTCACGTGATGTGGACACAGGTCCTAATCCTGTCCTGGTTGCCAGTGATTTGGATTTGGGAAACAGCTCTCTTTGGAAATTACAACTTATTTTCTTAAATGTACCCTTTGATCCCTAAATAAATTACGAAATTTGAAGCAACAAAGAAATTCAGAAATATATATATATATATTTATATATGTATATATGTATATTAATATATGTATATTAAGATACACTGCATATATATCTATATCTTAATAGAACTTTCTGAGCTATTTGGGAGCTAAATATACAACCTTTCCAATGTTGTCAACTATATTCTTTAATTTTTCAGTGTTTCTCTTTGACTCATTTCTTAGAGATCCAACAGTGAGTTACTAGTTTGACATTTCACTGTGCTTTAGAATCCCCTGGGACGTTTTAATAACAGTAGCTGTCCAGGTCCTACTTTGGAACTTTAGAAATTTCTTTTCAGTCTGTCTGCATTGAAAGTCAGATGGTGATTTTTTTTTAAGTAGTAAAGATATAGAGAGGGAGAGAGAGAGAGTGTGTGAGTGAGACAGAGAGAGCGAGCGAGCAAGAGCGAGCAAGAGAGCTCTCACTTGTGAATTTGTTCCCCAAGTGTGGCTGGGTTAGGCTGAACCTGGGGACCAAAAACATCATCCAGGTCTCCCATGTGAATGGTAGGACCAATCACTAGAACCATTACTGCTGTCTCCAAGGACTGTGTGAGTGTGAAGGTAAAGTCAGGAGCCAGAACCAGGAATCAAGCCAGGCTCCCTGAAATGGGATGTGGGCATCGTAACTGCCAGGCCAACGTCACTCTCAAGAGTCACAGCTCCTGAAGCTGTTCCACATAGAAGCATAGCTTAGAACCTGCGTAATGGGCAGTCGGTCAGAGAAGTCCATCTTCAGAAGGGGAGGTAGGGCGGTGCTTGTTCCCTGTGACTGCAGTTCAGGGTAGATGAACATTAAGTTATTTCTTCTTCAGCTGCCACTAGGGGTGAAATCATTTTGACTTAAGTTGTTTTTCAGCATAGTTATTGAATAAAAGTGCTTTTCTATGGAGTAGTAGCAAGCTTTTCTTTGAAAATTGCATGGAAATATCAAAATAGTATTTTTAGAGTCATCTCTATTTGAGGTAAATTACCTCATCAAAATTGCCCAGAAATTAATTTCTTCTTTGGAAAAGCTTGCCTTTAAGTTCGCTTGAAACTTTCTATCACTACAGGGATAAATATTTAATGTGTATTGAAAATCCCACTTTTTCAAAAAAGAAGCCAAAATGCATAGACTTAGGCTCAAAGATTGGCCATATGTGTGTATGGGGAAGGGGTGAGAAGAGAGAGTAGCCTTCTCAAGTCTGTCTTTATTAAATAGTCTACTGGGCTAAATATAGAAACATTTATTTTAGGCATGCCTTGTATATTAATTTTTTGTAATTATTTGATTTGATCAGTAAATTAAGCATTCCAACTTTTACTGCTAGGAATCAATGACATTAGCCAGACTTCGGTGAATGTGTGGGCTGAATTTTCAATTAGGTTCTGTTTCATGAAATGCTTTTATGAGTATTTTAAAAATTCAATTTGTCTGAGTGAAGTTGAACATCTTTTCATCTGCTTACTGTTTATAGACCTTGCCTGTCTTACTGCTAATCAATGGTCCTTTCACTTTATTTGTTGAACTCTTTATTTAGCGAAACATTAAATCTTTGACTATAATGTGAATTAAAAATATGTAAGCTCAAACATAATAAATAAAATATGAAGTTAAAAGCATTCAAAGCAGAGATATCATTAAAAACTCTATGTACAGTTATCCATATATGCATTTTATTTCATAGAAAAATATTAAAAATAAAATGAATTAAAATTAAAAGAATAAAGAGAAAATTCTGCAATCTTGAGTACCTGATCAAATCAGTACATCTCCAAGTGTTGAAAGAATGCTGGGGGAGGTGCTACGGTAAACAGAAACAATGTCCCATGTTTAGTAAGAAAGCAGCCCTGTAGCCATCCTATAATCGGATTGAATGGCCGTAGATAGAATCTGATACTAAACAGATAGCTGCCCCTTAGTCAAAATATAATAAGTACTACATATGGAATTAGGCACTTCTTGGAGCCTAGATATTTTCTCTGTTAGAGAGAGAAAGAGAGAGAGAGAGAAATATCTTTATGAAACATTGCCTAAAGTGATGTTTTTAATTCATGTTACCTCTTGGATTATTAATGTTAATTTAGATAGCTATTATAGGTACAATTAGTTTAAAGAAGTTAGAAAATCTATATTTAGTGTGATTTATTACTCACAGTTTAAGAAATGTTTCCCAGAATTATTTAAACTTATGTGATTTATTATCTGTTGCTGCCATATATTATCCAGTAATTTAAAACTGAAAATTATCCACACTGTCAGGCACCTATGGAGGAATCCCTTTGGCCAATATGCTGTTGAATGATTAAATTTTAGGGATACATGGGATCCTTAAGTATCAGCCAATAGTGTTTGCCTTCTGAGAGCAACATATTGAAATAACAAAGTAGGTCCCTTCCTTGTACGTATTTTTAAATCAATCTTTATAGGTTTCACAGCATGTTTGTACTGGAGTGAGGCCGCAGGTTGTAAAATAGTGAACATTGAACAGAATCAACTTCTTTGGGCCAAACATTGGTAATTCTCTTCTAAGAAATGATATTGGCTTTTGTTTTGAAGAATCAGTGCTGAAATAACTACTGTTTTCCCTCCCATGTGTAATTCATTCTTGCGTGTGTCCATTCATTCCCCTAACACTTTCCGTGTGTCTGGTGTACACCAGAGACCGCAATAGTAAGCTGAACACAGCAGCTGTCGCTGCACGGAACCTGCAGCAGTGATGACAAGGGACGTTAATCCAGGGAAGACATAGTTAGCTAATCTAAACTCTGAATGTGAGCTGGCGCCGCGGCTCACTAGACTAATCCTCCGCCTTGCGGCGCCGGCACACCGGGTTCTAGTCCCGGTCGGGGCGCCGGATTCTGTCCCGGTTGCCCCTCTTCCAGGCCAGCTCTCTGCTGTGGCCAGGGAGTGCAGTGGAGGATGGCCCAGGTGCTTGGGCCCTGCACCCCATGGGAAACCAGGAGAAGCACCTGGCTCCTGCCTTCGGATCAGAGCGGTGCACTGGCCACGGCGGCCATTGGAGGGTGAACCAATGGCAAAGGAAGACCTTTCTCTCTGTCTCTCTCTCTCTCACTGTCCACTCTGTCCAAAAAAAAAAAAAAAAAAAAAAACAAAACACCTGAATGTTGTGAGAGGATGAAATATTTAGGAGACATTTTGTGAGGTGGAATCTGGGGATCTTACAGGAGAGACTGATCTTGGAGCTAAGATCGGAGGGTTTAAGGGGTGTTCATTTAACAAACAGCCTGTCAGGCAGATAAATGAGATGTAGCAAGTCTTCAGAGGTGGAGGAGAGCATCTGTGGAGAAATAAAAGAATCCGAAGAAAGTTCTCGTGAACAGAAAGTAAGGGAAAGAAATACCAAGGACAATAAGAGATTACGCAGCAAAATGGAAGTCTCAAATGAAAATATATCTTTATTTAAGGGAGAGATATAGAATCTAAGAGTGATATTGTGTTGTCAGTAATTGCTTATATTTAATTTTATGATTTTAGACCTTAAATAAATTTTATTTATCATGGTTGAAAAAAATTCTTTAGATATGACTGTGTGTATGCCACCACCAAGTGGCAGTAGTATGTCAACATGATAATCACATGTCAAATTGGAAGGTTTAATTATATGTATAGATAAGTGCTTTTGCCTTTAAAAACATTATGGAGGCCGGCGCCGCGGCTCACTAGGCTAATCCTCCACCTTGCGGCACCAGCACACGGGGTTCTAGTCCCTGTTGGGGCGCCGGATTCTGTCCCGGTTGCCCCTCTTCCAGGCCAGCTCTCTGCTGTGGCCCGGGAGTGCAGTGGAGGATGGCCCAAGTGCTTGGGCCCTGCACCCCATGGGAGACCAGGAGAAGCACCTGGCTCCTGGCTTTGGATCAGCTTGATGCGCTGGCCGCAGCGCGCCGGCCACGGCGGCCATTGGAGGGTGAACCAATGGCAAAGGAAGACCTTTCTCTCTGTGTCTCTCTCTCTCACTGTCCACTCTGCCTGTCAAAAATAATAATAAAAAAAACCCACAAAAACATTATGGAATGCATATATCTACATATTAAAGCTAAAGCAATGTAAAAAATTTTTTCATGGAAACTGCTAGAAAAATGGTGAGAGATTTAAATTGAAAAATTCACATAATATTTATTCTATTATAAATATTTTAACTTATCTTGAAAAGGTACATTGATTTAAAATCATATGACTCGGCTTCTTCCTAATAATGCAAAAGCTAATGTCCCAGTAGCTTATACTGGCTCTCTATCTTAAGGTGTCAAAATTTATACCTCAACTTCATGATAGTAAAACTGGAAGAAATATATATTGATATATGTCTTGTATAATTTATAGGTTCCAGATAAACAGATTTTCAGATAATTTCTGAAATTGCTGAAGGAACAGTAATGTTTTTATTTATTTATTTTTTATTTTTTTGACAGGCAGAGTTAGACAGTGAGAGAGAGAGAGAGAGAGAAAGGTCTTCCTTTTTTCGTTGGTTCACCCTCCATGTGGCCGCTATGTCTGGCGCCTTGCGCCAATCCAAAGCCAGGAGCCAGGTGCTTCCTCCTGGTCTCCCAGGCGGGTACAGGGCCCAAGGACCCGGACCATCCTCCACTGTACTCCCGGACCACAGCAGAGAGCTGGCCTGGAAGAGGAGCAACCGGGACAGAATCCGGAGCCCCGACCGGGACTAGAACCCGGTGTGCCGGTGCCGCAAGTGGAGGATTAGCCTAGTGAGCCTCGGCGCCTGCCAAAGGGACAGTAATGTTTGGGAATTAAAATATGCCTGGTCTCAGTGCCCTGTAATTTGGAAAGCAAATTCTTCATTTTTTTTTCTTACTCTAACAATATGTTTCCGTAAGTTCAACTAACGGCTGCTGTCCTGCAGAAGTTCAGGTTCACCCCTGTAGATCCTGGATGGTCCTGAAGAGCTCATGAAGTCAGGCTGCAGCCGCCTTCTCTCAGCGCACCGTGCAGTCAGATGTTGAAGCGTGTCACGATTCCCGCCCTCACTGGACTCGCAGTCCAGCTAGGCCAGCGCAGTCACGGGCTTTTACAGCGAGAGGAAATTAGATGCCAACTGAAATGGAGCTATGGGAACAGAGTCTTGATGCAGACAAACTGGGTTTTAAGGACACCTATGGATTTGACTCTCCTGGATGCATGCCTGGAGCATTGGTAGGGCTTGACAGGAGGTGAGGAAAGACAAGAACGCAGGAACGTGAGTGAAGTCCGGAGCTTCACAGCTGAGAATCAGACAGGAGCAGGTGGGTGGAGGGCCTCCTAAAAAGTGATAGGAGTGACGCTGTGGGAGGCAAGGGCCAGATAAGCTGGACACAGAAAGACAAAGAGCTCATGTTCTGCCTTATAGGTGGGAGCTGAAATTAAAAAAAAAAAAAAATCAAAAAACAAGAAATGCCTGTGTGTATCAGTTTTGCTGCAAATATAGTGTCTTGTCAAATTTGTTTAAATCTTTGTCCAATAGTTAAGGACTGATATGCTATTACAGTTATAATGATCTATGAGTATCTTAAAATTTAATGTATATGAGTGAAATGGACATGTTTTTACTTGATTATTTTGATAGTCCTTGTCATGTTCCTACCGTACCATGGTCTCTTTCCTTTTTATTTTTAGAACTCTTTATTTTGTGGAGAATTAAGCCTTTGAACATAATGTAAACTGAAAATATATTGTTTCAAAAATTATACTCTTGCAATAAATAAAAAAGAAAAGTGGCAGTGAAACTAAGGGACCTGATGTTTGATATTGTGAACATTAGGGATTCTTATTCAAGGGTAATCAGAAAGGATAGCATGAGGAATATCTATTTGGAAAGTGAGGTTGGTGTTGCTTTGCAAAGGGCATAGGCCAGAGCTTAGTACCTGCCAGTGTAGAAATACGTTTGAGAGTGCTGGTCTGTCATACGCTTTGCCTTGCTCAAAGCTGGCCTCTAGAGGCAACATCTTGCAGTCATCAGAACTCTGAAGTTACACCACCAGGGCCTGGGTTTAAATGCTGCTTTGCCACTGACTAGCTGTGTGATACTAGGCAAGCCATTTTCAACCTCTGTGTACTGATGTGAGTTAAAGTTCCTGCATATAAATGATTGCAGCAATGCCTAGAACTTAATGAAGACCAAATAAACATTACTTATGATTACTGAAGCAGTGTGTAAAGGCATAGGTATAAGTGTATTTCAGGAATGGAAAAGCAGATGTAACATCAGGCATAAGAATAAGAAGTCACCATCTAAAGTATTCGTCTTGAGATTACTATATTGTGGAAGATACAAATAGCATGATTTAACAACAACGTTTTGCTCCAAACTAGTAACTAACATGCATAAAGTACTTCTGTTATCCATTTCATCTATAAAAGATGTGGGATGAGTTTCTAAAATTTCTTCTATTTCTGACTTTGGAGTTTACTTGATGCTGGGAGTTTATAGGAGCACTTATCTCTTATGTTAAGTTTTCAAATGGCTGAAAATTTAAGGATTACTGAGGAAATATCACAGTCACAGATTCAGAACAATGGGCAAGGTGTTGAATGAGTATCATTCTTTTTTCCTAAGATGAAACTCACACCATACCATCAGCATGCTTAACGTTATTTGCATCAAAGTTCTAATAAATCGTATTAAATGGAAGCCATATAGAGATAAAAGTAGTAGTGTGGTGATTATCAGAGCCTCAAAAGGCCACCCTGGGAGGTTGTGTCCATGTCAGCCCAGTGTTTGACAACATCAGGGAAATTCACATTCAAGGCATTTTTGCAAAGCTTCTTGGATTCTGTATGGATATAATATCAGTTTATACACAACTATGGACCAGCAGGTGGATCAGTAACTGGTTGAATCATTTGAAACTTCTTCCAAGTATGTGCTTTGGAAGAGGACAAATTATTGACTTGTAGTGTTATTATTAACACTCTATATAACTTTTGCTAATCTATTACTATTTCAAAACTATATAGATTTGCTAAGTAATTCTTACAAATAGATGTCTTAATTTCTAAAAAGCTATTTTCCACTAATTATTTCTAAACTTTTAGTATTTATTTTCCAGTGTATTGGAGTTTATGCAGTATATAAATTTCTATTCTAAGTCTGTTTTAAGATTTATGTATTCATTTATAAGTCAGAATTAGAGAGGGAGAGAGGGAGAGAGGGAGAGGGAGATCTTCCACCTACCAGTTCATTACCCAGTTGGCAGCAATGGCTAGGACTGGGCCAGGCCAAACCCAGGTTCTTCTTTCAAGTCTGCTGCTTGGATGAGGGGACCAGGCACCTCGGCCATCTGCTGCTTTCCAAGGCGCATTGGCAGGGAGCTGTAAACCGGTGCTCATGTGAAATGCCGGCACTGCAGATGGTGGCTTAACTGGCTATGCCACAGCACCAGCCCCTCAGATTTTTATAACAACTTTTTGTAGCAAAATATGACTTTTTAAATGAGATTTATTTAGATTTGGCAATGATACGCTATCTGAGAGATAAGATTATTTGTCTTTTTTTAAAGATTTCTTTACTTATTTGAAAGTAAGAGTTACACAGAGAGAGGAGAGGCACACAGATAGAGACAGACAGAGAGAGAGAAACCTTCCATCCACTGGTTCACTCCCAAAAGCCAGGAACCAGGAGCTTCCTCCCCGTCTCCCATGTGGGTGCAGGTGCCCAAGCGCTTGGACTGTACTGTGCTGTTTTCCCAGGTGCATTAACAGGGAGCTGGACTGGAAGTGGAGCATCTGGATCTTGAACCAGCACCCATATAGGATGCCAGCTTCACAGGGGGCAGCTTTACGTGCTGTGCCACAGTGCCAGCCCCGGATTCTTTGTCTTTATCTCTCCATCCACATTTTCTAGTTGTATCCAGCATTTTTCACCATGCTTTATATTTTTCCTGCTACATCTGTCCAGGTCAGAAAGAGATGTACCAAAATCTCCCATACTGGGACTAATATTTTAGTTTTACTCATCCCTTTACATAACAATTTTAAATTTTTATTTAACTCTTCTTTTCAAATTGTTCTTTTATAAATTATCATGTTTGTGTATAGTTTTGTCCTATCATTTTTTCCTATCATTTCTTCTAATTTTTGATGATGATCATGCAGAACTGGTGTGATGTTTCCATTCAAGATTTGACAGAATTAGCCAGCAGAGTCACCCGGGCAGAGTTTGACTTAGGAAACAGCAGGACTACTGTGCCTCTACCACAACCACTCCTCCATGCTTGGTTGCTGGCCCAGACTGGCCTAACCGCTGCTGAGCCTGTAAAGCCACAGGGGCTCCCTTTGGGTGCAGCCCCAGGGCCCTCATGGCACAGTGAGGCTTCTGCAGTTTCTTAAAATCTCCTGGCTCCAAGTTCCTACCAGCTGGAGTGCACTTGGCTGTGTTTGTCTGTGGTAGGCAAGGCCCTGAGGGTCTGATTCTCCCCATTTCTGAATGGTGGCTTGTCCTGTGACTTCAGATCTTCAGATGATTTCAAGGAAAGTATTTAATGTGCAGTTTGTTTGCAGCTCTGTTCCCTGAGCTGAAACTAGAAAGGCGACACAGGATCTTTTGGTGTTTAATTAGAAAATCAACAGAGCATCAAAAAAATTTTAATTAAGTAAATTAGAAATATGTTTCATTTGGTTCAAGTATCTGTTCATACAGAATATTTCTTGCAGGAATTAATCATTTTTGCATTAATAAACTTGTGTCTGTATTCATTTTCACCAATTTAAACTTTGAAAATTGCAGTGGCTGATTTATGGTTATTTGTGTATGTACTTTGTGCCTACATACGGTGAAACAAAGGAGAAGGAAGCACCAATGTGGACTTGAAAATGGGACTTTTTAAATGAAGAGGTTGAGCAGTCTGTTTATCACATTCATTATTTTCTAACTTGTGAGGCACACTGCTGGTGCTACCTGAGCTCTAAAATACTTGTTACAGAATTCTTACAAAATCACAGAAAGCCGAACACAAGACTTTTTAATTTTTTGTTCTCCACTTGTTGATTGTTCACAGCAATGGATTCGCACTTAAATGTTTTTATAGCAGATTTTGAGACAACAGAAAGAAAAATGGCATAGGTTTTTCACCCCGTGGCAGAATCACTTATGATTCTTATTGTGAGTTGTACAAAGAAATACCACATTGCTAATATCTTTCAAATCACTCTATAATCATACTTTCTTTTATCTTACAAAGAAGTTTTTTCAGTCAGTTTGACTCAAGACTTTAATTTGAATTATTAAAGGTAGTGAAAATAAGGTACACTATTCAAGAATTTGTAGTCAGTGCAATTGGAGTGTTAGTTTTATATTCTCAAGCCTTGTCTGGTTTTCATTAACTATTTCCATTTTTTGTGTTGAAATTTGATAAGAATACCATTGATTTCATCTTAATGCAAAATAATTAATACCAAAACATTTCCACTTATGTGGAAAGAAAATGCATTTACAGAAACAAAACTGTATATACAGTACTTCTCTTCTGAATACTCTGTGATTATGGGAAATTAATAGTACAAAAGTACAGGAGAGTGTATCCATGTTGAGATAGTCTAGGGTTGAATTTCAAATCAGGTTTTCTTGTGTAGACTTATGCTGTTGACTCTTCGTTGAGAAAAGATCACTGAGCAATTTCCTAATAACTACCTACACCCAAGCCACGATACAATGAAAATTAGAGTATAGATACAAATGAACGTGGACCATATTCTGAATATTTTTTCATTTCTTTTGTTATGAAAAATCTAATCCCTTTCTATATCAGTGCATTCAGCAGCATATTTCTGATGACTTAAATATTTATGTGGGAGTTTTGACAAGCGAACAAATTAACTTAACCAACTGGCAAAAGAGCTTCTTGAAAAAATGCACTCAGCCTCAGACCTCTGATTTTTTTCTTCTCCCAAAAGTTAGTATAGGAGCCTCACAGGCAGACTACTAACTCATCCTGATATAAAGTAAGGCTAATTACAAACTGTAGGGTTCAAAGCTACCTGTCACTATGTTTCATGGCACTTTATTTTAGCTTTACAGTTTTTTTTTTTTTTTTTTTTTTTTTTTTTTTTTTTACAGGCAGAGTGGACAATGAGAGAGAGAGAGCAGAGAGAAAAATCTTCCTTTTTGCTGTTGGTTCACCCTCCAATGGCCGCTGCGGCCGGCACACTGCACTGTTCCAAAGCCAGGAGCCAGGTACTTATCCTGGTCTCCCATGGGGTGCAGGGCCCAAGCACTTGGGCCATCATCCACTGCACTCCCGGGCCACAGCAGAGAGCTGGCCTGGAAGAGGGGCAACCGGGACAGAATCCGACGCCCCGACTGGGACTAGAACGCAGGGTGCCGGTGCCACAGGCGGAGGATTAGCCTATTGAGCCGAGGCGCCGGCCTATTTTAGCTTTACAGTTTAAAATTCCTTTCCCCACTGTTACATTTTCAGAAGGCTTGCCTCTAAGAATCCATAAAAGCCAGGAAATAAAATAAAGCAATTTTATTAGTGTTGCATTAAATATGAACACACATTCCTTCTCTCTGACCTTATACATTTCTGTCAGCAAACCAGGTAAAATCAAATGGGATTACTAATCTCATTTCATTATCAGGACATCCTGTTTTTAGTGAATGGGTGGAAATACATTAGTCTTCTGCATTAATACAGACTTACAGGTAGACCATTTTCCCCTGATTTCTTGTGCAATATTCATTTACGTTTATTTCTTCGGAATTGTGCTGCGGTTAAGTCCCATTTACTTTTTGTTTAGGTAATTCTGGGATTTCCCTTTTGTCTTTAAAACTGTTCAGTCCTGGGAATAGCTGACTTTTCCTGAAGAAGCTTATAATGTTGTAATGTAGTTATTTTAACACAGAACAATTAATGCTGCTTCTATAGCAGTGTCCTTAACATATATAGAAAGACTTGCCAAGAAACCGAATCCAAAACAGGGAATGGATCGTTCTTAAGAAACCTGTCTACCCCAGGAAAATACATTTCAACGTGTTTTGACCATAGACCCATGCAAAATAAGCCATAGCCATATTAATCCTAAATTTGACCTGGAAAGACTTGATGAAATAGAGGAGAATAATGAACAATGAAAACATGGCAGGGTTTGTCAGAAAATGGAAATAACACAATTAAAGAGAATCTTGCTTTATAACCTAGTCTTATTTTTTAAAACATTTGTAGTGAGAGACAGACTGACAGGGATACGGAGACAGAGAGATCTTGCATGTTCAGCAGTTGGAGCTGGGCCAGGGCAGAGTTGATACCGTGGAACTCAATCCAGGTCTCCCACGTGGTGGTGGAGAACCACATACTTGAGCTATCACCGACGGCCTCCCTGGGTGCACATTAGAGAGAAACTGGAGTCAGAAGCTAAACCACGTCTTGAACCCAGGGACTCCAGTTTGGGGTACAGCACCCTAGTGGTTTGTAACCACTGCAGACTCCCACCTGCATGTCTTGTTTTTGATTGGAGTGTCAGGAGGGACAGTGAGATTCTTAGTATTTGTGTGTCGGAAGCATCATTCCATCTGGCTGTCTGTCTTTGTATTGACTATTGCATGCTTAAGTCATACCGACTTGGTGTAGTGATATCTGAAAGGCGAAAGTTATTCAGATTTTCATCTTTGAGAGCCTCACAGTCAGTGACTTCCCTGTTCCTGGGCTGTGTTTCAGGTACAGATTGCATTGACTCACCTGCCCAACCAAGTCATGAGTGGTGATTTCTCTTATACCCAGTTCAGAGGTTTAAAGAGTGCTATTCGGTTACAAGTTTCCCTTTCTCTGTGGCTTTTGTAGCTCCATTTGGCTCAAGGGAGAAAAATAAACATTACACAGATAATTCGTTGACCTGAAAACAATCTGTGGAAAGGAGCAGACAGAACATGAGGGAAAGGGGAGAGTGAAAGTTCAACTAATAGGTAATTAGATATTTTCTCAGAGAGAGCATGGGCAAAATGCGGATTAAAAGGCCAGAACTCAGTATCAAACTTTTTAATCTACTTATTAGAAACTGTTATAAAGGTAAATGAAAATGTGATTATGGAGAGTGTTGAATGCCACACTAAGGATTTTTTAATTCTCCCGTGAGTAAATGAGGATATATCAATGGTTTTGAGCATGGAAGTGACATGATGATGAAAGATCATTTGTGAGAGACTAACCTGGTGTACAGGCTGGAGTTAGAGGGGATTAAACCTGAGATGTTCAGGAAAAGCTTGGGTTGGATGAAATACTTTGAAGAAGTTAAAAGCATAAGAATGAAGAAATGACCTTTGAACCTGACAGCCAATGTGATTTCACACAGTGATGTGATTGTGAAAGAAAGCTGTGGAGGCTTGAAACTTCCCTTTTGGTTGGCACTGTGGCATAGTGGGCTAAGCTGCCGCCTGTAAGCACCAGTATCCCATATGGGTGCAGGTTCAATTCCCGGATGCTCCTCTTCTGATCCAGCTCTCTGCTGTGGCCTGGGAAAGCAGTGGAAGATGGCCCAAGTGCTTGAGCCTCTGCACGCACGTGCAGACCCAGGAGAAGCTCTTGGCTCCAGATCGGCTCAGCTCTGGTCATTGCAGCCATCTGGGGAGTGGAAGACTCTCTCTCTCTCTCTCTCTCTCTCTCTCTCTCTCTCTCTCTCTCTCCTTCTCTCTCTCTCTCTTTCTCTTTCTCTCTCTCTTCTGTCTATAACTCTACTTCTCAAATAAATAAATAAAATTTAAAAAAAAGAAACTTCCCTTATATGTGGCACATAATATGTTAACGTTAAATGAAGAGAAAGAACGAGTATATAACTTCCCAAACAGGAAGAAGGCTTCCTCAATTGTTGAGGTGGGTCTAAGGAGCATCAGGTTTCCTTGAATAAACTTAAGACTTTCTTAAAAAAATTTTTATTAAGACACAGTATATTTACCAAGATAGGCACTTAAGTATACAGATCAATGAATTATTTTGTTGTCTGAGCACACTCATAACCAATACACAAATTAAGACCAAAGCGTTACTGGAGCCCAAGGATCCTCACTTTTCTTCCCTCCATTGTTTTTGTAACATGTGCAATACGAGTATATTGTCTTTTACATGGTAGGATTCTGTGAAGCAGTATTTAAAACTCTATACCAAATGATCTGACGGCCTCACAACTGTTAACGAAATGATGAAGTCCTAGCAAACTTGATGCATAAGCGGTGGTTATGCCTTCCATTGCAGTCCACGTAACTTCAGAAGTCAGACTAGTGTGGAGATGGTGATGGTGATGGTGATGGTGATGATGAGGATGGCGGGGGGGAGGGTGATGGAGGACTGGAAAACATTTTTGATACAGTGTGACAGTCATTGTATACAGTACTTTTACTTGCATTACTCTGTTTAAGTCTCAAAACAACCGCATTACAGTTCTCATTTAAGAAGAAAAGTTACTCAGTTATTTCATTATATGTACTCTGGTCTCCACTGAAGTGTATGCTTATTAAGCAGGATATTTTTAGAAATTTTCTCACAGTTAGTCTTCCTGACTTAAGTTAAACATAAGCTAAAGTCAGGAGGTTGTATCCCTTAGCAGAGAAATACTATGAGTAAGCGCTGTCTTTATCGGTGACTCTAGAGCGGGAAGAGATAAAACGTATGTGTCAAACCATCCTGCTTCAGTAATCAGAGCCATGAGGTATAAAGGAAACCAGCGTATTTTACTTGGTGTTCCTTCAGAAAATTGAGACTAGAATATCATACAGAGTGCAGTGCAGAGAGAGCCTGGATTGAAATGCTGTGTCTACCTTTTCCCAGCTGTGTTTTCTGGGCGAGTTTCCTTTATCTGTTGGTTTCCAGGTCTGCAGAATGGAGTTTATGAGGTCATTTCAAAGCCTTCAGTGAAAAGCACTATGAGGCAAAGAGCAGAGTACTTCATAATTATGGGATTTTGTTTGTTTTTTTAGTGCATGGCCTTTATTTTAAATCAGGTAGAAAGAAACAAAATGGGAGGGAAAAAGTCTTCCTGATAATGGGCCATGCAGAGTTATCTCTGTTCCCTTGAGCTAATTTTCTGTGTCTTTATTTCCTTATACAATTTGCAGTTAACTCTCATCAACCCGTATATTAAGCATTTATCTCTTTCTTTGAACAAAAAGACCTGAAGACAAGTTGTTAATAGAAATAGTTGGAATTCATTAACCAATTTTAGGTAAACAGTTCAATTTCAATTTACTTATGTTTCTTTACAATTAAAAAATGGATAGAGGAAATTGGCTTTATAGTAAAAGAGAAATCATAGTGTTTGGAATCAAAACTTACTTTTGCTTTGTTGACTATCATATGAGTGACAATAAAAACTTTTGTGACATGAATGTTATTAAAATATAGGAATATGATATTTCTCATTCAAGATTAAATAATTTAAGTAATATGATATTTCTCATTTAAGATTAAGGATTCATTGTGACATGATCTAGATAAATTGAGATGATGGGTTTAATGAGTTGATAACCTCTAATTACAAATACAAGCATAATACTCTTACTGCTTTGATACTGAGAAATTTTTATGATATACATACAAATTGATATTTTATCATGATTTAAATTTAAAAGTATAAGTTTCATGTTCATAATACTTTTATTATGTCTTGATAACTGCGTAAGAGTACAAATGTATCATGGGCATATAATTTATTGCATATATAGAGAGGGAGTAATTATATGTAAACTTAGAATGTAAAACTACATTTTAATGTGGCTGCTTTTTCATAAACTTGCTGTTAATTAAAATAACATTGCTCTAGCAATGTTCTTTTTTAAAAAATATTTATTTATTTGAAAGTCAGAGTTACACAGAGAGAAGAGAGGCAGAGAAAGAGGTCTTCCATCCTCTGGTTCACTACCCAACTGGCTGCAATGGCTGGAGCCCTGCTGATCTGAAGCCAGGAACCAGGAGCTTTCCCCGGGTCTCCCACAAGGGTGCAGGGGTCCAAGGACCTGGGCCTTCTTCCACTGTTTTCCCAGGCCATAGCAGAGAGCCAGATTGGAAGTGCAACAGCCAGGACTCAAACTGGCACCCATATGGGATGCTGGCACTGCAGGCGGTGGCTTTACCTGCTTTGCCACAGCACCGGCCCCTCTAGCAATGTTCTTTTGCAGTAGATATTTGTAATTATTAATTGAGATAAGTAGCTTATTTTGAGTAAAATTTGATACAAAAATTGTTTAAATTTATTATGAAATGGGTTAACGAAATTTTCTATAATTTCAAATTTTGTATTTTTATGTGAATATTGGTTTCAGCATAAATGAATATAATAATAATATATTTTATTTATATTCATTAAGCTTACTATTGGTAGGTTCGATTCCATGCCACATGCATCATGTGCATTACCTCTTTGATTTTATATACTTTTATCAGCTATACTATCTCTTTAAGGAATGGGAAAGTTATTTCCAATCTGTGTAGAAAATGAGAAAAATGGAAACTTTGTTTTGACTAAGCCTAAAAATGTTTTTTTTTAAACTTTTATTTAGTAAATATAAATTTTCAAAGTACAGTTTATGGATTACAATGGCTCCCCCCCCATAACTTCCCTCCCACTCACACCCCTCCCATCTCCCGCTCCCTCTCCCATTCCATTCACATCAAGATTCATTTTCAATTATCTTTATATACAGAAGATCAGTTTAGTATATATTAAATAAAGACTTCATTAGTTTGCACCCACACAGAAATACAAAGTGTAAAATACTGTTTCAGTACTAGTTGTAGCATTACTTCACATTGGACAATACATTAAGGACAGATCCCACATGAGAAGTAAGTACACAGTGACTCCTGTTGTTGACTTAACAATTTGACACTCTTGTTTATGGCATCAGTAATCTCCCTAGGCTCTAGTCATGAGTTGCCAAGGCTATGGAAGCCTTTTGAGTTTGCCGACTTCGATCTTATTCAGACAAGGTCATAGTCAAAGTGGAAGTTCTCTCCTCCCTTCAGAGTAAGGTACCTCCTTCTTTGATGGCCCCATTCTATCCACTGGGATCTCACTCACAGAGATCTTTCATTTAGGTCTTTGTTGTTGTTGTTGTTGTTGTTTTTTTTTTTTTTTTTTTTTTTTTTTTTTTTTTTTTGCCAGAGTGTCTTGGCTTTCCATGCCTAAAATACTCTCATGGGCTTTTCAGCCAGATCGGAATGCCTTAAGGTCTGATTCTGAGGCCAGAGTGCTGTTTAGGACATCTGCCATTCTATGAGTCTGCTGTGTATCCCGCTTCCCATGTTGGATCGTTCTCTCCCTTTTTGATTCTATCAGTTAGTATTAGCAGACACTAGTCTTGTTTGTGTGATCCCTTTGATTCTTAGACCTATCAGTTTGATCAATTGTGAACTGAAATCGATCACTTGGACTAGTGAGATGGCATGCAATCTTGGTGGGATTGTATTGTAATGCCCTAGCACATTTCTAACTCCACCATTTGGGGCAATCTATCAGTAATATAACTTCTTCATATTTTATATTGAGTACATTTCTTTTTAAAATCATTTTTGTTAAAAGTAGAAAATGTAGTTTCAAAATGTCCATTGGTTTTGTGAGATTGTTTCTTAAAACTTATTTTGTGATGTACATATTCAGTAGTTTGGGGACTACATTTAAATCTCATCAAACCATTTCTCTTATAAAAGGTTCATATTCAAAATATATGAGGAACACTTACAACTTAGTCCATGTGGTGATGGATTACAGTTGACCTTAGAAAGAACTCCAGTGTGCATTACCTTCCAGGACTGCAAGCCCTGTCATTTCTCCTTCCTGGGGAGTAGCTGTAACTGCACAAGATAGCAGAGTGCCCCATCCATCCTCAGTCTTCACACTGCCCCATGTGTGTGATTGAGTCTCTACTATATGGAACAGGGCGTATTTTAATTCAGGATGTGTGTGTTCTAGCTGTGAGTAGTCACGGAATTGAAAAAAGAAAGACAGTGAAGAACAAAACTGCATGGGTTTAAAATGAAATAATCTTTAAATTATAAACACTGAGTCATAGAACTTGTATGGCCATCTACTTAAGCAAATAATCTGTAAAATACTTTCTTCCCCCCTGGATATTGCACATGGCACTACTGATGTTCCAAAAGTGAAAATGTAACCAAATAGGCTTAGATGAAATTGAATACATCTTTGTCTGTCTTTGAAGATTCAAATGTCCCCTGGAATGATCTTAAAACATAAATAAGAGTTGTTGATGTTGGACTGTCACAGTGGTGAAAGGCTGTTTAGAATAGATCAGCTTAAGCAGATTGCTTTATATAAACTGAAAAAATCCAACTCTGGGGAGACTTTTCAGTTTTTAAAATTCTGTCTTTCATCTTTATTTATTTAAGAAAACATTTTTTTTTCAGAAAAGATTTTTTTCTGTGAATAGTATCCTTTAGTAAAGGAATTGCTCACTTTAATTTTTCCTAAACCTCATCTACTCCTTTTTTAAAAACCTGTGGATCTACAGGATGCATACATGAATGTCCACCCATCATCAGTTCACAGCTCATTGCATTTTCTTTAAATACACTGTGTAACCAGCACAGAGACCCAGAAATAGGCCATTGCCAGGTCTTGCAAGCCACCATATGTTTCTCTTCAGTCCCTATCTCTCACACTTAGAGTAACTGCTCTCCTGACTCCAAGATTTTCTTTGTTTTCTTCTTAAAGTTAATATAAGGTCTTATTTTGGTTTTGATTCTGAAAAAAAAAAATGTGTGTCAAGGGCATGTTTACTTTGATTGCTCTCAAATTTGGCTTGACTTTTATCTACTTTAGTTAGTGTTATTTTCTGTTAAAGTTACAATGAGTATAATTATCAAATATTTTATAAACATTGATAAATTCCATTTAAAACCAGTATTCCCAGAATTAGGACTTACACTGGAAAATAAGCTGATGTTGGGTTCAGTGGTGGTGGGTTGTAGAGTAAGATTAATTGACAAGAGAAAAGTCTTTGGTAATCATAAGCTGTATTGGTTTTAATATTGTTACTTGAGCTTTTAAAAAGTAACTGATTCTTAAAATTGTGTGTCTTCGGTGGCAAAAAACAATCTAAATGAAAGATCCTGGTGAACAAGACCCCAGCAGAAGGAACAGGCCATCAAAGAGGGAGGCGCCTTTCTCTGAAGAGGGGAAGGAACCTCCACTGTGATATGGCCTTGACTAAACAAGTTCAGAGTTGGTGAACTCAAGGGGCTTCCATAGCCTAGACAGCTCACAGCAAGAGTCTCGGGTGATTGCTGACGTCATAAATAAGAGTGCCAATTGTTAAATCAACAACGGGAGTCACTGGGTACATGCTCCCCACATAGGATCTCTGTCCTTAATGTGCTTTACTATGAAACTTAAAAACAACACTACTAGTCGAACAATGCCCTATACCTTGTGCGGTTGTGTGAGTGCAGCCTGTTGAAATCCTTGCTTAGTGTATACTAAGTTGATCTTCTATATATGAAGGTAATTGAAAATGAAACTGGATGAAGGGCGGGATGGGAGAGGGAGTGGGAGAGGGGAGGGCCGTGGGAGGGAGGGAGGTTGGTGGGGGGAGCCACAACAATACAAAAGTTGCACTTTGTAAATTCACATTTATTAAATAAAAAAAATGGAAAAAAAGACTGAAAAAAAATTGTGTGTCTTGATGGAAAACCATGTGATGTTTTGACACATGTACACATTTTTTAATGTGCAAATCAGGGTAAACATGTCTATTTCCTCAAATGTTTGCCGTTTACTTGTGGTAAAAACCTTCAAAATCCTTTCTTCAAGTTTTATTTTGCTGCACTAGTCAAATACTCAGAAAATAAAAGCAAGCTAAGTGTCCATCCACTGATGAATGCACAGAGAAACTGTGGTACGTACTCTTAATAAAATACTACTCTGCCATGAAAAGAATGAAATCTTGTCATTTGTAATGACATGGATGGAACTGGAGGTCATTGTGTTGATGGGAATAAGCCAAGCATAGGAAGACAAATATCACATGATCTCACTCACATGTGGATTTTAAACCATAAAAAGTGATCTTGTAGAAGCAACCAGTATAATGGGAGTCATCAGAGGCTGGAGTGGAAAAGGGGAAGTTGACTGATGGGTACTAAGCTGTAGTTCTGTTGGTGTACAAAGTTCTGTAGTTCTACACAGTAGGGTGAGTATAGATAGCATTAATGTGGGTTTAATTCTTTATAATGAGACAACAGTCTAGGGACAGGTGTTGTGGCACAGTGGGTTGGGCTGCTGCTTGGTATGTCCACATCCGTTATCATAGTGCCTGGAATCAAGTCCTACTCTGCTTTGGATTCAGCTCCCTGCTAATGTCGCAGGGAGGCAGTAGATGATGGCCCAAGTAGTTGGGTTCCTGCCAACCTTGTGGGAGACCCAGATGGAGTTTTTGGTTTTGACCTGGTTCAGCCCAGCTGTTTTGGGAATTTGGGGAGTGAACTACTGGATGGAAGATCTCTCTTATTCTCTCTCTGTCTCTCCCTCTCTCTCTTTCATTCTGCCTTCAAATAAATAATTTTTTTAAAACTCTTGAAGATAGGATTTTGAATGTTTCATCCTAAAGAAATTATAAATGTTTGAGGACATTAACATATTTACTCTGATTCAATCTTACACCATGTGTAACATTAAATGGTACTCCGTAAATATATATGATTCTTTAAAATATTAAAATTTAAAATTAAAATATTACATTATTTTTCTATGATTACTGTACTGTGCAACAGAACACTAGAATTTCTTTGCCATAGGATGGTTCTGTCTGTTTTATCCTTTATATTCCTGGAGGGATAAATATGTAGTTTTTGGAACTAAGTTCTTTCCCATGACACTACATTTGCTAGCTTTGTCCATATGGTCACATATGGTATTTTTACTGTTATTGCTATATACAGTTATGGAAATATATCACAATTTATGTATCCAGTCCAGTTTTGATAGATATAGTTAATAGTGGATTTTGCATCTTGTGGCTATTACAAACAGTGATGCTATAAACCTTTTACCATGTACACTTTGGTAAACCTATCTGTGTATTAGATCTACATCTAAAAATGGACTAGATGAGTTTTGTGTATCCATATGTTCAGCTTTAGTAGATATTTCCAAAAGCTCTCCAAAGTATATACACATATTTATACTTATAAGAGCAGTATATGAGCATTATGGTTGCACCAGCATTGCCTCTCTTTTTTTGATTATGTATGATGTCATCTTGTGTTTGTATTGCATTTTCTGCTGCTTCATCAAGTTGAGCATTTTTGAAAGCAAGCTTATTGGATTTTTTTCTTTGTCAACTGTGTATGCATGCCTACAAATTTTCTCTTATATCTCTTTTTTCATTGATATACAGGAGTTTTAATACATTTTGGACTAGTCTTTTGCATAATATATGTGTTTTAAATGTCTTCTCTGTGTGGGTTACATTTTCATCATTTAAATGATAATTTATTCCTACCTGCTTTTAATAATCAACTAATATTCCTCTTTCTCCTTAAACTAATCAGGTCACAATGATGTTCCGCTTCACTGACTTCCTGGTAACCTTAATCCTCAGTGGAGCACAAAATTTTCTTTGTCCAGAAAATATAAGCAGCTGATTGTGGAGCTTGGTGTTTAATAAGTACTTATTAAATACTTGATGAAAAAATGAACATTGAAGATATTACTATCAGTGACAGTGGAGCCCCCTGTTTTTAGTACTAGTAAATGAAAAAGAAAATACATTTATTATAATCTTGGTTAGTAGTAAATTCTAGAAACTAGAATCTTTGATTTATATTTATTTCAACACTTTATCTTTCCCACTAAATGGTGACTGCATAAAGGCAAAATGTCAGTGATTGCTTTATTCCAGAGATTGCAATACTAACATGAGACCAATTTTTAAATAGTATAAAATGGTTTATGTGGTATAAAATCATTGATAAAACAAGAATATTTCTGTTCCCATTTTTCAAATTACTCAGCTCATATTTGCTGAAATATTAGGAATAGATGATCAGGACTGGATAACACTATTTTGATGTGAATTGCCAAGAATTAGCAGCAAGGCATTTAAAAAGCTTGAAAAGTAGTATTCTAGTATTTGCCTTGGGTTGCTGGAAACCCCATTCTGAGGAGCTACTAATGACTCCTCTCTTGTTACCATGACAAGAGAATTCAGTGCCAAGGAAAGACCCAAGGAGACTTGGCTTTCTTGGTGATGCCACCTTGCATTGTGAGAAGAGCACACACTTCCTAATGCCCTCATGAAAGAGCCAACTTTCACAACGTTCCCTGATGATTGCATTCTGTGGTAGAATAGTGTACCTCACAGCTCACATAAGCATGGTCCTTCACAACCATGACTACTTGCAAATCCCATCACTTGGGTGGAGTAATAATCAGAAAAGGCTAAGGGAAAGTGGTTGTGAATACAGCGTTAACTTCCTCCACCATACCTCAAGTTGAGTACTTGAAGATGTTTGTCATCAGCAATCTTACTTCTGTGAAAATCAGAAATTGTATTGATTTCTTAAAGTTTAGAACTTCTATTTCACTGCAGCCAAATCATAAAGTGAAATCAAAAACAGCCTCAGAGCCTCTGATCTCGCTAGATGAAATTAGCCATCCAAAAGACTGTATGTAAGGAAAAACAAAACTAAAAGCAATAGTAAATATGACAACCCTGAACATAGACTTCAGACTAGGATCTCACTGTACTGCATTCCAATTCCATTTGTGTCACCCCTTCAAAACGCATTATTTGCATGAAAAAAATCACAACTTGGAGAAACTGTGTTATTCCCACTCATTTTTGTAAGAACAACTTTTGAGATACAAATTTGTATGTCATAAAATTTGCTGTCTTAGAATTTATAATTAGTGTTTTAATATATTCATTGACTTATTCTACCATTACCACAATCTAATTTTAGCATATATTGTTGTCTGGGAACAATTTATTGGCTAATTCTTTAAAGTTATTAGAAATATAGTTATTCTTCCACCATACCCGCCCTCCTACCCACACTCACACCCTTCCTCCTCCACCCTCTCCCCTTCCCAGTCACATTCTCTGTTAAGATTCTTTGTTCACAGAATGCCAGTCTATACTACATAAAGATTTCAACAATTTTCATACACATACACACAAATAAACATGAGAACTAATTTTACAGTTAATTCTCCTAATACAATTCATTGAGGACAGAGGTCCTGAATGAGGAGTTAGTGCACAGTGATTCCTGTTGTTAATTTAACAATTAACATTCTTATGTATGACATCAGTGACCACCTGAGGCTCTTGACATGAGCTGCCCAAGCAGTAGAAGCCTTTTGAATCCACAAAATCTGTCAGTATTTAGACAAGGCCATAAACAAAATGCAAGTTCTCTCCTCTCTTTAGTGAAGAGTACATTCTTTTTTGATGGCTACTTCTTTCCACTTCAGTCTCACTCACAGAGATCTTTCATACAGAACATTTTTTGCCACACTGATTTGGCTTTCATGCCTGAAATGTTCTCACAGGCTTTTCAGCCAGACCAGGAAGCCTTAAGGGCTGATTCTGAGGTGAGAGTGTAACTTAAAATGATTGTCATTCTATGAGTCTGCTGTGTGGGCTACTTCCCATGTTACAATATTCTCTCCATTTTCATTCTATTATTATTAACAGACACTTGTTACTATCTACATAATCAATTTCACACAATATGATCACTTTAACACTGAAGATGGCATTTTTACCACTCAGCTAAATGGGATTCAGGGTCCCATTACAAGGTTTTTTTACTTAGAAGTAAATCCTTAGGAATGTATACATAACTATACAGCTTTACAGTTACAAACTTCCTCCTCCCTCTCTTATTCCCACTCTTATTTTTACTGAGATCCATCTTCAATTGATTTTATACAAATGATTGACTCTATGTTAAGTAAAGAGTTCAAAAAATAGTATGAAGGAAAAAAATGAAAAAAAAAAACAAAAAAAACAAAAAAGTGAAACTGTTCCTTGACAGTCAAGACAAGGCAGCTCAAGCCATTCCTTCTTGAAGTGTTGATTTCACTTCTACAGATTTCATTTTAGGTACTCTATTAGTTCTCACAGATTAGGGAGAACATATGGTATTTGTCCCTTTGGAACTGGCTTATTTCACTAAGTATAATGTTTTCTAGATTCATCCATTTTGTTGCAAATGACTGGCTATTTTTTACTGCTATGTAGTATTCCATAGTGTACATAACCCATAATTTCTATATCCAGTCTTTTGTTTATGGGCATTTAGATTTAGCTATTGTGAATTGAGCTACAATACACATGCAGGTGCATATAACTCTTTTATTTGCTGATTTCATTTCCCTTGAGTAAATTCCCAGGAGTGAGACGGCTGGGACATATGGTAGATCTATATTCAGATATTTGAAATATCTCCATACAGTCTTCCATAGTAGCTTTAACAGTTTACATTCCCACCAATAGTGGATTAGGGTACCTTTTCCCCCACATCCTTGCCAGCTTTTGTAGTTTGTTGATTTCTCTATGAAAGGCACTCTAACTGGGGTGAGGTGAAACCTCACTGTGGTTTTGATTTCATTTCCCTGATGGCTAGTGATCCTGAACATTTTTCATGTGTCTGTTGGCCATTTGGATTTCCTCTTTTGTAAAATGTCTATTTAAGGGGCCGGTGCTGTGGTGCAGCAGATTAAGGACCTGGCCTGAAATGCCAACTTCCCATATGGGTTCCGGTTCTAGTCCTGGATGCTCCTCTTCTGATCCAGCTCTCTGCTATGGCCTGGAATAGCAGTAGAAGATTGTCCAAGTCCTTGGGCCCCTGCACCCACGTGGGAGACCTGGAAGAAGCTCCTGACTCCTGGGAAGAAGCTCCTGACTTCTGGCTTTGGATGGGCACAGCTCCAGCCATTGCAGCCATCTGGGGAGTGAACTAGTGATGGAAGACCTCTCTCTCTGTCTCTACCTCTCTTTGTAACTCTGCCTGTCAAATAAATAAATTAAATCTTTAAGAAAAAAGTCTATTTAAATCCTTTGCTATCTCTTAACTGGGTTGTTTGTTTTGTTGTTTTTCAGTTTCTTGATTTCTTTGTATATATTCTGGTTATTAATCATTTACCAGTTGCATATTTGCAAATAATTTCTCCTATTCTGTCAGTTACCTCTTCACTTCTCTGAGTGTTTCTTTTGCTGTACAGAAACTTCTCAGTTTGATGGAATCCCATTTGTTAATTTTGGCTTTGACTGCCTATGCCTCTGGGGTCTTTTCTAAGAACTCTTTGCCTGTGCCAGTGTTTTGCAGGGTTCCCTGATGTTCTCTAGTAGTTTTATGATGTCAGATTGTAGATTTAGATCTTTAATACATGTTGAGTGGATTTTTGGTGAGATGTAAGATAGGGATCTTGCTTCATACTTCTGCATGTGGAAATCCAGTTTTACTAACTACATTTGTTGAAGAGACTGTCCTCGTTCCAGGGATTGGTTTTAGCTCCTTGGTTGAATATAAGTTGGTTGTAGTTCTTGGATTGATTTCTGGCATTTCCATTGATCTAGCCATCGGTTTTTATACCAGTACCAGGCTGTTTTTATTATAACTGCCTTGTAGTATGTCTTGAAATCTGGTATTGTAATGCCTCCAACTTTGTTTTTGTTGTGTAAGATTGCTTTAGCTATTCAAGTTCTCCTGTATTTCCATATGAATTTGAGCATCATTTTTTCTATATCTGAGAGGAATATCTTTGGTATTTTTATTGGTCTCACTTTGACCAGAAAAGATCTTCACCATGACACATTGTAATCACACTCACTACAGAAAAACATAAAGAAAAGAATAGTTTTTATTACTCCAAATGAACTCTTATTCACATTAAAAGTCAATTTCCATTCTTTCCACTCCCGCCTGAATCAACCAGTAAATTACTATTGCTGTCTATTGACTTACCTTATATTTTTCCTATTTCATTCATGTATATATATACATATATATGTAGACCTACAGACACATAGAAACAAATATACATATACATATACATGTATTTATAAATGTATATACACACTCACCTACACAGAGATGGAGAAGAGAGCTGTCATCTCTATGGGTGCAACTGGGGGGACAGGAAATGGTGATTTGCATCAAAGGATACAAAACAGTGAATATGTGATGTGAACAAGTTTAGAGATCAAATGTATATACAACATGAGGACTGTAGTGAATAAAATTGTATTGTGTTATTAGAGATTTGTGTTAAATAAGTAGATTTCAGCTTTTTGTTGCAAAAAAGTAATTATGTGAGATGATAGGTATTCTAATCTGCTTCACTATAGCAACTGTTTTACTTCTCTGTGTAACACTTATGTTACATGCTTCAAATACACAAAATCAAAATCATTTTTAATAAAGGGAAATTCTGTTGAGTTTAGTAGAGGTAGAATGAGTTCTGAGTATGTTAATTTTTTAAGGTATCTGTTTATTTATTTTAAAGGTAGAGTTACAGGGAGAGGGGAGAGACAGAGAGAGATCCTCCATCTACTGGCTCACTCCCCAAATGGCCACAATGGACAGGGATGGGCTAGGCCAAAATGAGGAGCCAGAAGCTTCTTCCAGGTTTCTCACATTGCTGCAGGGGCCTAAGGACTTGGACCACATTCCACTACTTTCCCAGGTGCACCAGCATGGAGTTGGATCAAAAGTGGAACAACCAGCACTTGAAACAGCACCATATGGGATTCTCACACGGCAGATTGTGGCTTAGCCCACAGTGTGACAGTGCCAGCCCCTAGCTAATTTCTTAATTTATTAGTGAGAAGTAAATGTATATTGACTAGAGCTTCTTAGGTGGCTAAAAAAAAAAAGACTTGAGGAGTGTGCGTTATAGCACAGCCACCGCTTGTAATGCTGGCATCCCATGTCACAGTGCTGGGTCAAGTCCCAGCTGCTCTGCCTCTGATCCAGCTTCCTGCTAATGTGCTTGGGAAGACAGCAGGTGATGGCCCAATTTCTGGGGCCTCTGCAAACCATGTGGGAGACTTTATTGCATTGTACTTCCTACTGGTAGCTTTGGCCTAGCCCAGCTCTGACAATTGCAGCCATTTGGGGAATGAGTCAATGGATGGAAGATATTCTCTCTCTCTCTCTCTCTCTCTCTCTCTCTCTCTCTCTCTCCCCTCTCACTCTCTCCCTCTCTCCCTGTTGTTCTGCCTTTCAAATACATAAATAAGACTTGAAAATTACTGTTTATCCATATGTTGATGATTTTTGTGCATGACATTGCATGATATATTGAGGAAATTAGTTTTTCTTTATATTATTTACATTTTTATATTAGCATCATTTAATTGAAATATTTTTAAAATATATGGAATATATATTACTGAAATATTTGAAATATGTTAAGAAATTTTGATCTCATATGTAATATATTGGGCCTTATTTTTTGTTCTTTATCATTTTTGCCTAATAGGTAACATATGTATAAATAGGCAGTATGCAAAAAAGTGCTCAATCACAAATTATTGGAATTGCTTAAGAAAAAGTATCTCTTTTTCTTTAAGGCATGATTATTGCAGTCCTATTGAGATTTAAGATACTCTGTTGGGGAGAAAACTATATGGGGCCTTTCACAACTACTTATTTGCAGAATATTTCCTATTTTATTCTTTTAAAGGTGATTCTGAAACTAATGTTGACAAAGCATATTTTGTGAATCTCCTAAGTACAGTCATTTTGGCTTAAAGTTAAATGTCCAAGATATCTATCAGTGTTTGTGTATTTAATGTTAGTTAACTAATTAAGTCAGTTTACTTAAGAGAGAGAAAGAGAGTACTCCCATTTGCTGTTTTACTCGCAAATGTCCTCAGTAGCTAGGACTGGGCCAGGCTGAAGCCTGGAGCGAGAGATTCAATATGCTGAATTACCATCTTGGGAGGAAGCATCTGAACTTGAGCCATCATCTACTACCTTCCAGAGTACACATTAGCAGAAGCTGAATTCAAGATCAGAGCTGGCACTTGAACTCTGGCACTCCAAAATGAGACGTGTGTGCCATCTCAAGCCATGTCTTAACCACTAATCCAGAAGGCTGCCTCATTAATACATTTTATATTTTAAAATTATATATGGTAATTTAAATAATAACTAGAACATTGTTTTAACTTAAATATTGTATATTTATTGAATAATATTAAAATAATTTTAATATAGTATTAAAATATTTTACATTGAAAACTAGATCAACTAGGGAAAACACCTAGCAATTGAAATTAAATATAATAAGACTATAATAGTGAATGCCTCTCTAGTGGAAGAGGTTCCACAGCCTTCTGACCCAGGTGAAGACCCTGCCCTGTGCCCCATTGGCTGGGGCATCTTCATGTAAAGACCATTAAAAAACAAACAAAAACCACACACCCACAATGGGAGAAGGTATTTCTGATTTCTCAGGCTGCAAGAGTTTGTTTTTCACTTGTCTCAGCTGTGTAGGTCACCTTGCCCTTGCCAGTGGGGGCTGGGCTAGATGGAACCGCTTAACAGAGTACGTGAGAGTTCATGAGGATGCATGAGGCCTGCAGGGAGTGGATCTGAGGATTGCTTTTTCTGACTTAACTTTCATCATGACCCAACGCAGGTCAGGGAAAGGGATGTTGGGGGAGGATCTTGCTCCTGGGAGTCGAGGTCCTGAGGGGGCCTGTGACGTTGTGTTTTTATATCAACAGTGGAAGTGAAAGTGAACCAGAGAATACTTCCATCCCAGCTTACTCCTTTCCGTGGGCAATTCCCCACGTGTTCCCTGTGAACTGCTTTCCTTGTTTAGCTATCAGCTGCATTCCTATCCAAGCTGATGGCGCTCCCACGGAATCCCAAATATTGTGACAGCAACTTCTTATATTTTGGGATCTAATTTTCCAGACCTTTGACTATTTGAAAAATGTAACCAAGATGTTTATTTTACATTTTCTTGGTTTTTGTATGACATTGCTATTTTTTATACATCTGAAAAAAAAAAAAAACTGTTGTACTATCCAAATAATTTACTAGCACTGATTCATAAACAAACATTAAATCAATAGTGACCTGTCCCATAATGGAAAAAAAAAATAGTGAATGCCTCTGAATACCAAAAAGATTGATATTTATCCATTCTATAATTTGTTCATATTTTCCAAAGATTTCCAGTCATCTTGTATAATTTTAAAATATGCCAGCTTTGAGGAACAAGAAGGAAAACCTGTGTGTCTGCCCCATGCCTGAGGTTTGCCGAGTGGACGAATATGTTAAGGTCTCAGCAAGGTGGAGACTGAGCTGAGATCTGCACTCCGCCTCTCATGTTCAGGTCCAGCCCTTCTGAAGTGCAGAACCCCGGCGTCGGTTCTTCTGCATCACCCAGTTTCACTCATTGCAAGCACTGTTTCTCACTGGTTCTTCTTCCTTCCCAGTCACGGGCTCAAACTATGAGGTCTGGAGGCAGATCAGGGCAGGTAGGGCAGCTCCTGGACATGCCAAACAAAGGTTCCTGCTCTCGGATGAAAATGGCATTAAATGGTAGTCAGCGATCCAGCCGTCAGTCTGTAGGTAGGAAGTAGGAGGAGAGAAAGGAAGATGTCAGCCAAGGGCACAGGCCACATCCTTTTAACAAGGCTTGCAGAGGATGCCACTGAATACTTTCAACTCCTTTCCTTTCCTGCCTCAGCTGGGTGGCCACACCCAACTCAAGGTGGTATTTACTCTGCATTGTCAACTACGTATAATTAGACGTTCTGTTTTTTTAAGAAACCAAGTGCATGTCCCTGTCAGTGTCTGAAGCACATGAGCTAAGAGGTGGGGAAGGGATGTTCCCTAGAATGGTGGGGAATTTTAGCTGCAGAAGAGGCAACCTTAGAGACAGGAAGCACACACAGCTGTCTTCAGTGCTGAAAATGAGGACTGAGGGTGAATATGAATAATGACAAAGGAACAGACAAAAAGCATTGTTTTGTGGAGCTTGGCTGAATAGAAGGGCATGCAAAGGGATATAAAACAACAATTGAGTTGAACTTTAAGCATCTGTATGTGTGGGTATTAACAGATTTTTGGTCCTGTTGCCAGTACATCCATAGCTTGCAGATTTCTCATTAGAGAGCTTGATAAAGTTAACATTTTCCATAAGATGCAACCTTACTCATACTGCATATGGTAACACATTCAATTACTAACTACCTTTTATAATGTTTCATTTATTTTTGAGTTGGTATGTTTCCTGTTGCTATGAAATATCACTTTTCCCATTGGTTAGGTTTGAGTATTTAATTCTTACAGGATAAAAGGCAGATGCTATCATTTGAGAGGGGTTACTTGGGATAATTATCACTCCTGGTAGAGCCGAGAGACCCTGAGTTATCTAAAACAAACAAAACAAAACTATTGCCTTAGCTGCTTATTAACTTTCTGTTTGGAAACCTTTGTTATGAGCTTTTTTCTTCAGAGAGGTAACACCTAAGTTTATTTGTTATGGGGGAGTTTTAAATCTTCAGCCAACACATTGATAGAAATGATGTAGTCCTATACTTTTAATGTTGTGACTATTTTGAAGTTTACATGAGTGAGGTTGGACATCTTTTCATTTGATCACTGTTATTGTCCTTGCCTGTTTTCCTACTGAATGATATGGTCTTTTTACTTTTTATTTGTCGAACTATTTACTTAGTGCAGCATTAAGCCCGTGAGTGTAATGTAAATTAAAAATACATTATCTCGGAAAGTAGTAAATGAAATATTAACTTGTAAAAAATCATGACCCAGATCAGTGGTCCTCAAATGCGGCGGTTGTGACTCCCAAGAGACATTTGCTGTTGTCACCGCTGGGGCCTGCTAATGCTGTCCTGGGTGCAGAAGCTGAGGATGCCACTGGTCTGTTTCAGAGGCCACTTCCCCTGTCTCCACACCAACAAAGAGCTATCCAGCCCGAACGTCATTGCCACCAAGTTGTGAAACTCCAACTTTCATCAGGTTCTTTAGAGCGGACAACACTTCTTTCAGTGTCACAGAGACACCTCTGACACTATGTTTGACTTTTAAATGACACCTGTTTAAGAACTAAGCTTGCCCAGCTCTGAATCTAGGGCTGTTAAGCCAAGGTCCATGCAATGCAATTTTGTCCAAGAATAGGCATCTTGGATCATAGGCAAAATATTTTGTAAATGTAAGTTGGCATATTTATAAGGAGCCAGGCTTATAGCTTTCATCTGATTCTCTAAGGGATTTATGACTTCACAAAACCAGCCACTGAATTTATTTAGAATGTCACAGAGTTCTGGTGTGTTTCTCAGGCATTATCTTCTTCCCAAGCAGCCAAGCTGTTCTTTCAGGCTTTGGTTCCCTGCACATTCTCTGAACTTAATTCAATAAGAAATGGACACTCACTGAAATGAAGTTTAAGGATTCCCAATTGAACCCTCTTTTATTCATGCAAATAATATTGACAAGTTGAATTCCTTTTGGAGAGCTTGGGACTTAAGTCAGCTTTCCCACTTTAACCAACAGCTCTCTAATTTATACTTGAATACATTAAATGTTGTTTGTAATATCTGTTGCTTGCAAGTTTGGCATAATAGTGTATCCCATAGAGTAAGCAGTGAGGCAGTTCATTTTTCCCCAAAACCTCTTCATCCTCTTTTCCTGTCTCAGAAAATGGCTTGACCATCTCTTCGAGTCACTGTATCAGAAGCAACAAGGGAAAATATCCCTTCCCTTTCATTTTTATTTTTACTTTCAGGAACAAACAAAAATTGTTTGTTATAGAATATCATGTTTTAACATATATAACTTAGGTAATGTTGAAATCAAGTTAAACACTTCTCAAACATTTATCATTTCTCTATGATGAAAACATTCAAATTATTTTGTGCTAGCTATTTTTTTAGAAAAGCATCCAGTACATTATCATTGCCCATAGTCACCCTGTGGCTCAGTAGAACACCAGAACTTTCTACTCCTATCCAGTATAGCTTGGGATCCATTAATCCAACTTCCCCCCTCCTTCCCTTCCCTCCAATCTTCCAGGCTCTCTAATCATTTCTACTCTCAACGTCTGTAAAATGCACTTTTTGTTAGATTCCTCATGCCCTCCTGTTTTACTCCAATTATTGTCCATGTTTTTCCCATTCTGCACCCTAAAGATCACTCACATCCACCCTGTCTGTGTCCCTGCGGCCATGTCTCCAGTTCCGTGACCTCACTCTCTTCCCACTGCAGTGTTGCACTGAGGGTCTCCCTCGTGTCTGCACTCCCCTTGTCTGCTCTTTGACATTTCATTACCTGCAGGCTTTGCAGTGACGTTTCTCTGAACTATAGATCTGTCCAGGTCACTGTCCAGGTGAAAACACTCTCCCTGGCCCACACACTATCATGCTAACTGTTGGAGGGCGACCAGGTTCTTAAAAATGCAGTATACAATTTTGGCTTGTCTCCCTCTGTTGCTGCCCCCTCGGGGACTCAGTAATCTAACTGCACTGATTTCTTGCCATCCCTGGATCTGTGTTTATCTTGCTTTGTCCCTGTTTTGCTTGAGTGATTTTCCCTCTCTTGTTGAGATTCTATTCATCCTTCATAAGCTGGGCTTTGAAGCCTTTTCCAGTTCCCTGAGGCAGAATTCATTATTCTCATATTTCTGCTCGAAAATCATTCCATGCTTGAATATCATATTCACCTTTGTTTTCCAAGTGCCTTGAGCAGTTCATGGCATACGTGTACATTTTCAATATTATTTCTGTAATTGGATCGACCACACTATGCAAATTCGAATCTGTTCATTACTGAACATCATAGACAAGCTATGCCTTTGTTGGTCAGGTCAAGTAGTCCAGAGACCATGAATCCCCAGAAAGAATAACTGAAAATGTTCTCTGTCAGCTCTAAGGCCTGTAGCTTACATTTAAATTTTCTAGATTACTATTCTCAGGAGTATAAGTAAGATTCTGAAACAGTTTGAGTGACTCAGACGGTTCCCTGTTTTATGTATAGAATAAGATGTCACCTATATCAGAGTGTTGCAGTTTGAAACTTTTCTTTAAATGTGAAAATGATGAATGTAATTTTAGTTCCCCAAAGATATTTACATCTTCACTTAAATAGTTTTTTTTTTTTTTTAAGATCCGATGTTAAAGCATGGAATGTAGGCTCAAAATTAATAATAGATTCTAAAAGATCTATATATCTATGGCTTTAAGAGTACTGCAGTTTTTATTGTTTAAACTCTCTTCATCATCATTATTATTAATGAAAAGTACCATCTGTGTAACAGTATAGCCAACAGTTTCAAAAGGGAAGTGGTTCACAGGTTTAACTTGAACAGATGAAGGAAATAATACCATCTGAATGTTTTTACTCAATGCATTCAATGACCTGAATTAAATTCAGAAGACCTAGAACTCTGGGGTGGTTTTGTGTGGATAAATCAACCCCTCAAATAGCCTTCAGATAAATCTTACTAAAATATTTGATCAGCTCATATTATATGCATGTGTTGAAGTACTACCAACCAACACCCCCCCCCCAACAGGTGCAATTATCTGTTTTTAAAATGGGGGTGGTAAGTGCCTATTAGAAATGCCAGAATTCCATATTGGAGTACTTGGGTTCAATTCCCAGTTGATCTTCCATTTCCAGCTTCCGACTAATGCAGACCATGAGAGGCAGCAGGTAATAGCACAAGTAATTGGATCCTACCATCCACGTGGGAGGCCTGGACTGAGTTTCTGGCTTCCAGCTTTAACCTGCTCCAAACCTGGATGTTGTGGGCATTTGGGAACTACACAAGCAGGTGGACAATCTCTCTCTGTCTCTGACTCTCTCTGCCTTTCCAATAAATGAATGGAAGCAATTTATAATTCAGCAATGAAAAAGAACAAACTATTGATTAACACAGAACAATGAATGCATTCCAAAGGCATTTTGAAATGTGAAAGAAAGTGCAGGTATATTACATTGTATAGTTGGGAAACAGTTCAGTTTTGCCAGGAGTTGGGTTTAAGGAAAGAGATTACTTAACCATAAACAACTAGTGTAAAGGAGTTTTTTGAGAGATACCACTGTTCTTATCATGACTGTAGTAGTAGATACTCAACATCTACACATTTGTCAATATCTGTTAACTGTACTATAAAGCATGGATTTTACTATATATAAGCCAACGACCAAAATGTCCTATAAAGTCTACATAGAATCAAATTAGACATTATCAAAAAAATGAAAAAAAATATAAAGTGTGAAAATATCAGGCAGTGTTTCTCATCCTTGACACTAATAACATTTTGATCTAGGTAATCTTTCTTAGGGACAGGGTACTGCCGTGTGCATTAAAGGCTCTTTAGTGGTGTCCCTGGACTTTACCAAGGAGATATAACTAGCCACAACATTGTACCCCCAACCTGGCCAGTCAGAAATATCTCCAGTGGTTCCCAGATGTGTGCAGAGGTTGCCAAATTGCCCTGACTTAGAATCTCTGACATGAGCCAAAGGTTCTACTTAATTATCAATATGGTGATGAATATTTTATATTAGTATGAGATATTAATAACAGGGGAACCTGGGTTAACAGATTGTGTCAAAATTCTAATCTAAGACTTTCACAGTAGGGGAACCCCAGTGTGAAGTATAAAAGAACTCTGTACTACTTCACAAGTTTTGTTTCGTAAATTCAAAATTAATTGATAATAAAAAGTTAAAAAAGAGAGAAAAGGTATAAGTATTTTCAGTTTTATTGGATATAAAGATTATTGAATAAAAATTTTCAACACAACTAGTTAGCTAGTTTAGTTTCTATGTATTGGAAATTTGGTCTCTGAGGAATATTTAATTTGTGTTTTAGTGGAAATAATAAGTAACATTTCCTAAGCTGTGATTTTAGGAGAGGGGCCTGTTTCCTTCACAATAAAATGAAGGACGTGGTCTAAATGCACTGGAACGTGTTGTGAAGAGCAACATCTTTAAGGCAATGTAACTAAACAAATGAGTCATTACTATTCAGTGTTTCCATTCACTGTATCTAGTGAGGACCAGCTGTATGTTGGACACTGTGCTTGTTAACATTTATCAGTAAGATTAAACACAGCTGATCACTGCAGTTTTCAACATTTATTTTCAAATGCAATACCATTTTACATAGCTATTTCCTTTTGGGTGTAGACTTAAAATGTGATTTTTTTTATTGGCCTCAAGTTTGAGATTTTTTTATAGCATGTTTGAGCTATCAGATAAGACTTGAATGTGAGGAAGTTTCCCACTCACTTCTTTACCAATGCTCACTCCCATTCCCTCAAGCGCATCTCCTTCTGTGACTACCTGAAGCTCCCTTTGACAGATGAGAATCGAGAATCGGAGAAGAAAGTTGTAATGCATCAACTAGTTACACAATTAGGAAGTGAAAGGGGTGGGGAAAAGGGGCTGAAAAATCAAGTCTTACGGCTGTTATTACGTCTACCTTAGTGACTTATTAACTTTCTGTTTCCCCGAATGCATTATATCCAAGGGTGTACTGAATTTTGGGCTCTGTTAAAGTCAGAAGTCCATTGATAATACAAAATTAAACATGTAGAAATCACAAATGTGTGTCTTATCACGCCAGAGGAAATACTAGAGTATGTTAGATCCCACCTGAGCCAAAATGCATTAAGAGACAATCAGACTGTTCTGGGTTTCATTGTTCTGGAAGTTATTTGACTCTGAGTATGACCTGATAGTGGCACTATGATAACATAGCTTATGAGGGGCAGGGGCATTAAAGTGTTATGTTATTGAGTTGTATTTGGGAAGTGTCTTGTCAAATGTTCAGATATCTGGAATTCTGAATAGTTTCTGAATAATTTAATGGCAATGAAGACTATTTGATTATTTGTCTGACTCACAAAGGTGAGCTGGCTTCCACTGGCAATATAGATGTACCTACACTCACTTCTCTGATTCAGAACAGTGGCAACACTGAAGGACAGATGGTAAGGAATTGACTCATTCTCAGGTTTAGTAAAAAATATCCTAGATGCCTGCCAATTAAACTTGTAGCATATTGTACTCTCCTCAAGTAGAAGAGAATCATTTTAAGAGACCTTACTCATTTTGCATTTTACAAGGACTTTCCAAAAATACTACTCTATTGTAGTTTGAGCGAAATACTTGTCCTATCCTGAAGCTTACATTATTCAATCATGCATGCCTAAAGATGAGAAGAAGAGAGCATTTTGGTAAAAGGAAAAAATAATAAGTGAAATTGTATTTATTTTCCTTTTTACTTGTAATTTGTTAGGAGCACAGTGTCTTTTTAAAAGGAAATGGAGAATAGAGATGACCTGTGGCATAGACAGCCAGACATTCTCTCAAATCCAATAGTTTAGAAGTCTTAATGACACAGGACAGCCCCTGATTCCAATTTTAGACATTCTGCAGATCAGTCATAGTTAAGCAAACTGCTCAGGACTTGTAGCCCTGCCTGTGCTTGGGGAAGACAGACTAGCTAATTGTAGTGTTAACAAATTTGCAACCCATAAACTCTGCCTTGGTCACTCATGGCAGTGATGCTGTCACTCATTTAGAAATCAGAGGAAGAAGGAAATCTCATTCTTAAAGGTGAAGGCAGCATTTGATTACCCGTCAAATGCATTTAATGGCTGAAAACGTTAGTGACTATTAGAAAGGAGGGTGTTATTACTTGCTTCATGCAATAAATTGAAATGGAGAATGGATCTAGTTTGACATGGTGTTTAAACACGGGGAAGGGAGTCCTACTAGCATTCTGAGAACATTCTAATTGAAGGTATCTTTTTTCTCCCAGGAAGAAACAACGCCATGCTTCTGGCATACCTCACTACCCATGGGGCTCAGTGGAATATGCGTGTGTCAATATTAGATTCTGCAGTTTAATGCTGTGGCACAAAGAAGTTTTGCCAAAAGGAGGGATAAATATCTCAGCCATTCATTTCACAGCACTGTGCAATCTGGCTGCAACTGTTTTTCTAGGCAGCATATCAGTGGATAGAAAGGAGATTAAAAGGACGGACAGGAAAAGAAGGATTTAGGAAGAAGGGGTTTCAAAGATATATTTGGCTTTAGAGAAAAAATTCACAGTCATTAGCATGAGTAAATTCCCTGCTTAGCCTAGGTTGATGAAAATATTCTGAAAGCAGATTTTTTTTTTTTTAGAAAAAATTAAGAGACAACCATCTGTCACCTGAACACCCTTAATAGTGAGGATAAAGAGGAGCCATGGAAACACCCAGTTTGTTAGTTGTTTTTCCAGCTGAATTCCTCCTGCCTCCAACTCAGAGGGTGAACTATACATTCCCCTTTCGTGCACTTTTCTGTGTTCATGGAAAAAGTAAAATATCCTGGTGACTGTCTTTAAATTGGTCCCTTTGGTATTTACATTTCAGTCCTTACACTATGTTGCATAAAATAATGAACTATCAGAACATATTTATAACTTTTTGGTTGCAGAATTGGTAAATTGGTGCATGCAAGCAGCAGTATGGCAGTGTGTGACAGCAGCAGAGGGCAGGGCAGTCATGTGGACTCTGCTTTTATTCCTGGCAAACTTGCTAATGTGACCTCTATCACGTGTTGGGGGATGGACACAGGATGGATAGCAGTTTTCCTACCAAGTACACCAAACAGACCTGGGGTCTTTTAGAAGAATCAAGTTTTTTTCTTGTTCAGCATGTCCATCTCTTTGTAAAAAGTAAATACATAAAGCACTACAAACTCATTTTTAGCTTTGTTCTTATTTACCTTCTTCATCTACCTGGGAAGTAGATAGAATGTCTCTCTTGTTTGCTTTTTTGTAACAGTGTAATCATTGAGTCTGAAAAGTATCTTGTCCAGACCCTTAAAACTACTATGGGATAGAATGTATTGTTGAGCCTTAGACTCTGAAACTATCATTCCATCTTACCAGGCACTGTATTTAGAAGTTGTATGCATTTGATGAGTAGCCCAGGAATGTGATGAAGGCCTGTGTGTTGGGATTCTCCACCACAGCCTTTCGTCTTCAGAGACTCCAGAGTGGGAAGCGCACTTCCCACATGAGCTTTTACAACCTGCTTCAGAGACGAAGAAGGTAGAAGGTCCAAGACACTGCTTATGCCATTTTCTGATTCCTTCAATTGAGGACTTCAGTATGCCAGGGTACCCTATTTTGGCGTAGCATATTTTGAAACCTATTAATACACTTACGAACAGTAGTATTATGCAATAATAAACAAAGCAGTAGTTTTTGCAATGTCAATGCAGATGTTTCATGGGTAACAGGACTTCTGTGTCTTCATTTACATTTATAGCTAATTTTCTTAGGGAATTTCACCAAATTCATTTTTTAAGTATTTATATATAGAAGATGGAATTTATTTTTGTTCTTATATTATATTTAGTAAATCAGATAGATAATCTAGTTTCCTGTAAAAAAGTGTCAAAATTTTAGTAAGTGGACATTTGTAATTTATTAATAAAAATGACTAAAAGCATTCACCTGGTCTAGAAATATTTTAAGTCATCCTTTAATCTGTTCTGTAGCTACTTATCTTTCATAAACATTGATTTCTGTAGTTACTTACAAACGAAAATCAAACACAATGAAGAATAAAGTATTAAGCTAAGCAGGACAGGCAGTTGATGTTATTTTGAATTTCAATATTCTTGTAAGGGCTTGGAGTAAGATGGATGAAATATTCTATCCTGAACAGACCCGCAGAGTCAGCTTAACAGGTATGTGACCGTTGCAATCTCACAAGGCAGTGTCCTTAAAGCACCTCCCTCTATACCCACAGCCCTCCTGCAATTAAAACTTCTCACTAAAGGATCACTATCTGGTATCTTTGCTTTATCTTTCATTCTGTGTCTTGTGAGTGAACTCTGATGGGTCACTGGAGAGTACACTGGTGCCTCCCCGAAGGCACAGTTCCACATACACTGGGTTCCAGATCCCCTGTTTCCCACGAGATCCCTGCTGCCTTGTGTCTCACTGTGAAGGCAGTCTTTGGATGGCTCTGCATTGCAGGGCAGGGTTTCTGGGAGTTGTGAGCATTTACCTTCACTCTGCATGTCTCCCTGGGCTGAAACTGGCATGACATTATAAGGCAAATAAAATCAGAGATACAGGACAAGAAAGGAAAAATGATATGTCTGATATTTGTACAAAAGGTGTTTCCCCTCAGTTTTCTCTAGGCCCTGTAAATTCTACAGCAGGTAGTTTGCAGCTAATGTTGTTGAATAAAGTAGTATGATGCACCAGTTCATGTGAGAAGAATAAATCTGAGGTGCATGATATTTCAGGGTGTCGGGTACTGACTTTAGAAAATGGCCATATACTCCTAAAGACTTAAATGTTCTCTCTTTACACCACTGCTTTGTCAGGGAGAAGGACACTTATTATACACCCTCAGCATTTCCAGTGTCAACTCCAGGTTCATCCAGGGTATCCTGCTCATGCTTGTACAGATTGCTTAGGCAGCTTTTGAACTTGGGAAAATGTGACAGCCAGTGGAGGATCATGTTTTTATTTTAGGAGATACCCATTAATTCATGAGAAGATATTAAATGTGTCAACATAGAATAGATGGCTAGAATTAGCAATATAGCTTTCTTCATACTAAAATAATCATTTTCAAGGTGATTTCCCCAGTATTCATAGTTTGTGAAGCATGAAATGAAATTATTTTCTAAAGTAGCAAGTTATCTAATAGAACTTAAAGCTTACAATGAAGTCCGCCCATAACTTTATTTTCCTAATTTAATCATGTTTTGAATTCTGTCTTTATCCATATAATAAAACAATTAAGCATTATACAACTTGAAGTGGATAGATGAGCAGAATATTTAGCATGCTAATAGGTGTGGTTAGCAGCAGCATAATGCTGAAAAAATAAACTTAAGTTTTCTCTGTCTGGATTGCCTGTCCTTCTCTGTTTTTTTTTTTTTTTTTAACTAGTGACATGTTGCCTACTTATTTTTTAAAAACCAGATTAATTATAGGTTTTGTCATTGAAAGTTTTTTGAAACTTTTTTCCAGATTTCAAGAAAGCTTTTTACCTCCGTGCATTAAAGTGTTGTTTTTATTAATTCTTCCAAAAGGGGTTATGTTAAGTCTCTCATTCAAAACTCTCTCTCTCATCAGACTCCTTTGACACTGCACATCATGGCCATGATGGAAGCAGCAGTGGCACCTTATGGCTAATAAGTGGCCACTATGGTGTGTATTATGACTGCAGGCAATGGTTGAGTTTTAGGGGTTGCATCTCCACCGACTACCCTCTGAACAGTTTGATGAATGCATAAATGCAAAAGAATCTGTATACATCTAATACCCATTGTTTATTAATAGTAGTGTCAACTCAAGAAGCAATTTCAAATAAACATGCTGGGCAAGACCTATAGTGTCTTCTTGAAAAGAAACAATACAATAAACAAGGCATGTGAATAGGGCAGTAGAGGGTATTTCTCTCCCATAAGAGTCCCAAGAACTGTCTAGGACTATAGCCTTTTGCTAACCCTGCAAAGAGATAGATTTAAGAGATGTTAACCCTTAGTAGATATGAGAGTTATCCTGTATTATCCTTTCTATGTCCCAAATTGAAATCTGTATCTTCCATAGCAGCCCATAAGCAAAGCACATGCCCAGTTATAAGAATGCACCACACTAAAGAAAGCTCACACGGGCACATAGTCACTCACAGAGGCGGTTTACCAATCAGAATTTATTTTTATCATAAGCAATGTTGCCTAGTAATAAAGCTGACATTCTACCAGATTCAGGTTTCCATAGAAACAGAGCTTAAAAGTAAACTCAAGGTCATTTTTCTTGTCACAGAGAAGGAGTGAATGTTTTGCTATCCCTTTATTCTCATCACTAAACACAAATATTTGGTAATTTGGATTACTAAACAGGTCACATTATCTGACTTATAAATAACTTGTAAAGTTATTGCTTAAATGAGGGAAGCACATTTAGAATGGTGGCCGAGATGCTGCTGCTTACACCAGCATCTCATGTTAGAGTGCCTGGGATCAGGTCCCAGCTCCGGTCCCAATTCCATCTTCCTGCTAATAAGCACCCAGGAAGGCAGTTGTGATGGCTAAAGTGCTTGGATCCTTACCAGTTGTGTGGGAGATCTGGACTGAATTCCTGGCTCCCAGTTTTGGCCTTGTCCAGCCTTAGCTTTTATGAGCATTTGAAGAGTGAATTGGCAAATAAACAATTTCTGTTTCTCTCTGTCTCCTCTGCCTTTCAAGTGAATAAAAGTAAATAAATAAAAATTTTACAAACTGAATATGAGAGCGTTGCATTAAACTGAAGAAATACAAAAAAGAAATTATCTCAAATATTTAGGAAATACTACTACTAATAAAAATTTAATATGGGAATCCAAAATATGAAAAACTTGCTTTTTAAAACTAATTTTTTTATTTTAAAAAGATTATTAAATTTTTTTTTTTTTTTGACAGCAGAGTTAGTGAGAAAGAGAGACAGAGAGAAAGGTCTTCCTTCTGTTGGTTCACACCCCAAATGGCCACTACGGCTGGCCCGCTGTGCTGATCTGAAGCCAGGAACCAGGTGCTTCCTCCTGGTCTCCCATGCGGATGCAGGGGCCAAGGACCTGGGCCATCCTCCACTGCCTTCTTGGGCCACAGCAGAGAGCTGGACTGGAAGAGGAGCAACTGGGACAGAATCCATTAAAGATTAAGAAGAAAAAATAGGAACAAAGTGACTACCTTTACAAATAAGAATAGAGAGTATATAAGAGACTTCTGTGTTTAAACGTAGATAAAATAGTAACTTCATTAAAAATATATAAATCACAAAATCTGTTGTAGGAAGTTTTTAAACAGTTAATAAAAACATGATACAATGAAAGGCAGTCAAATGTTTCCTGCTAAAATAAGGCATTAAGATGAGATGTTTTTAGGGGCTATTTCTTATCACCAATACTGTTCAACATTGTATTAAAGAAACTAAAGAATGAAATGAGATAAGGGTAAAAACTACTTAACGCCTGAATTTTGATATGGAAAATGAAATTTTTAATATTTGTATTCAACATGGATACTGATTTAGGTAATCCAGAAGAGTCAACAAAGGCATATTAGAAGCAACAGTAAAGAGGGATATATTAGCTAGATATAAAAATGCTTAATATTTCTGTAGTAATCGTCTGTTCAATTTTTACAACTTTTTATCTAAATATCAATGATAGAACTAAACTATCTGGCAATAAATCTAACAAGACACATGAAAAATGTCTATTCAGGAAATAATAAAACTACTAAGAGACTTAAAAGAAGATCTAAAGAGATGCAGTAACTACTCTGTCACTGTTATAAGTGCTTAGTATTGTACAGGTGTCAATTTGGCCCTAGTTATTCTATAAAATCAATGTTATTTCAAAGAACTTAAAATTTGGCTCTCCCATAATCTGAAATGTGTGTTGAAGAATGACTAATACAATCATTTATATAATTGGATTGTTTTATGATGAAAATAGCATAGAAAATAATTGGCAGAATGAAGATTCAACTCACAGAATGGGAGAAGATAATTGCAAACCATATAGATACATAGATTGATAATTGATACATATTGATAATTTATATATTGATAATTATATATATTAATAAACTTTTTCTGAAAAGGACCAGAGAGGAAGTACTTTTTTCTTTGTGAGCGATGCTGTTTCTTCCACAGCTGTTCATCTCTGCGGTTAGAATGCTAAGCAGAAAAGAGGCGGGGGCTGTGGATTTGCATTATTGGCCTCAATGTGGAACCTGATTTAACCTCAGAGACTGAGCCAGAGCTTCCGTAGTTGGGAAATGGAAAAAGTAACCTAGTAGCCTCAAAGAACAATTAAATAAAATGCAAGACATGTAGCTCCATGTTTAAAGATAGTAGAGATCTAACTTCTGTCATTACATTTCCTGCCGTTGGCATGATGCCTAGCTCATAGTAGGCATTCTGTGCATTTCCATTGTATTGAATCACATGAAAACTTTTTCCTGCTTTAAGTTTAATGGTAAATAAGACAGATTTGCTTTGAAATGATTTTGATCTCTTCATATTATCTATTACAATGCAGGAGATACATGGCACATTGTGTAACAGCTTAAGATATTTTAAATTATAAGTATATTGATATGTACACATACAGCCTTATATACTTATACTGTACATATATAAAACAGTTATTTTTATAAAATAAGGTAATAAAGTTGTAGTGTCATATAATTTGCATAAAATTTATATAACTAACACATCTATACATAAAAAAGAGAATTATAGAAATTATATCAAGGTCCAAATAAACATATAGTTATGAAATGTTTCTGTTTAAGCAGACTTATTTGTATTATTTTTAGCTCTTCCTTACTTTTGCTTGCTGTCCTTAGAGTTTTTAAATCATGCTCTCATTAATGTGCACAAATGCCCTTGGTCACTTAAAATGTTACTTAGAGAAATTAAATTGACATTTAATGATTCAAAACCTAAAAGAAATCTACCATAATTCACATTTTGCATATCACATTTGGGTCTGGAAAAGATGTACGCGAATGAGAAAATGACCATTGATGTGCTTGAAACTTTGATCTATTCTCTAAAAAGTGAACATTGTCTTAATTGGTTTTAAGGAAAGCCTTTTGGAACAGAATGGAGTAATTAACCCACTGCTCTGAATAATGGATCACAAAGCATTTCCATGAGGGCACTTCAGTTCTCTTTTGATTATACAGGGCTGAATGTATGTAATTTTTCATTGTTGACATGCTGAGTAAACTTACTTATCTTGTATATTAGTGATGATGTATTATGTTTCTCCATATTTGAAGTAAGCATGCAGCAAAGAGAAAATGTGGTTGTTTAAAATATTTGTGTTTTAAAATCTATAATAATGAAAGTTCATGAAATTACTCAGTGGACAACCATACCTGAAAATTTATTTGGGTATTTTCTTCAGCGGGTCAAATATTTGAAGTTGAGGTTACCTGATTTGAATGTGGTCTCTGATACCATCCGTGGAAGCTTGGGTATCTGTAACAAATCTTCAAGGCTCAGTAAGACTTACAATTGTTTCCTTAATACTCAGTCTTAGTATTCAATCAGCAGATACAGACTTTCACTGACCAGATGATTTGATTTTCTGCTTGTGATGTGTGACCGCTGAGTGCTGGGAGGTGAATATTTGCTTTCATGGGATATCAAAGATATATAATGTTTGCTCCTTCCGTGAGTGGATCTTTATTAAATGAAACTCTCCTGATTTAATAAGAAGTGAACTATCTGCATTAGCCTGCGTTAGTCGTTAGGAAAACTTCTGCCACTGTAGTTAGAGCTTTCAACGTCTTTGCCATTTCTTTACTGAAAATGTCCACATAGTGCTTCCTCTCTGCCTCTGTTATGCTTCCCACAATTCCTCCAGCCACCCTCAGAATTCTTCAGCATTTCCAGTTGCTATTATGATGGAAATCTAATTTTTTACATAGTGCAAAAGGGTACCCTGGCCCCTGCCAGCCTCTTCAGAAATGTGTCTCCTCTCGCTGTGTTTATGCTGTGCGGTGTTGAAGGTTCTGCCTTGCTGCCGTGCCTGTGGCCATCAGTCCCCTCTGAATTAAATGCCCTTATTTCATGCCTGAGAGCTTTCCCCTCAAGTCTCAGGTGAAATGCTACTTTTTGTGAGCTTGATATTCTTGTTTCTTTATTTCCTATTTGCATGTATTATGGCACAAATCTTTCACTATGAGTGTCTGTTTTACCTCCTCACAGCAGTCTCCTGGGAGGCCAAGAGATGACTTTTTTGTATTCATGATGCCTAGAGCAGTGTCTGGTATATGGCAGGTGATGAATAAACATGTTGGATGAATAAATGCATGAATAATTCACTTAATAGTTTTGGTAAGCTCTAATAAATAAAGAATGCTATGTTACAGAAGCATGATTATGTAGACTGGTGTATTTAATTATCTTTGTCCCATTATATGAATTATGTTTCTATATATTTGTAATAAGTCACCTTTGCATATTTTTTCATACTGTTTTTATTGAACAGTAAAACCAAAGTATTAATGCTGCTTGTATACTAGTGACAGTTTCATTGCTGGCTTCCTTCACATTTACAGAGGTTCATATTTCTAGATATACAAATTGTTTTTAAAAAGGCACAAATAGGCAGATGCAATGATGCTGTAGGGATTCTGTGACACTCAGGCTGGTTCAGTGTAGTCTACTCCCTCTTCACCACTGCCCCGCCCTTCCATTCTCAGCCACTCTGATGAGTGATGGTTTCCTGCCATTTCTTTCATCGACCATGCCTCCATTTGGCAATGAGCGAGGCATACACTGACTTACAGGGTTTCATAAATTCTATTTTCTCTAGGAGTTGGGAGAATAGGTTATTTGTTTTTTCAATTTTGTTTTTTATTTAAATTATTTCCTGAAAGGTCATTGTCATGGTAGTTGGGTAACATAATGGAAACTCTCTCTTACCCGGTAACTCACGGGTTTGTTACAGAAGGACATGTGATTTATTCTGTGTGTGTGTCCGCACTGTAGAAATAAAACCCATCCCCAAATGAAAGAGTTAAAACAGAATTCCCAGATGAACTTTAAAGCTTCAAAAATACAAAGGTATTACTAGCTGTCTATGATTTTTATCATTGCTGCTCAATCATGGCAACAGGTTTGTTTTAATAAACTTCTGGACCTATTGTTGTTACAGTACAAATATTCTCTAGTACTCTGGCACATAAAGAGAAGATCATGGCCACACCACATAATACACATGGTAACCATGTTTGATGTGGGGTGGCCATATAAGGTTTGTGACCAGGCTTCCTTTCTATGTGTTTTCAAAAATATTTATTCATTACTTAGAAATTTGGATATAAAATCTTAAAGGACTAATTTTAAAGCATTAATTATTATGCTCATTAAGAAAAGAAAGTTTAATCCTCTGGGAGTTCTGCTGCATCGAGGGAAAAACTGTCCCCAGGAAGCTGATAATACATTTAAACTCTGTAGACTTTAATTGAAGTTACATCATTAATGCATTACAAAATGTTTGAAAATGATTTTCCTGGTTATTTTAAGTGAAAGCTCTACCTACGTTAAGATGAAAAGTTTTCTCAACCAATTTTTGAGGGTGGGATATAGTTTTTTTGTTTGTTTGTTTTATTTATTTGACAGAGTTAAACAGTGAGGGAGAGAGAGACAGAGAGAACGGTCTTCATTCTGTTGGGTCACCCCACAAATGGCCTCTGTGGCCAGAGCTATGCCGATCTGAAGCCAGGAGCCAGGTGCCTCCTCCTGGTCTCCAACGAGGGTGCAGGGCCCAAGCACTGGGACATCCTCCACTGCCTTCCCTGGGCCAGAGCAGAGAGCTGGACTGGAAGAGGAGCAGCTGGGACTAGAACCCAGAGCCCATATGGGATGCCGTCGCCATGGGCAGAGGATTAGCCAAGTGAGCCACAGTGCTGGCTCTGGGATATAGTTTTATAATTGTAATTATCTTCTATGAACTTAAGGAATATGTTACAAATGGATATTTACAAATGGATACAGTTATCTGAAGTTCTAAAAACTGTTAGGGAAGAGAGAAGATCATTTAATTGAAATAGCACACTACAAATAAATTTTGATGGCCAAATTATTAAACAATATTATATGTATAAATTTAAATGGGCTATATGTTTAGATACATTTAGACATTTAAAATGTCTGATAATCAAGAATTTAAAATTATATGTTCTATTAAAAAATAATTGCCTCAGAGTCATCACTATGGCACAGCGGGTTAAAGCCCTAGCCTGAAGCATCGGCATCCCATATGGGCACTGGTTCGAGTCCTGCCTGCTCCACTTTCAATCCAGATCTCTGCTGTGGCCTGGAAAAGCAGTAGAGGATGGCCCAAGTCCTTGGGCCCCTGCACTCACATGGGAGACCCAGAGGAGGCTCCTGACTCCTGGTTTTGGATCAGCACAGCTCTGGCCATTGTGGCCACCTGGGGAGAGAACCGGTGGATGGAAGACCTCTCTGTCTCTCTGGCTCTACCTCTCTCTGTAGCTCTGCCTTTCAAATAAATAAAATAAATCTTTTTTAAAAAAAGTGTATAGGCCAGCGCCGCGGCTCACTAGGCTAATCCTCCACCTTGCAGCGCCTGCACACCAGGTTCTAGTCCCAATAAGGGCGCTGGATTCTGTCCCGGTTGCCTCTCTTCCAGGCCAGCTCTCTGCTGTGGCCAGGGAGTGCAGTGGAGGATGGCCCAAGTACTTGGGTCCTGCACCCCATGGGAGACCAGGAAAAGCACCTGGCTCCTGGCTCCTGCCATCGGATCAGCGCGGTGCGCCGGCCGCAGCACGCCAGCCGCGGCAGCCATTGGAGGGTGAACCAACGGCAAAGGAAGACCTTTCTGTCTGTCTCTCTCTCACTGTCCACTCTGCCTGTCAAAAAAAAAAAAAAAAAAAAAAGAATTGCCTCACTTGTAATTTTAATGCCTTTTTGTAATTATTTGCATGCTTTTTTTCAACTATGGTTGCTATTTAACCTGATGGTTTGTCTTTTGTTTCATTCCTGGAACAGCTCCTTCGTGTTGGAAGGAATAACTTTCTGTGGAGGCATGTCAGTTCCTTTTTCTCACTTCAGTTCCATCATTACGACTTCTGGAGGCCAGATCTAATTTTCAAGTAACCAAGAACCCAATCATCTCAGAGCAGCAAATTCCTCAACTTTGGAGCACAAATTATCCCTGATTCGGTCTTCATAAAATCACCTGCCTCTATTCCGATAGCCATGAGCAGAGTCCTGGGCTCAGAAAAAGCCACAGCCTTAAATCTGTTCACTCAGAAATTACCCAGAAGACACAATACGCAATTAAAAACAACTAAACAACAAGCCAACAACTAAACAAAAACCAAACAACACCCATCTTATTTCACCATGAAATAACATATTCCCAGAAGCAAGCCCACGCAAATCACAATTCAGCAATGAAGTTAGTAAGTTATGAATTGCTTTATCATTTGGGAAGGGAAAGTATAGAGATAGAAAGTATCTCTAATCAGAATTACTTATCGCTTCAAAATATGTAGACGACAACAAAGCTGAACAAGCAGGATCATCGCAGCCATGAACAGTCTGAGGACAGACTGCTTCTTGCGTGCAGAGAGCGGATGTGCACCCTCAAAGCCATAAAGGAAAAACAGCATGGTTCTCAATAGCTTGAAAAGTTTCCGAATTTCAGTCCTCTGCCCCGTCCTGGTTGAGTGGCGGGGGCCGGGGGGGCGGGGGGGAGTCAGTTCTTACTGATCACTTCTCAATGCACTTTTCACATTTGCACTGTCACTTCCATTCAGGGTAATGTGTGTTGGTATTTGCACAGATGGTCCCACGAGTTTTGAGACCACAACAAGCCGTTTCTTGCAAGAGTCCACAAAAAGGAAACCCTTCTGAATTCTCAAAACATTGATTTCTCTTTCTCCTTTAAAGTCAGTTATCTACAAAAAGTGGACCTGTCTCATATTCAAAACACAGCTACAAAATAATAATGAAAACATCATTGTTGGTGAATGAATGAAAAAGAAATCAGAAGGTTTTTTTTTTCCTCAACAAAGATCATTTTATACCATTAACAACCAAGAAATCAAGTACAGTGGACTGCACACAAAACATTTGTGTTAACATCTACTTGTCCTCTTAATTGAAAGTCATTTGTAATTTGTATTGGACATATAACAATTTTTATAGTCACTTATCTATGCTTCATGGGAAAATGTATGAGACAAACAGCATTTTCAGTTTATTTTTCTAAATAAATGTGTGGTTTGTATTATTTGTAGTTGTTTATTTGATTTTGTTTTCATTATCTGGAAGATGTTTTCTATGGTTCATTGGCAAGCTTTTATCATACTAATTCAGAACTAACAGAAGAGTGTGCAATTTCAGATACTTTATGGTATAAAATTATGGTTTCTATTGTCCAAACTCTGAAAGGGTGATGCACTTTTCACCATGACTTTCTTATCTAGTGCTATTTTAATAATATAGTTACACTATAAGCAATAGTTTTAATAAGAGCGGACATTTGGGAAAACAGAGGTTTTTTTTTTTCCCTAAAAATAAGTCTTTTTCCCTAAAATCTGCTCCAGAAGAAAAATAAAATTAGATTTTAAAAATTTAGGCCTTTAATTATGCCTAATGGTACTTGCTGTTTCTTTTCAGAGGTCTGTTGAGAATTTCCATTATTATATCTAAAAATGAGCAGTGAGACTTGGGAAAAATGGAGTTCTCAAGTTAGCAAGGGCTAATCAAGTGCCTACACTTGTTCATCTTGACTGTGGCTCATCAACTGCAGTCAGTATTTGGGACTGTTACTTCCACCAGTAAGTAGTATGCAGTTCACACGAATTATTTTTAATAATTAAAGGAATAGTTGACCAGATTTATTCTGAAACTATAAGCTAGAATCAAATTCCCATTATTTTGTTCTGCACACTTAAATTGGCTTTACTGTCTGTAATTTCTCTTGGTATTTAGAGTATCTTGTGACATAATGAATAAAATTAGTTTATCATGCATGATGGGAATTCCTAAAATTAAGATGTATTACATGAAAATAATGGAATCAGATTTCCAGTGGGATTTTAGACACTGAAGTACAAATACCTGGATTAACTGGGCATTTTAGAAAAGTCCATGCTGATAGCAACAAAGTATGAATTTCTTGGAACTTTTGATAGGAAAGTCAACTTCTTCCTGCACACTTATAGTCATCAACAATATTTAATAAAAAATATCACAGATCACAGTCTTTCTGTGAATACAGTCAACGCTAATCAGCATTTTATCTTTTGTACCCTCTGGGGCATTCCTAAAAGGTTTTGTAAAGACATAAAAGGAAGAGGCCTGCTCTTTGGTGAGGTAAGATTGAGGCTGGCCAAACCAGAAAGCAATGTCTAAATTTCTTCTTGAATTTCATTTGTTTTTTTCTCTTAAACTTTGATGATACTGACCTTCTATTTCAAATGCTCACTGCTGTCTCTTCTATTTTAAAATTTTACACTTAACTGCTTTCACAATTCGAGTTATAATTTATTTTTGCAAAATTTCTTAAATAATCCTCATATCCCATTAAGAGGTGCTACTTAACAGATTCTTTTAAAATGGAAAAGGCCATGATGCGTTTATTTACTAAGAGGCCATGATGCGTTTATTTACTAAGTGTCCACTGTGAGACATGAACTGTGCTAGAGGTAGGTCCAAAACGGTGAGGATAAGAGATCCTGACTGTGGTTTCATGGAGTTTAGGATCCAGTTGGAGAGAACAGCATCAGATATGGGATTATACTAGTTAACGACAGCTGCAGCTGTGCTAAATTCTATGAAGAAGGGTCCATGGTATTCTGATACCCTGCTTGCACATGCAGGGAACTTAGTCCAGTGAATTAGATACAAACTCGGAGCTGAGAACTGAAGGGCGATGAGTAGTTAAAGGAGGCACAGCCATGGGCAAAGCAGTGCACGGGGAAGGAAGGATGGAGGACAGCAGAAGACTGGAAGAAGCCCAGCTCGAAATAAGACGATGAGAGGACAGTTCAGAGAAAGACAGACAATGAGAGGACAGTTCAGAGAAACCTTCAGGAACCTAGACCTTGTCTCTCTGTATCCTAGGCAAAGACAGAACAAGACAAGAAGTCTGAAGAGTAAAAAATATTAAGTGTACTGGAAATGCCAGCAGTAGTAGCAAGTCTATCAGATATAACAAGAGCAGGGGAGCTTAATTCAAAGATCCAGTAAGACACACTCCATCCCCCAAAGCCCCTCCCTACCCACACACACACAAGGATTTACCTGGGCGCCCAACATACAGAAAGTTACATGTTAAAACAGTGGTTAAAATACACCTGCCTCTAAGCAAACCATAAGAAAAGGGAGGTCAGACTGAGTATCAGAGAGTGCAGAGTTGCAGCTAGAAATTAAGAATGCTTTGTGAAGCATGTTTTATTATATAAGAAATACTTTTCAATGGATATAAACATATTTTGTAGGCATGTGTAAGCCCATAACACCTGAGAAAGTATAGTTAGAATAACAGTAAATATATATAATAGCGTGTGAAAGCAATATTAAACTACATTTCCCTGTATATGTCAGAAAACCCAAAATAGCAACAACAAAAAATGCCCTTAGACAAGGACTGGCAAGTCTATGAAGTCACCAGGAATCAGACTTCTTCCAGTTCCAAATTGTGACATCCTTAGAAGAGGACCTTTCCTTCATGCTGTGACACAGTTGTCAGAAAGCCAGTCATCCCCTGACTGTTCCAGGCAGCGGGATGAGGAGAGAGCTCATCTCCTTTTTAAGGAAACTTAATGAAAAAAATTCACGGAAAAATCAGAGATTTATATATACATATACCATGTAAATTAACAGATCTATATTTATACACATATTGATTGAAAGATATCATTTTAATTCCATTTTTATCAGACTTTCTTTTGTATTGAGTATTGGACAGGTAGGGAGATAGCGAGAAAGGCACAGAGAGAGAGCACACTCTCATTGGCTGATTCACTCCCCAAATGTTTGTCAAAACTGGGGCTAGGCCAAGGCCAAAGCTAGGGGCTGAGAATTTAATCCAGATCTCCCAGTCGGTTGACAGCGAAGCAGCTACTTGAGTGGTTACCACTGCCTTCTCAGGTCTGCATTAGTGGGAAGCTGGAATCAAGAACCAGTGCAGGCGCTCCTAAATGAGATTCAGCCTTCCTAACGGATAGGCTAAATGTCCTCTCCCTATTTTTGTACGTTTGTAATTGTTCTACCTGTGCACCCATCATAAGATGGGCTAAGAAATGTAGTTTTTTGGCTGGGCACATTGCCCATACTGAGTAAATTTGACATTGTGACATCAAAGAGTCAGGAGAGAATGAATAATGGTGTGAGTAGTTATTGAACTCTGCCACACACAGTAGCAGTTCATCATGCCCTAGGATGAGTATTGGGAATTTTAACATTCAATTATATGCAAACATGTGAGAATACAGTGTTCAACTCATATTTTCTAGAGCGACATAAATCAGGGGGTCATATCATGTCCACAGTTAATCTTTATGGATTCTGCTACAGTCCTGTCTGTTCCCCTCTGTGACATTGCATCTCCTGCAGTTGAGCACTCTGCACACTGCCTATGATTTGGGTTCAGAAGGCACAGTGCACTTCATAGATGACATAAAGGACTGTCAAGGAAAACTATGAATCTATGGACTTCCACACTCCATCATTGTATTGGTGAATGCAATTGATCAATAACTGACCTGTACATGTGTTAATAGGTATTTTATCGATTGGTTTTTGGAAAACAGAACACTAAGCTCATCTAACTTCATTTTTACTCAACAGAAACTTTAGCTTGGGGTTGAGGTTAGGGGTTAAGGAACATTTTATGCTGGTTTGTAAAAACATCTCATATTTATTGGTTTGGGGCCAGTTAAAGAGAGGATTGCTCATCAGGGCTGGTGACAGAATCCAGGCATTCCAGAGGGTTTGATTGAAGAAATAAAAATATACTCCAGAATTAAAAAGCTAAATAAAATCATGAGTTTGTACAGAAGATGAAATTCCCCAGAATATATGTGCCCACCTATCATCATCAGATACTGTGGTCCTGTGCCAGTTACACATGCAAATAATAACAGCATATTTTCCATTTAAAGGTGAAAAAGAGCACACATTATGGTATGCAGTGTGATCCATCAAAGAGAAGGAAGTCCACAGAATGCAAGACATCGTCACTTTTTATTCATAAAACAAATTTAATGCCTAAAAGACTAATAACCAATTACTGTGATGCTGTGATTATAGGGAGCTTTCTACATTATGATAGCATATACTGGGCAAGCTCCCTTCACTTTCTCTGGGATGCCATGTAATGTATTTGGAAGGCACCTAAACATCTCAAAAGTGTTTATTCTATTGTCACTGTGTACAGTGAATTCATATCTGCTAACCTGATATGTTTTCCTGAATAATTTCTTTTTTCTATAGTTGCATGCAAATAAAATAGAGCAAATTTTTTGTGGAACATGAAAATGAGACAGCAAATATGAATAACATTTAGTGCATTGACAACAGTTCCCTTGGAAGATTAACAAGAAAGAAATATGCAGTATTTTACCATAATCCAACACTCCAACAGCTGGACTTAAAAGACCTGAAACCTGAGAGAAAGGATCTTCAGCATGAAGTGAACAAGGTATGCAGCCATGAAATGGCTTTAAAGTTTTCACTTTATTTTAAAATAAAATTTTAAAATCATTCATGATTGTTATTACAATGAATGTAGCACATAAATGATGAGAGTCCCCATTTACCACCCTTTACTCTTCCCTTCTCCAAAGGGAGTCACCACCTTTAACACAAACAGAAAAATCAGCTGCAGAGAATCGCATTAGTGTGTGCATGAGCGTAAGTGGGTGCTTTGTAGTTGTGGCACCATCATTTGCACACCACTCCACCACCCGATTTGGATTACCTCAAGAATGATTCTTGGCAAACTTTCACATTTATATTTGTTTTTTCAAAAATTCGTGGAAAATGGAATTAAAAGATTATTTGGCTGCAAAAATGTCTGAAATGCATACAGACTAAGGGTCCTCACAAAGTAGATGGGAAATGCATGTTATAAAACCACTATGCATGAAGTTTTTGAAATATTTACATCACAGTGAACTTAACTTTTATTCTGTTGTTCCTTAACATTTCGGAAGCATCGTCTTGTGTGTGTCTGTGTGCGTGTATTTTTAATCAGTGTTTGTAATTCATGGTAATGCTCAACCAGAATTGAATTACGCTTGTATGGGTTATGGGATGTTTATGATTGCTGGGTTTTGCTCTTACAAACAACATGGTAAGGAGTTTGCTGTGCACTTTTGTCCACTCCAGGTGGAATCTGAAGTCACCTCTTTTTTCATGAACAACATTACGGCATTCATAAACCCTAAGCATGTTTAAATTATTGTTGTTGGTATTATTTGGTAGTAATGGTGCAAGGTCTCTTTCCCACATCAGGAACCTGCTCAGTTAGCAGGAAATGAAATGAAGAAAGAAAAAAAAAAAAGAGGTAAAGGGACGTGTCACGGGGGAAACATCCTTTGGTGCAGTAATTATTATTTCCCAAAAGAACAGATGTAGTCATTATCTGTAGGCAAGAAGATAAAGACATTTCCAAAAGGAAAACACTCCTGAATTATGCTCAAGAAACAGGGGGGATGAGCATGTTTTCAACCCACACTTGCTGTGCGGATTCAGTTATCATCGAAGCTCCCTTGTGAAGATGTGATTAAGCTCGCTCACTCCTTTTCTGGAGTGGGATTGCGCTGAGAGAAAACAGTCATTCAACCAGGACATAAAATGTGAGATGTGTTCTTCTCCCTTGACAAATATGAGCGCTGTGTTTTGGTTACAAATCTGCCTCCCTTGGAAATTGACACTTTCACTAGAATGTACATGACAATTAATGCAGAACAAATAAAAACGTAAACTGAGGTACCCCAGTAATTTCTTATGCAAATATATATGTGTGGATGTATATATATATACACACACACACACACATATATATATATATCCATTCATATGGAGGCACAAGAGACCTCGAATAGCTAAAGCAATTTTGTACAACAAAAACAAAGCCGGAGGCGTCACAATACCAGATTTCAGGACATACTACAGGGCAGTTGTAATCAAAACAGCATGGTACTGGTACAGAAACAGGTGGATAGACCAATGGAACAGAATAGAAACACCAGAAATCAATCCATTTGAATTTCAAATGCCAAAAGATTCTGCTTGCACACTTAATGTATTAATATTCTCTAAATTGTGACTACATATGTGAGTGTTAAAATTATACAAATATCAGGAACAGATGATTAAAATCAGATGATTTTCACTGACAAAAACCCCTCTCGTCACCAAGAGAGACCAAAAGTCCTCCCTGGTTCTTCAAAGCGAAAAACCAGCTGAGAGGAGACCGAGTGGCCTGCTGAAGTGAAAATGCTTTGTGGTTGTGCACAGATTTTCCTTCGCGCATCTATTTTCTCCAGCATGTGTGAAAAAAAAAAATGGGCACTCATATGCTTTCCTGAATGAAATAATGCAGTTTTATGAAGAAAAATCTGTCTGGAGCTAAGGAAGAGCTAGAGAGAGAAGGGGAAAGTTTGCTTTCACTGAGAGCTGGGAAGCAGCCTCCCGTTTCGGAGAGGAAACTCTTGAATGCCGAGGTCTTCCAGAGTAGAGCGCCTTCACCTCCCGGTGTTAGCTGCTGGCCGTGCTGGGGGAGGCGACCTGGAGATGAATTCCTAAGGGAAGCCCCCTTGGGTGTTTCCCCTCCGCTGCTGTTGGAAATGACATCCTAACCTGTTGGAAATTTCACCCTTCCTGAGGGTCTCTGTGTGACCCTGAACTGTGAGGTCATTAGCCCTTCTTCCTGGAAACGCACACAATTGAATTTAGGACAGTTTAGCGTCAATGTCTTGCTTTCAACTATTCCCCTTCTCCGTCAGCAAATATTAAGTAAATACAGATTTCGAATCTTGGCTGATAAATATGGACGAAATCAAGGACAAGAGCAGAGAAGCTGCTGTCCGGGAAATCAGCCTGGCTTTGGGAAAAGCACAAGGAAGCTGGCGATTAAAACAAGGCTGACAGGACCTCTGGCAGAGATGGGAGGGCTCCTTCATACTCGTGTTCTTGGATTCAGCTGTCAGACAGTACATGTATTTTCTTAAAGAACTGGGATTGCTTTGAAAGAAATCATCTCATTTCTCAGTAAACTCCGAGATCTCAAGTCAACACTCAGGTGACAGTATCCCCGAAGGTTACATTTTCTATTAATTCTCCACCAACTGGGATGGGCATTAAAAGTAGAGTCCTTCGTAGATTGCCTATCAAGTGATACATTCCTAACCTCATCATTTAGCTTATGACGCTCCCTTGCAAGCAGCATTTTAGGAAGCTTCCAACAAGGGCATTTCACAGTCAGTTCATTGGTGCAGACATAAACGTTGCAACAAAAGAAAAGAAAAGAGGAAAATACAAATTACTGTAAGCGTTAGTTCATTTGCATTGCTTAAGCATAAAATTTAACTCAGAGCTTCTTAGGAATCAAGGAAAACAAACAAACAAAAAAACACATTGTATACAATTCAATACAGAGGAAGATAAAGTGTCAAATTAAATAAAAGCCAAGAGCATAACAAGGAGATATGCACAACTCAGCAAAAGGAGTTTTGTGAGTTGGTAGACTAATGCAGTCTGTTGTTTATTTTCCCAAGACCAAAATTTAGAAAAAGTCTGCCTTTTGAAGAAGCCAATTTTTTTTCTACTGTAAAGTTCTCAAAACCTTTAAATGTTTTTCAGCCTAAATAAACCCACTCTTGCAGGCTAGAGCAGTTTCCCCCTGGCCTCTCGGCAGGTGTCTGTTTCTCCCAGTCCCCAGCTGCTCCTCTTGCCTGTTTCCTCGAATCTCTGGGTTCTGCATCTCACCCACTGGTCCCAGTGGCTCCTGCATGCTGTTTCTCCTCACACTAAACACCACCCCTGTCATCTTCTTGCCAAAGCACAAGAACACATGGCTTTTCTGGGTCTAGCAGGAATATAGCCTAGCTCAAGTGCAGACACGGACTTGGATTTGTACATTAGGTGACACTAACCTCAGCTTTCACATCTGGTATTGCACAACGTGGGATTTCTCGTTGATCACACCCCGTTGCTCCTCTTCTCCCTTCCCCATCCAAGTCACAGCCATCTCCTCAGCCAACCTGACTTTAGACTATTTTGCTCTCTTTCTAGCTGCTTTCAACACCAATTGCTATTATTTCTCACATGGTGCAGCTTGCCATTAAGACCCCCTTTTGCAATCAGGAAACTCTTTGAGACATTTTCTTCAGTATAGACCCATCTATATTGATTCCCAATAAAACTTCAAAATTAAGAGAGTGTTTGTTAAGTCAGTATAATTCTTAGGGATTGGTAGTAGAAATATTTGGTTTTTGTTTACCCAGAGGAGTTTCTTAGGAGTTGTGGGGAAACGTGATTTTTTTTGTTAATGTTTTTTTCAGTATTTTTTCCCTCTAATTTTATCAATGCAGTTTTGAATAGATTTTTATGAATGAATTTAGGCCCTCTGGAGGTAAGATGATTAACCTGTTAACCTTGGTTCTTTGTTCCTATATTTTACATAAGCAAAAAAATGAAACAGACATTACACTTGCAGAGCTACCCTGTGTAAATTAATGTGTTGTTAGGATGTTCACCAGGAGTGACAAACATGTGACCATTTATATAATTTATTAATTAAGGGGCAGAAATCATAATCATGGATCCATAATATTTGATTTCTTTAGAAATATATTAATTATACAAGAAAAATTTAGGATTATATGTATTGATATTAACCTTTCCATAATTGTAATTAATGAATCCTATAAATATTTAACCAGTGTCTTCTAGTCCAAGGTACCATTCTACAAATCAGAATACAATAATACACAGGAAATAATAACATTCTAATAGATGTGGCCAAATAATAAACACAAATTTAACAACAAACATGGAATATAACCAAATTAATAAGAAATTTAAATAACAATACAGTGGTGTAAGAGGAATAGGCAATCTTAGAAGTTGGGAATGTAAAGGTGATATATGGCCGGCGCCACGGCTCACTAGGCTAATCCTCCCCCTTGCGGCGCCGGCACACCGGGTTCTAGTCCCGGTCGGGGCGCCGGATTCTGTCCTGGTTGCCCCTCTTCCAGGCCAGCTCTCTGCTGTGGCCTGGGAGTGCAGTGGAGGATGGCCCAAGTGCTTGGGCCCTGCACCCCATGGGAGACCAGGAGAAGTACCTGGCTCCTGCCATCAGATCAGCGCAGTGCGCCGGCCGCAGTGCACCAGCCGTGGCGGCCATTGGAGGGTGAACCAATGGCAAAGGAAGACCTTTCTCTCCGTCTCTCTCTCTCACTGTCCACTCTGCCTGTTAAAAGAAAAAAAAATGTGATATAAACACTATTTTGCATTCAGTTTGAAAAATACTTGGCTCCTGGACTTATGCGGATGTTCAAGTCCCCAGTTATAAGTCAATGGTGTGAAGAGAGTGGAAACTATCCAGTGGAAAGTCGAGGCCTGCTAGAGGTCATTAGGTCATGGAAGACGTGAGTAGATCGCATGGATGAGTTTGTTCTAAAGCCCTGTGTCAAGCCCCCTGTTCTCTCTACTGCTGTGTGATGCTTCCTGCATTTATGCCCCATGCTCCAGCATCCACCACCCTCAGCAGGCCTCCCCACTGGGTCTCCCCGGTCTTGAACTGGAAGCCTCTAAAACTGCAAGCCTAAATAAACCCCTGCATTTGTAAGAGCCTGTGTCAGGTGTTTTGTTCTCCTAAAGAAAAGCTGACCGAAACACAGAAGTTGGGGAAGTGTTCTTTGATAAGCTGACATTGCACACGGGGAGCAGGGGTGTATAATCAATGAGAAGAGGAGTCTAAGACAGGAAGGAATCTCGGTGAAGGGCCTGGTTCAGGAACTTATGTAGTTTCTGAAGAAGCTGTTTAGCATTAGTGGAGAAAGGACAGAGCTGAGGGAGAGGAAGTAGACTAGGTAGTGGGGGTAGAGGGAAGATTCCATAAAGTAGAAGAGTGGTCCTAGAACTTGGGACTTCACTCCAGGTAAATGAGAAGCTATTACAGGGATTCTGCCCAAGGAGTGGTGAGATCTAAGTTGATTTACCTTTTAACAGGATCGGTTCAAGATATAGACAAGACATAGTCCTAGGGCAAAGGTGGGAGGTATGAGAACACTTTAGTAGATGATTGCAATAATCCTAAAGAGAGATGGTACTCTCTTGAATCCAGGGGAATCACACTAGGCATGTTAAGAAGTCCTGTGCTGGAATAAGATGGAGATTCATGTATGTGAGTCATCAGCATGGAGCTGACACATACTCCCATGAAGAGATGAAATTGTCATTGATCAAGGTCATCTAAGAAGTGAGTATAGGTAAGTTACAGGATAGATTCCTGGGACACTATACTATTTTGAAGCCAGGGTGATGAACAAAAAATAATGATGGAATATGTGATGTTTCGAGTAGTTAAAAAAAAAGAAAAACTGAAAGGAAATGAAATGAGATAAAGAAATGTATTTAAAGAAGTAAAATCCCAAATACCATGAAAATGTTCATCTTCATTTCATCAAAAAGTGCCGTGGTCAATCAAAAATCAATCTACTGAGATGGGCCTTGTGGTATAGCAGGGGAAACTGCTGTTTGGGATGCCCACATCAAAAATTAGAGTATGGGTTTGAGTCCTGGCTACCCTATTTTGATATAGCTCCCTGGTAGTATACCCAGGAAGAAACAAAAGATGGCTCAAGTACTTGAGTTGCTGCTAACCATCTGGAAAACCCAGAGTTTGTGTATGGCTCCTTGTTTCAGCCTGGCCAGCCTCAGCTGTTGCAACTCGCTCTCACTCTCTCTGTCTCTCTCTCTGTGTCTCTGTCTCTCTCTCAGTGTGTATGTGTGTGTGTGTGTGTGTGTGTGTTTCCCCTTCTGCCTTTCAAATACATAAAAATAGATACGTATTTCTGAGAGTGAATCTTCTGATTTGCCTTATGCTCATCCATGTGTCAGGAGGTTAGTCACTCAGCTTCTCACAGGCAAGGTCAAAAGCATAGACTATGTGTGATGACAGTGATGATGTTCTATGTTCCATTTGGCTATGCACAATATAATGATGTTGATCTGTGATGATTATATGATGCATAATCACTTTGAAACTCCCCAACCTCTCCAGCCACAAGCTGTTCTGTGATGAATCATTCACTTTGTAAGGATGAAAGGAAGAACAGCCAGACAGTCCATATTGCTGTTAAATCTGAAGCAGAGAATGTAGCATTCAATTTAAAAGAAGTAATAAAAACTGAATTCCTATTAAAGTGAAGGTAGGAAGGGGGAACAAGAACCATCCAATGCCTGATAGTTGAAGGTGGTTGAATCGGTGTGGTCTTCTGCAGGACTGGTGTTTGTGATGTTCATTTGGACAGTGGGAGGATGTAAGAGTAACTGGTAAAGAAAATTGTAAAGACGGGGTGTTTGGTTTATTGTGTAGGGTCCCAAATGAATGTCTGGATGCTTGAATGGGTAAGACTTTGGTAGTCGTATGAAAATGGAGTGGGCTATAAGGACGATTTTTATCAAGATGACATTGATAATATATGGCCAATCACATTCTGGTTGGAGCATTGCTGAAGAACTCAACCCTAGTGATCTAGTGCTCATTCTAGAGTTTTGCCTTCTTTGGGCTGATGTTTCAATCCCATTTAATCCCATTTCCCTTTGCACAACTTTTAGCTGTCAGGCTGGTTTGGGTGGTACTCAGCTGGTTCAGCTAAGGTAAGGTCTTCCTCCAGTTTCCCTTCCTTAGTGAGGTTGGAGGTGTTAAGTAATAACCACTCCTCTCAGTCTGCATAGGACCTGTGTCTTTGGTGCGGAGGACCTGCCTAGGACCTGTGTCTAGGGCGTGCCCAGCAGAAAGCCGTGAAAGTAACTAAGAAAAGGGAAGACACTTCAACGTGCAAGTGAAGTGCCCATGGCCCCACAGGATCTCCTAGTTGTCTTAGTAGTGCTGGTTACTTATCCCAAGGGATGCAGCAAGGGAGTAGATATACCATCATTACACATAAACAGAAAAGAAATTCTGAGTTATGAAAACCAAGAACACTGTATTCATGCAGGAAGTACATCCAATAATGATTGTATTTTAATAAAGAATTTGGATATAGTTCTGGATGATCAGCAGAATAATAGAGAATGGGAGAGGTTCATGGAATTCTCACACTCAACTTATTTTATTTCCAGTTCTTGAAATTCTTGTGTGTTAAGTTCTCATGCTGCAGAACATCCCAGATCTTGTTAATTATACAGCAAAACATACAGAGATGATTAGAGGGTTAGATAGTAAGAACAGTTCCAAATAGTTGGATATGATGTAAGTTGGAGAAAGAACAAGTTAGGGGAAATCAACAAATCATTTTCAAATGTGTGAATAATTCTTAGAAAAAATTACTATTGAGTATTAAGAGTCCATGAGGACAAAGTAAAGAAGAAATTGGCATCATTAAGCTTTATTAAATAGATTGTTAAGATAAAAATATGTACTATATTAAAATATTTATTGAGTTTTCTTCAGTCTGGGATTTTTTAAGTCTGGTTTCTTCCATCAAGAAATAGGAAAAACAATCTTGGACGTTTTTATTCAGTTCTTGTTCAAAGTGATAAATTTTATAATAAGCCATAACAAGACAAAAAATATTCTGATAAAACACAAGTAATGGGCCGGTGCCATGGCTCACTTGGTTAATCCTCCGCCTGCGGCACTAGCATCCCATATGGGCGCTGGATTCTAGTCCCTATTGCTCCTTTTCCAGTCCAGCTCTCTGCTATGGCCCGGGAAGGCAGTGGAGGATGGCCCGAGTGCTCAGGCACCTGCACCCACGTTGTAGACCAGGAAGAAGTACGCGGCTCCTGGCTTCAGATCGGCGTAGCTCCAGCCGTGGCAGCCATTTTGGGGGTGAACCAACAGAATGAAGGCCTTTCTCTCTGTCTCTCTCTCTCTGTCTAATGCTATCTGTCCAAAAAAAAAAAAAAAAAAAAAAAAAAAAAAACAAAACAACAACAAAACAACAACAAAAAGCACAAGTAATTGCATATGTGTCCTCTTCTCCACTAAACAAATCCCATAAATAAACAGAAAAAAATCTCAAAGTTGAAAAATTAATGAGTTTTTTTTAACTACATTTGGAAAATAATTTTCAATTGATAGATAATATAAATCTGACAATTTTGGTATGTTTGATGGTCATCCATTTGAATTTTAAAGAATGGGCGTGAAGGCCTCTGCTTATGTAGGAAACATTGCAAAATCAGCCTAATGAAAGCTTCCTGAAGCCAAGCATATGGCTCAGACACCAGTTGGCTCCACTCACACTCATGACCGTGGAGTCCCAAAGCAGAGGCTGACAGAACGCTGTCCTCTCTATTGCTTGGTCCTTGAAAAGCCACTCTCCAGTTACTTCTACTGACATGCCACTTCCATGCTGTTTTGCTGCATGTGTATTTCTGATGATACTGCTTTGCACAAAGGTAAGGAGCGATCTTAGGAGCATGGTTGGGAAGATTACTTCCTGTACTTGTTCCGATGATGGCAAACATTTCAATTTTACCAAGTAGCTGTGATTAACGAATGGATGTTCTTAAGAGTTCAATAGTTAAAATTTGCAAGAGGAAATCACTTAACCCATTGAACACATTATTTTCATCACCAAATAGAAAAGGGGATGAATTCACATGTTTTGTTGAGGCTAAGAATTGAAATAAAATAATGTAATTTTCTTATTCCATTGTGCTGGTTTGGAAGTTCTACAGTTGAGCTTTGAACATGTAAAAATGAAGCTTTACAAAGTATCACTGTTCTTCATTTATTGATGTTTTTAAAATGTTCTTTACTCATATTTTTTTAAAAAAAGAAGTGTTATTTATTTATTTGAAAGAGAGTGTGATGGAGTGGGGAGGGGGGAGGCAGAGACAGAAAGAGGGAGATCTTGCATCTATCCTGTGATTCAGTCCTCAAATGCTTACAATGCTTGGGGCCGGACCAGCCCAAAGAGCCAGGAAAGGAAACTTAGTAACTGGAAGTTACTATTTGTGTAAACTTATGTTAGATCTATTTTAACTCCAGTGAAATGCACCAGTCTTCAGTATTAATTGGATGATGCTGACAAGTATAAAGTCCTGCCAAGATAAAGGACATTTCCATCACTTCACAAACCCTAATGTGATCATAGTATTGAACCTCCACTCAATCAGAGGTGACCACTTTTTTCAGATAGTTTTTTGTTTTTTTGACAGGCAGAGTGGACAGTGAGAGAGAGAGACAGAGAAAAAGGTCTTCCTTTGCCGTTGGTTCACCCTCCAATGGCCACCGCTGCCGACACGCTGAGGCCGGCGCATCACGCTGATCCGAAGCCAGGAGCCAGGTGCTTCTCCTGGTCTCCCGTGGGGTGCAGGGCCCAAGCACTTGGGCCATCCTCCACTGCACTCCCGGGCCACAGCAGAGAGCTGGCCTGGAAGAGAGGCAACCAGGACAGAATCCGGTGTCCTGACTGGGACTAGAATCCGGTGCGCCGGTGCCGCAAGGTGGAGGATTAGCCTATTGAGCCATGGCGCCGGCCTCAGATAGTTTTATAAGTTTAGTTTACTGTTCTAGAAATCCAGATAAGTGGAATCACTGAGTATTTACTGTTTAGAGTCTAACTCCTTTTACAGAACATACTTATAAGATTTAACCCTGCTGTTGCAGGTAAAGTAATTTATTCCTTTTTGTTGCTGAGCCGTATTCCCTGATATAACTATCCTATAGTCAATTTGTGTACTCAACAAGTCTGTCAATGGGCATGTGTTCTTTCTAGATTATGGCTGTGAATATCGCTGTGTTAATATACATTTTCACTTTTCATGCATGAATGCCTAGGACTAGAATTCCTGGGTCATAAAGTAGGGATATATACACATATGTATATAAATATATATATATATATACATATACATATACATACATATATGTGCAAAGTGTTCCTCAAGTCAATCTGCTGATAAATTGAAAACCAGACATCTGAAAATTACTTTGAAAGACTGCAGGGAAAAATGTCTACAGGAAATGAGTGATTAATTTTGCAGTTGTATTTGTGCTATTCCATTAACTTATAAAGTAAGAAAAGAACTCAGACAAGGAGGTTATAAGTCCAAAACCAAAGAAAGATCTGTGGACTTAATGCCATTACTCTAGGAAATAAAACCTGCCATGCATTATGGGGAATAAATATAGCCAATTTCAAGGGTTGGAAAATGTTTCTTGTGAGAGAAAATCCTATTAACACAGATTTGAATTCCTTGAAAAGCAGGTGCGTAGTTGTGTTAACTTCGGTTATGACTATTTCTCTGTTCCACATTTAATTGTTTGTATCCTGTTCTACAACAGCCACTTATGATCAATAACCAATTTCTTCTAAGAACACTAAAAGGTTCCAACCTACTTTGTTCAGGAAATGAAGATTTACTGGAATGGGAGTCATCCCTATTTAAATCAGCCTGTTGAGTCATCCATCGTAAAGGCCCTGGTGTGCTGGTGATATTTATCACTGTCCTCCAGCTAGTGGAGATTTGAGTTTATGTCGTGGCTCAAGCCAACCCTCAGTTTCAGTTTGAAAGCCCTAGTCTCTTCCACTATATGTGCTCTCCCCATGACCCATTATTATAGTGTCACTCATAGTGCAGGAGAGACGTAACAGAATGTGGCACGGACAATCCTGTGCTCCGTGGATTTTCATGATTAATAACAGTAAGTGTGCCAAGTCTTTGAAACGAATTCACTTTAAAATGTTCCTTTACAATTTTGAATATGCACACAATATAAATATCTAACACGGCATTGTTAATTCAAATAATAATCCTTACCATACTCTTGCTCATGGGAAATTTATCCTTCCAGTCACTCAATGGTGTCACTTGTTAAGCTTCTCTTGTATACACTTCACCAAATCTGTGACCCTGATCACTCTTTCACAGGGTTTTGCCTGTTTTCTTTAGCATGAGCCAAATTGACATTCATTTCAGAAAATATTATGCAAATCAGTGTCACATGTATTTTGTTGGAATTTAAATCTTTTCTACCCGTGTGCTGGTATGCAACTAAATTCTAAAGAGTTCAAGGCTTTCCGTATCTGGAATGTTTACAACTTCTAGCACCTGGTTTGTAGCAGGAATTAGTCTTTGCAAAGGCTGCTCTTTTAGCTCCGAATTTTAGTCTCAAAATCCATATACCTTTTCTCAGGGAAAACTGGCTCTCTCTTTTGTATGCAGTACCTCAGCTACCACTTTTCTGATTTGTTTTGTTTTCACACTGGCAGTCAGTACCCAGGATAACTTGAGAGTCTTTCTTAGTGAACATTTGGAAATGTTCTTTTTCCATTGCTATATTTCCCAGAGATATAATCTCAATATATTCATACCTGCAGTCTGATAAAAGTTATTGAGTTCTTCCTTGATGTAAGGCATTGCACTAGATTCAAGGCCAAAAAACAAACAAACAAACAAACAAACAAAAAAAACCCACACACACACACACACACACACACACACACAATGGTGCTTTCTTGTTTCTTGAGCAACCAGAATAAGAAATCATTTTATTTGTGGTAAAGTGCTGTTAAATCCAAGTAGTTTTCTGAGTGTGTAGTCTGCCAACTAAGCATAACTGATTCATCACTACTAGAATCTGTATGTTTGCAGCACATAAAATTAGAGACCTTTATTTCCCATTTTATATTAAGTATTAAACATGCACGATACAGATCCATTCAAAATGCAACAGATAAGCCGTAAGCATATCCAAATAGCAGTGCCTGTATTAGTAACTGGAGACCAGAAGGAAATGGCACTTCCTGCCTTTTGGAACTCATGGATTAAGGAGAAGCTACCCATGCATATGGTCTACATTAACACAGTGTGATAAGTCCTCTTACAGAATAATGCATGGTATATACTAATGATATCCCCCAAATTCATATATAGAAGCCCTGAGCCCAAAACCATGATAGTATTTGGAGACAGGGCCATTGGGCGGTAGCTGGGATTGACAAGGTTGTGTGGGTGCACACTCAGGATGGGTTCAATGCCTTTGTCAGGGGAGACACTAGCAAGCTTCCCCTCAAACTCTCTGTGCTGTGCAAGCACAGGGTGAGGAGAGGACACCAGGAAGTCAAGGAGATCCCTCTCCAGAAACCAGATCCAGCAGCACCTTGCTTTGGATTACCCAGCCCCTGCAACTCTCAGAAACAAATATCTGCTATAATTTGTTAGGGGAACCTGAGCTAATAGAACGTATAAATTCTGTTTGTAACTTGGAGGAATGGGTAATTAATTTTGCTCTGTACCAACCACAGAAGGTTCCATAAGGGAAATAACATTTAAGTTGAGCTTTCAAGGATGAACAGAATTTCACTATACAGAGAAGAGGGTGACTGGGCACGTCACGCAGAAAAAAACCTTAGGATTAAAGACAGGAAAATGAGACAGTCAAAGATGAATTCTAGAGTTTTATTACCATCTGTAAACAGGTGAGTAGTGATGCCACAAACAGAAAATAGAAGGAGGAAAATTGGTATATTTTACTAAATAGAATGCTGCAACCCAGAACTGCCTTTGAGCAAGATGACTGTGAGCATTAAAAAAATGGAAAACTGACGATTGGGGATCAGAAGGGAACTGCTTTCAGTATTTTGTATGGCCATCAGCGTTTCTTCCCAGGGCACCTCCTCAGGGCGTGTGCATCCACCTGCCAGCTGCTGACCTCATAGCACAAAGCTCAGTCCTGCGAAGGGAACTTACTTCGGCAGGGACCTGTCTTGTTCAAAATTGCATCCCTTTCCGGGGCAAGGTAGAGTGGCAGGGGAGGATGCATGTGGACAACGAGGGGGAGATGCAGACTTGGAAATCTGGCATTGTTATCTAGAGACACCAGGTCAAAGGGGCCCCCAGTCTGCAGACTTCCCTGTAAGCTGGCTGAGGCCGGAGCTGCAGCAGCACTACGGTCACCTTCTCCTTTTGTTGCGTCCTGTCTTTCTCACTTTCTTGGATGTTGTAGTGCCACAGGTTAAGCCGCTGCTTGGGCTGACCGAATCCTATATGAAAGCACTGGTTTGAGTCTCAGCTGATCCACATCTGATCCGTCTTTCAGCTCTTGTGCCCTGAGAAAGCAGTGGGATGAGGGCTCAAGTACTTGGGGCACTGTCACCCACATAAGAGACCTGAATTAAGTTCTTGGCTTTGTTCTCCCTCTCCCTCTCCCTCTGCCCCCCATTCAAATAAATAATTTTTTAAAAACTTAGATTAATTTTAAATGATCTAAACTTTCCAAATAGTTTTAAAAGCCACAGAATATTACACTGTATTAAATCAATAAATTTGATTGTGCATCAGTTGGGAGAAATGCATTTTTTAAAGCTTATTTATTTGAGAGACTGAGAAACAAAGACAAAAAGAGAGACAGGAAAGGAACAGGAAGAGAGAGAGACTTTTTTTTTTTTTGACAGGCAGAGTGGACAGTGAGAGAGAGAGACAGAGAGAAAGGTCTTCCTTTTGCCATTGGTTCACCCTCCAATGACCACCGCAGCCAGCATGCTGCAGCCAGCGCACTGCGCTGATCCGAAGCCAGGAGCCAGGTGCTTCTCCTGGTCTCCCATGGGGTGCAGGGCCCAAGCACTTGGGCCATCCTCCACTGCCTTCCCGGGCCAGAGCAGAGAGCTGGCCTGGAAGAGGGGAAACCGGGACAGAATCCGGCGCCCTGACCAGGACTAGAACCTGGTGTGCCGGCGCCACAGGCGGAGGATTAGCCTAGTGAGCTGTGGCACCGGCGAGAGATTGTTCTTATTTGCTGGTTTACTCCCCAGATGCCTGCAAAGAACTGGGCTAGGCTATACTGAAACCAGGAGCCAGGAACTGAATCCAGATCTCCTGTGTAAGAGGCAGGGACTGAACTGTTCTACATCACTTCTGCCTCTTGGGGTCTGCACTGATAGGTAGCCAGAACTGAAGGCTAGAGCTGATTATCAAACCCCTGTATTCTGATGTGAAGTACAGGTGTCTTAATTGCTAGGGCAAATTCCTAAACCCAGAAAGACATTTTAAACATGAAGTTATAGATTCGTTAAATGTAAAAAATATGGAACAATATACTTTAATATCAATGAAGTAGATCTCGGGCAAAGGAATAATCACAAAGGTAAGGGCTGGCACTGTGGCATTGTGGGGTAAGCTGTTGCCTGGAATGCTAGCATCCCATATGGTCGCAGCTGCTCCACTTCTGATTCAACTCCCTGCTAATGTGCCTAGGAAAAGCAGTGGAAGACGGCCCAGGTTCCTGGGCCCAAACATCCACATAGGAGACCCGGATGAAGCTCCTGGCTCCTGGCTTTGGCCTGGCTCAACCTTGGCTATTGCAGCCATTTGGGGAGTGAACCCAGGAACAGAAGATCTTAATCTCTCTCTCTCTCTCTGTTTGCAACTCTGCCTTTCAAATAAAATAAATAAATCTAAAAAAAAAGCAACAACAAAGATGAGTGAGGAATTTCATAAAAGTAAAAATGTCAGTTCGATAAAAATATATAACTTCTAAATTTCTACCTATTCAATAACAGAGCTTCAAACATATAGGATGTAAAAACTGAAAAAAAACTGAATATAGACAAATCTAATTATTTCAAAAGCTATTTGAATAATTAGAGGTAAAATTTCTGAAGAAAGATTGCTAAGGGTATAGAGGGTTGAATGAAATATTATCAAAGATGACACAATTGAAATTTATAGACTAAGTCACCAAGCAACAGAACACACAGTCTTTTTGAAAAGTACAATCAACAGATGGCTCATCAAATACAATAAATGAATTAATGTGTAGCCAAGGAAATAACCGAACAGATGTTTTGGGTATCAGCCACCTGATTTCACACTGAACAGAGAAATAGTGTCGAAATGATTCCCTAGTGGTTACTCAGGCTTTAAAAGTACACACATCATGTAGTAAAGCTAGCAGGAGCTGTTTAAGTTCCAAAGCCAGGGCTTGACTGCATCATCTAGAAATATCCTGTGACGAAGATTCCATTGCTTTCTTATGGAGAAAAAAAAAGTGCCTCTAATATTGATGTGTCAGATTCCTGCTTATGTTTGTAAGGCTGAAATTATAGAAATATTTCATTCCTTTTTAAAAAAAGATTTATTTATTTTATTGAGAGGTGTGGGGAGCAACTCGGACTAGACTAAGTTACTGGAATTAAGACTTATTCTATGCATCTGCTCTCCCACAATATGGCACTGGGAGAGGAGGAAACAACTTTTACACAGCTGCCTCCAGTTCGACCAATAACCTGCAGGAGCTGATCCCGCTCCTGATTGGAGGAGAGCAGCGTACTCGGCGTGTGGGTAGCAGAGTTGGGATTGGTGGAAGAGGACTATAAAGGAGGAGAGAGACAACATGCACCAGAAACATCTAAGGGGAACACCTGAAAGAACATCTGAGCAGCCCCCGAGAGAGCCAGCCGGCGGTGTGCCGCTCCCCCGCGGAAGTGGGGAAAGTGGCAGGGGGGCCCGCCCCTCCACGGAGGTGGAGGGACGGCAGCCAACCCGGGAAGAACCAGCAGCAAACCCGGGGAGGGCCGAGCAGACAAAAGAACAGTGCAGGGTCCTGTGTCGTTCCTCCGCAAAGAGGGGGAGCGACAAGTGGTAGACAGAGAAGTTGTCCATCTTTTGATTCATTCCCTACATGGTTGCAATGGCCAGAGCCGAGCTTATCTGAAGCCAGGAGCTAGGATCTTCTTCTGGGTCTGCCATGTGAGTGCAGGAGCCCAAGCACTTGGGCCACATTCCATTTTTAACTCACATCACCTAATGTGTGATTAACTCAATAAATACATCTGTTTTCCTATAAGCTCCCTGTTCTTCCAGTAGTTATACTTTTTTTTTTTTTTTTTTTTGACAGGCAGAGTGGATAGTGAGAGAGAGACAGAGAGAAAGGTCTTCCTTTTGCCATTGGTTCACCCTCCAATGGCCGCCACAGCTGGTGCACTGCAGCCGGCGCACCGCACTGATCCGAAGCCAGGAGCCAGGTGCTTCTCCTGGTCTCCCATGGGGTGCAGGGCCCAAGCACTTGGGCCATCCTCCACTGCCTTCCTGGGCCACAGCAGAAAGCTGGCCTGGAAGAGGGGCAACCGGGACAGAATCCGGCGCCCTGACTGGGACTAGAACCCGGTGTGCCTGCGTCGCAAGGTGGAGGATTAGCCTATTGAGCCACGGTGCTGGCCCCCAGTAGTTATTCTTAAAATACATACTGCACCCTAGTACTTTCCAACTGAAGAGTGGGTGGGCTTATAATTCTATATCGCCTTCATTATATGACTTCCAGAATGGATAGTTTGGGGCCGGCATCGTAGCACAGCAGGTTAAGATGCTTCCTATGATATCAGTAACTTATATGAGTATTTGTTTTTTGAGTTCTGTATGAAAGCCATTATAACTGTGGTGAGGTGACAGCTCACTGTGGTTTTTGTTAGTTTGTTTTCATTTCCCTGACAGGTAGTGATCCTGAGCATTTTTTTCATGTGTCTATTGGCAATTTGGATTTCCTCTTTTGAAAAGTATCTGTTTAATGGCTGGTGCCGCAGCTCAATAGGCTAATCCTCCACCTAGCGGCGCCGGCACACCGGGTTCTAGTCCCGGTCAGGGCGCTGGATTCTTTCCCGGTTGCCCCTCTTCCAGGCCAGCTCTGTGCTGTGGCCTGGGAGTGCAGTGGAGGATGGCCCAAGTGCTTGGGCCCTGCACCCCATGGGAGACCAGGAGAAGCCCTGGCTCCTGCCTTCGGATCAGCGTGGTGCACCAGCTGCAGTGTGCCAGCTGTGGCGGCCATTGGAGGGTGAACCAATGGCAAAAGGAAGACCTTTCTCTCTGTCTCTCTCTCTCTCACTATCCACTCTGCCTGTAAAAAAAAAAAAATAGTATCTGCTTAAGTCCTTTGCCCAATTCGTAACTGGATTGTTTGGTTTGGTACTGTTGAGTTTCTTGATTTCTTTATATATTTTGATTATTAATTCTTTATCAGTTGCATAGTTTGCAAATAATTTCTCCCATTGTGTGGATGCCTCTTTACTTTCCTGACTCTTTCTTTTGCATTACAGAAGCTAATGAGTTTGATATAATTTCATTTGTTAATTTTGGCTTTTATTACCTGTGCCACTTTGGTTTATCCAGGAACTCTTTGCTTGTGCCAACGTCTTGCAGGTTTCCCCAGTGCTTCTAATAATTTGATGGTATCAGGTAATAGATTTAGGTCTTTAATCCATTTTGAATGGATTTTTGTTTAAGGTTTAAGGTAGGGATCTTGCTTCATATTTTGCATCTGGAAATCCAGTTTCACCAGCACCATTTTTTGAAGAGACTGTCTTTGCTCCAGGGATTGGTTTTAGCTCCTTGGTCAAATATAAGTTGTTTGTAGATGCATGGATTGATTTCTGCCATTTCTAGTCTGTCCCATTGGTTTATCCATCTGTTTTTGTACAAGTACCAGCCTATTTTGATTATAATTGCCATGTAGAATGCCTTGAAATCTGGTATTGTGATGCCTCCAGCTTTGTTTTTATTGTATAAGATTGCTTTAGCTATTCAAGGTCTTATTTCCAAATAAATTTTAGCATCATTTTTTCTAAATCTAGAAGAATGCCTTTGGTATTTTGATTGGTATTGCATTGAATCTGTAAATTGCTTTTGGAAAAATGGACATTTTGATGATATTGATTCCTCCAATCCATGATCATAGGAGTTTTTTTCCATGTGTTTGTATCTTCTCCTATTTATTTCTTTAATGTTTTGTAATTTTCATCATAGATATCTTTGACAACCTTGGTTAAATTTATTCCAGGGTATTTGATTTTTTTTGTAGCTATTGTGAATGGGATTGATCTAGAAGCTCAGTCTCAGCCTTGGCATTGTCTGTGTATACAAATGCTGTTGTTTTTTGTGTATTGACTTTATATCCTGCTCTTTTACTGAACTCTTCTATGAATCCCAATAATCTCTTGGTGGAGTCTTTTGGATCCCCTGTATATAGAATCATGTCATCTGCAAATAGGGATAGTTTGACTCCCTCTTTCCCAATTTGAATCCCTTTGATTTCTTTTTCTTGCCTAATGGCTCTGGCTAAAACTTCCAGGACAATATTGAATAGCAATGGTGAGAGTGGTCATTTTTGTCTTGTTCTGGATCTCATTGGGAATGCTTCCAACTTTTCCCCATTCAATAGGACAATGGCTGTGGATTTGTGATAAATTTGCCTCAATTGTGTTGAGGAATGTTCCTTCTAATCCCAATTTGCTTAGAGTTTTTTATCATGGAAGGGTGTTATATTTTATCAAATGCTTTCTCTGCATCTATTGAGATAATCATATGGTTTTTGTTCTTCAGTCTGTTTTTGTGATGTGTCACATTATTGATTTGTGAATGTTATACCATCTCTGCATACCAGGGATAAATCCCACTTGGTCCAGGTGGATGATCTTTCTGATGTGTTGTTGCACTCCAGTGGCCAGAATTTTGTTGTGGATTTTTGTGCCTTTGTTCACCAGGAAAATCAGACTGTAGTTCTTGTTCTCTGTTGCATCTTTTCTAGGTTTAGTTATTAAGGTGATGCTGGCTTCATAGAAAGAATTTGGGAGGATTCCCTCCTTTTCAGTTGTTTTGAATAACTTGAGAAGTATTGAAGTTAGTTCTTCTTTAAATGTCTGGTACAATTCAGTGGTGAAGCCATCCAGTCCTGGGCTTGGGTCTTTATTACTGATTCAATTTCTATCTTGGTAATGGGTCTTTTTAGGTTTTCTATGTCCTCATAGTTCAATTTAGGTAAGTTGTCTGTGTCCAGGAATCTGTCCATTTCTTCTAGGTTTCCCAGTCTGTTTGCATACGTCTCGTTGTAGAAATTTCTGATAATTCTTTTTATTTCTGTGGTTTCTTTTGTTACATTTCCTTTTTCATCTCTAATTTTGTAGATATGGGTCTTCTCTCTCCTTTTTCTGGTTAGTTGAGTCAATGGTGTGTCAATTGTTGTTTATCTTTTCTAAAAACCAGCTCTTTGTTTTGCTGATCTTTTGTGTGGGTTTTTTTTTTTTTTTGTTTCAATGTTGTTGATTTCTTCTATAATTTTAATTATTTCTTTATCCTACTGATTTTGGGTTTGGTTTGCTGCTGTGAGATGCCTTAAAAGCTTTTTTTGGGGGGTGGCTTTACAATTTCTTGATGTAGGCTCCAATTGCTATAAACTTTCCTCTTACACTGCTTTTGCTGTATCCCTTACATTTTGACATGTTATATTGTCATCTTCATTTGTTTCCAGAAATTTTTTTTTTATTTTACTTATTTCTTCAATGACTCATTGTTCATTCAGGAGCATGTTGTTCAGTCTCCATGGGTTTGCATATGTTCTAGAGATTCCTGAGTTGCTGATTATCAATGTCATTCCATTGTGGTCAGAGAATATGTGTGGTATGTTTTAAATTTTTTTGAATTTTCTGAAACTTGCTTTATGACCTAACATGTGGTCAATCCTAGAGAATGTTTCATGCACTGATGAGAAGAATGTATATTATGTGGCTATAGGTTGGAAAGCTTTGTAGATATATGTTAGGTCTATTTGGTTTATAATGTCAATTAAGTCTATTGTCTCCTTGTTGATTTTCTGTCTTGTTGATCTGTCCATTGCTGAAAATGGGGTATTGAATTCCCCCATTACTATCGTATTTGAGCCTGTCTCCCTTTAAATCCATTAACATTTTATTTAAATATCTAGGTGCCCTGGAATTAGTTGCAGATATGTTTATGATACTCACTTCTTTCTATTGAATTGATCCCTTGATTATTACATAGTACCTTCTTTGTCTGTTTTAACCGTCTTTGTGTTAAAGTCTATTTTGTCCGATATTAGGATGGCTACATCAGCTCTTTTTTGTTTCTGTTGGCATGGAATATCTTTTTCCATCCTTTCACTTTCAGTCTTCATGCATTTTTATTGGTGAAATATGTTTCTTATAGACAGTAAACAGTTAGGTATTGTGTTTTAATCAATTCAGCCAGTTTGTCTTAAATGGAGAGTTAAGACATATTACATTCAGGGTGACTCTTGTTAAGTAACGACTTTGCCCTGCCATATTTCCATTAATAGTCTTGTTTTTAACTTTGGCTTTCCTTTGTACTTTTACTGTACAATTTTCTGCCTTCACCTTCTTTCATAGTGATGTTCCTCTTTCTGTATTTCTGTGTGTAACACAACCTTGAGTATCTTTTGTAGGGCTCAGCAGGTAGTTACAAATTGTTTCAGTTTCTGTTTGTTGTGGAAGATCTTTATTTCTCCTTTATTCATAAATGAGAACTTTGAGGATACAATATTCTGGGTTGACAGTTCTTTTCTTTTAAGACTCAAAATATCTCTTGCCATTCTCTCCTAGCCTGTAGGGTTTCTGATGAGCGGTCTGCAGTGAGTCTAATTGGGTTTCCTTTGAATGTGATTTGGTTTTCTTTCATGCACATTTTAAGATCTTTTCTTTATGTTTTACTGTGGAGAGTTTTACTACAATGTGTTGTGGTGAAGATCTTTTCTGGTTGTGTCTGTTGGGAGTTTTGTGTGCTTCTTGTACTTGGATGTCTCTTTCTCCAGATTGGGGAAGTTTTCTGTTATCGCATTAAGAAGGCCTTTTAATCCTTTCTCTCTTTCCATGCCTTCTGGAACTCCTATGATCTGTATGTTGGACCATTTGATAGTATCTTGTAGATCTCCAACCATGCTTTTTAGTTTTCTAATTTCTTCCTTTTTTAAAATTTTTCTTTTGGTCTGACTGTAATAGTTCCAGAAACTTGTCTTCTAGTTCTGATATTCTTTATTCTGATACTCAACTATTCTGTTGAGGCTTTGAACTGCATTTTTTATTTGATCTATTCTTCATTTCTAGTATTTCATTCTGATTTCTCTTTAATATCTCAATTTATTGAGAGCACTTTTCATTTAGATCATGAATTTGCTTCTATGTAATCTGACAGTTAATTTTCTGCATTCCATTTTTGGCATATCTTCAATCTCTTCATCTTCACCTATTGTTTTTTTTTTTTTTTTTTTTTTTTTTTTTTTTTTGACAGGCAGAGTGGACAGTGAGAGAGAGAGACAGAGAGAAAGGTCTTCCTTTGCCGTTGGTTCACCCTCCAATGGCCGCCGCGGCTGGCGCGCTGCGGCCAGCGCACCGCGCTGATCCGATGGCAGGAGCCAGGAGCCAGGTGCTTTTCCTGGTCTCCCATGGGGTGCAGGGCCCAAGCACCTGGGCCATCCTCCACTGCACTCCCTGGCCACAGCAGAGAGCTGGCCTGGAAGAGGGGCAACCGGGACAGAATCCGGCACCCCAACCGGGACTAGAACCCGGTGTGCCGGCGCCGCTAGGCGGAGGATTAGCCTAGTGAGCCGCGGTGCCGGCCTCACCTATTGTTTAAGAGTTGTAGTGTTCCTTTGCAGGGCTCATAATGACTTCCTTATTCTTATTAAGGGGTTTTCCTTTGTTTTTTTTTTTTTTTTTTCTGGCATTTTTTTATGTATGGTTGCTTTTCTCTTTAATTTTTGTCTTTGTGATTTAGTGGGATGTCTATACTTTTAATGAATTCCAAGCGGTATGTGCTGGATGGGGTCTGGATGATCTGTTCAGTATTCCTGGGTGGAGGAAGTATCCAATATAAGGCCTCTGTAGGGCTTTGTATCTTTCCTCTGGTTTTTTGGTTAGAGAAGGTTGTTCTCTTTGGTTGGTATGACCCCACTCTCCTTTGCCTCACTGTTGTGAGTTGTCCCATTGTTAGTCTCTGGTGTGTTCAGTGTTATATTGCCTTGCTTAACAAACTGCACCTCTAATCTGGTGATTTTTCTTGTGGTTGGGTTTCTCTCTATTATGAGCTGCTATTTGTGCATTGCAAGTGGAAACATGGAGCCCCATCTACTAGGGCCCAGCTCGCTCCTCAATGGTGGATGGAATGGGCTCGAGTTTTTGAGATTAAGGACTTTTCCTTGTTGTATAGCTTGTGTGGTAGGGAAGAAATTTTTCTGAAATGTTGTGGTCCTCGCTGCTAGGTTGGGGGGCTTGTGAGGTGGCCCCAACAATTGATGTGCATGTAGATGGGAGACAAAAGTGGCAGCCCCCTGCTTACATTAAAAAATGTAAACAAACAAGATGGCTTCTTCCAACCAGCTGCAGGTCCAAATGGGGAGAGGCGGGGAACAGAGATGGGCAGGGGGTGCCTGGCCTCTCTGTTAATTCCTCTATAGCTTCTCTTTTTTTCCTGCACGGAACTTCAAAAGCAGTTCACCAGGCTCCCCTCCTGCTGCTATTTGTAGCTCTGTGGACCTGAGATTTTCTGTCTAACCTGGTCCACTGGGGGTTGGTGCCAGCCTCCCCAGTCCACACCTCCAGCAAGCCTCCTCTGCTTCCATTTTTATTTGCTGTTTCAGCGTGGACCTGCCCAGTCTCTGTTGGTCTCCTGGGCTTCCTGCCGTGAATTTCTCATGGCTCTGTCTCTGGCGTGTATCTTCTTTCCTTTTTAGCTATCTATTTTGCTCTGCATGACTTGGATCATCCTGTTGCTATACCACCATCGTGGGACTGCCCTACCATGTTACATTCCAGTAGACTTTAAAAAAAAAATGATTTAAACTTCTAGAAACTTATTACTAAGCATAAATCAAGTAAACTCCTAAAATCTCTTTTAGAAAGCACAAGAAATTTGGAGAACTTAGGCCAGTTGATGTTAGGGCTTGCTGTAAAGATACTAATCAAGACAACATGGTGTTTGTCTGAAACAGACCATCACAAAAACAGAATATGGAGTCAAGAAATAGATACACACATGAAAAGACTTTTTTTTTTTTTTTTGCTAATAAAGATGTTGAGGTAATTCAATGGGAAAAGGAGACTCTTCAAAAAATGCTGCTGGAACAACTGAATAACTGTGGGGGAAAACATTAGACCCTGATTCTCATCTCAAGTCATTCATGACAGTTAAATGCAAATGGACTGAGTATAGACTTTAGTTTACATTTGAATATTAAAGATTTAAAGAAAATATCAAAGAAAATCTTTGCCCTTAGGGTAGGGAGAGATTACCATAATAGGACACAAAACTCACTAAATAGAAAAGAAAATGACAATTTGAATTTTATGAAAATTATAAATTTCTAACTATTTGAAAGACATAAGTAAATGAAAAGGCAAACTAAATGTGCTATGTATTTGTTATCCATACATCTAACAAAAACTTAAAAAAATTTGAAATATGTAAAGCACTCTTAGAACTCAGTAATAGACAACCTGGGGGGTTGACTAAAATCTAAACGGGATTAAAAGCATGTTGTTTTCTGCACATGCACTAGAATGGTTAAAATTACAAGACTGAAAACAGCAAGCACTGGTGAGGACATAGGAACTGGTGGCACTGTCACTAATGCAGACATAGACGTCTCAGCAGGAGACCAGCTATTTCCCTGTTAGTTACTTATCTCTGATGAATGATAGTCTATGTCTTTAGAAAGATTTGCCTGAAAACATTAATAGCATATTTATTCACAATAGCTTCAAACCATTAACAGCCCAAGGATCCCTTAATGAAGCTATGTACAAAATATTATGATATGGCCAACTATCGTATGTGACTCGTAAATAATACTGAACAAGCCTCTCAGACATGCCGAGCTGCTTGAGACAGGAGAGTACGTGGTGTGTGACTCCACCACACACCTGTCTCCAGAGCAAAGGAAACTCACCTTTAGTGACAGAGAACAAGTCCGTGGTTGCCTGAGCCAGAGGTGAGCGTGAACTGCAAAGGGCTTCCTGGGAAATGTTGGGGGTGAAGGGACTATCAGAGTGCCTCACTCAAATTCTCGCCTCTCTGCCCTTCCCAAGCAGCTTCCTGCACGTGGGAGGCAGCAGATGGTGGCCAAAGTGCTTGAATCCCTGCCTTACATGCTGGAGACTCATATGGAGTTCCTGGCTCCCCACTTAGGCCGGGCCTAGCTCCAGCTTTTGCAGCCATTTGAGGAGTGAACCGGTGAATGAGAGATTCTCTCTCCTCTCTCATTCTCTCTCTCTCTAGGTGTCCCTCTCTCTGTCACCCTGCCTTCCAACTAAGTACAATTTAAAAGTATTTATGTTGGGTTTGAGGATGTCTGAAAGATAGAGAGAAACCAAGGGAGAGTCTTGGACTTTGGCTTCAGAAACCAGATGGTGGTGTGTATTCAAAAAGTCCATCTGAGATAGGAACAGCTGTGGTTAGTTTCTATGGAGGATTAAGAATTCTGTTTTGGCTGTATTTACTTTATGATGCTTCTATAATACCTGTGGACAAATATCAAGCTGGAGTTAGACATGAGTCTGGAGTTTTAGGGTAAGTTTGCCTCTTAAGATGTAGGTGGAACAGCTGTAGAAAACAGCTCATATTTGAAACCATACTCTTAAAAACATCACATAAGCAGAGACAGGGAATGTCTAGGATACCTACTGGCCTCATTGGGCCCGTGAAATCACATGGTCTGGCCCTGCCAAGGCAACTGAAGGTGAGACTCAAAATTCAATATATCCGTTGCAGGCTAATTTTTAAGTTGATAATTTTGTATGGTGCAAGAATGGCATTTAAACTGATAATTTTGTATGATCCATGAATGATATTATAAATATCTAAAAGGTCCTTGGCAGAAAAAATGTTCACTATCCCTGAAAAAAAGCACATTTAGGGGGAAAAGGAGAGCCCAGGGTATTTGGTAGCTCATCAGGGGATGGCAGACCCTCTAAGGAGGATTATATGAGTTAGCTAACAATCAGACTCATTCGTGTAGGGTCCCAGACACCAAGAGATGAGGGTGTTGCAGAAACAAAGGTGCTCAACTCTGCTGGAAGGAAATGAACGCTCTGCTCACGATGAGAAAAGAGCTGTGACCACTGAACAAATGGTTTATGTGACCTTGACTAGATTCTTGTCTGGAAAAGAGGAAACCCTAATTGGAGTGGAGTTGACCCACATCAGGTGGTACCACGTTTGTGAGGATTTACAACGAATTGAGAGGAGATAAATGGAGCCGATCTGAAGGTGAAGGAAAGTTTTATTTAGTTACAGGGAATAAGTAATTAATGTTGCTTTTACAATAGAGAAATTGTTGATGCAGGAGAGGAAGTGTTTGTAGAAAAGTCTTTGAGAAGATGAGAAGACATGGGATGCAAACCCAGGTGGAGAGTTTAGTGTTTATACCAAATTTCATAGCATCATGCTAGAGAATGTGTCGATATTATTGCTCTCTGTGCCTTAATGCTCAATTTAAAACTAGGCAAGAAAACTCAGTAGAATAAAATTTGGCTAAAGTTATCACTTGCTTAACATTCTCTGATTTCTTTTCTTCCTTTTTTGGTGTGTAATATATTAATTTTTCCAATTTGGTTTGCTGTTCGGAACTATCTTGCCTTCATGAGACAGATAATTTAAAATTAAAGTGAAAAGAATGCATTGACTAAAGGTTAGACTAATGAAGTTTTTTCTTAAATTGAGGTGGGAGAACACGTAAGCAATTTAATCTTAATGAAAATAATAGCTTCACCTGAGCCACTAATGAGACTGCGGCAACCCAATGATGTCATCAGGAATGGTAGCGGAGCCTTCTCCTCAAAAGAACCCTTGCAAGGGCAGTTACAGAAACAGCCATTCTCGGGTCTTTGATCCACACAGCAAGGATCCCATTGCCTGTCACAAAAGTGCGCACCAGTCGCTAATGAAAGACTAAGCGTCTCCTATCAGTGCTGTAACAGCCGCTAAGAGCCATCGGGGCTGATAGCCCTCTCTGGCTGCTGTTGGCAGTGGGGCCGGTGAATATGTAAGGGGCATGGCTAGACGTGCGGCAAACAGCTGTGTGGCTGAAACCTCAGGAAACACAAGACATCTTACATTTAAGAGGGAAATGAGATTTGAAAGTCGGAGTGAGGTCTCAGGAAAAAATGAAAAAGGTATAATATTGTCCCAAACCTCGGATTTAAGTTGTCAGTCTTTGCACTGGCACCGCCTACCTCTCCTTGTTACAGTGATGAGCCTGGGGTTCTTCCCTTCCCTCTCCTACATCATAGGAGACAGCACGCCCCACCTGCAAGCACATGAGTAAATGAAATGTGGCTTCAAACTGTCCTAGTTCGCACGAGAAGCAGTCTCATGGAAGTCTACTTGGAGTTGGAGGACTCAGCAGCTCTGAGATGCAAGAGTTCCCCTTGGCCTCTGGGATACCTCTCGACTTTGCCCTTGTTTGTCACAAAAGGAATAGACAGGAGGATTGAGTCCAGTCTGTTGACTAACATGGTGACTATGGTCAACGAGGAATGTTTTGAGGAATGCTTCAGAGTGAATATGAAGTGTTCTCACCACCTAATGATAACTGTGTGAGATGAGGCAGAGGCTAACTACACTCCATAAGAATGTATGTGCTTCAGGGGCATCACGTTGTATATGATACATACAGGTTGTTTTTTTTTTTTAAGGTTTATTTTGAAAGAGTTACAGGGAAAGAGGGAGAGAGATCTTCCATCCACTGTTCATACTCCAGATGGCCACAACGGGTGACTCTGGGCCATGCTGAAGCCAAGAGCCAGGAGCTTCCTCCAGGTCTCCCACATGGACGGCTGGGACTCAAATGCAAGTCATCTTCCAGTGCTTACCCAGGCTATTAGCAGGGAGCTGCAAAAGAAGTGGAGTAGCCAGGACTTGCAGCAGTTCTCATAAGGGATGTCAGCACCATAAGCAGTGACATCATCCACCATGCCGCAGCGCCAGTCCCAGAAAGTAAACTCTCAACTGTAGCTTTCTTTGTTTGTTTTTTCACTTTAAATCCCTTTCCTGTGTTATTTTTTCACTTGAATAATAACCAAGTAGTTATCTGTCTTCTACTTCATCCATTTTCTAAAAATGTGTATAGTGTTGCCAAATTGATCTTTCTTAAGAAATATTTGGTCATGTCACTGTTTCTGCAAGGGCCTGTAAGAATCCCTCTCCCGGGCCAGCGCCATGGCTCACTTGGCTAATCCTCTGCCTGTGGCACCGGCACACCAGGTTCTAGTCCTGGTTGGGGGCGCCGGATTCTGTCCTGGTTGCCCCTCTTTCAGTCCAGCTCTTTGCTGTGACCCAGGAGTGCAGTGGGGGATGGCCCAAGTGCTTGGGCCCTACACCTACATGGGAAACCAGGAGAAGCACCTGGCAGTGCGCCGGCCATAGCAGCCATTTGAGGGGTGAACCAATGGAAGGAAGACCTTTCTCTCTCTCTCTCTCTCTCTCACTGTCTAACTCTGCCTGGCCAAAAAAAAAAAAAAAAAAAAAATCTCTCCCACGGAACACAGAATACAGAGCACAGAATGGTGATTTCCATTGTCTACAGAGAGCTATGGAGTTGACTTCCCAGATCAACTGCAAGGGAACAGAGAAAGGTTGTATTCTTCCAGAGGGCGGAGAGAACATCTTATCGGTGACCGCTAGGTTGACCAAGTGAGGCGCATCCCAGTTTCACTGTGCTGCCCAGCTCTCAGACACCAGTCTCTGAGGGTGTATCTCAGCTGTGGAGGGTGTACTTAGCCAGCCTGTATCTGGAGACCCAGTGCAGCAGGACACAGAGACCCAGGTATTCCAGGCACGAAGTGGGTGCCTGAGGCTTTGCCAAGCTTGCCTCGTGGTTTGGCTTCTTCCTCTGCTCCATTCTGTTTTCTGCTCCTCCTTTTCGTAGCTTTTGATCGCCTATCAGCATCTTGAGCCAATTATTTCTCCGTGTCTATTTCTGTAAATCTTAACATGCAACAACGAGTGCTTTCTACCAGAAATTCCTTTAACCTGGAACTTTCCTTCCCACTTTGACTGGAACATTTTCAGTGTGGACACACAGAAATAGTTAACACTCTCCCCTCCCCAACCCTGAGTGCACCACAATGCTTCTGCAGATAAAAATACAATTTACTGAGTACCTACATGCTGCTATCAGCTCTTTCTTTTTTATGCTGTTCCTCTCTATGGCATAAACAGCATGATGGAGTAGGTGCTTAGGGTGAAGTCATCTACCTAGGCCTCGTAGTTATTACAGCATGGATGTCAGACTCAGGTGCTCCTGAACCATTTAGAACTGCACAGCTTTTCCCTTTGTGGTTATGTTGAGCATTGACTGCCTGGAACACCCTTTCCCTTCTCCTTTGAGAGGCTCCCTGATTCACAGCTATAAGTATCCACAGCCCTTTCCTGGACTGTCAACATATGGTGATCCTATAGTTAGTGCTGAAGCTTTAATCCCTACCCTAGTACTTATCATTACTGGGTATCCATCAAGGTGGCATGTACCAATGCCATCTCACTAGTCCAAGAGATCAATTTCAGTTCACAATTGATCATAATGAAAGGACTAAGAGTCAAAGGGAGCACATAAACAAGTCTAGTACCTGCTAATACTAACCGATAGAATAAATAAAGTGATCCAACATGGGAAGTGAGATACTCAGCAGACTCATAGAATGGCAGATGTCCTAAACAGCACTCTGGCCTCAGAATCAGCCCTAAAGGCATTCGGATCTGGCTGAAAAGCCCGTGAGAGTATTTCAGGCATGGAAAGCCAAGACATTCTGGCAAAAAAAAAAAAAAAAAAAAAAAAAACAAACCACCACCTAAATGAAAGATCTCTGTGAGTGAGATCCCAGTGGAAAGAACGGGTCTTCAAAGAAGGAGGTACCTTTCTCTGAAGGGAGGAGAGAACCTCCACTTTGACTATGACCTTGTCTAAACAAGATAAGAGTTGGAGAACTCAAAAGGCTTCCATAGCCTTGGAAACTCATGACTGGAGCATAGGGAGATTACTGATGCCATAAACAGGAGTGTCAATTTGTAAAGTCAACAACAGGAGTCACTGTGCACTTACTCCTCATGTAGGATCTCTGTCCTTAATGTGCTGTGCATTGAGATTTAATGCTATAACGAGTACTCAGTGTATTTCACTTTGTGTTTCTATGGGGGTGCAAACTGTTGAAATCTTTACTTAATGTATACTAAACTGATCTTCTGTTAAAAAAAAAAAAGAAATTATCAATTCCCAACTTGACTCTCACTGGGATTAAACATGACAATGGGTCTGATCTGATTTCATCATCATTTAAAAAATCATCTATTATTTTTCACTTTATGTTTCTGTGTGGGAGCAAACTGTTGAAATCTTTACTTAATGTATGCTAAACTGATCTTCTGTATATAAAGAGAATTGAAAATGAATCTTGATGTGAATGGAAGGGGAGAGGGAGTGGGAAAGAGGAGGGTTGTGGGTGGGAGGGACGTTATGGGGGGGGGGAAGCCATTGTAATCCATAAGCCGTACTTTGGAAATTTATATTCATTAAATAAAAGTTTAAAAAAAAATCATTACTGGGTATCATCCTGTTTGTTTACCGGGTACACTAAAGGCCTGGGATCTCCTAATATTTAGAGCTTTTGTCTATCGTATGCCTATGTTATCTATCTTTTAAAAGGATTTTGAGTTAGTGTCCACATATATTAGGCACCAAAAATATTTAGTGAATTGATTTCGTAATTTTTTCTTCTGGTTTTGCATTGACTTTGCCACTCCAAGGGGCTCAGTTACAAGGGAAAAAAAAGTGGCATCACCAGAAAGTGTGTAACTCTGTGAGTATGAAAATGTTTTATCAAGAATCCTTCCCAACTCTGATATTTTGTTGTGGGGAGCAACTCGGACTAGACTAAGTTACTGGAATTAAGACTTATTCTATGCATCTGCTCTCCCACAATATGGCGCTGGGAGAGGAGTAAACAACTTCTACACAGCTGCCTCCAGTTCAACCAATAACCTGCAGGAGCTGATCCTGCTCCTGATTGGAGGAGAGCAGCGTACTCGGTGTGTGGTTAGCAGAGTTGGGATTGGTGGAAGAGGACTATAAAGGAGGAGAGAGACAACATGCACCAAGAACATCTAAGGGGAACATCCAGATAACATCTGAACAGCCCCCGAGAGAGCCGGCCGGCAGTGTGCTGCTCCCCCGCGGAAGTGGGGAAAGTGGCAGGGGAGCCACCCTTCCACGGAGGTGGAAGGGATGGTAGCCAACCCAGGAAGAACCAGCAGCAAACCCGGGGAGGGCCGAGCAGACGAAAAGAACAGCGCAGGGTCCTGTGTCGTTCCTCCGCGAATGGGGGAGCAACATTTGTTATAGGGCTTGTTGTTCAACCAGGGAGATAAAGTACTGCTGATTTATGATGGGCAGAGACAACTGCCACATGCAGACATCGTCCAGACAGAGCTCCTCCTGGGCGGGACAGTGGGGTGTTCAGTTGTTCATAGTTTCAGTTGAACATTCAGTACTGAGTGTGGTGCAAAATCCTTTTAGAGATGGGATGATCACATTCAAGGAGCAAAGCGTGTGTGTGCAATAGAGAGAAACGAGAATTACGACATATGAGTATTCACGTTTCTATTCTCTACTTTCAAGTTGTACTCACCAACATCTTATTTGCATAATAAACAGACAAAAGGAGAAGAACGCTCGGCAAAATCTGTCATGAGATTTTGAGAAGTAAAGACTTTTGGCTCCTTTTCAAAGTAAGGTGTTTAGCTGTGAGTAGACAACTAGCCGGTAACAGTTTGCAGATGTGTGCAAAGTTACACGAAGCAAGCTAGCAGAACAGCTAGGTTACACGCACCTGGAAAGTTCTTAGGCAAACTGGATCTCAGGCTTGGCCAAAACAGCTGAAACTGATGCCAGGCAGATTGAAACCCCATAGTGCTCAGCCGGGGAGGAACTCGGGGAGGGCCCCACATGCTACAGGATAAATAGCTCATTGTAAACAGCCACGGGTGTGCTTGCCTGCGTTCCCCATGCAGCTCTTGCAAGACCTTTAACAGAGTTTTGCTTTCGCTACACTTCCTAGTTCTGAGTCCATGCTTTGAGTGGATGCTGGAGGCTACTTGTCAGGAGAGGACGGTGAGTGTAGGAGGAGGAAGGGGCTGCCAGCAGCTGTATGACCACTGTTGTCACAGCTATGCTTCGTGGTTTTGCGTAAGACAGTAGGCTGCTGGCTCATGGGGGAAGCTGATTAAACGCTTCATCTGGTATAGTGGTGACCCTACACAGCATGGAGAGAGTATAGTGACCAGCCCACTGACTGAGGAGCAAAACATGAAACTGGAGAGAAAATGAAAGCTGCTGTGTTATCGATCTTATTATCTGGTATCTGTGCCATTGTACAAGGTCGTATTAAGATTTGAATTGAGTGGAAAACTTAAGGGCGTCGTATGACTGGGTAGCACAATAAAACATTGCATACTTAACAGTGTGGTAGGGCCAGGAGGGTAGCAGAAATCAATACTAGGTTCAAAGACCCTGAATAGAAATAACGTATGCAAAGAGTTACACATGCCAGGGGTCTTAGGTTAAATTAGAGGCACTCACAACAAAATGCGGTTGTTTCTAAATCGTTACCAACACTTCTGCCATAGGCTGAAGGCTTGCACCTCTGCACCTTTCCTTTGCTGGCTCCCTATCTGATGTAATATACGGAGGTGAGGCTTTTGGGAGGTGACTAGGTCATGGAGGTAGAACCCTCATCAACGGGGTTGGTGCCCCATTGCTGCTTTGCACTGTCCCTCATGTGAGGAAGTAGCAGGGAGGTGCGATCCATGGGTTAAGGGACTGGCTCTTCACTAGACCTCGAATCCACTGGCACCTGGGTGCTGTGCTACCAGGACCTCCAGAACCATGAGGAACACGGTTCTAGTGTTGATGAGACCCGGGTGGGTGGTACATTGGTGCAGCCACCCAAACACACCAAGACACTCCCCCATCAGGGGCATCCCAGCTCTCCAGCCTTGGGACCAGAGAGGCTAATGCCTTGGACAGGAGGCCGCCTTCAGAGTCTGCGTTGATACCACCTGCCTCCATCTAGACGGGCAGGTGTGCTGCTGACATCACACCTGAAGATGCACAAGTGTGAATCTCATTATCCTATAAGCAGCAATAAACTTTGTAAGTGTCATTAAGCTACTGTTTCGTAGACTGAAAGCAATATGGTATCTTTGCAGCACATTGAAGGTAGGAGTTGATCAGTTGTTTTAATCCTGCTGCCTGCCTCTTGCTTCCAGGAGAATTGCTCCCTCTTAGGTGAGGGGCCGGCCTTATCTGCCCAGCAGCTCATGCCATAGATCCTTGGTGTCTGCCGCCAGTTTATTTTGGAAACTTGAACCTACAGTGACTTCAGCCCATCATTCTCCTTTATCCGACAGAAGCACATTGTGTCAAGGGATTCTAGTTTTCTGGAGGCACTTAGTGCCTGCTGACAATCATCGTTTTTCTTCTGAATGGATAAAGAGAGATAAAGAAGAAAAACATGTGAAAAGAGACTTCGTACTGATTTTTTTTAAAGCAGTGATAAATGACAGTTTGCTAAAGCTGATTTGATTTTGATTGTCAAGGTGCAAACAGATTTCTCCAGTTTCTTGAGCAGGTGACCCTGGTAATTTCAGACACAGTGAAAAAGAGTTTGCTTCTTGGGAAACTAGTCCGATGCAGCATTCAGCTGTATCAAGAACTTGTAGATTCTATTAAATTTTGCAACAAAAATGTCTAATATAAAGACCATTTTCTGGTCAATGGATACTTGTTAAAAATACTTAAATATCGGCCGGCGCCACAGCTCAATAGGCTAATCCTCCGCCTCCGGTGCTGGCACCCTGGGTTCTAGTCCCAGTTGGGGTGCCGGTTCTGTCCCAGTTGCTCCTCTTCCAGGCCAGCTCTCTGCTGTGGCCCGGGAAGGCAGTGGAGGATGGCCCAAGTGCTTGGGCCCTGCGCCCGCATGGGAGACTAGGAGGAAGCACCTGGCTCCTGGCTTCGGATCGGCGCAGGGCGCCAGCCATAGCGGCCATTGGGGGGTGAATCAACGGAAGGAAGACCTTTCTGTCTCTAACTCTGCCTGTCAAAAAACTACCTGATACCTGATAACATGTCTAAGTATACTTGGCTGTTTAAAGAGTGGACAGTATTATGTGGGAAACAAAAGAAAATTAGACACGTAGGAGAAAATAAAGGTTCACAAAGAAACTACATGGGGAGAGAGTACATGATGCAGTGTGGAAGGGTGCCTTAGTGAAAACGAGGAAAAACCCGGTCTGTAAAGGGCGGCAGCATCAGAGAAGCCGCTATTGATCTGGAACAGGGCTGCTGTGGGAGCCCCGCCTTCCAGGTAGGGCTCTCTGACTTAGAGGAATGCAGGGCAGCACGGTGGGTGCAGTGCTTTGACCTAGCGATTATATTGACATGCTCTAAATAGAACAGTCCCGCACTTGCCAAAGGAAAATATATACAGTGTAGACACAGAACTTAAAATACACACACTTCAGTCCTAGCCAAATGAAAAGATGCGAGAGCATTATGTTAGTGTTCAGTCTACCCAGTGTACTATTTAACAGGCACATGTGATAATGGTGTGACTACAGTGATGTCAGAAATAAAAACAATTTTAGGAAGCCTGTAGAAGCCAGTGCTTGGGACTAACCTCAATGGATGGCCACTTTTCCCTGCTGTCACAACCTTTTCATTCCCCTTTCGATCCTATCTCCTGACCTCTCCTCCCGGCCTCAGTCTGTAGTCTCTCTTCATTGCTTCTTCCCATTCCCTCTCCTTCAAGCTGATAGAAAGCACCTGCCACACATTTAGGAACGTGCGGGAAAACTAAGGTAACAAAGATGAAGTTAAACTGTCTATAAGGGTGTTTGCCCTTTGTTTACACTTTATTTTTTTAGAAGACTTATTTATGTATTTGAAATAGTTACAGACAGAGAGGTCTTCCATCTGCTGGTTCACTCCCCAAATGCTTGCAATGGTCGGAGCTGAGCTTATCCAAAGCCAGGAGCTTCTTGCAGATCTCCCACGCAGGTGCAGAGGCTCAGGACTTGAGCCATCCTCTACTACTTTCCCAGGCCACAGCAAAGAGCTGGATCGGAACTGGAGCAGCCAGGATTTGAATCGATGCCTGTACGGGATGCTCCAGCACACACTGGCTCCTTTTTCCCAATTTCCGATCTGTGATCACATGGTAATCTGAGACCAGGTGTGGTGGATATACTGATACTCTGGAAATTAATAAACTGAAAAATAAGGCTTTGTTTTTCCTGAGACACATACGGTGAACTTCTTACCGAGAAGCATGTTCTGAAAAGAGCCGAGGCAGAGGGGCCGACGCTGTGGTGTAGCAGGTGGAGCCACTGCCTGCAGCATCGGCATCCTATATGGGCGCTGCTCGAGTCCCGACGGCTCCACTTCGAATCCAGCCCTATGCTATTGCCTGGGAAAGCAGTAAAAGATGGCGAAAGTGCTTGGGCCCCTGCACCTGTGTGGGAGACCGGGAGGAAGCTCCTGGGTTCAGCTGGACGCAACTCTAGTGGTTGTGGCCATTTGGGGAGTGAACCAGTGGAAGGAAGACTTCTCTATCTCTGCCTCTGCCTTGGAAATAAATATATCTTAAAAAACTGAGCCAAGACAGAAACCAAGACATAAGCCCCATTCTTCTATCATCAAATAGCAGACAAGAACTGAATTTCTATCTGCCCAAGGCCGTGTCCCCTCTGTCCAGCAGGCAGGGAACATATTTCCAAATCATTCCCCAACTCGGCTCTACTTTGTGACCAAGCCAGTGTAGACAGAGTTCTTCCAAGCTACAAGTCGCTTAGCTCCATTTTCTTAGACTTTTTACTTTCCAGTACTTGGATTTTCTTGTTGAAAAACTGTTGTGAATTTTCTTCTACAACTTAGAGTTGTTAATCTTTGTCTAAAGTGTTGTGAATTCTACAGGCCAGGAAGGTCTTTGAGAAAGACCTAGAAGCATCCCATAAAATTAATTATCAATAAACTAGCAACCTGACTTCTGTAAGCACCAGTTACCAAACCACATGATCTCATGTCATTGACCCACCCTAAATCTCGCTGGTACTTCAAATTCAATCTAGTTATGAAAAACTTTGCCTACTTATGAGTTGGATGTTCAGTGTAGTGGTTAAGATGCAGATAGTCCCCTAGTCCCCTTTCACCTGTAGTTTGTTATCTGCAGTCAGTATTTGGAGTCCAAAAATATTACTGGAAAATTCCAGAGAAAAAGCCATTTAAAAAAATACTTTATGTAAAAGAGAGTGACAGATCTTCCATATGCTGGCTCATGCCCTTAGGTGGCCACAACGGCCTGCCCTGGGCCAGGCCAAAGCCAGGAGCTTCTTCAAAGTTTCCTATATGGGTGCAGAGGCCCAAGCAATTGGACCATGTTTTCCTTCAATCAGCAGGGAGCTGCATCAGAAGTGGAGCAGCTGGGATATGAACTAGTACCAGTATGGAATGTCAGTGTTGTTTGCAGCAGATTGACTGGCTATACCACCACTGGGGGCTATGCTCACAGTTGGTGGTTTAAGCTGAGCACCCTGTGAGTGGCCTGAGGCAGTTTTGCACTGTTGCGCTGCATTCTGCCTGGGATGTGAATCATCCCTTTGTCCAGTGTTTCTGCATTATGTATGCTAACCACCTGTTTGTAGCTAGCAGGGTTGTCGGATTGACTGTCAAAGTATCACAGCTCTTTTTTTAAATTTTTTTATTTTTTGACAGGCAGAGTGGATAGTGAGAGAGACAGAGAGAAAGGTCTTCCTTTGCCGTTGCTTCACCCTCCAATGGCCACCACGGCTGGCGCGCAGCGGCCGGCGCACCGCGCTGATCCGATTGCAGGAGCCAGGAGCCAGGTGCTTCTCCTGGTCTCCCATGGGGTGCAGGGCCCAAGCACCTGGGCCATCCTCTACTGCACTCCCTGGCCACAGCAGAGAGCTGGACTGGAAGAGGGGCAACTGGGACAGAATCTGGCGCCCCCGATCGGGACTAGAACCCGGTGTGCCGGCGCCGCAAGGCGGAGGATTAGCCTAGTGAGCCGCGGCGCCGGCGCATCACAGCTCTTAGGTTCAAGTAACCATATTTTACTTCATAATGGTCCTGAGGCATCACTGTAATACAACACGAATATACGGTTTGGTATTACCTACAGGTTCAGGCATCCACTAAGGGGTCTTTGAACATATCCCCCATGGATAACTAGGGACTACTGTATTTGCAAAGTAGAAACAGAGTTAGAAAGTTGTTTCCCATTAGTTCCCTAAAGCATGAGGGTGTTGTGCAGGTCCCGTCACGCAGCTGTACTGGAGCATCCAGCCCTACTGCGTCAGCTGCTTCTCGGGAGCAGTGAACCGCTTGCTCTTGTCTGCGATTAGCACAAGCGAAGCCAGTGCATTCCTGGTTTTCGGGCACAGGGGCACAGCCGCATCGCCCTCCAGGGAGGCATAAAGCACACCCGAGCTCTTCCTCCAGTCTCAGTTGTGGGCTGCATGTGCCTCCGACCAAGTTAAGGTAAAGATTTCCACTGCAATGCCCGAGATTCATGGGAAGACTCAGGCTTACTACTCCGTCCTCACGAAGTCCTCTTTGCAGCCCTGTGCCAAGGTGGCTCTGTAGGCCAGTTGCCAAGAAGCTTAAAAGAGCTGCGAAGGGCTCGTTTTCCCTCCATTTCCGTCCTGGTTTGCAAACTGTGGCCTCCATGGATGGAAACTGCTTCTGGCACTGCGCAGGCTATCGGGTAGCCTGAGTATTTGGCTTTGCTCAGTGTTTGCCCTACATGTCTGCTGGTGGGGTTAGGAACAGTGGGTGCGTGGAATACTTGATCCTGGCCCACCTGCCTTGCGAAGGTAATTCAGTCTCCATTGAGGGCTGCCTAGGTAATTAGATGCAGATTTAGTGCTTTTGAAACTGTCTGAGGTTTCAGGTTCCCATCAGTTGATTCAGTCTTCTGGGGCAGGCCCAGGACCCACCTATCCCAGGGAACTGCAAGCACTATCCATGGTTTACTTCCTCTGCACTGATTCTCCTGGCTTCTCTTGGATCCCACAAGCCTTTGCCTAGATGGTGGCGAGCAGACGCTTAAAGAATTTTGTTCCCAGTGTCTTAGAGCTGTACAGGCTCTCGAATTTGGCCTGTAGAATCTCATACTGCTTTTCTCCACCAAGCTGGTAAAATCGTTTCCCTAAAGCAATATACATCTTGGGGCTCAGGGATTTGGATGGGAAAAACAGCCAGGTCTTAGAGAAAAGTTAAGAGCACCTCTGCTGGTATTAGAAATACCATGGCCCCTTACACATACCGGCCTGAGCACTTGGCCTGCTGGAGCCTGGGCTACAGGTAGATGCTGTCCTCCATTAGCTTTAAGCCGGGCTCACATAAAAGTTAGGGAAGCCTGTTTTTCTTCCATGACACCAAGTAAAAGAAGTCCATTTGGGGTAAGAATTAAAAACTGTGAACATTAAGCTGACTTTACCATGTATAGATGAATTCCACTTAATATTTTTGTCGAAAGTGCTTGTGCGTTCCTGCATGTAAATTATTTAAATCTGATACCTTTGTTGCTGCTAAGCATTGTGTGAAATGCTGACAGAGATAACCTAGCACAGAGTTTAATTTAATCTAAGTATCCTGGGTGAGGATCCTACCACGACACCATCCTTGCCTTGCTTGGCATATGTTAATATTTTCCTAATGAAAGTACTATGTGTTTCACTCATTAATGACCTTTTAAAGTCACTGTTCCCTTTGTGAAATGGCATAGAGCCCTCCATTTTGTATAGTTATTTATTACTATTAGGCCAGCTATCAATGTTACGCAAATCATTTAAGTGATTCTTTCCAAAGGTGCGTATTCACAGAATTAAACAAAGGAAATACTCTGTATTATTTGGGAAGTTCTTGTCCACAGCTCATTTTTGTCCACCAATTATGAGATAAAGGTTTCTATGAAAAAAATAGTGTTAGAGACCTCCAATTTGTTTTGGAAGTGGAGGGGGAAGTCCTCACTTCTTGTTCTGCATGTCCTTGCATCCCTACACTTGTGACACAGTGCAAGTGAAATCAAGCTGAGAGGCAAGTCCTTTCTGGTTCTTGGGGGGTCTCCTGTCTCCCTCCAGCCAGTGTTCATTGTCTCTGGAATATTTTAAGACATGCTAATAGACTCGATGGCAAATATGCTTTATTGGGAATCAGATTTTTGAGGTGGAATGAAGGTATTGCCACTTAATCCTCTAAAATTCTGACTGATTTACTGTAGTCAGTGTTAACTAAAATGCCTTAAGACTCTAAGAAATTGCATGAGATTTCATCTTAAAGAACACTCTTCTCATATATCAAACCACCATGCAACTAGGAAACCAAGGAAAGGGTTTTAACTCAGGATTCTGGAAGCTGATAAAGATCAGCGAGTTTATGTGCTCCCATAAAACGTCCTATCTTTTTATGGCTTCTGCTTAAGGCTCACTGAAGGCAAGATTGAGTATTGCTAATAAGCGTTCCCAGCAACTTAGGACACTGACTTCTTACTTACTGAAACCCTATCTATTGACATAAATGAAAGCTGCTTTTCTCCTATTATCCAAATTTCCAGGTGCGTAACTTGATGCAGTTCAATGTCAAAGGTAGTATGGGCATCTCAAATAGTCCTTATCCAGAGAAGTTCATGCTAAATGCGTTTATTTTTAATGTGTCAGAGAGGTACGTTTGATACAGCTAGAACTTAGATATAAGCTACATGGCACATTTGAAATAGACCCTATGCCTCTGGTAACACTTCATTGAGCTGGCTAGTCTGAGTGGTAAGGGGGATGGAGTTGTAATTAGAAACTAGGGTGGCTACGGATGGCAAGTGGCAAGGTGTATATCCCACAGCCCCTTGTGTAACAAAACCAGTTGTTTCTAATTATCAGAGAGAGAGAGAGAGAGAGAGACCTAATTTTACTAACTATGCAGTATATTTCAAGGAGACTATAGCAGAAATGCATTTATTTAACAATGGTTAAGTTTTCCTCAGCTATAATCAGTACGTTACCTACCAAGTAATGAGCACATGAAAAGTTCTGGGACTTCAGTTACTTGGTAAGTTACTTAAGTGTCTGTTTCCTTACCTCAATTTGCTTGTCCATTAAATGTACCTAAGTTCTGCCTGGGAGTAATAGACAATGATCAACAAATGAAGGAACATCTACCTCACTGGCATCATGTAAATAAAGGTTCAGTCATGTGCTTGTCATGTATTACGTAGTAATGACATGTTAATGTGTTCAACTTCTACAAAGTATTTTCAGAGTTTGTAATCTTACCTTATTTTGGCTATCCAGTTGATAATCATGTATGCAGAGTCTATATTACTCCCAATTAAAAAGGAAATTCTGAGACTCAAATCAGTCAGAGGGCTTCCGAAGGCCAGCGTAGCCAGCAGGTATCTTAGCCTAGAGTAGAACTCAGACCTTCCTGGTTCTCGTTGAAGATCTAACGTCCAGCTCTGCCACTACTGTGAGCCTGTTGTATTTTTGAGGTCCAGTTTTCTCCTGTTGAATTTTTGGGCTCTGTGAAAGGTTACTCTAAGGAAAAATAAACAACATAATCACAGGACCTCTGTAGTAGGTAGAATAAATATTTATGTACCTCATGGATCTACAGGTCAACTGATACCTGCTCTTAGGCAATGGCTGTGCCTCACGTCTCTACTGCTCCTCCTAGGTTATCCCAGGTGTACTGGCTTTGTGCCATAATATGTTAACGGGAGCAGCCACAATAACACATTTTAAAGATTTGTTTATGTATTTGAAAGGCAGAGTTATAGAGAGGCTGAGAGAGAGAGAGAGTTCTTCTATCTGCAGTTTCATTCCCAGATGGTTGCAATGGCCAGAGCTGCACCCATCCAAAGCAAGGAGCCAGAAACTTCCTCTGGATCTACATGCAGGAGAAGGGGCCCAAGGACTTGGGCCATCCTCCACTGCTCTCCCAGGCCATAGCAGAGAGCTGGATCAGAAATGGGGCAGCCGGGACTTGAACCAGCGCCCATATGGGATGCCAGCACTACAGGTAGTGGCTTTATCTGCCATGCCATCAGCGCCAGTTCCTACAATAGTACATTTTAAAAGTCATCTTTCATGTCACTTTGGTTAACAAAGTGATCTATTAGCCAATATATCATGTGCCAAACCAAAGGCAAGGCTGGTGGTGTGGCACAGTGAGTTAAAGCCCTGGCCTGAAGCACCAGCATCCCATATGGGCGCCAGTTTGAAACCTAGCTGTTCCACTTCCAATGCAGCTCTCTGCTATGGGTCATTTTACCGTGTGTGTGTATGTGTGTGTGAGAGAGAGTGAGTGAGAGAGTGTGGGTGAGTGTGTGACAGAGACAGAGAGAGAATCCTGTTAGAATACATTGTTCCAGAAAGTGGCATTAAAGGACTGACTACCTGACATGATATTGTTGGAATACTCCATGCTCTTGAATGCAAATCACATTGCAGAGTTGATACAGACACTTCACTTTAACAGAAGAAAGGGGAATAATGAAGGTAGGAAGTACTGGAATTCTGGACTGAGAAGAGTGCAAGCAGGTCGAAGGCGTGGGGGAAAGCACAGGAACATTTCTGTCAACTGGGCACCGACCGGAGTCAGTTTGTCCCAACACGTGGCCCCCTTCCTGCTCCCTCACTGCTTGTCATCAGACTGTCTCTCTTCTCAAGGTTCTCAGAATGTCCAGTTGTAGATACTTAACCAGAATATAAAAATGAATTATTTTTTTAAAACTGGAAATATGAAATCCTTTTTTAAAAATCTAAGCAATGCAGAAAATGCATATTAGAATACTGCAGTAACTGTAAAATTGATGTTTTTAGAATAGTCACAGGGCTCATTTAGTTTTAAGCATCTTTACTAACAATCGACCTAGTAAAGCAGGCAAGATAAATAACACTGGAAAAGATTGAGATTCCAGGTCCGATTGGTGGCTTGGAAGGCAGATCATTAGCTTGAGCCTATGTTATGTTCATGGCAGCGTTCAGTCCTGTCTGGAAGAAAGGTAGTGTAGGACAGACATCTAATGAGAGAAGGAGGGAATTCCTAATAAAGGGCTAATTATAAAATAAGTTAATTGAAGCAGATAAATCACTGATATAGAAAATTACAATTATAGTAAACAATATTTCACATGATCTTCCTTTCCAAAATGACAAAACCCTTAAATTATAGGTAATAATCAGTACAGAAACTAAAAAAAAAAAAAAAAAAAAAAAAAAAAAAAAAAAAAAAAACCTCAGGACTTAATCATTGAACAAATATGTAGAATTTGTATAGAAAACAATACCTGAAAAAGGATACTTAGAGCCAGAGTGTGGCCATCCTCATCTTGCAGGGCAGTGTCACTGTTAGCGCTGGCAGTGCCTGAGGGGGTTAGAGGTGATGACTCTTGGTCTGCAGACACAGGGGCCAGAGGAGTTGATGTCTGATCAGCGGTATGGCTCTTGGAGTCTCTCTCCAACAGCTGGCACTTTGAAGTGGATGAGAGCAAAGATTCTTGCTGGATGATGAGTTCAAGAGGGCCCATGAGTGTCTGTGATTCCAAGCTTCTCTGTCTTCACAGAGCCCCAAGATACTTGGAAAGCTGAGGGACAGGAAGAAGAATGAGTCCCTATCTTTTTGCTGCCTCAACTTCAGTGGCAAAATGGCAGGTTATATGTGAGTGGGCCAAGAGAGGCAATGATAGCACTTCATCCCTCTCTTGTCCTTAGATGCCACTGAATTGGCAAAATCCCAGCTCTTGGATTCCCATAGAGCTTTACTGTTCAAAAACAAAGCAAAAACACAGGTGCTCCGCCAAATGCAGGGTGTGTTTGCCCTTCCTCTCTACTCCATATGTTAAATCCCTGACCTCACTCTGATTGTACTTGTAGGAGGAACTGTTGAGATGTAACCAGATGATGAATATAGAACTTCAGGCATTGAATCCATGTCCTCATAAGAGACACATGCAATACGGTCTCTGTCCCCACCCCGTGAGAACACGGCAAGGAAGCAGTGGTCCACAAGCCAGGAAGAATCATAAATCTAGTGGACAGGAGCCTTGGCCTGGACTTGACAGTCTACAGAACTGTGGTAAGTGTTTACTGTTGGCTATGCTGTTAGAGCAGCCTGAACTAACAAGGACAAAATCTAACCAATTGAATAGCAAAGTCAAACAGGGGATGAAAGATCAGGAGTAGGGATTTTCCGTTACATCAATCTCTTCCTATGGAGCTTCTTTGAGACCAGTTCTCACATGGGGAAATTCATATTTGAGAACAATTTCTCAAAGATGATTCTTATGTTTCCATGCCAGATTGCCTGGAAGATCAAGCAGCTGGAACAGTGCAAGGGCTGTATCCAACCCAAGTTTCCATAGGAGACATGACCTTCTACTTGACAAAACATTTGAGTTTTGTAGACCCAGTGCCATAAGATGTTGGGCAGCTATCATTCACCTAATATGCCTAAAAAATAGAACACAAATCCTGGGGTTCACAGAGTCTGTAATATAAGAATAAAGAGTAATGAGATAATGGGATCTCTCTACTGAAATAAAAACATGTAGTTTGTTTCAGCAAGTGTGCAGGAACCAGCATGCTTTTTGGTGGAATAATTGGAGGATGAAAACTACTCATTCTTTCTCATCAACTCAAAGCTTTACAAGCTTTTCCTTCTCTCCCCACACTGTTCCCATCCCCAAAGTGTGAATCCATATCATAAGACTTCATGGAATTTGGTGAAACCCCACTTGCAAGATAACTGTTGACCAAAAGTAGTGCCAGCTTATGCAACAGTAAGGAAGGTTCCCTGTTAAGATAGTCAGGGTTGCCAGTCTAGGAAATGGCCATTTCTTTCTTCCATGTCAATGTGTTTGGGTGTCCAAGTGACAAGTCCCAAGGAATAAGTTGGTGGAACCACAGAAATCTCATGTTTTTGCCAACAATCATGGAAGTCTTGTACTTAAAAAGAGGGTCTTGATGGATTGCTTTTTAAAAAGTAAAGTTTTAATCTTTAATAAAATAAAGGGCAGTGTAAGGTAGATGCCCTTTATGGCATTGTCGACTGCCTGCCTGCCTGCCTGCACTCTTGTTTCAGGACATGATGGCGAGCATTACAGCAGGTGTCTTGGCTAAGGAAAACCATCCCCAACATCTGAATATGGCAGAACAGAAAGGGAAAGCAACCCAGGCTTTGCTTGTTAAGCTGCTGAACAAAATTATATTTCAGAGATATCTTACATAGAATAAAGTAATAGAATTGTTTAAACCACCTTAAACAAGTATTTTATTCAGTCAGGAGATTCTAGCTGAAATGTATGTGCAAATTCTTTTAATATTTAGAAATTGGAATTGAAAATATGGAGTACAAAACATTGACTTTAAGAGAATAATAAAAATTAACCAAGTTGTCTGAAAATAATAGAGGAAATGGGATAAGTAATGTAGGGTGCTAGTATAATACTGTTCTTGTTTGCTAAGAAAAATGAGAATTAAAAAAAATGCTTTATAACTTAGAATATATTTGTAGTATATCCTCGAACTCAAAGGACTGATTCAAGCATCCCAAAGAGATAGGATTCAAGTTAGCTGAGTTCTGTCCTTAAGGTCTTTCCAGAGTGAAGTCAAGTTGTCAGCAAGGGTTTGGTTGCTAGAGGCCTCTAGTGAGAAAGTACAGGGTGCTGGAAGAATTCAGTTCCTGGTGGTTAGGTCTGGAGTATTTTCCTGCTGAATTTTAGCTGGAGGCTCGCCTCATCTGCACGTGGTCACATGCATAAAGTGGACCTTGCACATGAGCAACTTGGTGCTTCAAGGCCAGGGGGAGCAGGTCTGACTTCAGTCTCTGACCTCTGTACCCTGTCTTAAGAGCTCACAGCTCCCTAGAATAAGCAAGTTAGTGCAGTTCAGCTGATTAGGGACCTCAGTTACTCCTACAAAATATCACATTCACTCACCATATAAGGAACCTGATCATAGCAATGCTGTTCTACAGACAGCATGTACACCACGGCCCAGAAGTCTCCGGTGTGCAGCCAGCTGAAGAAAACTGAGTCTTGAAGAATTAAGCAACTTGGTGAAGGTCACAGGGCCAGTAAGTGCAGGAGCTTGGTTAGAACTTCAGCCTCACTAACTGCTAAGTCCATGTGATTTCTACGGTGTCTTCGACTAGAGAAGAATTTTACACACCTAATTGAACCCTACAGAAAAAATAGGTTCTGTAATTACTAAATCCACTAGTAACTCTACTAAGAAAACACATGAGTATTCTTTAACATAATACCTCTTTGGTCTTGGTTGGCATCAATCTATTTGTAGGCTTTCATAGCTCCCTTTATGAGTTCAAATCTCCTAATATAATTGTTAACAGAAGTTAGATACACAGTTACGAATTCTGATGGTATGTAAGTTTCCAAAAACTTGTTCATCTTTTTAAGAAAACATGAAAGCTTTCATCCAGATGGGAAGCAGGTCACATAGTGATTAGTACATAGGCCTCTGCTTGACATTTTGATAGTGCTAGTTATTAACTTTGTCCTCTTGGTAAATGATTTTTGCTGGTTTAATTTGTTCATCAATAAGGAGTTATCTGTGTTGGAGATCACCAATTCACATGCTAGTTAAAGTGGTGAGGACAGATTTTCATCAGTAATAGGCTATTGGAATACAGACAAGAGTCCAATCCGACTGCAGTTTGTTCAGAGTGATTGCTCATTTTAAAGGGAGCATCAGGAATAGAAAGGGTATGTGTGCAGGGGCTCAGCACAGTTAGGGAAGCGGAGAATTAAACAGGAAGGGACAGTCCATGAGAGACTCTGGTGTGTTTGCTAGCCGGCGCTTATCAAAGTTGGACTCCTATTGTCTTGTGAGTACTGGGTTCAGGGCCCTTATCTTCAGGTGTTGACTGAACCAATAGTAGCTTCTGTTGGCACCCTTGATTTTTATTTTTCCCCTCCTGGAGAATATATTTCAAATGGGCCTGGGATCATCCTAGGGGTGTGGCCTTGTGCTGCTGGACACAATCTTACTGTCTTGTTCAACCCTTTGCAGGCCAAGGTTCAGGCCAACTGATGATTCTTTGTTGTTAGTTGGAGGACGAGTTACCATAACATACCTGCCTGTTTCACAAGAATTCTGATACAAACAAGGTCCTTCAAACATTAGGGTTTTTTGTTTTGCCAGGCAGAGTCAGACAGAGAGAGAGACAGAGAGAAAGGTCTTTCTTCCGCTGGCTCACCCCCCAAATGGCCGCTACGGCCGGCACTGTGTCAATCTGAAGCCAGGAGCCAGGCGCCTCCTCCTGGTTTCCCATGCAGGTGCAGGGCCCAAGCACTTGGGCCATCCTCCACTGCCCTCCCGGGCCACAGCAGAGAGCTGGACTGGAAGAGGAGCAGCAGGGACAGAATGCGGTGCCCCCACCGGGACTAGAACCCAGGGTACCGGTGCCGCAGGCAGAGGATTAGCCTATTGAGCTGTGGCGCCAGCCTCTAAGAAGAGTTTTAAAATGCTTAATTACGGGGTGGGGAGTGCTGTGGGGTGGTGGTAAAGCAACAGCCTGCAGTGCTGGCATCCCATATGGGCGCTGGTTCGAGTCCCAGCTGCTCCACTTCTGGTCCAGCTCTCTGCTGTGGCCTGGAAAGCAGTAGAAGATGGCTCAAGTCCTTGGGCCCCTGCTCCCATGTGGGAAGACTGGGAGGAAGCTCCTGGCTCCTAGGACCCGCATGGAAGACTAGGAAGAAGCACCTGGCTCCTGGCTTCAGATTGGCGCGGTGCACTGGCCACAGCAGACATTGGGGGGGGTGAACCAACGGAAAAAAGAAGACCTTTCTCTCTGTCTCTCTTTCTCTCAATGTCCACTCTACCTGTCAAAAAATAAAATAAAATAAATTCTTCTGAGAATGGAACCTCTACTTTAGAATCATCAGCTTAGAATTGCTCCTTGCATCTACATGCCTGGATGCCCTGAGGCTCATCAGCTGAGCTCCTCTCTTAACAGATGGGGAAACTGAAGAGGAGAGGGCCTGTGTTTGTGTCACGCCAGCCACCAGCCAGTGTTTCCGAGCCAGGTGTTCTGGTTTCCAGCCCACTGCTCTTTGTGCTTTTTCCACTCTGTTCTCTCTCTCTCCTTTCCTTACTTATCTTCGCATTTTCTCCCTGTAGCTTCTATGGAAAGAAACCAGCTTATTTATTTATTTTTTCTTTGTTGGCTGTAGTAAATATTTGGACTGCATGCACTTACAATGAGTAGGAAATGCCTGTGGTTGATGGCCTATCACACAGCAGAAATTTATTTTCTATACAAGCTCTCCATGTAAATGCCAGAAAACAATGCTTGGATTAAATGCCTAAAGAATTGTGGAGCTTCAAAACTGTACATGAGCAGTCTGAGTAATTTTACTAATATTATTAGGAACATAAAAACTTTCCAAGTTTGTCTACTGATAGTTACTTGGGACTTGGTCTAAAGAGTTGAACAGTCCATCTAATGTTGGAGAACAATGATAGTTACACACTGTTCTTGAATTTCGTTGACTGTGATCCCTTACTGTGGAGTTGCTTATCAGACTCTGAGGGAACCTTTTCCTACTTTGATGCCATCCTTCAGAGGGGCAGGTTTCTGTGCTGGGAGGTCGTGTCACTGCATTTTTTACAAAGATTATACTAAATATTTGAAGGTAATGTGATTTTTTTTAATACAGACTTCCGGGTTTTAAATTCTTCCCAATTTTGTAGCAAAATGAATTCATTGCACCTTTTTTTATTTTACTAACTTAAAGTTCACATAACATAAAATTGACCATTTCAGAGTGGACTGATCCCGGAATATGCTATATTCTGTGTTGAGTAGTGAGAACCTCTATTTAGTTCCAAAACATTTCAAGTCACTTTTGAAGAAAACTTCTGAGAGTATAAGCACTTTGCTAATGGTCTCCCTTGCTCTTCAGGATGCATCCTCCTTTGATGATATAAAGAAGTCTGCCAGCTTCCAGTGTGTATCTTGCAAATTAAGCTCCCTGTGATAATTCTTTTGAAGGTGGTTGATTGTCTATTTCTGACTATAAGTAAGATTGTGCCTTTGTCTTTGCTTTCTGTGTAGGTTCACTTTTACCTGTATATGTTTGATTTTGTTTATCTTGCCTGAGAAGACTAAAACAAGAGGCTTAGTAATCGTTTCATCAGTTTTAAGTAATTGCTAGATGGTAGTCATTCAGCTATGGTTGTTTCTTCATTTAATCTCTTGTGTCTTAGGATGTGTTTGATCTTTAAGTTCTTTTAAAATCTGAGCTTTTAAGTTTTTTTCCTCGGTGCTCCTATCAGATTCTCACTGAACGATGCAAGTTCGTTGTTCTCTTATCGTATGAAATTTGCTAGTGACCGTATTTATGAAATTGCTCATTCAGTCAATATTTTTTTTTTTAAAAGTTCTAACTCTTGGTGTAAAATTTTAGTTGATTTCCTTAAACAGAATCAGGATAAATACATTAAAACCTGTGTCAGGCAATTCTGTTATCTGGGAACATCTCTAATTCCAGTACCTTTCTGTCTTAAGGATTTTATTCACGTAGTTTTCCATCTTCAAATACCTGACCACTTAAAACCAAATTGTGAAATATAATATTTTATATATTATATATTATAATATAAAAAATAGTGTTTCCTTCTGTGTTGGTATTACGCATTCCAGACTCATATAATCCACTGAGAGGAATGAGCCAATTGAGAGCTGGGCTTCAGTGCCCTCAGAAGTGAAATTTCAGAGGCTTTTGGGTATTTCCTGCCAGAAACCTGGAGAGGCTTTGTTGGACTCCACCCCTGTTGCCAGGTATCTCACTTTAATTCCAGTCCCCCGTGTCTGAGTCTGTTGTGATCACAATTCCGCTTCTCCACATTGAAGTTAGTGCTCACCTTTCTGCATCCAGTTTTGCTACATGTTGCTGCATTCATCTACACTTCTTGCTTGCACTACAATGCTACATATGTGTTTTCTTTTTTCCTGTTTGCTTGTTTCAATTTTAACTTGTATGATGTTTTATCCAAATTTCTTGGTTTGTTATTAGAGGAACCAGAAACTCTGGCTAATACATTAATACTTAATGCTAAAGAAAAACACATTTGTATTTCCCCACCCAAATAGCTATCTTTAAAGTTTAACCCCCGGTACCTCAGAATGTAAGTCTACTTGGACACATACATCTTATTTATTTTTTTTGCTAGATCATAGTTGACAATTTTTCTTTATTTAAAGATTTATTTATTTTTAACAGAAAACTTTTACTTTTGAAATTTATATTTATTAAATAAAATTTTTGGATTATAGCTGTTCTTCCCTCCATGATCCCTCCCACCTGCAAACCATCCCATCTCCTACTCCCTCTCCCATCCCATTCTTCATTAAGATTTATTGTTAAATATTTTATATACAGGAGATCAACTCTATAATAGGTAAAGATTTAAACAGTTTGCACCCACTCAGACACACAAAGTATAAAGTACTGTTGGAAGATTAGTTTTACCATTAATTCTCAAAGTACAACACATTAAAGACCAAAGTCGTACATGGGGAGCAAATGCACAGTGACTGCTGTAGTTAATTTAACGATGGACACTTGTATTTATGACATCAGTGATCACCCGAGGTTCCTGTGGAAGCCTCTTGAGTTCACAAACTCCGACATTATGTAGAGTAGGCCATAATCAAAGTGGAAGTTCCCTCCTCCCTTCAGAGAAAGGTACCTCCTTCTTTGGCCCCTTCTTTCCACTGGGTTCTCAGTCACAGAGATCTTTTGTTTAAGGTCATTTTTTGCCACAGTGTCTTGGCTTTCAGTGCCTGAAATACTCTCATGGACTTTTTAGCCTGATCCAAATGCCTTAAGGGCTGATTCTCAGGCCAGAGTGCTGTTTGGGGCATTTGTCATTCTATGAGTCTGCTGGGTATCCCACTTCCCATGTTGGATGGTTTTCTCCTTTTTAATTCTATCGATTATTACTAGCAGACACTGGTCTTATTAATTTTATTTTAATTTCCCTTGGGTAAATTTTGAGGAGTGGGATGGCTGGGTCATGTGGTAGGGCTGTATTCAGATTTCTGAGGAATCTCCAAACTGTCTTCCATAGTGGCCTTTACCAGTTTGCATTCCCACCAACAGTGGATTAGTGTACCTTTTCACTCACATCCTTGCCAGCATCTGTTGTTAGTTGATTTTTGTATGTAAGCCATTCTAACTGGGGTGAGGTGAAACCTCATTGTGGTTTTGATTTGCATTTCCCTGATGGCTAGTGATCTTGAACATTTTTTCATATGTCTGTTGGCTGTTTGGATTTCCTCTTTTGAAAAATGTCTATTTAGGTCCTTGGCGCATCTCTTAAGTGGGTTGTTTGCTTTGTTGTTGTGGAGTTTCTTGATCTCTTTGTAGATTCTGGTTATCAACCCTTTATCAGTTGCATAATTTGCAAATATGCTGTCCCATTCTAGACACAGATCTTTTAAAAAGTAAGTTAAATGGTGGACTTCAGGGTGGGCTCTAATCCTGCCTTACTGGCATCCTTAAATGGGTAAATGTGAACACACAAAGTGGTACCAGATACATGAACTCACAGAAAAGACCAAAAAGCAGAAAGATGGCCACCTGCAGGTCAAGAATAGTAGCCTCAGCAGAAACCAGATTTGCCAAAACCTCGATCCTGAACTTGCAACATCTAGAACTGTGGGAAAAGGAATTTCTGTTTATATCTCCACCGTGTGGCATTCTGTTGTAGCATTCCTAGAAGACTAATAGAGACTTTTAAAAAAAAGATTTATTTATTTATTTGTGAGAGTTAGAGAGAGCTTGGTTGACTCCTCAATGGCTGCAACAGCCAGAACTGTGCTGTTCTGAAGTCAGGAGCCAGTAGCTTCTTCCAGGTCTCCCATGTGGGTGCAGGGGACCAAGGACTTGGGCCATCCTCTACTGCTTTTCCAGGCCATAGCAGAGCGCTGGATCAAAAGGAGCAGCCGGGACTCGAACTGGCACCCATATTGGATGCCATCGCAGCAGGCGGCGACTTTACCTGCTATGCCACAGCACTGGCCCCTAATACAGACTTATATATTATCCTGGGAGCGCTATCATTTTGACTCACATATATTTTAACATAGCAACACGTTTAAAACAGTTTTTATTATATGCTTCTCATGCTTTTATAGATCGTTACAATTAAGAAATGCATTCATACTAGAGGCTCAGATACAGAGTAAAATATACCAACTACCTGCCAGCAGCCAGGGTTGGTTGAGGCCATAGCCAGGAGCACGGAACCCAACCTGGGTCTCCCACATGGGTAACAATGATGTTATTACTGTCTCCCAAGGTCTGCATTCTCAGGAAGGTAGAATCAGGAACCAGAACCAGGACTCCACCCTTGACACTCTATTGCGGCAGTTGAGAGTCTTAACCATTGTCTTGACTCATAAGCTAAATGACTGTCCTCTACCCCCAGTGTTTTCATTTACTAATAATGGCACATATCTGTGGGCTACAATTCAAGCTTCAGATTCCTGCCTACAACCTGCACTGATCAAATTAGGGTAATCAGTAGTTCCATATCTTTGTCATGAGATTTTGACTGGAGCCTGGGAGCACCTCTCAGAATTGCTCAGAAAAAAATATTGTTGAACATAATCGCCCATTGTGCTGTGTTACACTAGGAGCCTGTTCGTTCTTCGCAACTGTGGTTTGATACCCATTATCCACCCCTTCATAATCCTAGCTTCTAGTAGTTAGAATTCTATGTCAGATAAATTTTTCTTAGTAGCTTCTACATAAGAGGGAAAACATGCTGCATTGGTGTCTCTGGCTTATCTCACTTAACGTAATATCCTCTAGTTTGATGTTGCATATGACAGAAATTATTTGTGACTGAATAATATTCCACTGGATGTATATGCTACATTTTGTTGATCCATTCATCTACTGATGGACACCTCAGCTGATTTCATGATGAAGCTATTGCGAATATAGCTGGAATATACATAGTGGTTCAGGTACCTTTTTCATATAAGCATACAGCAGTAATATGTCTGATTTTTTTTCCATAGTGTCTGTACTAATGTTTACTAATGTACAATCCTATCAACACTATAAAAGAGTTGTCCTTTGTCCGCATCCTCTCAAGCCTTTGCTAATGTTTGTGTTTATTTTAAAGTCTGATTTTTCTGAAAAGCAGAAAGAGAAATCTTCCATCCACTTGCTAAATCTCCAAATTGCTGTACTACCCATGTCTGGGCCAGGTCAAAGCCAGTAGCCAGGAAGTCTACCTTGATCCTCTTGCAGGTGTCAGGGGCCCAAATACTTGGGCCATTTTACACTGCCTTCTCAGGTGCATTAGCCCGAAACAGGATTGAAAGAAAAGCAGCAAGGCTTTGCATTGGCCCTGTGATAGGGGAAACTGGTGTTCCAGTTGGTGGCTTAACTCACCGTGCCAATATATCGGCATAGTTTGCCTTTTTTATAGTGACCATTGTAACTGGGATGAGATGATAGCTTATTGTATTCTGATTTGCATTCCCCTGGTAGCTAGTGATATTGAGCATTTTTTCAGACAGTAGTAGAATAAAAACACATTTATCAATTGATCAGAATAGAGAATCAAGAAGTTAATTTACATATGCACAGCCAACTGATGGCTGACAAAGGCGCCAAGAACATACCCTGGAGAAAGGACAGTCTGTTCAATAAATGGTGCTGGAGATATTGGATATGCATAAGTATAATAATTTAGATGCCTCATTCATGTACAAAAATTAATGCAAGATGGATCTAGAAGTTAAATGTGAGTTCTACAACTGTGAAACTGCTAGATGAAAACATAGGGGAAACATTTTCAAGTGCTGATGTAGGCTGAAAAAGACCTCTTATAAAAGATCTCACAAAGCACTGACAATGAAAGCAAAGATAACAAATGGGGTTTTGTCAGAGAAACTTCTTTACAGTGAAAAAAAAAAAAAAAACAACCAGTCAACAGAATGAAGAGACAACAGACAGAACAGGAGAAAAAACGTACAAACTATTTGTCCAACAAAACAGCAATATCTAGAAGGTATAAGGAATTCAAAACTCGACAACAACGAAACACCCCATCAGTGCAGTTAATAAATGCTAAGAATAGCTGAGTAGATAATGCTCAAAAGGAGGAATACAAATAGCACACATATTTCGTACATTTTAATGACATTTTTGTAGTGCTCTGGCCTAACTAGATGAGGATGCTGACAGCCAGAGACCAGCCCCGAGGGTCCAGCCGTGCTGGGCTCCACCTGGCTCACTGAGGACTGTGTTGTCGCATGCACACCTGTGGCCACTCACCATGCTCTTTCTGGGAACTTCATTTCCCAAGGAACAGGTAAAACGATTCCCAAGGCAATGCCAGAAGTGGAAGAATGGAAGTTTGCTTCCACACATAAACTGAAGCTCCAGGAAGAGTTTCACAATGGCTGCCTTTCAACTGTGCTTGGACAGAAAAACAGGATTCTAACAGCTGATGTCTCTCCATGAGGCAGAGCCACAGTATCCCGTCATCACTTTGGTGTTAGAACTGCTCTGTCCTGGACCTGTGCGTGGGTTGCAGAAGGCTGTGAGGCTCAATCTGTGAATATACCTCCAGCCTCTGTGTTGAATTTCCCTTTAGTCTTTGGAGACTACAAAGACTGTATGTCAATTTGCCTCTAGCTTGGCAGGTTTGATTTTTTTCCCTTGTTAAATTGTATTTGCCACTGATAGTCTTTTGAACACAGTAATGCATGGATAATGTGGATAGATGGTGACATCTTCGTTGAAAGTCTGACCCAGTGATTAGTCAAACAGTTTTCAGGGTGCTCTTTGCCTAAGCTTTTGGTTCATCAGCCACTACATGAAGATTCATGCCTAGGAGTTACTTTATTTTTTTTTTTTTTATTTTTTTTTATTTTTTTATTTTTTTTTTATTTTTGACAGGCAGAGTGGACAGTGAGAGAGAGAGACAGAGAGACAGAGAGAAAGGTCTTCCTTTGCCGTTGGTTCACCCTCCAATGGCCGCCGCTGCAGCCGGCGCACCGCGCTGATCCGATGGCAGGAGCCAGGAGCCAGGTGCTTTTCCTGGTCTCCCATGGGGTGCAGGGCCCAAGCACCTGGGCCATCCTCCACTGCACTCCCTGGCCATAGCAGAGAGCTGGCCTGGAAGAGGGGCAACCGGGACAGAATCCGGCGCCCCGACCGGGACTAGAACCCGGTGTGCCGGCGCCGCTAGGTGGAGGATTAGCCTATTGAGCCACGGCGCCGGCCTCTAGGAGTTACTTTAAAGTGCATAACTACAGCAATCAATTGCTTACATGGAAACTCGACACTTTTAAAAGTATTGAGTAACTATTTAGAAGACACTACTCATTACCTCAGAATAATGAACACTGAAGTGCGTTTTTCTGGTAAAATTGTATTCCCTGAAAACATTAGTGCTGAAGCTTAACATTTTATTTTAGCCAGTGGTTCTGAAAGAGGGCTGATTTTTATCCCCAGTACAAGACACATTTGGTAATGTCTCGAGGCATTTTGACTGTAGAGACTTGGGGGTGATTCTGGCATCTGGTAGAGGTATGAGGAGCTGCTAAGCCTCTTTCAATGATCAGAAACCCACAGATTAGATGTGGTCCAATATTGGGCCTTGAATATGTTCCAGAACTCCAATAGTGCCGAAGTTGAGAAAACCTATTTTAATGCTTTAAGACAATGTTGGAAATTACTGTATCAAAACTATACTCTGAATTTGTAAAGTACATGATTTCATAATGTTTGAGACATTTTTCTAAGTCTAGTTTGTATCCATTCATACAACTCTTGTTATGTTTCCTTATGAGTGCATAGATGGATATAAAGGGAATTTACTCCCTGGCCAGAGCAGTAAAATCATTCAGGGTAGTAAATCAATCAGGGTAGATACTGATAGTTGCACTGCTGGGTTAGGATGTCCATGTTGCATATCAGAACGCTTGGGGTCAATACATGGCCCCAGTTCTGATCCCAGCTTCCTGCTAATGTGGACTCCGTAAGGAAGTGGTGGTTACTCAAGTGACCGGGTTCCTGACAGGTTGGAAACTTGGGTTGAGCTCCTGGCTTTGCTTTAAAGCTGTTGGAGGAATTGGTGAATGAATCCACAGAGAGAACAAATACAATTCTCCGTTTTCTTCTTCGCTGATAAAAGGATGAGATCATGCTGAATCATGAGGGTTGATAAAATCAAGTCCTTGATTTTGCCTTGTGCTGCTCCACAGGCATGACTGGCCCTAGAACGAAACTTGATTTACAACCATTGAAAATGCATTAAAATAACTCCCTTTCTAATCTGTATGTTCACTGGAGCAAATTCAGACTATGTTAGGGCAAAATGTTGTAACCATTGTAGAACACTTGTGTTCTGGGTATCTGCTGCCACCTGGTCACTTTTCTGCCTTTGATCCTCTTGAAACCCAGAGTCCAAACTCAGAACTGCTTTGAGTTTTCCTTAAAATTAGAGTTCAAGTTCACTCTAAGAGTGTTAGAGTGCTATGTGTGTGTTATTGAATATTTCCCAGGTGGAAAAAGGAAGCAGAGTGTATATGTATCTCAACTTAAAAACCATAGGTGACCTTTTTCTTCCCCTCAATTCCTCTGTTCTTCCTAGCTCTATGCATTTCTTGCCCTTAGCTCCTTTTCCACACAGTGCCCTGGCTACCTGCCTTTGCTCCACATCTCTCCGGAATGCCTCTGCCAACTCCTTCTCTATTATACAGTCTTGACCTGTTTCCTGTCTATGAAATTGCACACCATACAGAATTCCATTTTTTTTTCTTGGAAATAATGCACGGGTTCAGGTCTCTTCCGTACAGACTTTTATCAGATGTACTTGAAGAACATTTACGTCTGTTCTAAGATGCCAGTCCGAAGAAAAAATTCCTAAACCAAATACATCAAATCTTTTCTTAAAAAAAAAAAAGAATGGAACAGATTGAATTGATGCATATATTCCAGATGTTCGCACAGAACATGCACAACCATAATGACTACAAAACAATGTCAGCAGAGAGGTACCCTGGCTTTTGCAGGAGGAGGCGTCTGTCTTCTTGGTAAGTAAGAAGTTCATTTCCAAGTAGCATATTGTCAGATGAATTACCTCAAACTTGCGTGTTCATATGTTAAGATTAATCTGGTATTACTAAATGGCAGCATCATCTATATTCATTCTGCCACTTTTTTTTTAATTCTAGGCTAGATAATTCACATAACACAAACCTAAAACACACATGACACGCAAACTCCCGCAAACCACACACAGAAGCATGCACATAAATGCTCCAGACTGGTGACCATTTCCTTTAAGTGATACTGCATTGCCTCTGCTCACCATCTTTTCTTGATCTATTATCTCCACGTATTTAGGGACAACCTGTGTCCTGGGTGTTTTCCCGTTAGCGAATGGGTCACAGATCAGCTGTGGCTTTGATGTCTTTGTGGGTCTGGCAGGTTATCTCTGGTGAGGATTCCACCACAGGGAAGACTCTCGGCTGCACCTTTCGTGCCAGAGGCGTACCGTCTGCTCAAGCAGAGCTTGGGAGGGTGGCAGAAGCTGTCATTTGTCTGATATTTGTCCATTTTATTTCTGTTATATGAAAAAATGAGAATTAACATGGGATTTTATTGTGTTCAAACATGTGTGTACTTTTCTCAAAGTGCAAGAATATTCCCTTTTTTTTTTTTAAAGGAAGCAATGTTGCAGCCAGCAAAAGCGGCGTATATAAAATTCAAACCATCTGCTGTTCCTTTAACTAAATAATGCCAACCTTAAAGAGACTCCCAGTACCTCGCAGGAATACAAGAATGAATCTATTACTGGTGGAATCAATTGAGTGCACCTGTACACAAACACAGCACTCACTAACTGCTTTCCAAATGATAAAAATCAAATTAGATCTTCCAGAACTAAGGGGTATTTATATCGGGCTCCGTATTGTTTTTCTCTATTTCAAACATGGAATGTCCCCTAGTATGTAGCGTTATTCATGTGGTTCTTTCCATTTGGCTTTATTTAGTTCTAAATTAGTCACACTCATTATGTAGAATCTCATACAAATGTACCACTGGAAAGGAAGTGCCATTGTTTGCCTTCTAGACTGTCTAAGCAGGGTGCGGCTGTGGAGGCTTTTGCTCCAGAAATCCCAAGTGCAGGGTTATTGTGCAGGTGCGCTGCTCACGCTGGGCTCTCTTGACCTCATGCTATTTCACGGGTGCCACATTTAGAGGGTGGAACAATGCCGGCTTCTCATTCGGCCAAGACATTTTAAAGAGGAAACATGTGATTTATGAAGTAGCTATTAAGAATGCACCACCATTTATGGCCAGAGATAGAAAATAATAGTTGCTTTCCACAAAGGAATCTGTGATTAGGCAGATCTCGAGTCTGGTGTTTGTTTCTTCTGCCCCTTAATTTTGTGCCAGATTACGACCTCCCAAATGAGTATTGATGAAAAGAAACCAAATGTGCTTCTTTCTTTACATTTATGAATAGCTGATTCTACCCAAGCTGATCTGAATTTGTTTGCTTCGTGAACTGGGAGTTCAGTTGACATTTCCAGTATCAACATGCTTGAAGACGGTACCTTTGGGAATTCTCTCTGGTAGACATGGGTGCTGGCACCCTGGAATCCTTACCTAGGTCATTTCTGATGCCTAAGGAATGCTGGCCAAGCTACCTGTGGAGTGGCCATTGTGTCCTCCAATGGATTAGGAAAGCTGTCATCTCAGATTGGGGCATTGTATTTCCGGTCACTCAGATTTTAAAGGAGAAGGACTTTTATAGGCATGAGGCTTCTGCAACATAAGTTTTCCTAGAGAGCATTATGAACTTTTTAGTTGGCTTACAGCTTCCCAAGGAACTGCCTGCATTAAAACTGTAGTAAAATGACCCCCACTGTTGTAACTGCTCCTTTATGACACCACATGTAGAACTGAAAATGTTTTAATGGGCAGTGAATACCATTAAGATCTCATCTGAAAAACCTACATTGAAAAAAGTCCATTTAGTTTTTGTTCATGTCAGTTTAATTTTGAAAATGGAAATGCCTACAGTTTTAAAAATTCTTTAAGTGCTTAATTACATGAGACAGTCCATCACCATAAATAAACTGTAAAGACGGAAATTTAAAAATAAAGACCAAGTACTGACATGTGCTTTCTCCTTCACTCTTTCTCAGTGACTTTGTATTTGAAGTTGTGTTCTGATAACAGTGGTGGCTAAGGGAAATTTCTACTTAAAATATGACCTCTGGACAATACGAAATATCCATTATTCATACTTTCCATGAACAGATTTTTCCTGAAAAATAGGATAAGAAAAACAGGACTGGCACTCATAATTTGTAAGACCTGTGACAAGAGTACAAATGGAGGCCCATACTTCAAATGTCTAAATATTTAAAATTTATAAGACTGGCTAACAAACTGTTAAATAAAATGTTATATCCTTCTCCCTTGACCAAAATACCTTTGAAATGACAAAATGAAAAATACGTGTCATGCTCTGTTTTTCATATAAAGGAAAGTAAGCAAAATGTCCAAGAAGACTATATTTAAACATGATTTCACATGTTGGTTCTCTAGCAATATTTACACTGAGAGTAAAATATAAGCACATGCAATCCGTATATCATATGTACCTATATTATACATATGGTTACATAAATTATACAGTTTTTTGTGCTTGATTACAGTCTGCCATTCAGCCTGCAATGGCCTAATCTGTTTAATCTGATGCACCCCACCCTGTATCAGTTTGACTGTGAGCCCCACTATGAGTTTCTCTAGAATAAGCTTTGTTGGAGAATCCCCTGCAGTCGCGGGATGAGAGGGCTCCATGTGAGGGTGTGTGAACCCTCTCCCCTCTGAATTCCATGTGAGCTTCGTGCCTTCTTGGGTACTCATTGCCTCCACTGCTCAGTAATTTCATGGTTCTTAACAAATACGTAGAGAAAAGCATTTTTATGTCTTGTTAGGAAGTTATTTGAGTTTCATTAATTTTGAGGAGTCTATAGCGTTAATTTTTATTTTGTTTTTGGCCTTGGTGATAATTAGGAAAGTGATTTCCAGGTGATTAATTTTCCAATGGCCATACAGAGCAGTAGTGACTGGGGATGGCAAGTGTCAAAGCAGAGGAGAGTCAGAGAAACTTGAGTTGCCTTGTTCTCTCGAGGTGAAGCCAGAGAGGAGGCCATTCCATTCCAGTCATACAACCTGGCCTGAATTCTGCCCACTGGAGCTGCTGATGCTCACCCGGAGCCAGTGGTCTCCCAAAAGCCTGCTCAAAGGTGAAATGCAGGGGCCAGATGTGCTTCAGTGTTCTGCACACATCAAGTATCCTGTCTCAGGCACAGGCTGTGGTCTCCAGGCCACCAGATACTGCGATCTTTGCCTCTTAATAGCGTCCATGTTTCACATTCCTCCAGCAGAACAAAAGAGAGAGACCATCTGTACCCTGGAGAAGTCACCTTGTCAGTGTACAGATACTGCCTGCAGAATGCCAGAACAGTTGTTGAGTTGCATGATAATGCAAAGGGTGGAAGGAGACAATCAGTGCCGGTCATAGAAGGTATCGATTTAAATACACAGGTGATTTCACAATTGGAGACTATGAAATAGTAGTGTTACAAACCAAGGAATGATACGGATTCTGTGGGAGATCACTATTAGAGAACACGATGTTGGGGACATGCGGTCTTAATAACATTAACAAAACATGGCTGTTTTCCTCCACAATGGTTTTGTTTTGGTTGAAAACATGTTGACATCATCTGGTTAATATTTATGGACGTATTGTGAAATACATAAGTTTAATCCCCAGGCTTAGAGCAAACCCAGGGAGATGCCCAAGATAGATGTGGGATAGAGCAAACTTGTGTCCATCATCTCCTGCCTGTGTGGGAAAGGAATTGTTCTACTCATTCATATGGATGTTTTCATCTTATTCATAGCTTTTGGAAATGCAGAGTTGAATTAATACAGATGAAATTTATGTGCAACATGATGCCACATTGCTTCCCATATATGAAAGTAGATTTTGAAAAACATCAACTTACATGTAATGGAAGAAATAACAGCAGATTGGTGGTGTTTCATGAAGAAGTACATTGGATTTTTGTATTTTGGTAAATTTAAAATTTGTTATTCCTAATATTTTGACAAAGTTTGAACCAGGGTTCACTTTCGTTGTCTTACTGTTGAAAAGAAAGTCAGCACATGTAAAATACAATGGTTCTTATTGTTGTTAAAATAAACTGAATGTCATGAGGTTCACTTTCATCTCCATAATTTATTTGTGTGGTATTTAATTTATCTAAGTGGATCTGATAGCAGCTTTTGGAAGACATCCATAGAGCTGACACTTAACATTTTATAAAAGAGCTACTACCAAACTGAAGCAAGTGCGAGTTGTGATTCAGATTACTACCAGATGTAGAGTAGCAAAAATATCTTTTATGTATGAATGTGTAAGTATACGTAGATACCTGGTTTTGAAATGTGATAGTTTCTCCATCACAGTTCTAAAGTTCTTATAATTTTATGGAAGGGACTACATCTTGGTTGTAAATGTCACTGTACTTGATGCTAAATATGTCCTTTATAAATACATTAATACATTAAATGAATTTACTTTTCTAATATTACTAGCCTCAATGAGTCATAATTGATTCTAACACTGAGAGTAAATATGCAAAGCTCCTGTATATAATTAAATCTAGAGTAAAATAAACCATGCAGAGTGAACAGGCTGAAATAATACACTTCAAAACAATAAGGATTTACCACCATCTACAAAGCTGAGTTGTTAAAAGTGAAATTGTGGGCCTGGCATTGAGGCCTAGTGAGCGAAGCTGCCACCTGCAATGCTGCTATCCCATATGAGCATTGGTTGGAGTTCAGGTTCCTCTATTTGAGATCCAGCTTCCTACTAAGGGCCTGGGGAAAAGCAGAAGATGGCCCAGTTGTTGGACCACCATCACACACATCAGAGACCCTGATGAAGTTCTTGATTTTGGCCTGGCCCAGCACAGGCCATTGGAGCTGTCAGGAGAGTGAAGCAGCAGTTGGAACATCTCTCTGTCTCTTTCTCTCTCTGATTTTCAAATAAATCTTTGGGAAATAAAAGTTGAGGCTTCAAACAGCACCATCAGCTCTCTGCACGTAAAGAAAAACAAGAAGTCATAATTTCTAGAATTTTATTAACAAATTTATTTTGAACATGGAAAGTGGGACTGAGAGATCTTCACTGGTTCACTACCCAGATACCCTCAACAACCAGGGCTTTGCCAGGCCAGAGCTCAGAACCTGGGAACTCAATCCAAGTGTCCTATGGGCTAGAAGGGACAGAAGTACTTGTGCCATTACTTACTGCCTCCCAGGGAGTGCATTAATATGAAGCTGACACTGGAAGCAGAACCAGGATTCAAACTCGGGCACTCTGATAGAGGATGTGTGAAGTATTTACTTATTTGTTTCACTCCCCAACAGGTATTTATTTATCTCTAAAGTAGGAGAGAAAGAGCTCGAGCTTCCATTGGCTAGATCAATCCCTGGCTCAACAAATCAGTGTTAAACTATGAATATCATAACCAAAATAAATGCAAATTATAAATTCTTCTAGTTGTGCAAACTTAATGGTATCATACATATCATTCAGTCCTATAATTTTGTTAGAATTTATTGAAAAGAATTAATGTACCACAATCTTGTATTTTATATATGGGACATTGTAAGCTAACAAGATAGATGGACTTGGCCAAGCTCACAAACCAGTTTGTAGCAGACTAAAGTTTAGAAACAGGTTTCTTAACTCCTGTCACACGAGATCTCAGCTTTCCCAAGCAGAACACGCTGTTGAACACAGTGTGTAATTGAGGCAGAGCTTGGTGAGCACACAGGCCTGGTTGTATTGTGTTAGCTTTTGCATTTGAATAACTTGATGTCCATGATGGGTTTTATTACTCTTCTTGGCATCTATTTTTCATTCTATAAAATGGTGATAACACAAACTTTACCTTCAAAGAATTTTGTGATAGGGTAAGTGTAATGACTTGTTTAAATCCTAGCATAATAACTGAGATGTTAGCCATTGCATGAATACTATTTTGCTTTGGTTTGTTTTCTTTTTTTAAGATTTATTTATTTGATAGGCAAAGTTACAGACAGAGGGAGAGACAGAGGTCTTCCATTCGCTGGTTCACTCCCCATTGGGCTTCGATGGCTAGAGCTCTGCTGATCCAATTACAGGAGCCAGGAGCTTCTCCCAGTCTCCCATATGGGTGCAGGGGCCCAAGCACTTGAGCCATCTCCACTGCTTTCCCAGGCCATTAGCAGGGCTCTTGATCAGCAGTGGAGCAGCAGGGACGAGAACAAGCATTCAAATGGGATGCCAGAGCATAGTTCATCTGGATTGAAGGCCTAGATATCAGATTAGATTTTCCTTGAAATTTCCTATTGGACTGTATAACTTAATATGTCCATTCCTCAAGACAATTATATGAGCGACTTAGAGTTTGCTGAAATATTTTTAGTCATCAGAGTTGAAATGATCTTAAATTGTGCAATCCATTAGTATCATTATGGTTATATTATGTTAGAAGGTGTGTTTGGTCATCTTGATGGGGGTCTAGGAGTTTCAAGTCTGTTTTCTTCATTCTTGTTAGCAGAATTCTAGACCACTGTCCTGGGGGGTTGGTGAAAGTGGTCTAGCTAGCTCATCTGTTAAGCCTTCTTCCGTGTCCTCTTAGTCTATGCCGTACTTTGCTTCTAGACCTACCCTAAGAATTGTCCCATAGGAGGTCCATACTGCTTGTCCTGGTAGTCCAGGTTTCCCACCCCATACACTTCAGTGCATTTTCTGACTTGTTTGCTAACTCTTGAACTTCCACTGTCACCATGCTTTCAGCCGACTGTCTTCCAAGTACAACAGGAACTGTTTGTTTTCTAGGTCTTCGGTTATCCTCTTCATCCTACTTAGAGTTCTGATGACTCCACCAAGATTATCTCCCTACCTGGCTTTCAGTTGTAAATACTGTGTTGATTATTCTGGTCTTGCTGTGTCCTAAATGTTTATATTTTTGTATAACCTTCACAACTCTCTGGGTTCCTCAAATGAGTGAGCAACCCAGAGGCAGCATAGGTTAGATCCTTAACGATAAGTTTCAGTTGATTTATTAGGAATGAATTATTAAGGACATTAATTGAAATGCATATATGTGTAGAATGTAAAAGCATATGCTTTTTTGAGTATAACAGAACTCCAGTTCCAAATTAATCCTCAAGGCTTCATGAATACCGATCTCCAGACTTCTGTTCACTTCAAGAATAATTTGGCAAGAGTTTTGAGTCCATTATTAATAGATGGTAGGTTTTAAGTCGGCACATTGCCTCCTCTGCAGACCAATAATGCAGTTCTGCTCTGTGAAGACATACATTGGATACTTCTTTGGTAACTGATAGCAGTTGTAGCAGCACTTTTGCAGCCCAACAAGGGCTAAAAGCTGACATTGAAATTTAGAAAGGATATTACTAAGAGAAGGAATGTGTCCTTTTCCCCCTTCACCAACAGTGGAACAAGTGACTTAATGCTTTCCTGGGATGTTTTGAATTTAATGTCTGCTGTGAAAGGCGGTGTGCTGGTAGTGCAGACTCGCAGCTTTCACGAATCTCCGGGGAGCCTTCAAGTTTCCATCCAACAGTTAAGCATGTTCGTCTTGAAGAGAAATGTGTACCAGCCCCTGAACTTCAAGACAAAAACGAGTTTTAAAGTTCATAAAGACTTCTCTAGACTATTTCTCCTGACACACAGACTCTACACCACGTTTTTAGTTTTATTTCTTCTTCTCACACAATAACAGGGGGACTCATGATAGATTGGTTCCTGTAAAATGCATCTAAAATACAGAAAATAAAGTTTGAATTTCACATTTTTATACATCTCAAAGAGATTTTGTAACAAAAGAATATCCAACCTAAAGTTTGCTTTGAATATAATTTCCTAGACTAGTATAATTTATCATCTTTGCAGGAGGTAATTGATACTAAGTTGGACTGGAGCTGAAAATTTACCTGGAAGCACAGTTTTTTTCTCTCCTTGCCATTTCAGATAAGATACAGTGTTGTTACTATGCTCTTCATGTTTTTATATTCCTTGAAGCCCCTAAGGTTACCCACAGAAGAGATTGAACATTGGTTAAAGGAAAAGGAAAAAAGTTATTTCCACATCTGATTTACTAGGTGAGGACTATATTGGAAAACCGGACTTGATTTTTATTTTTATTGTTTAGGTTAAAAGTTAGAAAATATTGTTTTCAGTTTGGAGTAATTTGGATTAAGACTTGCATAAATCATTTTATTTAACTTCACAGCTCTACATTAAAATTCACATGCATTGTAGAGCTGCTCATTACCAGTTTACATGAAAAAGAATTTATTCATTTTTAAAATAATACAAAAATACATTGATCTTTAGTATATGAACAAAATGCTACTACTGTATTTTAAACCAGGGCATTGTGACAACTACAGAAATCCCACAATATCACTTCAAGTTAATAGTTCCCTGTCTTCCCTGTGTTTAAGTATTTTCCTATTAGTTTAGATTGTTTTTGAACTAAATAGAATCATGCATTATATACTCTAATGTCCAGTTGTTTTCATTAGCATCTTGTTGATGAAGTCTCTGTGGTGGTGGCTGAATTTTTTTTTTTTTTTTTTTTTTTTTACTGTGCACAATTCACTAGACAGATCTTATGCAGTTTATCTGTCACTGCTCAGTGTTTTCAATTTTCAGCTTTCAGGAATAATAAGGCTCGTGTACGTGTCTCTTGGCATGAGTACATATGCATTATTGTGAGCTATCGACTAGAGCTGCAATTCTAGTTCATAAGGTGTTCCTCTGTTCAGCTGTAGTACAGTTTACCAAATAACTGGTAATCTGAACAGAGTGCTGCTACCTTTGGTCAAGTCTGTCCTTCAAAGACTGCCTAATATTCAATATTCATGTTTGTTTGCTTTCTTATCTTACAGTCAAATTTTGCTGTTTTGGTTAATTATCTTTGTTTGTCCCTCATTAGCTTTTTGAAAAATATTCTGTTATTCATCTTTAATTGTTGCTCAAGATCACAGCATGAACTCTTGGTTTAATATCATCCAATATAATTTAGTACTTTCTCAAATTGTGCAAATTTTTCTTCCACCACTCCAGCTTTTTGCATTATTGTTGAAATAAAGATTATAGTACTATCTTTTAAGTCCTAAAGTACAACATTATCATCTTCCTTTTCTTATCATCCTGAAGCAGGGTGACTGCATACTTCTAACCTTCCTAGATGAATTTAAGACAGAACAACCCCTGACCGTTAAATACACACACACACACAATAAGTTAGGCAAAACACATTTCTTATAGGTAGGAAGCAAGGGATGCCTAAAATCAAGTATTGATCATGAGCCAGTCTGCTAGGGCCTAGCTTAGTATCTGGGGTGGGTGGAGTCTCATTTGCACATGCCCCACTTGGACTGCGGCTCAGGAGCCCCAGGAAGCAGCCAGCTCTGAATTTCACACCCAAGGGCGACGTGACTTGCTAGCAAGAGTGTGTTGAAGGACGTCCTATTCTAGGAGAGGACTGGAACAAAGCCTGGCTATTCTAGGCAGTTCTTCTCTGTCTCATGTTGTTGCATCCCAGAGACAGTGTACAGCTATTCTTGAGAACGTCAAGGAAGCAATGGGAGACAGTAGGGTTGGTCCGCGACTACCTGGAGAATTGTCCCCAAACCACCATCATTGTTGCAGACGTGAATGTGAATTTTCTTCCTATTCATTATTCCCTGCAACTGTTTTTGCCTTCATTTGTAATTATTTTTATTGACTAAAAGTCTCCTTCAAATATTTCAGTATTACTCTATCAGAACAAACTCATTTTTTTTCATGTTAGTAAAGATCTTTATTTCATCATGTAATTTTGCTAAATACCAAATTCCAGGTTGACAAGACTTTTAACATTTACAAAATGTCATTTGATTGTCTCCTGGCTTCCATTGTTTCTGTTAAAAAGAGAGCCATCAGTCATGTTTTTGCTTCTTTGATAGAGCAATATAAGGTGGGGTGTGTGTGTGTGTGTGTGTATGTGTGTGTGTGTGTGTGTGTGTATGTGACAGATCTCTATTTTCAGAAATCATACTGTTTAGTACTTAGGTAGGGTTTTCCTCTGTTTCTCATGGTTTCTAAAGTATCTTATTTTTGTGACTTTGTATTTTTCACTACTTAAAAATTTTTTGACTGTTGTCTCCCAGTACTTTTTTCTGTCTTATTGTTATTCCCCAATTGGCCTCTGATTAGATATTTTTATTATACCATGTATTCTAGGTATGATACTTTATGTCCTTTTCAAATTCCTATGATTAATTTGACAACATTTTATTGCCTGTTACCTTCTCTCTTCTGTGTCTAACTCTCTTCTGTATCTTAAGAAATAGATTATTGAGGTTTTTTCTTTTAAAGATTTTATTATTTGAGAGAGAAAGTTACAGACATGGGAAGGGAAAGACAGAAGTCCTCCATCCACTGGTTTACTCTCTAAATGGCCTCAGTGGCCGGAGCTGAGCCAATCTGAAGCCAGGAACAAATTCTTCTTGGTTTCCCATGTGGTTGCAGGGGCCAAAGAACTTGGACCATGTTTTACTACTTTCCCAGGCCATAGTAGAGAGCTGGATCAGAACAGGAACAGCCAGGACATGAATTGGCAAATGGGATGCTGGCCATACAGGCAGAGGCTTAGCCCACTACTACATGTGGCCAGCCAAGATTTTTAGTTTATAAATTTCCATGTAATTATATTTTAAAATAGACTCAGTTTCAGGTTACATTCCAATCTTTCCATATTTTAAAATGTATCAATAATGGCCATTTAAAAACCAGTGTGGGGTCTGGCACTGTGGCCTTAGCAGGTAAAGCTGCTGCCTGCAGTGCCAGCATCCCATATGGATGCCAGTTTGAGTCCCGTCTGCTCTATTTAACATCCAACTCTCTGCTGTGGCCTGGGAAAGTAGTAGAAGATGGCTGAAGACCTTGGGCCCCTGCTCCCACATGGGAGACCTGGAGGAAGCTCCTGGCTCCTGGCTTCTGATCGGCACAACTCTGGCCATTGTGGCCATCTCAGGAGTGAACCAGTGGATGGAAGACCTCTCTCTCTCTCTCTGCCTCTGCCTCTCTGTAACTCTGCCTTTCAAATCAATAAATCCTTGAAAAAAACCCTGTAAGAATTCCAATAGAAGATCACTTATGGATTTGTCTTAACTGTTTTTTCTTTTCTACTTTATTTGGTCATTTGGTGTCTTTTACTTAAGATAACTGGCAATCTTTGATTGGATACCAGACATAGTTCACAGACATTTGAAGAGATAATGACTGCTGTTACTGATTACCAGAAAAACTTGGCAGTTACTTTCCAACATGCATCTAAAGTGGGATATATTACTTTAATTCATGTTGAAATTGACTTGTGCAAATTTGGACCCAAATCTTTGGTGAGGCTAATTCTGAGTTGGGCTCTCTTACTGCATCATCTCCAGAGTCCTACGTGAATGTCTGGGTATTAGAAAAGGTCATTCTCCCTTGACACACTCTGAATTCTAATTTTTTATTAGCTGATCCATTAAACCTGTGAGCTTCTTGGCCCTGAAGCTATATAGAAATCTATAAACACCTCATTGGGAAAAGCAGCACGATTTGTATGCTCACCTTAATGTACTTTTTTTCTCTTGGGGATTTTTGCCTCAAGAAGTCTTGTGTGCCTGGTAGAACTGAGCTCGTGAGTTTGGGTTTGCCAGTGCCATGTGACTGCTGAAAGCTCATCTCATAGCCCAGTCTTTCCAGCTAGTGTTCACTGCCTAGTTTCTAAACCTCTTCTCCATGTGTACTTCAGGAATTGGCACATGACTTCGAGGAAAAAACAACTCATTTCTATGTCCGGCTCATTTCAAGGAATTTGATTCTCTCCAGAATTCTAACCTCTCAAGTTCTAGTTGGCTTTGGTAACTGTTTTGTAGCTATTTTTGGTTGCAAGTGTCTTTACTACAAGCTATTTCATTTCAGTCAGAAGCAATTCTATGAATTAACAAATGAGTAAATACAATTTTTATAAAAGAATTAATAAATCCCACAACAGAATCACAAAAAGCTATTGATACCTATGAAATTTCTGCTCTCAAAAGTTGCCTATTGAAAAATATGTTCCATTCAACCAGATTACCAATTTTCCAAAAGCCCTTGTAGAACACAGTAGGAAAATGTCCTCCTCTGAAGAATCACAAAATGGTGATGGCTTGGGTTTGATTTCACTTAATCTCAGTGTAGATTAAAATGTAAATAATAGATCCAATGACACACAGTGGAAATTCAGTGGAATTTTCAAGTGCCTCTTCAATAGAGTAAACAAAGTTACTCTCAAAGTGAGTTACCCATCCCACAGTTTTTGATTCTTTCAAGGTCACTAGTGTTTCCATTGGAAATTAGTCATAAATAACTTGCAGTTTTATTTGTATATGTCTCTTTGTGCTAGGTGTTCTTTTTTTTAACTTTTATTTAATGAATATAAATTTGCAAAGTACAGCTTATGGATTATAATGGCTCCCCCCCCATAACGTCCCTCCCACCCACAACCCTCCCATACCCACTCCCTCTCCCCTTCCATTCACATCAAGATTCATTTTCGATTCTCTTTATATACAGAAGATCAGTTTAGCATACATAAAGATTTCAACAGTTTGCTCCCACACAGAAACATAAAGTGAAAAATACTGTTTGAGTGCTAGTTATAGCATTAAATCTCAATGTACAGCACACTAAGGACAAAGAACCTACATGAGGAGTAAGTGCACAGTGACTCTTGTTGTTGACTTAGCAAATTGACACTCTTGTTTATGGCATCAGCAATCACCCTAGGCTCCAGTCATGAGCTGCCAAGGCTATGGAAACCCCCTGAGTTCACCGACTCTGATCATATTTAGCCAAGGCCATGGTCAAAGTGGAAGTTCTCTCCTCCCTTCAGAGAAAGGTACCTCCTTCTTTGATGACCTGTTCTTTCCACTGGGATCTCACTCACAGAGATCTTTCATTTAGGTTTTTTTTTTTTTTCCCCCCCAGAGTGTCTTGGCTTTCCATGCCTGAAATACTCTCATGGGCTTTTCAGCCGGATCTGCATGCCTTAAGGGCTGATTCTGAGGCCAGAGTGCTGTTTAGGACATCTGCCATTCTATGGGTCTGCTGTGTATCTCACTTCCTATGTTGGATCGTTCTCTCCCTTTTTTATTCTATCAGCTAGTATTTGCAGACACTATTCTTGTTTATGTAATCCCTTTGGCTCTTAGTCCTATCATTCTGATCAGTTGTGAACAGAAATTGATCACTGGGACTAGTGAGATGGCATTGGTACATGCCACCTTGATGGGATTGAATTGGAATCCCCTGGTATGTTTCTAACTCTACTGTTTTAGGTAAGTCAGCTTGAGCATGTCCCGAATTGCACATCTCTTCCCTCTCTTATTCCCACTCTTATATTTAACAGCGATCACTTTTCAGTTAAGTTTCAGCACTTAAGAAGAATTGTGTATTGATTACAATATTCAACCAAAAGTATTAAGTAGAACAAACAAAAAAAAATACTAAGAGGGATAACGTATTAAGTTGTTCATCAACAGTCAGGGTGAGGGCAGATCAAGTCACCGTTTCTCATAGTGTTCATTTCACTTTAACAGGTTTCCTTTTTGGTGCTCAGTTAGTTGTCACCAATCAAGGAGAACAAGTGGTATTTGTCCCTTTGGGATTGGTTTATTTCACTCAGCATAATGTTTTCCAAATTCCTAACAGGGATCACTTTTTAGTTAAAATTTAAACACCTAAGAATAATTGTGTGTTAATTACAGAGTTCAACCAATGGTACTAGAACAAAAAAAATACTAAAATTGATAAAGTATTACATTGTACATCAACCATCAGGACAAGAGCTGATCGATATGTTCTCCTCCCTGATGGATGACAACTAACTATGCACCAAAGGGGAAACTTGTTGAAGTGAAATGGACACTATGAGAAACAGTGACTTCATCAGTTTTCATAAAATTTTGAAATTTGACTTCTTTCTGAAAGCACTGGAGAAGTGAATGGTATTGCAAGAAATTATGGGACATGTACTCTATAGAATACTACACAGCAGTCAAACAACGAAACCCGGTCATTTGCAACAAGATGGAGTAATTTGGAAAACATCATGCTGAGTGAATTAAGCCAGTCCCAAAGGGACAAATATCATGTGTTCTCCCTGATCAGTGACAACTAACTATGCACCAAAGGGGAAACTTGTTGAAGTGAAATGGACACTATGAGAAACAGTGACTTGATCAGCTCTTGTCCTGACGCTAGGTGTTCTTAAGGAAAATGCCTGTGCCCTTAAATTGCCTCCTGACAGATATACAAGATAAAAAAAAAAAACCCACAACACAAGTGATAAAAATAAATGAGATGAAAAGCAGGAGGGGCCAAGTGCTATTTGAGAAATGCCAGCAAATCCAAGTGTGGTGCAGAGAGGGAAAGTAGTAGATTGGACCATCAGAAAAATATCAGCAGCTTAAAAACCTCAACAAAAAAGCCAATTCAGTTGAAAAATGGGCAAAAGACTTCAACACAAAGTTTTCAAAAGAAGTAATGTGAATGGCCAACAAATACATGAAAAAAATGCTTAACATCACTAGCCATCAGGGAAATGCGAAACAACACCACAACGACATAGCACTTCACCCATGTCAGAACAGCAAAAATCCAGAAGACAGGGTATCACATGCTGGTAAAGATATAGACAAATGAGAATACTCACACATTGCTGCTGGGAAAGTCAATGAGTGCAGCCACTGTGGAAAAGGGTGTGGTGACTTCTTAGAAAACTAGAGATCCACTTGTCATATGATCCAGCAACCCCACTGCTGGGTATATGCCCACGAGACTTGAACACAATGTACCAAAGAGATACCTGCACCACCAGGTTCATAGCAGCACTGTTGACAATAGCCAAAATGTAGAACCAACCAAGGTGTCTAACATCAGATAAAGAGATAAATAAAATGTGGTATGTATACATGATAGAATATTATTCAGCTTAAGAATGAAATTCTACCATTTGCAGCAAAATGGACACAACTGGAGGACAGCATGTTGAGTGTAATGAGCCAGACCCAGAAAGCCAAATACTGCGTGTTTCTCTTATAAGTGGGAAATAAAGAAATGTCTGTCTGCAGCAATATAGCTGCAAATACAGTTTCATAAAACTTTTTTACCCTGGTCAAACCAATGGTCAAGAATGTTATGCTACCATAGATTTAATCATCAGTGATTGCTTTAAAATTTATTGTGCATGAGCGAAATGGTCATTTTTCCATTCAATTGTTGATTATAGCCATTGTCCATATTCCCACTAAACTAGGGTCTTTTTGCTTAAAGACGGAATTGGAGCCTTGAGTTCTAGCTACATTTCACGCCCGAGGTGTAACTGATGACTGACAAGTGATTCCTGCATTGGGAAGCCCAGTGCTCGGGTCAATGGCGGTCTCTCCTGTGAAGGACTTACTGAAATGTGGTCTGTTAGGCTCCAAAGGGGTGCTCTTTTGAGGACTTTGAAGTGTAATGTTGACTACAAATGTTTTGACAACATCTAATAAATTCAGAGCCAAATCCAGTGAAGACTGTGCCATGATTGTCCCTCAAACCTCTGACTAGAAAACGTACTTGATTAAGATGACTGTGGGATGCTTTTTATAGATCGGATGAGATTTAAGATCCTAGAAATCGCATGAAATGGATTGGTGAAAAATAATCACCTGATCAAAGCTACCAGGGCTTCCTAAAACCAGCCGTGGATGAGCGTAGCCAAAGGAGGCTTTCATTTGGTGGTCTCATCTGCCTCCACATCCCCAGCCCAGGAAACCATTTTTGCCGATTTGAGTCTCGGTAGCACCTGTTTGACAGAAGCTACTAAGAGTTAGATACCGTGGTTGGCTTACAGTGGAAAAAGAGGAATGATGACCAAATTCGGAGAAACTTTACTAATGGATGCTGTCGGCTTGACTGTTGGTAGCTGAGAAGCCCCTGATGGTATTGAACCAGAAACCGCTGGATTCTACGTTATGCTGTTTATTTTTCAGGTACTGACCACTGCTATGCTGCTGTTGGGAAAAGTCTGATGAGAAGCACAACAGGGAAGGTACTTTGAAGGGCCCTTTGGAACTGTTAGTCTTTGCAGGATGGTGATGAATGTCGTCTCCTGATTGTTTTTCCTTTTGATAAATGGTCAAGCTCTGAGTAATGGATGCCACAGATCACAAACGTGATTCAATTGCAGTCTAGCACTTTCAGACTTGCTAATTTCTTATGCCAATGTTTTGTTTTTTATATTGCAGCATGTGCATTTTAAGGAGGAAATGTTTATACATGTTTTAAAAACACATTGTGCAAATGCTGTCTCTGCTTTTATAGTGTCCAGTTGACAGTGAGGAGCTCAGTTTAGTGCTTCATACGTTTCCCTACTGATAGTCCCCTATTTGGGGGCAGCTTCTTTCATAAAAGATGGAAGGGAACTATCATATGTGCTTACATGGTATTTTTTAAAGGTTTATCTATTTACTTGAAAGTCAGAGTTTGACAGAGAAAGACGTCTCCCATCCGCTGGTTCACTCCCCAACTGGCCGCAACGCCAGAGCTGTGCTGATCTGAAGCCATGAGCTGCTTCTGGGTCTCCCACACAGGTTCAGAGGCCCAAGGACTTGGGCCATCTTCTACTGTTTTCCCAGGCCACAGCAGAGAGCTGGATGAGAAGTAGAGCAGCCAGGCTAAGGACCCGTGCCTATATGGGATGCCTGCACTGCAGGCAGTGGTTTTACCCACTATTCCACAGCACTGGCTCCTACATAATTTTTCAAAGGATACAACTTTAAAGGACACAATTTATAAAAATCAGGTATTTGTTATTTTTTATGAAATACATATTGATGACTTCCTCTCTTCTTTCAAGACCTCATGAACATTTCTTCAAAAAATTTTTAAAATTCATTTATTTAAAAGGCAGAGAGATGGACAGACAAGGGAGATCTTCCATCTGCTAGTTCACACCACAAATGCGCACAACAGCTGGAACAAGGCCAAGCCAAAGCTGGGAACCCCAAATTCAGTCTAGATAGGTCTCCACTGTGTGTGGCATGGACCTAAATACTTGAGCATTTACCTGCTGGTGCTCAGGGTGCACATTAACAGGTACCTGGAATTGGAAGCAGAGCCAGGACTCAAACCTAAGCACTCTGATAAGGGGTTCGGTCATCCCAAGGGTATCCTAACTGCCATGCCAATTACCTACCCCTTGCAGCTCTTCTTTCAAATAGTTCTTTGTGTTTGTCAATGGTCTGAACTAAAGACCAGGGTGAAGACAACATGCAGGAGAGTGATGAAAAGATGATGGATTTTTTTTGCCTCAATTCAAAAAGGTTCAGAAAGCCCAGTTACATTCTAGTTGCTGTTTTAGGGACTATGCTTCAAAGATGTCTTTTGACCTCTAGGGGTTCATGGTATTGTAAGGTCAGACAAAAAAGCACACCCAGGATACAACATGTATGGCAAGAATGCCATAGGCATGGGGAGAAGTAAGCTGGTTGTTCCAGTTGGGGATACTGATAAGGGCTACTCAGAGAAGATGTTATCTGTGTTGGGACTTCATGTATTACAGGAACACTCCCAAATAAAAATGCAAGGGAGTGTTACGGATTCTGGCAAGAGCAGATGTCAGGTTTCTGTTGGGCGATCTCTCTCCCTTGCCTAGATCAGGGACTTTGACTTGGACAGAATTTGGAACACAATAGGGTACAGTTTGTGGACAAATGGACGGAGCAGAAGTGGGTTGTGTATTAAAGGCTTATTTTACTGTAAATAATACAGCTTGTCACCCTTCTTGTTATGCTTAGGTTTGTTGCACACCACTTTTTCTGTTGGGCATGGTGATGACAAGTGAACCATGACCTAGATGCTTCACACCCAGAAGAAGGGTGGTGGAGCAGTAAGGGACTTGGAGAAACCACACGTGGTTCGGCAGGAGGAACAGAGTGTATTTTGCAGCCTACCCATCTTGGAGTCTAAAGCTGTGTGGGATGCCATCATGGAGCCCCAGTGGAGATGAGGGAATTAAAAACTAGGCTGAGAGTGTCCCTGCTCTCAGGAGCAAGGATGGCCATGCAGTTTAAATGATAATTGTCAAGTGGATAGTGGCTTTGTTAAAGCTTATTGAGAACTGTAGTGTGAGATGTGTGAGAAGGGAAATGACCCAGTTTTTCAGATGAAGAAATAGCCGGAACAAATGACTTGAACTTTTTCTGTTAAATCCATACATCAGCCTGTTTGTGCTGACCACAGAGCAAAAAGAGTAGTGTTAGAGTGATGTGATATATGACATGGGGGAAAAGACTGTGCATGTGTAAAGTGAGTTAAAAACCTTGAGGTGAGATTATCCTGGCGTATCCAGGTGAGGATAGTGCAATCAAAATGGATCTTAAAAGTAGAACAAATAGATAGAATATTCAGAAGAAAATGAGCATGAAGAATGGTGAGAAGATGTGTTATTGCTGACTTTGAAAATGAGAGAAGGAAGCCAGGAATCAAGGACTATGTGTGGACTCTATGCCATGTTGGGGTTGGGGGAAGAAACAGGTCAGCATTTTTTAATGATTTATTTATTTGTTTAATTGAATGGCAGACTTACAGAGAGAGAAAGGTCTTCCATCTGTTGGTTCACTCCCCGACTGGCTGCAATGGCGGGAGCTGCGCCGATCTGAAGCCAGGAGCTTCTTCCGAGTCTCCCACGCAGTTACAGGGGCCTAAGGACTTGGGCCATCCTCTACTGCTTTCTCAGGCCACAGCAGAGAGCTGGATCAGCAATGGGGCAACAGGGACTCGAACTGGCACGCATATGGGATGCCGGCACTGCAGGTGGCAGCTTTCCCCGCTATGCCACAGTGCTGGCCCCCAAACAAGTCAGCATTTGACCTACCATTCAAATTACCAGTTGGGATTTCCACATCCCCTATCTGGTGCCTGGGTTGAAATCCTGGCTTCTCTTCCTGTTCCAACTTCCAGATAATGGGTACTATGAGACAGCAGGTAATGGCTCAAGTGGGTGGGTTCTTGCCATACTTACGGGAGACCTAGACCAAGTTCTTGAATTTTGCCTTTGGCTTGCCCAGTCCAGGCTGTTGCAGGCCTTTGGGGACTGAATCAAAGGATGTCAGACTGTCTTTGTATCTCAAAGCAAAGTCAGACTTCATAGTAGTTCCTCCAAAAAGGAATGTAGCCTTATTATACATGCCAGTACACTGATTTTAGACTAGGGAGACCCATATCCGACTTCTAACCTACAGAACTGTAAGACAACAAATTTATGTTATTTTAAGCCACTATATATATTTTTTTTTGGAGTTTGTTGGATTGGCCATAGGAAACACAGTTGACTTGATGAGCATTGAATTCTGGGTTTGTCTGTTAGATTGTGGTGTTAATGAACATTTCGTCTCTCCTGTAATTTGGCTCTGGAGTCCTGAGTGGTACAGTGTTTAGGTAGTGTTTTGAGATTTATTGTAGTGCATGCAGTCATTCCAACTTGCAGTGTCTGATTGCTGTACACTTAGAGAAGATAAACTTTATAACTGCATACAGGCGGTGGCAACTTAATCCCTCCATTATTATGATCCTTATTGATGTACCTTAGTGGTTTAATTGATTTCCTCTATCAATGATTGCACAAACTGTTTTAAATACCAATGTTAAAATTTCATCCTTCTATATTTTTCTTGAAATCTAACTATTTTATATACAGTTGTTTTAGTGATGCTGAGATGATTCGCACAGTAAAGTCAGGATAAATGCTTAATTCTTTCCCGTTAGTGTAACATTTTCAAAATAAAGAATTGGCACCATGATTATCCTGAATGTGTAAAATTAGTTGTATTCCCCTCTCTAAATTTTATTCATTTATTTACTAATTTAAATTTTATTTGAAAGGCTGAGAGAGGGACTTAGGGGCAAGGGGAGAGGCAGAGAATCATCTTCCATTTGCTGGCTCACTACCCAAATGCCTGGAAGCTGGAACTGGGCAAGGACTTAAAGCAGGGCCCAAGTTCAATCCAGGTTTCCCACATGGGTGGTTGGGACCCAGTTACTTAGGTTACCATCTTCTGCCTCCCAGCATATGCATTAGCAGTAAGCTGGAACTGGGAGCACAGCTGGGACTCAAGCTCAGGCACTCTGATGTGGGACGGCATCCGAACCACCGCATCCAGTTCCTGCTCTTCTCATCCTCTTTCTCATTGAGAAAACACCATCTTGAACTCATAGGCTTTTTTTGATATCAGTATGTTTGGTCATTAGGATTAATTAATAAATTGTGTATTTGCATACTATACTCTTCCACAAGGGGTCTTTTCATGTTCACTTTGTGAGATTTTGACAACACACACAGTTTTCCGCAGCTTCCCCCTTGACAACAATAGGCTATTAAAGCCCTATCCTAGTATATTTCCTTTGCAAAGTGTGTAAACAGTGGTTTCTCAATCACATATTTTAGCATGTATTTTTCATATTGTCTTATTTTATATACATACCCTATTTATTCACCAATTTGTGTAAGTTAGAAATTTAAGTTATTTTTAATTATTTTGTATCTTCTAAAGTGGAAGGACATTGAAATTAAACAGCTTGGGGCCGGCGCTGTGGTGCAGTGGGTTAACACCCTGGCCTGAAGCACCAGCATCCCATTTGGGTTCTGGTTTGAGATCCAGATGCTCCACTTCCGATCCAGCTCTCTGCTGTGGCCTGGGAAGGCAGTAGAGGATGGCCCAAGTCCTTGGGCCTCTGCACCCACGTGGGAGACCCGCAAGAAGCTCCTGGCTCCTGGCTTCGGATTGGCACAGCTCTGGCCGTTGTGGCCATCTGGGGAATGAACCAACAGATGGAAGACCTCTCTCTCTCTCTCTCTCTCTCTCTCTCTCTCTCTCTCTCTCTGCCTCTCCTCTCTCTGTGCAACTCTTTGAAATAAATAAATAAATAAATCTCTTTATTTATTTGAGATGTAGAGTTAGACAGTGAAAGGGAGAGACAGATAAAAAGGTCTTCACCCCTTGGTTCATTTCCAAAGTGGCCACTACAGCTGGCGTGCTGCGCCAATTAGAAGCCAGGAGCCAGGTGCTTCTTCCTGGTCTCCCATGCGGGTGCATGGGCCCAAGTACTTGGGCCATCCTCCACTGCCCTCCCGGGCCACAGCAGAGAGCTGGACTGGAAGAGGAACAACCGGGACTAGAATCCGGTGCTCATATGGGATGCCAGCGCCACAGGAGGAGAATTAACCAAGTGAGCCATGGCGCCTGCCAATAAGTCTTTTAAAAACAGCTTGTGATTACATGTTAACATTTTTTCCAGGATATTAATGTTTTCATAAAGCAGCCATATTCAGATAACATAACCACATTTTTAAGGGACTTTTTATGTGACATTATTGTGTTAGGCATTACAGAGATAAAAGTAAATAGCAGAGCCTTTGCTCTTAAGAATCAAACACTGCAGTTTGAATGATAAAAGGACAACATAATGGTTGAATGCAAGCAGTAAATATACTAATACACAGGATGTATCCATTTTAAAGTTTCTTGACTGCCTGTACAAAATGTACCACTCCCCAAAATTGAAATAGAGGAAGTTATAGCCAGTAAAACATTTTTTTATGATTCTTCGCAGTTAGACAGTGGCAAAAAGCATTGTCAAAGAAAGTTCACTGCACCAGGTCAGAGAGTGAAGGAAGATTTATCCAAGACTTTCGCAGTAAGGGGAAGGGATTGAACGGCGATGAAACGAAGGGCTACACAGGTTGTAAGAGTTGAGGTGAAGTGGTGTTACAGGTAAAACAGTGGCAGAGAAAGCATTATTACCCCAGTTCTTTGTCTCACATAGAAGAATTTCCAAGTGGACAAGGCAAAGAGAAAGCAAGGTGTGTTTAAAAGCAAGATTTATTAGAGTCTGAGACCTCCAACCAGAATGGCTTAGAGGGGTGTTCCAGGAGACACACAACCTGAAGGGACTGTTGGTACTGGGGTTTTCAAGCACAGTTTTGGGGAAGCAAAAAACTGAGAATCAGGTTGACATTGTTACAAACCTACCAAAAGAATGGCTCTGTAATTGCTAAGGGGTAGGATAGGTAACTTGTTTTTACAGTAAACTGTGAGCTCAGAGTGGAATCCTCACTCCGTTGGTGTCTCATGGTAAAACTGGAGATTCCTGAGGTAGTAGGGCAGGTACTGTCAATCTTGCTAAAGGTAACTTGTGGGCAAAGAAAGCATTTTGAACCCTCAGTTTGCACTAGGATCACCCTGATTGCCTTTTAATCCAGGGGGATGAGTCTTTGACAGCTTGTTTGGCTTCTTGGCTTTACTCAAAGGAAAAGTAAACTTTGTGGTATCTTGTATGAAAGGCCGCCACAAAACACACCAAATGCCAGAGTAAAGGGGAAGGTTTATTGTTGGATAGGGGAAACCCTACAGGCTGAAGAGAAGGGTGAAAAGGAGATGGGATCCGGAGCGCATGTGCGGGGAAGCAGGTCTTGCTCTAGGCTTGCAGGGGGGTAGCGAAGTGGGTCCAATGAATCCCGATAGGGTAAGCTGGTCTGTGCTTAGGACCAAAGCTTACTGTGCAAGATGGATACTGGGTCAGGGCCAAGATAGCAACTGGGGCTTGAGCTGGGACCCCAGATAACATGGCACCATTTTACTAATGTTGTAGACAGCCAGAAGCAAGGTGCCTATGCAGTTAGGTTCTCAACCTTTGAAAGAAATGGGAAGATACAGTTCTTACCTTCTGAGACAATTAACTTGCAAAAAGATGGCTCTTGGGTACTTGAGAAAGACATGCCCTTGTGTGAAAAGTGGCAGGAGGCTGTGAAAGATATCTATACACATTTTAAAAGGGCAGAGAAATAATTTAAATGACTGATTTATGAAGTGTTTTAAAATAATGGAGGTCAGGGTCCTGTAGTAGGATAGAGATCTGTGGGTTTAATCAAGTGAATATTATGGTCACCTTGATATTTCATAACAAAAATTTCATGAAATTGTTTACCAATCAGTTGAAAAATTACAAAGAAATCTCATTACAACCATCTCTTCAATCATAGCAACCTTTCCATCAATATCCTGGATGATCTGTCTTTGCTCATAATCCAGTATGCTAAAAATCTGAAGACAAAAAGAAAATGCAGTACAAACTAATTGGAGATTGAAAAATTTTAGGCAGTTAATGAAAGAGGTATTAACCTCAAGTTACAAAGCCCCTGACAAAATTACAGCAGGACTAGGCCAATTAACAACTGAAAAAGAAAATCTGTAAAAGCATTGACATAATTGGGCTTCAACAGAGAGTAATTTGAATATCAACGGATGAAGGAAGAGTTGTTGAAAATTTAGCAAAAGTGATCAACCAAAACATAATGAGGATAAAGTGAAATGCAGAGTTAATAATGTAGATTTATGCTATCACAGAAGTTATTAGAAAAAATAACTGCTATCAAGAATGATGATTTTTAAAAGCTTTAAAGAATTATAATCAATGTAAAATAAGCCTATTTTCCTAACATTAGTTTGATTTTTAAAGATAAAAACCTAATGAATTTTTTTGTTCCTTAGAGTACTTCAAAGAATTCATGGTAAATGAAATCAAAAGATTAGTTGAATTTGGTACAAATTTTGAAATCCATGCATGGCAAAGGTTTTCAAAAAGTACAGGTGTATAAAAATTGGCACCAATTCTTTTTTAATAGAGAACGTTTTTATTACTATAAAGAGAACAAATTTCACATATTTCTTAGCTACAGGTCTAAGAAGGTAACTACATTTCTCTCCCTCCCTGTTTCTCTCCTTCAATTATGTGCTGATTTTGCCTTAGAGAAACCCATTCTTTATCATTGTATTGTATTTGGTTATGGACTATGTTAAATGACCAGACATTTAGAGAAAACATTGTTGCAAACACTCAAATGTTAAATGTCTATCACCAAAGTTTAATAAATGATACTTTCTTTACTCTTGGAAGCTAAGAGTTAATGTTAAGACTTCTACTCTGAACTCACCTAGATGGGGTAACACTCTGTGAACTGGATGAAAGCTATGGATTCCCTTTCAGGAAAATTTGCATGTGTACAAAAATTACATATTCGATATTAGAATGTTTATGGATTCTGCAAAGTCCAAGTTAAGAATGCCTGCTAATCAGAGGTTGTCTGGATTGTCCACCGTGAATGGAATTCACATTCCACTGGTATAAAAAATGAGTCCATAATATCACAAGACAGCAAAGCATTTAAAATATCAAGACAAACATTATGGAGTTTCAAAATAAGTGGAGTAACTTAAAAGCACTGAATAATTACAGAGGTTGAAATAAATAATTGGCACTAAAGTAAAGTCAAAAATGTTTTTCCATTAGACTGAGACAGTGACTAATATGTGTGTATGAGTTATTTCAGGTTGCTTTGATACAATATGGAGAGGGGAAGAGATAATGTAAGACACTGCATTTTTTGGAGCATGCTTGGCCATTTAGTTCATCATATTTAGTCACTGTGGGGACCACAAAACAAAGTGAATAGATATTTTTATATGATGTCTTTCAAGTTTTTTTGATAGTATTTAATAGGATTTTTTTATTTCCAAAAAAGTTTGCTGGGATTGCTGAATTTACCTTTCTAACTATGACTTTATTATTTTATAATGAAAGCTAATTTAAAAGCAGGGGAGAATATGCTCAAATTCTCTTAATACACAAATTGTTGAATGGTCGAACATGGCCTAAGTTTTTGATACACAAAATGAGTTCAGGTGCAATAGAGTCATTGTAAAACTCCCTATCCCTGGATCTCCAAATTTACTTCAATGTAAACGGAAGATGGTGTTTATTAAAGGACAAGGAATACATGTGTGCTGCTTTGAAGCTTACGTACATAATACAGAAAGTAAGCAGTGTCTTGAACAATTGTTGAGGACATTCATCAATTTTTTTTTTTTCTCATGGAAAAGTATTTTATCACTAAAATTGGTAAGAATTATTGTTGCTGAAATCTGTTTTATTATTCTTAAGTTTTCTACATCCTTTAATTTCCTGTGGTGCCCACTCTGTCCTTGATATGCTGCTAGTTTGGGCACAAGGTGGTGTGTTAGCTAACCAAGTCGTCATCAGAACTCGGCTACTGCTCTGTATTTGCATGAAGGATGAGCTATGATGTATGTCTTTACAGTCAAATTTCTGGGTCTCAGTTCCCACATTAAGCCCATCTAAACCTAACAAGCATTGCAGAGGTCCACCTCCTAAAACTATTCCATTAGGGGTTAGAGTTGCAACACATAACTTTTGAGAAGACACCAAGATGCAGTTGCAAGTAACTTTGTGCATTTCCTAAAGCTGCTTAGTCTTAATTCTCTCCAAGGATTCATGTCAAATTTACAGACTTTGTTCAGAATCTGATACTTTCTAATTTTTCTATAGTTAAGGCAGCCAAACTGTGTTCTACACTCCCCTTCCCATATCCAATGCTCTGTCTAGTCTTAACTACTGAAGTTCTAGCAGTCTTCAGTCTTTTTAAGAGTCAGCCCAGGTTGCTGTAGCAAAATACCACAGGTTATTTTCTTGGATTAAAGAACAGAAATTTATTTTCTCACTGTTTGAGAGGCTGGGAGTCAGAAATCAGGGTGCTAATAGGATTAGTTTCTCCTGGGTCCTCTGAACTTGGCTTACAGGTAGTTTCTTCTCAATGTGTCCTCACATGACTTTCTCTCTCTACATGCACCTACCCTTGTAGTCTTCTCTTAAAAGGACATTAGTATTAATAAATTAGGATCCCATGCATATAATCTATTTTAAACTTAATTACCATTTTAAATTCCCCAAATCCAAATACATTCACTAAATAGTGGGGGTGCAATTTAGGACTTCAATCTAGGAATTTTTATGGTACACAATTAAGTACACACCACTTCAAAACTGTATGATGCTTCATGGTACTTGTTCCTAATGTGTATTTACAAACATTTACTTAATTATTTCAGTGGCAGAGAGACCAATATGGGAGAGAGCAAGGAACAAAGCGAGGGAGGGAGAGATCCCATCTGTTTATTCACACCCAAGATGTCTGAGAGAGGGAGAGGGAGAGAGAGAGAGAGAGATCTCACTTGCCTGTTCACATCCCAGATGTCAGAGAGAGATCCCATCTGTCTGTTCACACCTCAGATGTCTGAAACTGCCAAGCCTGGGCAAGGCAAGATCCAGAAGCTTGGAGTCAGGTACTCAATCCAGGTCTCATACTAAGGGCAGGGACACAGTTACTTGAGGCTTCATTTGATAGACCTTAGTGTGTAAATTAGCAGGAAGTTGGAATCAGAAGCAAAGCCAAGGCTCAAACCCAGGCATTCCAATATGGAGGCTGAATGTTCCAGTGTTTGGCTTGGTAGGCCAAATGATTGCCCCTAACATTGTTAAGTCTTAATTAGAAACATTATTTCCTGGAACAAAATACTTTCTAACTAGTTAATATGGTTTAATGATTTTTTTATCTTTTTAAAATTTATTTATTTGACACATAGCATTAGACAGTGAGAGAGACAGAGAGGAAAGTCTTCATTCCATTGGTTCACCACCCAAATGGCCACCATGGCTGGCGTGCTGTGCTGATCCTAAGCCAGGAGCCAGGTGCTTCTTCCTGGTCTTCCATGCGAGTGCAGGAGCCTTGGGCCATCCTCCACTGCCCTTCCGGGCCACAGCAGAGAGCTGGACTGGAAGAAGAGCAACTGGGACCAGAACCAGTGCCCACATGGGATGCCGGCGCCACAGGAGGAGGATTAACAAAGTGAGCCACGGTGTCAGCCCTGTTTTTTATTCTTATAATTAAATATTTGCATTAATATGAAGGAAAATTTTCATGTATTTCATAGATACCATTCTAAGAAGGCAACCATACTTCCATCCCTCCTCTCTTCCTCACTCCTTCCCTCAATCTCCCCACTTCCTTTATTTTTTTCTCTGAATTTTGTAATACACTTTAAATTCACTTTATAATCACAGGCTTAAGGCACCACAAAGCATAATGTTCAGTAAGTAAAAAGTAGAAATACCATGGTTCCACTGTTCCACAGGAGTAGAGATAAGGGCTAAAAATAATCATATAATGTGAGTTCCATTCTTACACACATTTTTGTATTCTGGATTAACTACCACATATCATAGAAAACATTTGTCTTTTGGGACTAGGTTATTTCACTAAGCATAATGGTATGCATTAGCAATCATTCTGTTGCAAAAAAAAAAGATTTTTTTTTTATGAATGAGTAGTATCCCATAATGCATATATTCCACGTTTTCTTTATCCAATCATCAATTGATTGACATCTGGGTTGACTCCGTATCTAAGCTATTGGAAATTGAGCTGCAATAAATGTTGGGGTACAAGTAACTCTTTAAAATGCTGATTTAATTTCTTTAGGATAAATTCCCAGGAATGGGTTGGTTGGATCATATGGTAGATGTATTTTCAGATTTCTGAGATATGTATGTATATATATATGTGTGTGTGTGTGTGTGTGTGTGTGTGTGTGTGTGTATTTTTTTCTGTATGGGGAGGCAAGGTGAAACGTCACTTGGTGAGGTGAAACTTCAAGGTGTTTTTTTTTTTCCATATCCCTGATGGAGAGTGATCCTAAGCATCTTTCATGTGTTTGTTGGCCTTTTGTATTTCATCCCCTGTCCCTTGCCCATTTCTTATTTGGATTCTTTGTTTTGTGGTTGTTCACTTTGAGCTCTTTTTAGATTCTATAAGTTAATATTTTTAGATACACAGTTTGCAAAATTTTTCTACAATTCTGTTAGTTGCCTCTTTACTTTCTTGAGTGCTTCCTTTGCTGTGCAGAAGTTTCTTAGCTTGATGTAATCCCATTGGTCTATATTGGCTTTCATTGCCTGTGCTTCTGGGATATTTTCCAAGATGTTGCCTTTGCTAATGTTTTGAAGAGTTTCTCTTAAGTTTCCCTTTAGGAATATGACAGTGTCGTGTCATAGATTTGGAACCTTGATTTATTTTGAGTTGATTGTTGTAATAGGTGTAATGTAGGGATCTTGTTTCATACTTCTGCATGTAGAGATCCAATTTTCCCAGTACCACTTGTTGAAAAGACTACTTTCTACAAGGATTGATGTTAGCTCATTTGTCAAAGATTATTTAGTAGTATATGCATGGATTAATTTTTGGTGTTCCTATTCTATTCCATTGGTCTACACGTCTGTCTTTGTGCCAGTACAAGGTTTTTTGATTATAACTGTCCTGTAGTATGTCTTGATTTCTGGTATTGTGTTACCTCAGGCTTTGGTTTTGTTGCTTAAGATTACTTTTATTGTTTAAGATTACTTTAGATTACTTTTAATTGTGAATTTCCAGAAAAGTTTTAACATTGTTTTTCTAAATCTGTGAAGAATGTTGCTGGTGTTTCGATTGGGATTGCATTGAATCTGTAGATTGCATTGGGTAGTATGGGCTTTTAGATGATAGTAATTCTTTGAATTCTTTGAATGAGCATAGCAGATTTCTACATTTCTTTGTGTCTTCTTCTATTTCCTTATTAATGTTTGAAATTTTCATTGTTTTTTTTTTTTACTTTCATTTAATAAATGTAAATTTCCAAAGTACAGCTTTTGGATTACAGTGGCTATTCCCCCCACATAACTTCCCTCTCACCCACAACCCTCCCATCTCCTGCTCCCTCTCCCATCCCATTCACATCAAGATTCATTTTCAATTATCTTTATATACAGAAGATCAATTTAGTATATACTAAGTAAATATTTCAGTAGTTTGTACCCACACAGAAACACAAAGTGTAAAGAGTTTGAGTACTAGTTATAGCATTAATTCACATTGTAAAACACATTAAAGACAGAGATCCCACATGGGGAGTAAGTGCACAGTGACTCCTGTTGTTGACTTAACAATTAACACTCTTACAGATGGCGTCAGTAATCACCCGAGGCTCTTGTCATGAGCTGCCAAGGCTATGGAGCCTTTTGAGTTCTCCAACTCTGATCTTATTTAGAAAAGGTCATAGTCAGAGTGGAAGTTCTCTGCTCCCTTCAGAGAAATATACCTCCTCCTCCTTTGATGTGTGTGTTTTTTTTTTTGTTTTTTTTTTTTTTTTTTTTTGCCAGAGTGTCTTGGCTTTCCCTAAAATACTCTCATGGGCATTTCAGCCGGATCCACATGCCTTAAGGGCTGATTCTGAGGCCAGAGTGCTGTTTAGGACATCTGCCAGTCTATGAGTCTGCTGTGTATCCCATTTCCCATGTTAGATCATTCTCTCCCTTTTTGATTCTATCAGTTAGTATTAGCAGACACTAGTCTTGTTTGTATGATCCCTTTGACTCTTAGACCTATCAGTGTGATCAATTATGAACAGAAATTGATCACTTGGACTAGTGAGATTGCATTGGTACATGCCATCTTGATGGGATTGTATTGGGATTCCCTGGCACGATTCTAACTCCACCATCTGGGGCAAGTCCGATTGAGCATGTCCCAAATTGTACATCTCCTCCCTCTCTTATTCCCACTCTTATATTTAACAGGAATCACTTTTCAGTTAAATTTAAACACCTAAGAATAATTGTGTGTTAAAGAGTTCAACCGATGGTATTAAGTAGATATTTTACACCCTTGGTTAAATTTATTCCAGCATATTTTAATTTTTTGTAGTTATTGTGAATAGGATGGATCTTACAAGGTCTTTTCAGCCATGGCACTTTCTGTGTATACAAAGGCTGGTAATTTTTGTGTGTTGATTTTATATCCTGCTACTTGACCAAACTCTTTGAGTTCCAACAGTTTCTTAATGGAGTCTTTTGGTTCCTCTATATAAAGAATCATGTCATCTGCAAATAGGGATAATTTGACTTCCTTCTTTCCAAATTGTATTCCTTTGACTTATTTTTCTTACCTAATGGCTATGGCTAAAACTTCCAGAACTATATTGAAAAGAGAAAGAGAAAATGGGCCTCCTTTTCTGGTTCTGGATCTCAGTGGAAATACTTCCAACTTTCCCTAATTCAGGAATATTCTGGCTGTGGGTTTGTTATAGGTGGGCTTGATTGTGTTGAGATATGTTAATTCTATACCCATTTTGCTTAAGTTTTTATGATGAAATGCTGTATTTCATCAAAAGCTTTCTCTGCATCTGTAGAGATATTCATGTGGTTTTTATTTATGAATTTATTAATGTAAAATATTACATTTATTGATTTGCATATATTGAATCATCCCTTCAACCCTGGAATCAATTCCACTTAGTACAGGTGAATGATATTTTTGAAGTGTTTTCGGGTTTGATGAACTAGCATTTTGTTGAGGATTTTTTTTTTTATTGACAGGCAGAGTGGACAGTGAGAGAGAGAGAGAAAGGTCTTCCTTTTGCCGTTGGTTCACCCTCCAATGGCTGCCACGGCCAGTACACTGTGGCCGGCGCACCGCGCTGATCCAATGGCAGGAGCCAGGTACTTCTCCTGGTCTCCCATGGGGTGCAGGGTCCAAGTACTTAGGCCATCCTCCGCTGCACTCCCTGGCCACAGCAGAGAGCTGGCCTGGAAGAGGGGCAACCGGGACAGAATCTGGCGCCCCGACCCGGACTAGAACCCGGTGTGCCGGCGCCACAAGGCGGAGGATTAGCCTAGTGAGCCGCGGCGCCTGCTGTTGAGGATTTTTACATCTATGTTCATCAGAGATATTGGTCTATAGTTGTCTTTCTGTGCTGTATATTTTATGGTTTTGGAGTTAAGGTGATGCTGGCCTCATGGGAGTAGTTAGGGAGGACTCCCTTTCTGTTGATTTGAATAATTTAGGAAAAAAATTGGATTAATTCTTCATTAAAAGTTTGGTATAATTCAGCAGTGAGACCATCCAGTCTTGGGCTTTTCTTATTTGGGATTGTCTTTATCACTGAAGCAATTTGTCTATTGGGGTTTTCTATGTCTGCATGCCTCAGTTTTGGTAAATTGTATTTGCCTAGAAATCTTTCCATTTCTTCTAGATTTTCCAATTTGTTGGCTTATAATTTGTAATAATTCCTTATGATTCCTTTTATTTCAGTGGCATCATTTGTAACAACTTTTCACCTCTGGTTTCATTACTTTGGTTATTTTTCCTTTTTTGTGATTAGTCGGGCCAATGGTATATGAATTTTGTTTATTTTTTCAAACAAATTGCTTCTTATTTCACTTATCTTTTGCTTTTTTTTATGCTTCTATCTTGTTCTCTAATTTTTACTGCTTCTTCTCCCCTACTAATTTGGGATTTGGTTTGCTCTTGTTTTCCCAGTTCCTGAAATACATTGTTAGATTATTTGATATCTTCAGTTTCCTAATTGAGCACTAATTGCTATAAACTTTGCTCTTAAGACTGCTTTTGCTGTATCCCATAAGTTGTGATATGTTATATTGCCATCATCATTAGTTTCAAGGAATTGACAAATTTCCCTCTTGATTTCTTTTGTTATGTGCTGTTTATTATAGAGTATGTTGTTAAGTCTCCATGTGTTTGTCTATTTTCTAGAGTTTATTAATTTCCAGCTCCCTTCCATTGTGGTCAGAAAACATACATAGTATGATTTCAATTTTGACTTTGTTGAGACTTATTTTGTGTGCTAGAGAATGTCCTATGAACTGATGAAAATAATACATATTCTGAGGCTGTGGCGTGAAATGTTCTGTAGAGATCCATTAGATCCATTTTAGTTGACAACATGCTTTGGCTCTGTTCTTTCTTCATTGATTTTTTTGCCAAGTTGATGTGTCCATGGATCAGAGTGAGGTGTCGAATTCTACCATTAAGATTGTGTTGGATCATATGTCCCCTTTTAGATATATTAAGATTTGGTTTAAGTAAGTGAGTACTCCAATACTGGGTGCGTATATATTCACTATCATCATGTCTTTGTATTTATTTGATGCCATAATCATTATATAATGACCTTCTTTGTCTATTTTAACAGTTTTTGTCTTAAAGTGTATTTTGTCTGATATTAGGATAGCTACAGCTGCTAACTTTTTTTTTTTTTTTTTTTTTTTTGACAGGCAGAGTGGACAGTGAGAGAGAGAGAGACAGAGAGAAAGGTCTTCCTTTGCCAGTGGTTCACCCTCCAATGGCCGCTGCGGCTGGCGTGCTGCGGCCAGCACACCATGCTGATCTGATGGCAGGAGCCAGATACTTATCCTGGTCTCCCATGGGGTGCATGGCCCAAGTACTTGGGCCATCCCCAACTGCACTCCCTGGCCACAGCAGAGAGCTGGCCTGGAAGAGGGGCAACCGGCACAGAATCCGGCGCCCTGACCGGGACTAGAACCTGGTGTGCTGGCGCCGCAAGGCGGAGGATTAGCCTAGTGAGCCACGGCGCCAGCGCTAACTTTTTATTTACATTTGCATGGAATATTTTTCCATCTTTTCACTCTCATCTATGTGTCTTTGTTGGTGAGGTATATTTCTTGTATGCAACATATAGATAGTTCTTGCTTTTTAATCATTTCATCCAGTCTGTATCTTTCAGTTGGAGAGTTTAGCTTTTTGCATTCTGTGTGATTACTATTGATGACTTTGTTTTGCCAATTTTCCATAAATGTTCTTTTTTTGTTTTGGATCTCCTTTGTAGTATATTAGGATGTTTTCTGCCTTCACATTGTTCGATGATGCTGGTTATCTTTGTCTCTGTGTGTATTATATCCTTAAGTTTGATTTTTAGGACTGGCTGGGGGGGGGGGTGAAAAATTCTGTCAGTTCCTGTTTGCTTTTGGAGGTATATATTTCACCCTAAATTACAAATGAGAGCTTCACTGGTTACAGAATTCTAGGCACTTTTTTCTTTAAGGACTTGAACTTTATCTTGCCATTCTCTCCTCAACTTTAGGATTTCTGATGAAAAATTTATGGTCAATCTAGTTGGAAATCATTTAAAGTTAATCTGGCATTTCTCTCTTGTACATTTTAGGATCTTTGCTTTGTGTTTTACTTTTCTAAGTTCATAAATTGTGGTGAAGATCTTCTCTGATCATGTTGATTAGTTTTATGTACTTCCTATACTTGGACGTTCATATCTGACCAAATTAGGCAAATTTTATGCTGTTATTTCACTGAGTAAATTTTTTAAGTCTTCTTATTTTTTCATTCCTTCAGGGATGGCTGACCCATATATATTTTGTCATTTGATGGTATCCCATAGATCCTGAATGCATTTTGCTTTTAATTTTTTTGAGTATTTTTTTTTCTTTTTTTTTTCCTGAGGTATTTCAAACCTTGTTTTACAGCTCCAGTATTATTTTTGTCACCTTCACTGGGTTGGTTGTTCAGTTTCCACTATATTTTTTATTTGATACATTGAATTCTTCATTTCTAGTATTTCGGTTTCATTTTTCTTTCATATTTTCTGGCTAAATTTTTCTTCCATGTCATTCACAGACTTCTTTAATTCATATAATTGCTTTCTTTGTTTTTGTGTAACCTTAAAATCATTATTTTGAATTATTTTTCAGGCATTTAATCTTCATCTTCACATTCTAATATTGCAAGTTTGTTGTGTTCCTTTCAGGGAGTCATATTGTCTTCCTTATTCATTTTTCTTGTATTTCTATGCTAATTTTTATGCATTTAGAGAAACATTTGTTGATATCTCCTCTGAAGTCTTTGTTCTTGGAATTGTGCCTCTAGGCATAGTGGGATGCCTGCACATTCAGGGAATATCCATAGATGTGTGCTGGGTGGGACCAAGGAGCTCTGGCAAGCATGTGTGGGTGTTGCAGAAGTCCTCGGTAACAACCAAATACTGGGTTGTAGGTCTTCTCTGTAGTCAGTCAGGGAGAGGGGATGATTGCCCTGGCTGGAATGACCTCTGCCCTTCGCCATGCCCAGGTGAAGCTCTGTGTCTGCACTCCCTATTTGCACAGGCATGTAAACTGTAGAAGCTACATGCTCTGTAGAGTGAACCTGGAGCCCTCTGCAGTGTCCATTCCCAGCACTCATGGATTTTTGAGCAGTTTGTGGAGTTGAGCTTAGTAATTGTCCCAAGACACAGCCACACACTAGACCCTTGTCAATTTCCCTGCCTGTCACACAGTCAGAGGATTCGCACAGTGGCAGCGTACCGGGATCCTCTCTGCCCTGTGAGCCTCCCTTTCTGATGGGGTTAGCTACCTCTTCCCTGAGCTGGGCACCCTGATGGGGGGGAGCGAGGGAAGCATTGTGCCCTCTGTTACAGAATGACGTGGTCATCCTGCCTCCTCCCAGCTCGTCCTCCCAGACTCAGTATTGGGGACCGTGAGCCCCTTCCCCAGACAGAATCTCCAGGGGAGCGCAGGCTTCTGCCCGCCCCTCCTGCCGCACTTGGGGAAGATGGCTCCTGCCAGCTGCTGGCGGGGGTAGGTGGCGGTCTCCCACGGCTGCTGAATGCCTACAATCCTTGCTGCTCCTTGGAGTCTCGTCATTCTATAGACTTTCCTCCAGCCATCTCCCAGGAGTGCTGGCCCTCCCCACCCCCCGGGCTTTCTGGCATTTTCCTGTGATTGAGATCAGCATGTCTTTTCACTAACCAGGCATCTTGGAATCTCCCTGTATTTTTTTTTCCAAAGAGTGAAAAATCACCTTGCTAGTATCTACCTTAGATACTATCAGCTCACATGGGGCCTTCCTAAGATTCCTTCTGCTTTGAAAAAATGTATATAAAGAGGTTAAAGCATAATATAGGTCCTTCAGAACATGGTGCAGTTGAAATGAGTGAAGCTTCGGAAACAGCACTTGAGACAGATTGCATCAAAAGGAACTGCAAGAACTGTCCTGCATTGGGCTGTGGCAGCGGCAAGGTGACAGTGTGTCTGAGTGGCCTGTTTAGACCTCATTTCCGAAGGCAGGTGCACTCCAGCCGAAGCTTGAATGAACAGCAGTCATTGGGGTGATGAGTGAGTGAAGTGAGGGTCACGAGCTGACAGCAAAACAGAGCTCTTAGGGGGAGAAAAGAGATGGAGTGACTCCATCCGTGTTTTATTTGGTCAAGTGATTTCCTGAGATCTCTGGGATCTCCGTCTAAATGATTTGCTTGTTGCAGCATTTTCATGTTTTGACCTACTCGTTCCCTCCAGAGACTATAAATTTGCTTTTCTGGCCTGCTCTATAACTTTGCATGCAACAACATAAATAATCTAATTCCCTGGACTTCTAAATGCAAGAAATTGGTGTTATAAGTAATTTTCTTTTTAGGATTTTCATGTTGCAGTGAATTTTAAAAATGACAGATATGGACCAAGGGATTGATATGTTTAACAACTCAATGGCTGATTTAAATTTTTAGAGAATAAAAGCCAGACACTTCATGTCTGCAAAGCCCCTGGTGAGCCCAGTCCTGTTGCTTTCCCACCCTCAGATCTGGCTTGCTCTGTCTCTTGCTCTCTGCAGTCCCATCAACTTCCTCCCTGTCTCATGAAAGCATTTGTTACTTTCAGTTCCATTGTCAAGTGTATTCGTTTTCTTTGTGAATAGCCCCATATTCTTCATTAGAACTTCAGTTCCGTCTGTGTCGTCGGAGGCCGTATCCTCAGCCCAAGCAGAGTACCTGGTACACAGTGACTATGATAGCCAATTATTTTTGCATGACTAAATGTGATGCAAATTAAAATGCAGTTATTTGTTATGGAGGCAAAATGGAATGCTAAGTGTATCACACAGGAAAATAAAACCAGTGAACATTTTCAGGTTTGACTTTTTGCTTTTGTGTGATCATGCTAATTTTACTGGTTTTGTTTGCATCAGTCTATCTTCATTTTAATAGAGTAGGTCCTAATGATAATCCATGAGCACATGTATTCACTGGATTTGTGTTGGTCTTGTTTTCTCTGCCTCCTATACATAGCTTCATTTTTATTAAATCCTGAGGGATGCAATATAGATAGAAGAGGAATAGCAAGGAATAAAAGAGGAAGAGGAGGAGGAGGATCAAACTCACTTTGTTACTCTCTGTATTTCAGACCATGCCAGTCCCTTTTCTCTGTCTTGATAACCCGAGTGAGGAGTGAGCGCTGAACTCGGTTCCCCTTAATGCTAACAGACTTCGCTGTGTGTGAGGCACAAGGGGGATAAAAAAGAAAAGGAATGGATTCGCAGAGGAGCAGAGGAGCTTTGTTTCTTTCCCAAATTCTAATGCGTGATTTCCCTTTGTTCTAGGAGAGTGAAACATTGTTTTTATTTATAAAATTGTTTTTAAGGTATGCTCTCCACAAGTTGTATTAATCTTCTACATGCAACACACCTTTTCATAGCAACTGATGCTTAAGGGCACAGCAGTAAGCAAATGACTCGAAGTTCTCCCTACGGGGTTGCTTCTGGTTACTGTAACTACAGGCAAAGGACCAGACAGCACAGCAAGGGCCGGACACGCTTGGCAGAAACAACCGCTCAAAGATAAAAACTATCAAAGTGCATTTCCATATTAGAGAAGGCCGTTGAGCTAATGATTGCAGCAGATGCCACTTTGTTGATACACACTTCATGCTCATCCTTAAAAACATCGGCTCATTAGTCAGAGGAATCTGCTCTGATAGTGCTTCAAATTACAAATGTCTTCAGGAGTGTGGTCCATCCTGGCTTCCTGATAGCATGCGTCTCAAGAGGACTCCACTGACCCTGACTGTGGGGAAGCCTCATTGCCACCTGCGACGCAGATCATTGCTCTGAAAACCCTTTCCCTTCTACGGGACACCATCCACACAGCCACGATGCTAGAAGATTCCTCTTTCGTCTGGTGCTGTAGAGGGAGCTAAACCTGAATAAAGAAATTGACACTCACTTTACTCTCCAAGCAGACCAGTGGTGGTAAAAAGCATTTTTATGGTTTACAAAGGGCTTCTCAGATGCACTATTTTGGCCATTCTTCTAAACAGCAAGCACTGTGAGTTAGATACAAGCCATGGGTGCAGGGTCAATGTTCAAGTTCATGGAAAATGAAATTGAAAGATGAGTTTATTTTTGTTGGGACTTGAGGACTTGAGGTATGGCTGTGCTGCGGCTTCCTGCCATAACTTGGGACAGCAGAAATTCTCACTCACTTTTACCCAGAAGGGCTCTCTTTTTTCTCACCACTACTGTTTATTTCCCATGATGTGGAAAGAGTTTATACTTATGTTGAAAAATCCTCCCTCCCATTCTTCTCTTTTTCCTGCCTTTAAGTTAGCCAGGGAGTCGAGTTTGGATGACTGCACTCGATCTCACTCATTGGCTCGTGGGAAGCCCTCTGGGATTGTGTCTGGCCCAACTATTCTGTCAATCTTTAAATGTTGAAAAATCGAGCTTTTGATTTCAACTGCTTCGCCTGCTCCAAAACAACCTATAATTTTAATTTTTACAGTTAAATAAGCTGCAATATTCTTACAGACAGTGCCTAAATCAGAGAGCAGCGAGCTATGGCTCACAGACCAAATCTGCTTTCCGACTGCTTTCGTAAAAATGTTCCACTGGAGCATAGCCACACTCATTTGTTTATTGTCCATGGTGCTTTTGTCTGTGCTTCACCAACAATGTCTTCAGTGACAGTGACGATTTGGTTCGCACCTAATATATTTATCATTTGAATTTCTGTAGAAAGTTTGTGAATTCTCAGTCTAAATCATTTCCACATGCATGTTCCTCCATGTGTCGTCAGTACTGCCATTTTCATATTGCAGTTCAACATACAATGATTCTATGGTATGAGGACAGACACGCATGCATCTTAGATTTATATAGCTATTTCTGAAGAAATAACTTAGTCCTAAAGGAAGTAAAAAAGAGTAAAAATATAAGAAGAGTGACTGGGTGCTGAGTGTATACATGGTATTACCTAAGATAGGATGATAAAAATATGTTTGAGAAATTTCAACTATTCCAGTGATGATTGTTGAACATTCAATTTAATTCCTGGTTGAGTTTTGATGTCTGCATCTATGAGGAAGATTGATGCTTAAAGAAACTAAAAATTGTGAAAATCCATTAGAAGAATATGTACTACCCATCAGGAACACACAGTCATCTCAGATTACACACAGAACAGCAGTATGATAGGTATACATTATTTTAAGGGGCATACATATTATCTTGATTCAAAAAGTTTACTCTTTTGATGGTAAACAATCATTATGATGATGATAACAGACCAATCCTATAAATGAGAGATTTAAAATGAAATACTCATTCTTATCCATCAAAAGATAGACCATATTCAATAGATTGGGAAGATAATGCTGTGATGCCTGGATTTAATAACATCCATGAGCAAAGGGGTCACACTAAGCATTGGAAGAATTAAACAGTAAAATATTAAGTGCTGTTTTTACCATAAGTTTAATAGAAAGTTGTGAAGCGTTCCATAGAGAATTATGGATCCTCTTGTTGAGTCAGAAACATTGGAAGTTCTGTTAAAGAAAACAGGTCTGAATGAAGGAGTCACTCAAATCCCAATGAGGTCTTGGTCTAATCTCTAGAACATGGTGATCATATGACCACTGGTCCTCTGCCAGGTGCTTCAAGTCACCCTGAGGGTATGACAAAGGAACCCTGGCGTCACTGCGTTCTTGACCCATGCCAATGAAAAATGAAGGTTGTCACCATGGGAACAAGTGCAGCAAAAGCAGCTTTATTGGTAGAAGAAGAAAGGGAGGCCTGTGCCATGGCTCACTTGGTTAATCCTCTGCCTGCGGCGCCGGCATCCCATATGTGCACCAGTTCTAGTCCCGGGTGCTCCTCTTCCAGTCCAGCTCCCTGCTGTGGCCCAGGAGGGCAGTGGAGGATGGCCCAAGTGCTTGAGCCCTGCACCCGCATGGGAGACTAGGAGGAAGCACCTGGCTCCTGGCTTCAGATCGCTGTAGCTCGCTGGCCTTGGCCACCATTTGGGGGGTGAACCAACGGAAGGAAGACCTTTCTTTCTGTCTCTGTCTCTGTCTCTGTCTCTGTCTCTCTGTCAAATAAATAAGAAAAGAAAAAAAAAAGATTCTTGGTATTGAGAGAAGAACATGAGGTCCTTCTCAGCCATAGGGGACTCCAAGGCCATTGCCATTATAACCTGCTTGCTAATGACTTCATATCTACTTGAATGGATAGCTTCTGACTGTCCAGGATGTCAATCCTGAAAATAAAACATGAGCCAGTTATCAGGCTACTTAGCCAACTTGTGGTTGCGAGGGTTCCCTGTAGGAAGCCAGGTATGTTTTGTAGGTATTCGTGACTGGAGGCTTTTGAGCTCAGCCTATACACCCAGCACTTAGAGCTAGCGTGTCAGCTTGTACACGTAAACCTTCATGGGGACATCTGTTGACATTCTGAGAACCAAGCTCTTGAGGGTGCCTGGTGGTTCTTCTGAAAAGTGGCCTCACATACAGCATCTTACATTCAGTTTCTCTTTCTGAAAAACAGCAGTTCTTGTGTGTCTGCCTAGTTCCAACCCCTTTCTGTTTCTATCTCAAATCCTCAATTCTTACATATATGGTGCCTAAGATTCTATCTAAAGGCTACGATTTGTTTTCTGTTTTTTTTTTTTTTTTTTTTTTTTTTTTTTTTTTTGACAGGCAGAGTGGACAGTGAGAGAGAGAGAGAGAGAGAGAGAAAGGTCTTCCTTTGCCGTTGGTTCACCCTCCAATGGCCGCCGCGGCCGGCGCGCTGTGGCTGGCGCACCGCGCTGATCCGATGGCAGGAGCCAGGAGCCAGGTGCTTTTCCTGGTCTCCCATGGGGTGCAGGACCCAAGTACTTGGGCCATCCTCCACTGCACTCCCTGGCCACAGCAGAGAGCTGGCCTGGAAGAGGGGCAACCAGGACAGAATCCGGTGCCCCGACCGGGACTAGAACCCGGTGTGCCGGCGCCGCAAGGCGGAGGATTAGCCTAGTGAGCCGCGGCACCGGCCCTGTTTTCTGTTTTGATTCTTTAAATGTCTTCTCCTTTTCAGAAACTTTATCTCGTGATCTCAGAACTCAGCAGATGAATCCTTCCACTGATAGATATCCCCAGGATCAAACTATCAACATCAGGTTATGGCTGTAAATTGTCATAATCCTGGCTTCCTGTGGCTAAAATATTAGAAATTACACCAGCAGCCATCGTTGATATTATGCAAATCATATTCTGCAATTGGAGGGAGGCTGGACTTGGAAAGGAGATCTGTATTATACGGTGAAGTGAAAGACAATAGCTGGAGTCATACAGCTTTGCATGTATTTGGACTATGTGACTGTCAACAAGTTATATAATTTCTACAAGAGTGGCTTTCCTCAGTGAAGTAGAAATAGAGAACTAATGTTTTGTAGTCAGAACAGAAAAGTCAAAGCACGTAAAGCATTTATCTCGGTGTATTAACCATAATACATATGCAATAGAGCTGGCTTGCTCTGTGCCTTGGATAATCGGTCTAAGCTCAGGAAAGCAATGGTGGCAGTTTGCATTTTCAGAGTCCAAGAATTAACAAACTTGAGAAGTTGATTTATTTTGAGGATGTCTTCTGAACATGACCCAAAATTCTTCTAAGACTTGAAACATACCAGTGTACGTAATGTGTGTTGATATTTTGTTCAAGGCTTGTCTCTTGAGCTCAACGATATTACAAGGAGCACAGTTACAAACCAATGAAGATCACTGTAACTGGTGGGGCTGTGAGGTGAGGGTAGCATTTTAGGTTAATTTTACCTGGAAGAAATTTGGAGGATTTGTTCAAGTTCTTAGATGAATGTAAAAGAATCTATTGAAATAGCAAAGAATAAATTAAAGGATCCTGAAGAAGTTAAAGCGTTTTAAAGTGGAAGAATCGGATTTAGAGACTGGTGGCATTGGTTCACCCAAGAAGAGCCAGCTAACACCATACCTTAGAATTTGAAGAATTCTCTGAATAGAAAGTGGGTCCTGTAAACACAGCATGACTGAAACATGGCAACTGCACACAAGAGAAGTAGTTTATATTAGGAGCTCATATCGAGATAGGATTAGCATATAAATAAAAGATGCAGCCTATGAACTTGAGAACTTCTAGAGTACATAAAACAAATCATCAGCTCACAGATGAGTTCACACTCATTGAAATCAAGTGTTTTTCATTAATCTATATTATGCCGTGTTGGCATTTTGGAGAGTGATAACTATTCATATTCCACCTTCATGCTCATGGTTTAGAAAAATAAGAATGAATGAATAAGTCAGAGGAGGGAGACAGGTAAGACTACCCAAATACTACACCACAGGGACTGTGGGATGTGGATTTAGACAACTACTAACAGGCTGCCTTCTAATGCTTTATTACTTCTAAACTTGCTTAAACAATGGCAGGACTGCTCTGATCTCAGATCTGCTCTCATGGAGAGGCCACTTGCTCTGTATGAATGAGAGAAAGCCAGGAAATGGAGCAGAGAAGCAGCTCTAAAATGGAGACGTGGCATTGAGTCCTCAGTTGTATTCAGTATATATTCATCTCCCTCTTCCAAACTCGCCTATCTTTCGCAGAGTTCAGCAATAGTGCAGAGAGAAGAAATCTTTTAGAGGAAATTGCAGGAAAGAATGATCCCAGGGTTGTAGTAATAATTCTTCAACATGACACTCTGTCTGTTTGCTGGCATTGCTACATTGCCATCCTAGCACAAGAAAACAATTGGAGCTGCACTTTTGACATACTTGAATGGAAGTGAGGGCATCCGATCATCACAGACGTTGTACGTTTTCCCTTTCCTGTCAGCCAATCACACATTACCACTTACAAAGTAGTGTTGTCCAGGTACAGTGTTAGATTTTTTACTTGGAAATGTTTCTGAAAATGAAAGGCCGAACAGATTGAACTTGAAGAGGTAGGAAATATGTGGAGAAAAGCAGAGCAGAAAACTGGGGTCTAGTTCTGTCACAGCAAAATACAGGCAAGTTCACTGAAGGCGGGGTCACGAGTTCTGCTTGGCTCTTGACTTTCTTTAGCCCCTGGTAAGATCAGTTAAGTTTTCTGAAAAATTGCTTCGTGTGGTTGTCACCATTGTGCCTATTCTTAGACCGAATACCTGTGGGTTTCACATCTGTTTGTAGTGCAAGTGATAAGGTTAGAACATTCTATTTGAATTCCTCCTGTAGTGCGCACTGGATTTGTTTGAGTGATGTCTTATGAAGCTCATTTTGAATCATTGTGAATCCTAATGTCAGATCATACTGACATTTGTGAAGCAAGGGATTAATTTACTCTCCAGGTGATGGCAAGCTTTGTTGTGAATACTGAGTAGGGCATAAGGAAGAGAGATGAAGGGAGAACGTGTGTAATTTGTAAGTCGGGAGCCTATATGTAGTATCGTTTTTTCTTTACCAGTGAAATTCACTAAAATTCTTGATAGGTTTGTTGCTATGGATGAGAAAACAGGATGAACACAAAAAATCATGTTGTGAAAGAACAACATGTGTGGAATCATTGTGACTGGAGATAAGAAGTAATTCTCAGTGCTTAGAAGATCTTCGTGTGGCATAAGTTCTCTGCACAGGGTCTCACGGCAAGCTGACCTTCTGGGGAAGCAGCAGAGGCCCCAGCTGACACTTAGTGGCTTCAGGCACATGTGGACTGCCTGCAGAAGAGTTTTCCCCTTGTCCTCTGATACTCTGCACAAGCAACGTGATGGGCTTGCTTTCTGGGGAATTAGTGAAGCAAAGCCGGCACACACAGTCACTGGTCGTGCTACTTGTCTTTACTTCCCTATAGGATGCAAACAGGTGTGACTTGGCAGTCATTTAACAGCCATCCATCTGCTCTAGCAGTCTGCTTCAGGACAAGTAATGTCATTTGCTGCCATATAGACAGTAGCAATGTGGCTGCTGCAGGGGGAAGAGCTCTGTGTTAGCAGATTTTGAAGTCTCTTCTCTGATAGGGAATAAGGCTTTTGTTTCTGCAGTTTGATTTCCAAGATACATTTTTCAAATATATAGGGTTGCACGTATGGTGTGGATAATATGTTACACACGTACACATGAATACAGGCACACATACACTTTAGCAATAAGTTTCCTCTGTTCACCATTTCCTTTGTTCAGTAGTCAGAAAAGCTCAATAATCTTACTTGACCTACTATTTACTCAATGCCTATGCTTTCCATTTTATAACATGTTTATTCTTCTAGATTTTTATGTCTGTCAATATTTAATGAGCCTACAAAATTTCTTGTGTATTGAATTAACACTATAATTTTTAAAACCTACTAAATTTATAAATGTTGCAAAGCACAGTTGAGGTCTATTTTTCTGTTACTCATGAGAGTGTTTTTAGTTAGCTTTTGTCCCTCAGTTCTTGTTCTCCTCCTCCCTGCCAATTAATTTGTTCTCATAGACAAAATACTTCTTCAGGCAGAGACTCAAACTACTTGGCAAGCAATATTGGATTGGCACTAAGAAACTTCTTTAAACTTATTAATTGGGCAATGTTATATAACCAACTTTGCTTCTAGTATATTCTTAAAGGATTTTGTTTATGGATTTTCTTTTTATTAAAAAACATTCATTTATTTATTTGAAAGAGTTAGAGATAGGAGAAACAGAGAGATCTTCCTTCTTCTGGTTCACTCACCAAATGGCTGCAATGGCCAGACCTAGGCTGATCCAAAGACAAGAGCTTCTTCCAGGTCTCTCATGTAGGTGCAGGGGGCCCAAAGACTTGGGCCATCTTTCTCTGCTTGCCCCAGGGCATTAACAGGGAGCTGGATCAGAAGTGGAGCAGCTGTGACTTGAACCAGCACCTATTTGGGATGCCAGCACTGCAGGCAGTGGCTTAACCCACTCCTTCACAGAGCTGGCCTCTCTTAATGAATTTTCATAGCCAACTCTCAGATTTGTGACAGAAGACAGATCTACAGACTTACGTCGAGCAGTGTAGTCTTACCATATATATAAATCTGCATTTACATACTTGTATCACAATAAGAAAAATGATTATAATTTACATAGGATGAAGTATTTTCTTCCTAGTCTCCAAATGGCTGGATTAGGCATGAGCATAGGTAATCCTAGTCTGTGCAGTCTAGAACCCTCCCACAGCCTCTGATCCCTGGACAGACAGCTGTAGTCTTCGACTCTTGTCATTTTCCCCAAGATCTCCGACAGAATCATGGCCAAACTGATCCAGTTCTTGATAGTTTGTGGGAAGAAGGGAGCAAGCCCTGTGTACCCCGCACAGTACTCTCTCCTCATTCCCAGGCTCTCTGTGATCCTTGAGCTCATTCCTGTTCCCTGCGGCAGCGATTGCTTGGAAGGGAAGCCATTTTCAGATTCCTAGTGTTTGCACAAGGCCAGCCACCTCTTTCCTTCTCCTGAAAAAATAATTGCTATATTACTTCTTCCTCAAAAGGGAGACAAACGATCATTGAGACTGTTTATTTCTTGGGTTGTGCTTCCTTCCTTTATGTTACAGCATAAACCTGATTTTCGAGTTTTACTGGAAATCTTAGCCCTGCAGGGTTCATACTAGCTGTGCTTATAGGATCATTAGGGTTTGGCAGAAAGCAGCAGACATGGGACTGAAGTGATCAGCATTGAATGGAGTTTGAGTCACTAAATCACAGCTCTGTGTTGGGTCCTGGATCATATTTTAAAGCAAAAAAAAACCTTTTTTTGAGTCTTAGGTTCACATTAAATTGAAGTTAGAGATTTCTCCAACTCCCAGGTGGACACATGCACAGCGTCCTCACTTTCAGTAGCTCCCACCAGAGTGCATCCTGTGACAGTGGATGAACCTATATGGATATATTAGCACTCAAAGTCCATGTTTGTTTCATTGCATTGTGTGGGTTTGTACACAAGTATAATGGCATATTCTCACTCTTACAGTATCACACAGAGTAGTCTCACTGCTTAAAAAAATCCCCTGGGCTCTGTCTCTTTATCTCTGCACCCACCCCTCCACTGATAACCACTGATCTTTTTTGGGTCCTCATAGTTTTTCCTTGCTCAGAATACCATATAATTCCAGTCAAATCATTAGTAGCTTCTCCAGGTTTGTCTCTACCACACCTCAATTATTAGCTAATTGACCACTCAGTGAAAAAGACAAAATGGGCTCAATGCCTTTCATTGACTCTGTTATCTGTACTGCATAAAGTGTGGAATTGAACTTGGATTCCCCTATATTGTATGTGCTTTTTGTCACCAGCTCTGTGAAGATTACTTCCATGTTCTGTCCATGTAAGGATAGGTTATCCTGCCTACTAAGGATGCTATCATCATCAAATGAAAAATGCACATCTAATGTACAAACCTCCCCCACTCTGCCTGGCAGAGAGTAGTTTTAGAATTGCTGGAAGGATAAGTGAAAAAAATGAATGAATTGAATGAACATAGGGACAATTATAAATCAGAAACCATTTGATTTTTTAATATGAAAAATAAAAGCACAAAATGCATTTCTTTGTAGATAATGACACATACCATTCATAAACAGTATTATTTAGTTTTATTTTCAAATTTTGGAATCCAAAATTTATAGAAAAATTAAAATTCAAGAGTGTTTCCTGGGCCAATTAAAAGCAACTGCTAGTCTGATGTACCAACATCCCAGAATATTCCACACAGCCATGATACAACCACAAAAGTTAGGAACATATATTTTGATTCATCACTACCACTCGGTCAACAGACCCCATTCAAGTTTTACCAATACTTTGAATAAAAACTCTTTATTGCAACATGGATCCAGTTCCAAATGGAGCCTTGCATTTATCTGAATGTGTATTTAGTTTGCTTCAGTATTTGTTTTATTCACGTCTTTGATATTTACTTATTGGAAAGACAGACAGAGCTGCACATGCACACTCGCATGCACACAGAGGGAGGAGGAGAGGGATCTCCCAAATGTTGGTTCACTCTACAAAGGCCACACAGCCAGGGCTGGGTCAGGCTGAAGCCAGAAGCCTGGAACTCAAGCCAGATGTCTGACATGGATGACAGGGTCCCAAGTATTTGAGCATCACCTGGTGCCCTCACGGGTGTGCATGAGTAGGAATCTGTAATTGAAGGCGCAGTCAAGACTGGAACCCAGGTACTGCTGTTCAAATTTGGCCGATTCTCTGCAGTAACCTTGTGATTATCCTCTGATTTAACACATTTGTTTCGGTTCCGGTTTTAAATGGAAAGACAAATTGTCTTATTATATAAATGTATTTTAAGAATTGTACAGATCTGTCATTACATTAACTATTAGAATATTCTATAGAGAACTGATTTTTAGTTCCTGGATTTTGACTCGGGAAACATTTTACACAGGGCATGTCTTTTTGAAAGGCAGTATTTTCTTCCTAAAAACTGCTCAGGTTGACGGCTAAACACAGTTTAAGGGCCATCAGGAGGATTGTGGACTGAGAGAAGAGGCCTTGTTGGTCTTATAAATTAAAAAAAATGACTGAGTCTCTTTTTGTCCTCCAAGGGAAGCCTGTGTTCTGTTTTTCTGGACATAGACAATAAAGCGGGAGTGTTTAGCATAGTTAACACTGTCAGGAGTTTGAAGAAGTCTTTGGGGGAATCCTGCTCCATGAGGCTTCACGGTGCAGTGTTTAGACTGGTCGTCTAGACAGTAGGAAATGAAATTTGGCAGCCACAGCTGTGTAATAGGCTGTTGATGCATATTGAGTTATGGGGCCGTCATAGGCTGCCTTACTTCTACAAGGAAAGCGAACGTAGGTTTGGTTTGTACCACATTTGCCTTGGTGACTCACGTTGCCAAAGTTAGGACCCAAAGCTTCTGACTTTATCTGATATTCATAAATCTGAAGTGTACCCATGTATCCACAGGGCATTCAGTAGCTTTGCCTGGAAAGTTTGACTATTTGTAATGCTTAAGTAACCAATTAAGTTTCAAAATGTTTCAACCATGACATTATTTTTTTCTCTTATTTTCACTAATAAGGATTAATGACCTGAGTGTATGTGCAAATTGTTGTTACTTTTGTATTTCTATGGAAGGATTGCTTTTAATTTTGAAGTCCAAGGACGTTTGGCCTAAGTCTATTCTAACAGAGCAAATGTTGGAAACCAAATCACATCACTGAATAACCACCATCTTGACTGATGGATTCTTAGGTTACAAATATTTTATAGCGTGCCATCTATGTGTTAGGTTTCGTAGAACTGGGACTTTATTCACTGGTGTTTTGGGTTTCATCTTTTCTGTATAACAGATAATTTATGTATCACTGTTAATAAGTTTATATGTTTCTAGAGTGTATTTCTGCTGTCCTTTAAAATCATTATTAAGAATATGAAATTGCTTAGTGATTCAGAAAACAATTCTCATCTTATTGACCGCAACAAATTAACTAGAAATTTTATATAAATCAAACTTTTCAGAGTATGAAGCTGTTTAAACCACATCACTAGGTGGATAATTTTCCAGTTTGGCATTTTAGCTACAGGAATCATAGATTGCTGGCTAGTTTTTCATCTAGTTTTCATTTTCTTTGTATGAAGTGAAATTAAAAATCATATTGGCAGCATTCTTGTTAAAGCCTCACATTTGATCTTGAAAGAACTGCAGTGGGCTGTAATTAAGAATAGCTATGAACAGTTGTTAAGTGTAATCTGATTAGTTTCGTTCTTGCTCAAAATCACAGAGCATCTCTGTACTCTCTTGTCATCTATTTCTTCCCGTTCCTCTTAACTTTTTCTTTTTCTAAAAAAAACATTTTATTTTCTTGTTTGATAGCCAGAGTTAGTGAGAGAGGAAGAAATAGAAATGTCTTCCATCTGCTGGTTCACTCCCCAAGTGGCAGGAACGGCTGGAGCTGGGCTGATCTGAAGCCAGAATCCAAGAGCTTCCTCTGGGCTTCCCATGCAGGTTCAGGGGCCCACGCACCTGGGCCATCTTCAACTGCTTTTCCCGGCCGTAAGCTGAGAGCTGGATTGAAAGAGGGGCAGCTGGGACTGGACCAGTGCCCATATGGGATGCCAGCACCACAGGCAGAGGCATAGCCTACTGTGCCACATCTCTGGCCACCATTCTTTTTCAAGCTCAACTTTATAGTATCTAGAATCTATTTCCTGTGCAACAATTTGAACCAGGAGCACATTATATTAAGTAAACAAGCCTTCCAGAGAAAGACAAATGTCACATCTCCCATGTGGAACCTGGAGAAAGTCGAACAAAGAAGCAGAGAACAGCAGAGTGGCTGCTGGGGGCTGTGTGGGGGATGGCGGGAGAGGTCTGCTAAGCGTTACTCAACAGACACCAAGTTTCAGTGTAGCAGAGCAGACAGGTTCAGGAGTTCTACAGTACAAAATGGTGGCCATAGTTAATAACAGTGCATTGTATTCTTAAACTACTGTGCAAGAATACTAAGTATCCTTACTACAGAAAGTGAGCATGTGAGTAATGCATGTGTTAACTAGCTCAATGTAACCATTTCACAACGTTGACATATTCAAAAACAACATGTTATCTGCAATGAAAACATGTAATTTCAGTCAATAAAGATAAACATTTGGAAAGAGTAGAAAGAGTTAAAAGAAAAAAAAAAGTTCCTTCATCAGAGAACTCTACCCGTTAACTCTGGGAGTCTGAGACCCTTCCGTTGTCCTGTTCTCCAGACTCAGAACTGGGGCCTGCTTTAGCAGAGGTTTTGTTGAAGGTGTTCATATGGTGAGTGTGCACGGCAACTAGAAAAAGGGTCCTGCTGCAAACATAAACACACTCCAGGGAGGACACTAATGCGGCAGCTGAACAACAGTCGACCGGGGACACAGACTCCAGGGGGAACCTGGGAATGTATGTTGAAGGCTCCGCCCTTCTTCGCACCACTGCGATCTGGAATCAATTTCCTCCTTTTTTTTTTTTTTTTTGAGATTTATTTATTGAGAGGTCGAGTTACAGACGGATTGAGAAACAGAGAGGTCTTCCATCCACTGGTTCACTCCCCAAATGGCTGCAACGGTTGGTCCTAGGCCCATCAGGAGCCAGCAGCTTCTTTGGGGTCTCCCAGGGAGAGTGTAGTGGTCAGGAATTTGGGCCACCTGCCGCTGCTTTGCCAGGCCAAGAGCAGAATCAGAAGTGGAGCAGCTGGGACTGGAACTAGAGCCCATAGGGGATGCTGACATCGCAGGTGGATGCTTAACTCACTGTGCTACAATGCTGTCGGCAATCAGTTTGCTCATAAGAAGCCTTGCCTTTGAGATACCTATGGCTGTTTGGTTGTTTGCTTAAAAAATATGAATTAGTGTTATTTGAAATGTGCAAAGGCTTCCTTTTTAGTTTTTATTTCATTTATCGAAGAGAGAAAATCCCTCATTATTGTGCCCAGGGCTGTTTTTACTCATTCTAGGTTTGCTTTTATTGTAAAGTGCCACCACATACATATTGAATGGTTTGTGTGAGTCATGTGAGATACATGGTGGCACATAAAACTAAATTATCTTCTGTTATTATATGGAGAAGGGTTCACACCAACCTGTTACAAGCAGATGTTTGTGATCTGCAGGTTTAAAAAACAGCAAAATGAGCAGATTCCTAGAGGAGGATGGATGCCAAGACTCAATGCTTGATCTCTAGAGGCAGGCTGGGTGCTTGGTGTCATAATGACCTGGACTGTTGCTCCTGGGTGGGTTGGGGGGGTGGACAAAATGCATAGTGTTTAATAAACTGTAGGCATGGCCAGCGCTGCGGCTCACTAGGCTAATCCTCCACCTGCGGCGCTGGCACACTGGGTTCTAGTCCCAGTCGGGGTGCCGGATTCTGTCCCGGTTGCCCCTCTTCCAGGCCAGCTCTCTACTATGGCCCGGGAGTACAGTGGAGGATGGCCCAAGTCCTTGGGCCCTGCACCCACATGGGAGACCAGGAGAAGGACCTGGCTCCTGGCTTTGGATCGTCGGTGCGCCGGCCGCAGCAACCACTGGCGGGTGAACCAAAGGAAAAAGGAAAGCCTTTCTCTCTGTCTCTCTCCCTCACTGTCCACTCTGCCTGTCAAAAAAAAAAAAAAAAAAAAAACTGTAGGCATTATTAATAATACTTAAGTAAATGGAACAGAATGCATTAATTACCTTGATTGATACAAGATTTAATTTAAAATTGGACTGGGGATTTTCCTCTACTGCTCTGCCTCTATGAAAACTAAAAGAATTACTTTTGTCATTAATAAAGTTAATTGTGGGTATGGCCATGGGGGTGGGCAGAAGCAACCTGCTGCAAAATTATCTAGGTAATGGGATTTTGGAGCTTATTCTAGATGCCCAACATTGGCCACCAGAACCTGCACTTAGAAATAAGTCTTCTCTGATTCTAAAGAGATCATATCAGTCGTGCCTTAAAGGTGGCAGGAAGACCTTTCTGGGGTAACTTCTCTCTTCCAGGCTATTGAGGCCGGGACTTGACATTCAGGGAAAAGGACTTGAGAGAAGGTTCTTGAGTCTCATGGGGTGGATGAATTGTGACTGATAGGTTTTTCCTCCATCAGGAGCAGGGGATTGGGTTGTTGTTCCTCTTAGAAGCCAAGTGAAAAAAATGAAACATTAGGAAAATCTGTTGGAAACTTCGAGAAAGGGTCTGTAAGAGTGGGAAATCAGGATGGGACCTCTCTTTGCAATTCTGCTTAGTTCTGCCCTAGCTCCAAGTACAGCCAAGGAAAGAGAATGAGGAGAAATGGAAGAGGGGGTGCCTTCATTACTGGTAGTGAAGTCAGGGATATGAGGGTAACAGGGTTCTCTGGGTAGTAGATTTAATAGAAAATTATTAATTAGTATGGGCCCTATTGCCAGTGTCCCACATGAGAGAGCTCCTCTTTAGGCAAACGACCCCTAGCAGTGAGCCCCTATGTGTGGACAACTACAAATGGAGGTGGCTGAACTAGATCCAGATGACCTCTCCGGGGACTCCAGAGAAGCCACGTGTGTGTGTGACAAGACAGTGTTCACGTGGTGCCTCAGGGAAGCTTGGCCCAAGCAGCAGCAGCCTTGAAAAAGCAGTGGTGAGTACGCCTGTGGAGTTACCTTCCCTTTTAATCCTTTCTGCCCTCAACCACTGCGAAAAGGAAGCATTGGCAGAGGGAACAAGAAAACAGCAGAGAGCTCCTTCCCATATGAGATAAGAAAGTTCAGCGGATGCCCCTGGATGGTATTAATCAAATGTACCTAGGAAGAATTGGCCTCAGGTAGGATTCTGTCGGAGGGTATGAAACGGTTGCAATAAGGCACAAAAGCAAGACTGAAAGAAGAGAATGGACCATGCCAATCTCTAGATTTATGGAAAAGAGTGAGACAGCCAGCCTGGCTGTGTTCTGAGACAGCAGGTTGGGAAACCTGGAGTAACAATAATGAAGTGGACCCTGGTATGCTGTTACAGTGAAAGAAGACTTACTCCATGTGTGGGTATTAGGCATGTGGACTCCAAGGAAGGAGCAAAAACAAAGGCCTGCTACACCCTCTACACATTGCTCATTTTACACACATGAAATGCTCTTTGTGGAAACCTATAACTTGATACAAATAGTCATGTTATAGGGATACCCAATATCTGAGTTTTTCAGCTTGGCAGCTAAGTAAAGCTATGTTAAGAGACCATACTGAGGGGCCGGTACTGTGGCTCACTTGGTTAATCCTCTGCCTGCGGTTCCGGCATCCCTTATGAGCACTGGGTTCTAGTCCCGGTTGCTCCTCTTCCAGTCCAGCTCTCTGCTGTGGCCTGGGAGGGTAGTGGAGGATGGCCCAAATGCTTGGGCCCCTGCACCCGCATGGGAGACCAGGAAAAGGCACCTGATTTCTGGCTTCAGATCAGCACAGTCCTGGATGTAGTGGCCATTTGGGGAGTGAACCAACAGAAGGAAGACCTTTCTCTGTCTCTGTCTATAACTCTACCTGTCAAATAAAAAAAAAAAAAAAGAGAGACCATACTGAATTATTGGAGCATTATAACATATATCTGTGAATTTGGGTATATACTCCAAAAATCTGGGTTATTGGAACAGAAGTCTGTCAGGAACTTATATTAGCCCATAATTCTTAAATATTAGTGGAAGACACAGAAGGTTTTCAGGTCGTTGTATATTTCCATAGAATTGCAGTGGGAGAGAAGTAGTCTGAGTGACTGCCCTGTTCATAGCCTATGTGAGCCCAGTTTATTTACTCACTCACAAGGATGGTTTAACTACAGCTTTGGGCATACATTATTGGAATACTGGTTTTGCCTCAGTATTCCGTAGCTCCACAGTTGCAAGGAAAGCTCACAATATTTTAGGGGTTCCAGCACAGAGTCAAGTGAATGTCACAGGCTGTTCATGTTGTGATTTTTACAGCAAATGGTGTATTATCTGTTATATCGCTGATGGTCAGAACATCTGGCCTCCACATGGCCCAAATTAGATAGGAATCTCAAATCATAGTAGGAGGTGCTCCCTCTTCGTAAACAGAGCTGTGTGCCACTTCTACGAATAATGCATTTCTACAAATACTTAGGTTAAATAGCTCAGGATAATTCAACCAGCACCCTCCCAAAGGACAGGTACACAATGTACATTCAGAAGCTGAGTTCACCTGCTTCGGATTAGGTTGTGTTTCAGAATATGAGGCATCCAGACCGAACAGCTTTATAGCTGCACTTCAGAGATGATCCAAGTCATCTGTTGTGTGAGAAGCCGCAATGTTCCTGGGTCTTAATGGCTTTTAAGAGACAAATTATGTATCTTCCCCACAAGACTTAGGAGCCTTAAAGAAACATATGAACAGTTCAGATGACTTCACACAAGAAATAAAGAATGAGTGCAAATATTGATGTCTGATGAGTTTGCTGAGACATGGAATTGGAAGCAAAGTTGGTAATTGAATGTCAATCAAGAAATGATCTTTTGTCTTAGAGGAAGAATTTTATATATAAATTGTGAACAGAGTTCAACAGAAGTAAAGCAAAATAAAGGGCAGTTCTACTTCTTAGATGACAGAAACAGTACAAATAGCATATTTAAGGAAGGCCTCAAAGTTGAGGTTGCTGGGACTACGGAGGTCAAATCCTGCATCATGTAGGCAGCACCTTGTAAAATTATAAGGAAGACTGAAGTCCAGGCAGTGTCATCTGTTGAGAGAGCTCTGAATAAAACCACAATGATAACTGGAAGGTACCAGATAACGCACAAATCTACTTTTGTCCTTACGTTGTAATCACAGAAGTAACCAGTTATTACTCCCAGAATTGGGAGATTGGGAAGGAACATTTGCTATTTCCGTGTATATTTTGTTGTCTAATTCATGCGCATATGTTTGTGTAATTATGCAAAGGCAACTTGAGAATATTTCATCTTTAAGACCACATTCTTAATTTTTTAGCATTTAACATAGGGCATTGAGTCTGGTTCCTTGAGATACTGTGTGATACAGTATCACGCAAGCTACCCAGTCTTGTAGCAGTTAATGGCCCAAGAAATATGGAAGACGGTGTGTATGTTTTGTTAAATGGATAATGCTTAGGGTATTCAAGATCTGCTTTATTGATTTTGAGCTACAGTTTTCTTTACCCTAGGACAACTCTTTGTCATGCATTGATCTAAAGTGTCCCACTGCGTTGCTCTGTGTCAGGAGCTTTTGTACAATTTTTAATAAGCACACATTTAACTGCACCCCTGAGGTGTCTTTTTTGACTGCCTATTTTCTATGTATTGACATCCTAACATAATAACTCAAGTACTGAATTTATTCCACTGCCAGACGAAAAAAATAAAGATATCTTTTCATGATTGTAAAACCCTGAGAAAACTTGCTAAGCAAGCAACAGCCAAACTTTAAGGGAAGATCGCTTGATATTTTCTACATCTAATATTATGTTTTCTCCTCTTCCTTTCTGCACTGAGACTTAGTGTAGACAATAGCTCCCATCTTAACTTCTTCTATTGTTATCTCTTCTCATGGGGGGGCCTGTAAGTGAAATATGAACCTATGGACATGAGACACTGAGATGGTGTTCTTATTTGAAAGTGGAAAACATACATGTTTTAAAATAGGTGCCATCTACAACTTCCAATCTGCTGTACTTTACATAACACACAAGTTTTCAACAGGTTCCTGGTAAAACCTTCATTAGCATCTAGATAGCATAAGCAAACAATTTACCCTATCTTTTAATAAGATGCTCTCCTTTAGTGGGATTAATTTCTTTTTTTACTTAAGGAGAAAATTTGGTGCTTTACCTATAATAATAGATGAATAGGTATTTACCATCACATATTTAAAACTAGTTTTTCCAAACTAGACTTTTGGATGTTTCATTCACTTCGTTGCAATCCTATACTTATTGAGCATGAACTTTGGAACCAGAATTATCTTAGGGAAACAAAAGTGATGATGAACTTCTTCTGAGATATATAGCTGATTGATGGGTAACAATCGTGCATACAATTACACTGCAACAAGGATGGTATTAAAACAATGTCAATCAGTAGGTTTTATGCCATTAGAAAAAAAGTACTCCTTTTATGTGGTGATAGAAGGGAAATGCTCTCAGATGAAATATATGTATGTTCTGAGAAGAGATTGAAAGGGCAGAAGAAGTATAGCCCGAAGACAGTAACTTTGTAGATACTAACTAGATTGATTTGGATGGTCACATAAGTCACTCTCTTCCTAACTGAAAAGTTTGCAATAATTCTGAACTTGAGTTGAAGGGGAGATGACATGTGTATATTCGAATTTAATCTGCAATCAGCACATTCTGTATACTTCACATATTTGAATTCTTAATTTTCACTATAAGGATAATGGTTAGACTTTTTTAAAAAAAAATTATTTCATTTGGAAGGCAGAGTTAGTAAGAGAGAGAGATCTTCCACCCACTGGTTCCCTTTCCAAATGGCCTCAAGGGCCAGAGCTGGGCCGATCTGGAGCCAAGAACTTTTTCCCAGTCTCCCACATGGGTGCAGGGGCCCAAGGACTTGGGCCATCTTCCACTGCTTTCCCAGGCCACAGCAGAGAGCTGGATTGGAAGTGGAGCAGTCGGGATTTGAACTGACACTCACATGGGTGCTGGCACTGCAGGTGTTAGCTTTACTTGCTATGCCACAGTGCCAGCCCCTAGACATTTCTGATGCTCAGTTCTGTGGGTCAACTTGAGTGGGTTAGGAAAACCCAGAGAGCTGGTAAAAATCTTGAGACTTTGGGCTCAGAGAGAATGTGTCCAAAGAAGGTTCTAGAGGATTTTCCTAAGATGATGTTTATATTTTCAATTAGTGGAGAGTCAGTCACCTTAAAAAACAAGTATAAAAGGAGAAATGAGACAGAAGTTGAAGAATATTGTTTATAGGACTTGACCATTTTGCTATGGGGCTTCTGCCTATTTTATTGCCCATAGGCTACAAAACACAGATTTCCACACATAATGAGTCTCAGAAACACACACACACACACACAGAGTTCTGTTCAATGCAGTATTCAACATATAAACGTTGACAATCCTTGGAATCTGATGATTGCAGCACCAGCTGTTTGAGTGGTCTGTAGGGATGGGAATGAAGAGGAAGCTTTGGATTCTAAGAGTCAATGACTCGGTAGCTCCATTAGACAAGAGATTTGTTTACCAGTGATGATGTTGCTGTATTATTTTGGGTACTCACTTTTTAGCCAGACAATCCCCAGATATTACTTATATCTATATGTCTACTTTCCAGGTATGAAGGCTCTCTTCTTCCCACTCCTTGGCATGTGACCGGGAGTTCCTTTAGATGTGTTTTTCCTGGGACCCTCAATCTGGCAGGTAAAATAGAATGGTACATTTGCCACTTAATTTCTCACAAAATTATTTACACTTGGAGTTATTACTTATTTACATAAAGGGAACAAATTTCCTGTGTTGTGTGTGTACAATTTTCAGACTGTAATAATATTTCCCATAATGTCCTTTGACTAAAATTGTAACTAATAATTCCATTTTTGTATAGGGGACAGGGTGGTTAGGAGAAAAATTTTTCATGTGAACAGCACATAAAAAATACATGGCATACCACAAAGAACACTTTGATTGTTACACTTTGAGTATTTAAAAAAATCATGATATCAATTAAGACTTTTTTTGGGGGGGAGGTAACCTTCACCTGTAACTTCAGTATTCCTTTTGAAGTAGGCTAGTGTTTAGTCTTCAACTATGCCAGCTCTGGATCATTTAGCCTACATTGAAAATAAATACATTTCTCTTAACTAAGCAATTTATTGAGTCCCGTTTAAGACACTTTTAGTTAAATCATAATTCGTTTTAGTCTTTTGATTAAGAATGTACTTTGGTTAACAATTTTCTAAATTAGAGATACTCATCAAGAACACAATCTTTCTTTTTGTTTTAAGGAAGCATATTAAAGCTGCCAGGGATGCTTGGTTTGCCTGCACATCCCTTCTCCCCAGTTGGTGCTCATCGGCTGAGGTCCAGCCTGGTAAGTGACCTGGGGTGAGGTTGCCAGAATGCACAGTTTGCTTGGGGTAAACAGGAAAAGCCAGAGTCCAGTATACCTTGAAGCCCTGTAACTTAGGCACTCGCTCACGGAACCGGTCGTTTTACCCACTGTCAGTTCTGTTTGGTAGGCAGAGCCTGGCCTGCTGTTTCCTACTTTGACAATCGCCCTTCTCCAATCTGTGGATGGAGAATGACCCAAAGATCCACAAAGGGCGCCCCAGAGCGGGTTAGGGTACCAGAGTCCACAGACAGTTGAGGATTGTGGTTAAAGCTCGCCTAATCTGGGAGGAAGGAATTTGACCGCTGTTTCTGCCCCTCATCTACCATCTAACCTTAAGTGGCTCTCTCAGGTTGTCTTAGCAGTTTTAAGGCTGTGGAGATTCAATGTAACAGTTACACAAATGTGAGCTAAAACACAGTGGATGCAGAGCCCTTGTAGGTACCGCCTCCTTCCCCTGGACACCACGAGTCACACCAGAACAGTTCATATGTAGTCTACGATGCAGAGAAACTCAGTGACATGACCTGCCTTCTGGGATTCATCAATAATCTTTCTACGATGCGTGCATTTGTTTGATCAGGTTCCAAAGAGCACAAACGAAAATTAAAAACCGTCCTGCAGTCTATTCCTTCAGCCAATTAATTTGGTTCCCACAGATAAACTGTAATTATACTTTGTGCTTTGGTTTTCAAGATGACTAATTTTAAATTCGTTTTGTAATTAGAATCCACTTTAAAATGTTCCTGATGAGTTTTCAGTTCGATCTCTTAATGCACGTTTTTAGTTTAGGATTTCCCCAAAACTGCCAACCTTTTAGTATTAAAATGGCTCTTGGAAAAAGTGTAACATATTCACATAAAATGAAAGGAATTGCTATTGAACAAGAAGTTAAAAAATTACTGGCGAAACAATGCTTATTTTCAAAAATTTTTGGATAAAAAAATCCATTTATATCGAAATTTATTTATAAACAAAGTTAATTTTTTCCTGCTTTGAACCTGATTTATGTACACTTGCCCTACCTTGTTTTATTATGGGAGGAAACCCATCCTGAACAGGATTTCTGGGTCTCTGTCTTCTAATCAGATCCTGTGAAAAGTCTTGAGTATGTACGGATGAGTTAAAGCAGATATATTAAACCTCCACTTCCATTTAAATCTAAATTCTGTTTCTTCACTTCAGCCTGCTCTAGCTTTCCATATATATTTCACCTCAGATATAAGTGATTTTTTTATAATCCTACAGACATCAACCAGTTTATCTAACTTGACTCATCATGTTTGTTGAATATTAAGCCTCCTGTCCTCTTTCCACCATCTTTCCGTGCCGTCATGATGACTGCTCTCAAGAGCATGAGTAATGCCGAGAAGAGAGGCAGACGCCAGGTTCGTATCAGGCCGTGCTCCAGAGTCATGGTCAGCTTTCTGACTGTGAGGATGAAGCATGGTTACATGGGATGCCGAGAAGAGAGGCAGACACCAGGTTCGTGTCAGGCCGTGCTCCAGAGTCATGGTCAGCTTTCTGACTGTGAGGATGAAGCATGGTTACATGGGAGAATTTGAAATCACTGATGGTCACAGAGCTGGGGAGATGTTGTGAACCTCGCCGGCAGGTTAAGCAAGTGTGGAGTGATCAGCCCCAGGTCTGACGTGCAGGTGAAAGATCTAGAAAAATAGCAGAGTAATCTGATTCCATCCCGCCAGTTTGGTTTCATTGTACTGACAACCTCAGCTGGCATCATGGGCCATGAAGAAGCAGGACGAAAACACACAGGAGGGAAAATCCTGGGATTGTTTTTCTAGGGATGTAATGTAGGCATACCAATAAAAGCTCAATGGACAAAAAAAAAAAAAAAATTAATGTAACAATCATCATACAAAGATTATCCCCTGGATTTCAATCTTCAGAAATAGGCATTTGAATTCTCTTTGTTTTGCAGACTAAAAGAGCTAGCTTCACAGAGTTAAGCAATTTTTCTAGTGTTATTACCGGCTGCAGATTGCGTCAGAAACTGAATCTATGTTTCAGAGCATTTAGAGAAAAATGAGGAGGAGAGTCAAAACATTACACTTAGGTTGGTTTAGGTTTAAAAATTAAATATATACCTTTGGGCTAGAGTGATTATATTCCATTAAAGTGACTTCCCATTCAAATCTCAACAGTACCCAGCCAATAATAATCACTAACATGTTTAGATGCTGAGTTTCAGAGATATGATTCATGGGGAAATGATTGCATTTTACTGTTTCCATAGCAAAATATGCAATGTCACTGGTACAATCATCTTGCCAGGATTTTATTTTAAATCTGTTTGCTTGTTGTTTTGTGTTTTCTCCTTTGAAATTGTCTTTGGCAAAAAATTATGAATGGCTGGTAGAGAAGTTAAGCAATGTCCAATCTCAGTAAGAATAAAATAAAAGTAGTGAAAGTATGAAGAATAAGATCAGTATGGCTGTTTATTTTGGTATGATTCAAAAATATTGATAATCTAGGATCCTAAGAAAATAAGACATTTCTTGATGTTGGATGCATAAACGGGAATATTTTTTTGCAATACTTTTTCCAAAATTAGAATGAGTAAATCTTAGCAGTCTTTCTACTGCTAGGAAAGTTTCCCACTTGTCAGGTATGTAAAACAAAAGAAAAGGATACTTAGTGAAGGCGGGTGTGAATGATGATATTTTGAATGAGGAAACTATAAATTAGAGATATTAATAGTGTTTACCTTGCTGAGTAGTTACGTGAAGTAAATAAGGTATTAAGCAATTAATTTGTGTCTAGAAGTCCTGCACTGGTAAAGAATTTTAAAAACAAGATTTTTTTATTTTTTAATATTTTTGACAGGCAGAGTTAGACAGCGAGAGAGAGAGAGAGAAAGGTCTTCCTTCCATTGGTTCAACCCCCCAAATGGCCACTCCGGCCGGCGCTGCACCGATCCGAAGCCAGGAGCCAGGTGCTTCCTCCTGGTCTCCCATGCCGGTGCAGGGCCCAAGCACTTGAGCCATCCTCCACTGCCTTCCCGGGCCACAGCAGAGAGCTGGACTGGAAGAGGAGCAACCAGGACTAGAACCCAAGGTGTCGGCGCCACAGGCGGAGGATTAGCCAAATGAGCTGCAGCACCGGCCAACAACTTTGTTTTGAACTACTTGAATTCAGTTTTAAATTGCAAAAGTAGTGGTGTGTATTTATTATCTGGAACTCAAAGAACTCAGTAACAAGAAACAACTAGTGCAGAAATGGGCAAAGTACATGAATGGATGAGTCACAAAATAAATGCAAATGGCAATGAATATATGAAAAATTCTCAATATAACGGGAAAATTCAAAATTGAAATCACCCCTCTTGGCATGGCTATTTTTGAAAAGACAGGAAGTAACTGAAACTGGTGAGGTGGAGAAAGGGGGCCTCTCAGGCACTGTGGGCGGCAGTGTAAATTAGTACAGCCACTGTGGAAAAGATGCTGGATATCTCTTAACAATTTAGAAATGGAACCTCTGTTACTTGGTTTATATCCAAAAGACACGAAATCATCGAATCAAAAAGATAACTGCTCTACTGTGTTTATTGCTGTGCCGTTCACAGCAGCCAAGATAAGGAGTCAACCAACGTGTCCATTGTCAGGGGAATGGATAAGGAAAACATAGCGGGTGTTCATGATAGAATATTACTGAGCCTGGAAGATGAAGTTCTAGCGTTGGCAGCCAAATGAATAGGACTGTAGGACACCATGTGAAATGAAATAAGCCACACACAGAATGACAAAGATTGCATGTTTTCCCCTGTATGTGGAAGCTTAAGGGATAAACTATCTGAACACAGAATAGTAGTTACCAGAGAGCAGGAGGGATGTGGAGTAGAGGGAGTTTGGATAGGTGGTACCAAGTCAGAGTTAGAATAAAGAAAAAGTTCTAGTGTTACACAGCACAGTGGGGGAGGACTAGAGTGCCCAATAAACTATTACATATTTTAAGAACAAATAGGAGAAGAGAGCTCTAAGTCTTCAGTCATAAAGACAAAGAAGAGGAAACACTGGTTAGTCTGATTTAATTAATACCCAATCTATGCTTGGATTGCAATGTCACATGATAGCAGAGAAGCATGTGCAGTTTTTAATGAAAGAGTTTGAAAGAGAAACTGAGGATCAAATAAAAGACAAAATAATAACATAGGAAGCAGTTAACAAAGTCAATAAATTTAAACATTACTCAGATTTCAGCTTGCCTTGATGTATTATTTCTATCATTGCAATAGTCATGGAAGAAAATACTAAGTTTTTAATTACAAGGCATGTAAATTCTTCTATGATGCATTTTTTGCCAATGCAGTTATTAGTTGTATATTGGAACATAGTTTTATAATGAAGTTCAGAGAGGATTAAAGTGGGAATTTGTAAGAGCAGACTATCCAATGATGAGCTCTGGTTGAATTAATTCTGCTAAAAATGTGGTAAAAATTTTTGCAAAAATCTGCTAAAAAGAGATACTGCTCGTGGATTAGGCAGAAATCCTCTTACTATGAACTGAAGTGATATGACGATTTAAACCATAAATGCGTACGTTATGTTGGAAAAAGTCTGTTCCATGTGGCTCTCCTGGTCTGTTAGAAACAGTTTTGCAGAGTATGTTTGTGCACTTTGGCAAAATAACATTCATGAGAAATGTGTTACCATGCCTGGCACACGATAACTGGTCAGAGGTGGGACTGTTCTGTCTCCTCCCTCTTTTTTTTTTTTTATTTTAAAGATTTTATTTATTTGAGAGGTAGAGTTACAGACAGTGAGAGGGAGAGACAGAAATATCTATTCTCCGTTGGTTCACTCCCCAAATGGCCGCAGTGGCCGGAGCTGCACCGATCGGGAAGAGGAGCAGCCAGGATAGAACCGGTGCCCATATGGGATGCAGGCACCACAGGTGCAGGTGGAGGACTACAGGGCGCCGGCCCCCTCCCTCTCTTTTTCAAGGGCTCTTTCTTTGTCTTTTGCTCCTGGCATCTCTGGTTTTCTCACTCCTTTTGCTTTCTCTTGGGAACACATGGGACTCTGTTTTATCTACTTTTCTCCTTTTCTTTCAACTGGAACTTGACTTGGATTTCAGTCTGGCTTCACAGATTGAATAACATCCCAGATTAGACCTGAGAATAAATTAGGTTTTGAAACTCTTAAGCATTCACCCAGAGAACGTTCAAGACAGAATGGTGCTTTTTTTTTTTTTTTTTTAACAATTTTAATTTCCTCAACTCCTCAATTTCTGGTTTGTTCACTCTTGAAAACCAGTAACATTATTTAATTTAATTTAAAACATTATTAAAGCTTTATTATATACAATATTTAATTTCTCTGAGGAATAGTTAATGATTGATGATTTCCTTTAAAAGAATGACATAGAATGACAATATAATGGTTATACACATGTAGAGATAGAGCACCAGAAACTTGCATTGTGACAACTTAATGCAGAAAATCTTGATAATTCAGACATTTTGACATATCCTGCTCAGATACAGGTAAGTCTTTTTTTGTTTTGTTTTTTGTTTTTTGTTTTTTTGACAGGCAGAGTAGACAGTGAGAGAGAGAGACAGAGAGAAAGGTCTTCCTTTGCCGTTGGTTCACCCTCCAATGGCCGCCGCAGCCAGCACGCTGTAGCTGGCGCACCCTGCTGATCCGATGGCAGGTGCAGGGCCCAAGGACTTGGGCCATCCTCAACTGCACTCCTGGGCCACAGCAGAGAGCTGGACTGGAAGAGGGGCAACCAAGACAGAATCCGGCGCCCTGACCGGGACTAGAACCCGGTGTGCTGGTGCCACAAGGCGGAGGATTAGCCTAGTGAGCCCTGGCGCTGGCCAATACTGGTAAGTCAAGAGTTATAATAGAATTCCATGAGATAGGAATAACAATGAATAAAACTTGGACTTCTAATTATAATGCTGTATAAACTCAGTAAGATAGAACATTTGCAAAACAGACTATGCATTAGACCACTAAAAACATAAGTAAATCTACAAAATCATATCGCACAGAATCAATCCTCTAATCATGATGCAGTGCAGTTAGGAATTCTATGCCAAATCAATACCAAAAGTTCTATAGGTTTGGAAGTAAATTGACATGCATTGAAAGAATTTGTATTGAAAGGAAGTGAGAGAACAGTGGAGAACACCATTCGTTAGGAGAAATTTTGTGAAAAGGATTAATGAAATGTTTAAAAGTCACATTATAAATTTGAAAGTTAGACAAGCTGATAAATTGCCATAAAGATAAAAATTGCCAAAATTAAAGCAAGATGGAATAAAAATATTAATAGCTGAATAAACAATAAAAGTACTATTCAAGACCTTTTAGCAATAAAGGTCCAGTCACAAATGGTTTCATGGGAATTCTGTCAAGTATGAAGAGCAGTTTCAGGAGTGGTACCTTTATAACATCATTCGTGAGCCATACAAAATTATCAACTTAAAAATGTGCTGCTGTAGATGTATTGAATTTTTAGTTCCTTCTATGATTGCCTTGGCATGGCCAGATCAAATGCTTTCATGGGCATTAAATGGCCTGCTGAGCACATGTTCCCCACTGATGGTCAACAATAACTGTTGCAGAAAAGGGGGAAAAATAAAGCCTTCAAACTCATTTAGGAGGGCGGTATAATTGTAATTCCAGAAAATAAAGAAAACAATGGAGAAGAAGAAAAAACTGGTTTTTCTTTTTTTACTATGAATGTAGATGAAAAACTTGAAATAATGCAAGAGGCTAATATTATTAAAATATATTATACAGTATACAGTTATCAGTAAAACTTTATTTTTGAAATTATAAGATGATTCAACATTAGAAAATCCATCAACACATCTCATATTTTAGTATATTAATGATATCAAGGAAAAATCATTTGATATTAATAGATACAGGAAAGACTAAAAAGTTCAGTGATGTCTTTTTTTGTAATTTGATAGAGTCAGACAATGAGAGAGAGAGAGAGAGAGAAGTCTTCCTTCCATTGGTTCACTCCCCAAATGGCCGCTACAGCTGGCACGCTGCGCCGATCTGAAGCCAGGAGCCAGATGCTTCCTCCTGGTCTCCCTTGCGGGTGCAGGGCCCAAGGACTTGGGCCATCCTCCACTGCTTTCTCGGACCACAGCAGAGAGCTGGACTCGAAGAGGAGCAACCGGGACTAGAGCCCGGTGCCCATATGGGATGCCGGCAATGCAGGCGGAGGATTAACCAAGTGAGCCACAGCACCGGCCCCTAGTAATGTCTTAATAATTCTTTAAAAAAAAGTTAAGAATATTTGAGAGACAATTTGATACATGCATTTCTTTATTAGGTAAAATATCTTAAAAATAGATATTTCTTACCCACTCATATGCATATATAGTCCTAAAAAGTAGATGTCTGTAAGAAAAATATAGATAATAGCACATAGAAGATATTTATATATTTCTCAACTAAGTACAGTGATTCATGAAAACCTCAACAAATACTAGACTTAAAACATTCTAGAGGGGCCAGCACTGTAGCATGATAGGCTAAACCTCTGCCTGCAGCCCTGGCATCCCACAATCATTGCTCCTCTTCCAGTCCAGCTCTCTTGTGGCCTGGGAAAGCCATGGAAGATGGTCCAAGTGCCTGAGCCCCTGCACCCACGTGGGAAACTCAGAGGAGGCTCCTAGTTTGGCATCGGCTGAGTTTCAGCCATTGCAGCTTTTGGGAAGTGAACCAGCAGAAGGAAGACCTTTCTCTTTTTTTCTCCCTCTCTATTAACTCTGCCTTTCAAATAAAAAAAATTTTAAAGTTAGAGCCAATATTGAATGTCTACAATAATAAGTATTATATAACAGGGCCAATAAAGGAAATGAAATGTACAAACAGGAAAATGGCCAGCAATGATTAACTTTCTGTAATTGTCCCGATTCCACTCCCCTTTAAAAAAAAATCTGTTTATTGAAACTCAGAGTTCTATACGGAGAGAGGAAGAGACAGATCTTCTACCACTGGTTCACTCCCCAGATGGCTGCCATGGCCAGGGCTGGGCCAGCACAAAGCACGTGCGTGGCAGGAGCCCAAGGACTTGGGCCATCTTCCTCTGCTTTCCCAGGACATCAGGCCAGTTTCTGTGGACTTCTAAAATTATTTTATTGGGGTCCAGCGTCCTGGCATAGCAGGTAAAGCTGCCATCAGCAATGCCACCATCCCATATGGACTCCAGTTCAGTCCTGGCTCCATTTCAGTCCTGCTCTACTTTTGATCTGGATGCCTGCGAATGGCCTGGAAAAAGTAATGGAAGATGACCCAGTTCCTTGGGACCTTGCCTCCCATGTAGGAGACCCGAATAAAGCTCATTCCAAGCTTTGGCCTGGTCCACCCTGGCCGTTGAGGTCATCTGAGCAGTGAACCAGTGGGTGGGAGATACCTTCTCTCTCTCTTTTTCCACCTCTACTTATCCCTCTGTCTCTCTTTCACTCTTTCGAATAAATAAATCATTTTAAAAGTTCCACAAAAAGTACAGTTGATTTAGGACAAGCATACACAGACTTCTCTGGAAAACATTGGCAGGCTGACTGTTGAGTGATACTCCTGGCCTTGAAAGAATGACAAGATAAAAAATACTAATACCCCTAAATTATTCTTACATCAATTTATTTGATCAATCCCAGTGAAATGTTATTGGATACTTTGAGAAGCATGAAAAATTTAATCTAAAATGCAAACAGGAGAACTTTTGTTTGGAACCTATTCATTAACAGTTAAACACAATCTTAAGTCTTGCCACTTACACTGGGATTACCAGACAGCATCGTAATTACATGGGAGCCTGTGAAAACCCCACAGGCACAGTGAGTGAGAATATGTACTTCCCCCAAGTGACCTGGGTGTGCATTAATTTGTATTTTTTCCTGTAGAAAAGATTCTTAAAATTAAAAAAATAACAATCTCAACTCAAGATAGAGACAACTGGATCAACGTCTATAAAATTATGAAGAACTGATCATACTCACTGGTAGCCAAACAAAGGAAAATTATACAAGCGGGTATACATTTCATACCTGGAAAATGCCAAGTGTTTGGCAGGATGTGGGTTTCAGAACCCTCGTAGTCAGCTCTTGGGCACGTGCCTGCTAAAGGCCTTCTGGAACACAGTGAAGCAGAGCTTTGTAAACTCAGTGACTCAAGTGCTCTATGAACTAGCAACCCCTGTCCTGGACACAGAGTTCAAAGACATTCTTGCGAATACCTACAAGGATGGATGCACAGGTTATTTATTTGAGCGTTGCTTTTGTTAATCCTTAGCTTTAGGATGGGGAGACAGACGTGCTGGATGCACACTGTGGAGAACTACTCTGAAATAGAAGAAAACAGAGCCAGAGGAATACACACGTAGAACACAACCAGCAGAAAAATAAAGATAAGGGGCTCTAGAGCACCATGTTATTTTGGCAGTCTGGAAAGACAAGATAAAAAAAAAAAGACTGCATAGAAATAAAAGTATATGCATGAAGCACATGAAAATAATTGTGGGAGGAAGAAGGAATGAGTGGGGAATAAGTAAAATAAACTAAACAACTGAGACTAAGGGCTATAAATTGCCTTGAATTTGAGTGCATAATTAAATTTCTGGAAGACAAGTGAGGGAAGAGAAAGAATAAATTTACTATGGAAAATGTAAGAGTTATGGTCCTAATAGTGAAGACCTGTCGTTGAATACGGTCCATTGTAGTATAGTGCTTAGAAATAAAAAAATTAAAAAGTAACCTTTCACCAGAATCTTTGAATGTATGTTTCAATATGTCAGCATTTTGCACAGAAAAATTCTTAGAGCCATTGCTGTGTTAAAATCATCTCAATAGCAATTTAGATGTCTTGGAGATAAAGCTATTTATCTGTTTAAAAAAAAAGAAAAAACAAACTTGGAGGATAAAAGGCCAAACTGGAGCCTCAGGGCTGTTCTCTTTATCCCTGTCTTATGTTCTTGGACATGAGGGCTTTTCTGGAGTTCATGGAAAACGTGGATTACAAAAAGACAAGGTGTGGATTTCAGTGCTTCACACCAAAATCGTAAATTTTAAATGTAATTTCCATGAACTTTTGGAGCACATTTTTGTCATAAACAATTGCTAAAATTTAATAATTGTTAAATTTCATATAAATGTCAAGATTTCTGGATTACTCTGAGATAAATTTCTGACAACAGTGGCTGCTTTTCCGCGACCACGCTTTGGGAGCGGTTAAGGCAGACCTGCTGTCAGGCGTTGGACCTCGCATTCTGCCGGTCAGCATGCCCTGGCTTCATGCTTCATGGGGGGCTCAGACTCTGGATATTTTGACAAAGACCATTCATATAGCACTTTACACTAAGTTAATACCACATATTAAAACAAATGACATAGCTCAAACGTATTTCATACATCACACAAAAGTGTCAAATATCCTAATCATTCCAGTAAGAGAAAGTGTTTTCCATATGCCAGCGTTGAAATGAAGGTGATTGGCAAAGAGCATGGGCTGAAGGAGAAGGAGGAACCCGGAACATCACAGCAGTATGGAAGCAGCCACCAGGAGGAATCATCAAGACCAAAGGATTGTAGTTTCTATTCAAGTGGACATTTGGGGGGAAAAAAGCCTGGATTCTTAGCTAAGGACTGTGAATTGGATGGATGCAAAATTCTATCACATATTCAACAAATGTCCTCAATATTAGTAAGAGCCACATGAGGAGTGGTTGTAATATGTAGGATTATATTAACAGGATAAAAAGAGGGCAGGTTTTGAATATTTTAGCTGCCTTATTTTAGAAGCTGTGACATGGAAGAATTATATTTTTCGTAGTAAAATTCAGATAAAGTTATCCAGAAAAGAGACCTTAGTGTAATTCAAACAAGAAAAAATCTTGAGATGAGCATTGGGCACAGCTGTTAAGACAACAAATCGGACAACCATATTTCATGAATTTTTGAGTCCTGGTTCTTCTCCCCATTCCAGCATCCTTCCAATGTGCACCCCAAGGGGCAGCAAGCAATGGTTCAAAGGGTTAGGTCCCTGTGACCCTTGTGGAAGATCTATATTGAGTTCTGGGCTCCTGGCTTCAACATGTCCCAGTTCCAGATATTGTGGGCATCTAAGGAGTGAACCAGTGTATGGGATATCTCTTTGTCTTTGTCTGTAACTGTGTGTATGTATTATATGTGTGTCCTCAATTTTCTGTCTTTCAAATATAATAAAATTTGAAGAAGTCCAGTAATCTAAGCTAGTAGGGGGATGAAATAGGTCTTTTGAAAGGGCGAGTGATGCTTGAGTATCTTCTTGAAAAATACTTGAGTGGGCAATAGTGGAATGTTCAAGTTAAGAACTGTTGGGCTGGAAAACCCTCAAGGGCTCTGCCAAATGAGATTCCTCATTTACAAGATCGCAAGATCGCAAAGGCAGAGAAATGAGTCACAGCCCATGGGAGAATTTTAAAGTAAACTGCAAATTGATGGTGGAGGGCCAAGTGAGGACATTCTGTAAGAAAAGAAAAACACAATTACGTTCCTTGGTAACTTACTACGTGCTTCAGAAGAGGAATGTAGGACACACAGCAAATTCTAGATGAGAAGGAGGCAGATTGAGAGGTACAGATACCTGAAGAGAGTTGATGGATAACCTTGCATTTAACTCAGATTTCTCGAATCTGAGGGAAAGTGACTACTTGGACAGTGCAAATAGGAGGGGAGTTGATTCTGATGGTTAAGAATATGGATTTTGGATTCAGAGTACCTTAATGTATGTACTTATAAGAGATATCTATAATAATTAACTCATGCAATTTGTTGAGAATTAAATGAGTTAGCTCCTGTGTAAGACCTGGATCAGAGTAAACATCCAAAGAAGGCCATTTTACCTCATTGTACATAATAAAATTCAATGATAATAGTTTTGATCATCACAACTACTATGACATTTAGTTTCCTTGACACTGCTGCTATTCTGTGAAAAGCTTCCTCCTTTGTTTCTAGAACAATCGCTCATTTTAGTTAATTGCTCAGGTTCTTGCTGCACAGAAAGACATTGTTCCGTGGGGCCAGTGCTGCGGCGCAGTGGGTTAACGCCTGGCCTGAGGCGCAGGCGTCCCATATGGGCACAGGTTCAAGTCCTGGCTGCTGCACTTCTGATCCAGCTCTCTGCTATGGCCTGGAAAAGCAGTAGAAGATGTCCCAAGTCCTTGGGCCCCTGCACCCATGTGGGAGACTCTGAAGAAGCTCCTGGCTTCAGATCGGCGCAGGTCCAGCTGTTGAGGCCAATTGGGGAATGAACTATCAGATGGAAGTGTCTTTCTCTCTCTTTGCCTTTCCTCTCTGTGTGTAAATCTTTCAAATAAATAAATAAATCTTAAAGAAAAAAAGACATTGTTCCTCCTTTTGCTGAGAGATAGAATGTAAAATTGATAGTTAAGGTTTTAGGAAGCAGAAGCAAGTAATGTAGAGAATCCCTTAGAGGAGACACCCCCCCCCCACCCCCCAAGTGGGAAGAGGCTGCATAGCCTAGCTCTGGGGGAAGCAGACTGAAGAGATGCTTGATGCTTGTCAGGTGCAAGTAAGGAACTGAGGTTTTTTTTTTTTGTTTGTTTGTTTTTTTTTTTTTTTTTTTTTTTTTGACAGGCAGAGTGGACAGTGAGAGAGAGAGAGACTGAGAGAAAGGTCTTCCTTTGCCGTTGGTTCACCCTCCAATGGCCGCCATGGCCAGCGTGCTGCAGCTGGCGCACCGCGCTGATCTGAAGGCAGGAGCCAGGTACTTCTCCTGGTCTCCCATGGGGTGCAGGGCCCAAGCACCTGGGCCATCCTCCACTGCACTCCCGGGCCACAGCAGAGAGCTGGCCTGGAAGAGGGGCAACCGGGACAGAATCCGGCGCCCCGACCGGGACTAGAACCCAGTGTGTTGGCGCCGCAAGGTGGAGGATTAGCCTAGTGAGCCGCGGCGCCGGCAGGAACTGGAGTTCTGACTCTGAGTGACTGCACAGGTGCTGTGGCTCGGCCATCCTGTTATTGAATGTGTTTGGAAGTTTACTTTTTTAATTTTAGATGATCAAAATGCAGATGATGCCTCATTCTTGACCTTTAACCAACATTGGTGGTAGCATCTCCATGATGTCATTGGCATCCTGTGTTTGTTCCTTCTGCCCCCAGAGCCGAACACTGAATCTCCAGAAAGTTTCTACACATTCTTTCTTGTTCTCCATCTGCTATATGGTAATCTCAGCTGTTATTGGGCATGTAAATCACAACCATGAACTATGTCAGGGTGATTTTGTTAAAAAAAAAAAAAGTGGGGGGGGGGTGTTTAGGCAGGTAACCAGCAAAGCCTGCCTGAGTGACAGTTTAGATGCATTAAAACAACAGAGATGTTTTCAAATGTGAGATCTTTTGTGCAGATAAAAATAACAAAGTAAATTATTGCAAGCATGATTTAATTTCATGTGATTATTCAAAGTTTCTGATTGTAATTGTAATTGTGTGCAAATACTGAACTGCGTATCACACTAATAGGAAAGTCTTTCTGTTGAAATACAAAGATGAGCTCATCCCCAGCTGCACCTCCGTACTTTAGAAATGCGGTGTTCAGATTCTGCAATGGTTTGAGCATTTTGCACAGCAGTAAAGTCCCAGCTTGGGATGCCCCACATCCCGTAGCAGAGGGCCTGGTTTGAGTATGCGATCCCACACTTCCAGTCAAGCTCTCTGCTAATGCATGCCTTGAGAAAAAGCTGTGATGGTTCAAGTACCACATTGGAGACCCACTTGGCTTCTAGGTCCTGAAACTTGTCTAGCCCATCCTGGGGTGTTGAGGGCATTTGGGGAGAGAAGCAGCAGATGAAAGAACTGTCTCTCTGAATTACAAATAAAAATTAAAAATCACTAAAAAAAATCAATGTTTTGGCCCAGTGGAGATGCTTACGTAGAGATGGAAGTAGAGAGAGGAGAGAGTCTCAGGAAGTAGCAGTCATGGGAAAGGTGAGGAGAGGCAGATTTGCAAGGTTGGCAGAGGATCCTAGGAGAGTGGAACGAACATCCTCCTGACCTTCCTGATTTGACTTCATCACCCCCATCAGCTGACCACCACAAAATACCCAAGTGTGCCAACAGTGGACTTGCACAGTCGTAGGACCCAAAAATAGAACAGATGGTTGCTGAGGGCTTGAAGTCAACAAAATTGTTTGGAACTCAGACATTTTAAAAATTCAACAGTTCAACAAATAGTCCAGGAATTAACAATATGCCAGGCAACAGGATGGATGAATTTCCTGTTACCAAGGGACTGTTTCCCTGAGTGGGTACAAAGAGGTACAAAGACAATCAACTAGGAGAGGATGGGAGAATTTCAAATAGTCCTAAGTGTTGGGAAGAAAATAAGACAAGGTTTCACTTGGGAGGGTTAAGACAGAGCTAGAGGGCATGCACTATTTTACACAGAACCTCAGAAAAGTCTTCTCTTAAAAGGTGGCATCTGAACTGACTTCCAGATGATGAAAATAAGCTAGGGCTAGGCATGCTGTGGCTTGAAAAGCGTGCTCTGGATCTGGGCAAACAAACATAGAGCAAAATGTTTGAGTTCATCAGCTTAACAACCCTTACCCTGATGCTCTGTGTCGTGTGCCATCAGTGTCTTCGCATTTTCAGTTCCTTTTACACATGGGAGTCAGTACTGGTGGACTCACCTGCTTACACCATATGTTCCACTCCTTTCTGCGTTAGTCTGTGGTAGGAGAGGTACACATACACAGAAAGCAGGAGATGGATGTTTTTCAAATGAAGGAAAGAACGGTCTCAGGCAAGTTGGGAGAAGGAATTGAGGGCCAGACTGTTCAGAGTATTACAGTCAACAACAAGGAATTTGATTTCCATTCAAAGTGTGATACAGTGTTCTAATGAGTGAAGGGGAAACAAATATGAATATGCAAAGTGATTAATATCAGGAGACCTAAGTACTGCACAATTGATATAATTAATGATATTTTGTGAGACAACAAATGATCTTAAAGGTTCTCCACACACACACACACACACACATATAACTATGGGAGGTAATGGTTATTTGATTTCCATTCAAATGCTACAGTGGGGTCTTGGGGACCAGGTGCCGTTGGCAGGTGTGTGATGGGGCAGAGGACTGTTGCATGGAGATGGCCCTTCTGCCACCCAGGGAGTGAATGTCACGTGGCAAATCATGTTGCCGTGGGTTCTCCTCTCTTCTCTCGTTAGCGGCCAACTTTTGCCTTTCTTGTCAATTCAGTAGAGAACTTTATCTCCTATGGTTTGGTCATGAAATGCTTTTATTTACCAAATATGAAACAGGCCTTATAACATCTATCTGTAAATAGAGCAACATGTATTTTGGTGTCAGTAAAGAAAAAAAGTCACTGCTTTTCTTTGATAAACAATTTATTGAATTTATTCCCATATGAGAAATTTTTGGCTTTTATTAAAAGCTTTAAATATTAAGATAAAATTGATGCAGTAGTGAATATAGAATGTTTACTGCATGTCAGTGCTGGTATAAGTGTTATTTGGTAATAACTCACTTCAACATTTCAAAAGACATAGGTGGTTTGTGCCATTTTCCTCTCTGAAACACAGAGAAGTTAAATAATTTGCTTATGATCAAATGAGTATTCTGGTTACAGAAGCTAGGTTCTGGGACAACATTGGTTTCCACATGTACAATTAAAGTCTAAACTGACATGTAAACTCAAAATTTGGAGCAGGAAACATAAGTTTCCCCCACTATAATAATTCTGTAAAGAGCTCAGGAATGTAAATATGTGCATTATGGAATGACGGCCAGATTCAAGGTAATTAATATGAGTATTCATTAAAAAAAGTCATGGAAAAATACAATTAAAAGTTTTGTTTTGGTGTAACATAATGCTGAAAACCATGTCTAGCATTTTCAAATATATCCTTTTTATGAAATTTTTGAAAACCATTCATAAACGCATTTCAAAAAAAATTTCCACCAAAATAAACTTAATTTTAATTCCATTTTCTATGATTTTTTTTTTTTGAAGCCCCTGGGCATAACCATTACCTCCCATAGTTATATGTGTGTGTGTGTGTGTGTGTGTGGAGAACCTTTAAGATCATTTGTTGTCTCACAAAATATCATTAATTATATCAATTGTGCAGTACTTAGGTCTCCTGATATTAATCACTTTGCATATTCATATTTGTTTCCCCTTCACTCATTAGAACACTGTATCACACTTTGAATGGAAATCAAATTCCTTGTTGTTGACTGTAATACTCTGAACAGTCTGGCCCTCAATTCCTTCTCCCAACTTGCCTGAGACCGTTCTTTCCTTCATTTGAAAAACATCCATCTCCTGCTTTCTGAATGCTTTTAGACCCACTGAAGTACTTTCCCAGCTCAGAGTGTAAGCACTTCTCTTTCTGCCTGGAGTTCTCGTCTCTCTGCTCCTATAAGGACTTCTCTTTCAGGCGTGGGATTGATCTTTATTTCCTCAGGAAGCCACTTCTTGTCTACTACACCTCAGTAAGTTCCCCAGATTTTGTTCATCCAAGTATATACAGTGTTTCCTTCTTGGCTTTAATCAAAAATTGCAACATATATATATATATATATGTATATATGATCCATATATATGTATATGGATCTGTATATATCAGTTTTGCCAGCACCATTTATTAAAGTGTATGGTCTGAACATTTTGTCAAAAATTGGTTGGCTCTTTGTACGTGAATTAATTTGTGGGCCCTCTATTCTGTTCCATTGATCTGAGCATTGGTTTTTATGCCACTACCAAGCTGTTCTAATTACTATGGCTGTGTAGTATGCTTTGGAATCAAGTATTGTGATGCCTCTTGCTTGATTTTTTTTTGATCAAGGATCATGTTGACTATTCAGGACCTTTTGTGATTTCTCAAGAGTTTGAGGATCTTTTTTTATAATTCTGTGAAAGTAATTGGTATTTTGATAGAGATTGCATTGAATCTATAAATTGCTTTATTTAATATAGACATTTAGATATTGATTCTTCCAATCCATGAGCAAGAAATATGCTTCTGTTTTTTATATTTGTATTGTTAATGATTTCTTTCATCACTGTCTGATAGTTTTCTTTGTAGATAGCATTCATTTCTCTGATTAAATTTACTCATAAATATGATTTTTTGTGTGGATTTGTGAGTGGGATTTGTTTCAGTGATTTCATCATTAGCATATAAAAAGCTACTTTTTTATATGGGTGTTTTGTAACTTGCAACTTTACTGAATTAGTTTATCAATTCTAACAGCTTTTTGGTGGAGTTTTACCATGTACAACAGCATGTCATCTGAAAACATAGACACTTTGACTTCCTCTTTTCCAATTTTGATGCTCTTTCTTTCTCTCTCCTCCCTCATTTTTCTTGCTAAAACTTCCAGTACTGTGTTGAATAACAGTGGCAGAAGTGGACATCCTTGTCTTATATCACATCTGAGCAGAAATGCTCTCAGATTTTCCCCATTGAGGATGATATTTACTGCTGGTTTGTCATACATAGCCTTTATAATTTTGAGAAATGTTCCTTCTATACCTAATTTGTGGATTTTTTTTATCAAGAAGGGGCATTGAATCTTATTAAATATTTTATTTGTAACTATTGAGACGACCATATGGTTTTAATTCTTCATCCTATTGATGTGATTTATGATGTTCATTGATTTGCAACTGTTGAGCCACCCTTGGATTTCTGAGATAAACCCCACTTGATCTGATACATGTACTTTTTATTTTTTTTTTAGGTTTTTTTTTTTTTTTTGACAGGCAGAGTTAGAGATACATGTACTTTTTGATGTGCTTTTGTATTGAATTTGTGAATATTGTGTTAAAAATCTTTGCATCTACATTCATTAAGGATATAGGCCTATAGTTTTCTTTTAATGTTATGTCTTTGGTTTTGGTATCAAACTATGCTGGCCTCAGAAGAAGAGTTTGACAGAGTTCCATCCTGTTCAGTATTTTGGAACAGTTTGAAAAAATGTTGGAGTTACGTCCTCTTGAATGTAGAATTCAACAGTAAGGCCATCAGGTCCCAGACTTTTCCTTGATAGAAGACTTGATTATTGCTTCAATATCCTTGTTTTTCATGGGTCAGTTTCGATTATCTGTGTATTCTTGGTTTAATCTTAGTAGGTTTTATGTGTCCAGGAATTTAAACATTTATTCAAGGCTTTCCAGTTTATTAGCATATAATTCTTCATAGTAGTTTCTTATGCTCCTTTGTATTTCAGTGGTGTCAGTTGTAATGTCTCCTTTTTAATCCTTTTTAATACTGAGTTTTTCATTTAGCCTGGCTAGTTTATTTATAGTTTATCTTCTCAACAACCTCGTGTTGATCTTTTGTATTTTTTTTTTAGTTTCAGTCTCATTTATTTCTGCTCTGATCCTTATTATTTCTCCCCTCCTGCTGATTTTGGGTTTCGTTTGTACTTAAGTTTCTACGTTTGTGAGATGCATCAATAGATTTTTATTGGAGACCTATTTTATTAATCTAAGCACTTAATGCTATAAACTTCCATCTTAATAGTGCTTTTGCTGTATTCCACGTTTTGATATATTGTATTTTCACAGTCATCCATTTCAAGCAAGTTTTGATTTTCTTTTTAATTTCCTCAATGACTCATTGATTGCTCAGTAGTATGTTATTTAACTTCCAAGTGCTTATAAATGTTCTGTTATCACTGATTTCTAGTTTTATGATCTGAGCAGATACTCAGTATGACTTGAAAATTTTACATTTGATGAGACCTGATTTATGGCCTAATCTGTGGTCTATCTTAGAAAACATGTGCTGAGGAGAAGAATGTGTATTCTATAGCTGTTGGGTGAAATGTCCTATAAATGTGTGTTGGGTGGATTTTCTGGATTATGTTTCAACTCTGATGTATCTTTATTGATGTTCTTTCTGGATGACCATCTATTGATGAGAGTGAGGTGTTGAAGTCACCCACTATTGTACTAGAATCTCTTTTTCCTTTTAGTTTTAATATATTTGATGTGTATATCTGGGTGGTCTTGTGTTAAGTGTGTGTGTGTGTGTGTGTGTGTATGATTGTTATATCTTCTTGATGAATTGAATCTTTTACCAAAATATAATGTCCTTGATCTCTTAAATAGTTTATGATTTTCAGTCTAATTTATCTGATATCAAGATAGCTACTCCTACTAGTTCTTGGTTTCCGTTTGCCTGGTATATCTTTACCTAGCCCTTCACTTTCAGTCTCTGTGTTTCTGTGAAGTAAGTATCTTGTTGGGAGCAAAGATTTTGGCTAGAGAATTTAATTCACTTACAATCAAGGTTAGTGTTGTTACAGAAAAGAGCTAAGAGCACTGATTTTGTTGATTGGATACTGATTCTCCCTGCTTTGTTGGTGAATTTGGTGGTGTCATGTGTTTCATGATGTTTACTTCTAATGCAGGATGCCTTTCAGAATCCCTTGTGAGGCAGATCTGGGTACGGTGAATTCACTCAGTGTTTGCCTGTCTGGACAATCCCTTATTTCTCCCTCACTTTTAAAGGATAGCTTCACGGGATATATAGTTTTGGTTGGAAGAGATTATTTTTAAGACCTTATTACATTACCCTACTCTAATCTGGCCGTTTGGACTTCCACTGAGAGATCTGATATTAATCTAATTGGTTTTCCTTTATATGTAATTTGATACTTTCATCTTAAGGGATTTGTGCTTCTCTCCTTGCCTTTAATTTGACAGCAATATGCCTTGCAGAACACCTTTTTTGGTTGATTCTACTTGTGGTTCTTCAAACTTCTTGTGTCTGGATGTCCATGTCTCTTTCCAGACCTGGGAAGTTTTCAATTGTTTAGTTTAGCAGGATTTCAATGCCATATTCCTTTTATTCTCCTTCAGGGATACTTACAATATGAATCCATGATCATTAAATGATATCCCATTTTGCATAGACTTTCTTTTTGATTCTTGTCTATTTATGTTCAATTGGATTATTTCAAAAGCCTTGTCCTCCATATCAGAAATTCTTTCCCCTACTTGGTTGTTCTGTTGTTAAAGCTCTCGATCATATTTTTTATTTTACTGATGGAAGATTTCACCTCCAGAATTTCTATTTGGTTCTTTAATGATTTCTATCTCCTTAGTAATATTTTCATTCATATCATTCATTGTTTTCCTCCTTTCTTCCATCTTTCTGTGTTCTCTTGCATCTCACTGAGTTTCCTTACAATCATTATTTTGAATTCTGTATCTGTCAATCACAGAGTTTCTTCAGTTCAGGATATAACTCCTGAGTATTGTTCTTTTGGAGGTATTGTGTACCTGGCTTTGTCTGGCTCCTGTGTCCCTGCATTGACTTCTGCACATCTGCTGTACTCATCCCTTTTTCTTTATGGGGTAGGTTTTATCGGAAAAGAGTTTATGGGTTAGCTGGAATGCAGGGTATCACTTGGCTTGCTGCTTTGGCTTGGTTCTAGGTGAGGCCCCAGGAGTCTCCTCTGTGAGTGATTTGTCTCAATGTTAGTTGTGTCTATATGTGACACAGTGGTCCAGTATTCTGCAGTTCAGAGGAATAGAAGTGTGGTTTCCCAAGGTGTGTATCTTAGGTCCACAGAGTTCAGTATCAATGTCCCTGGTGACTGCGATAGCCATTGCCTTGGTCTTGGTGCTTAGGGAGACACAGGTAGCTGTTCCCTTGTCCTCTGGGCCAACTTGAGTGATGCCAGTGCTCGTGGCACCAATTGCTATGGCTCTAGAACTATGTGATATGGGTGGATCTTTCCTCGGGTCCTATTAGGACAGTCCAGCTGGATCTGTGGCTTATATATCAGCAGCTCTGGGATTAGGGGATGTGAATGGAGTGACTACAAGGTATATGGGGGATTTTTCTCTGGAGGGTATGAGTCTAGAAAGGTAGAATACAGGTGGGGTCTTCCATAGGCCCACTGGATAGACTGCAGTGGCACTGAGAAATTAAGAACTGATTTTTACCATCCCCTGGTGTTGCAGCGTATAGCGGGATCATTACCCAGATCTTTGAGGGAGAGAATGTATTTTTCTGTGGGCTGCTTTTGGTGTTAGCCCCCAAAAGCTAAGGTGAATCCTCCTGGCTCACATAGTAAGCATAGCTCTGGGGCTAATGTCCCCAAACTCTCACAGCTGTAGGATGCAGGGGATCTGTCCTGTGTCCCATATGGTGCTTTGACTCTGACTCTGATCTGATAGGAGCAGAGCAGAGGAACACTGAGCCACTTTACGCTGCCACTTTATGTGAATATGGGTTGAGGTAGGGGTTGGGAAGTCAGCACTGTGGCTTCCCTGCTCAAAGCTTGGAGGTTGCTCAGACCCCAGTCAGCTCCCCTATGCTGAAGTAAAATTCGGTGGGTGACTGTAAAATGCACTCTCAGATAAAGCTGCAAGCAGTGGGGTGTGTGGGAATTTCTTTTACCTTGATGTGGTAGGATAGGGGCTTGCAGCTGGCAGCTGGCTGCAGCCTGGTGGGCTGCAATGCTCTGTCTGTCCTCTCTGCTCTTGTCCCACAGGGTCTTCATTGCTGTTTCACTTTTTTGCAGAAAATTTCCATCAGTCAGACCCTTGGAAATGCAGTCCGTTCTTATTTCTTTTCGTATCCCAGGACAGCTGGAGTTAGCACGGCTATACCCCATTCAGCCATCGTGGATCTCCCAGAGCTCTATGTGTATAGATACCTTGCTGGCCATTTACTCAGAGCCCATCTGTCCCATATACTTAGATGAGGCTGAGTGGCAGGGATGTTTGGAGACAGAAGGAAGACTGAGTACTCCAAGGATTGTGCAGATGACCGTGTGAGAAGCAGGTGAGTAGCAAAGTGTAAGGGGCTGTGCAGGTGGGAGCGTGGACGAGTGTAGAGACTGCCTAAAGGAACAAGAGGCAAGGCCTTTAAAGACTCAAAGTCATCAACGTCCTTTTTCTGCCCTTCATTCAATGAAGGAGCTCAGCCCAGGATGATTTTTTTAATTGTTACTCAATTTCACATTTCTTTTTTCCTGCTTGATTAAAATGACTTGTGGGTGCGCTAAGCATTGCTGTAATCTAATGAACAACATCTATCTTGTTTGAGAAAACAAAACCCCAAGCATTCCTTGAGAAAAATAAAAACAAACACATGTGTAGCTGTTTTCACCACTTCATTTTAATAAAAGAGATAATTAGTTTGGCCTTTGAAAAGAACAAGATTTCCATATAGCTTTCAGCACCAGGATTTCTTAGCCCTGTATTATTAAAGCTCCGCTAATGAAAGTCTGCTCAGCCACTGTAGCGGGCTTTGTTTCAGTGCCTCTGCACCAGCACATGGGCAGGACGTGACGCAGCTGTCCCTGGGCCCACGTGGACCCTTTGGTTTCTTTTCTAGCCACAAGTGCATTTTTTAATGTGCAATGGAAAAATACTAAGTTGAAATCCAGCATGATTTTTTGAAAAGAACTGTGTCACGCCAGATTAACACGCATGACTAAGTCAATAATTGGAAAAGGAACAGTGACAATGTAACGGCAAAAGTGGTTTATGGCAATGGGAGAAGATCTGAGGATGGATCTTAGATGAAGTTCTAAACTCTATGGACATACTTCATATGGTCACCTTGAACTTCGATGTTAAATGCATTCAGGAAATCTCATTCCTTCTGGGAGCCCCTGAACGCTCTTAGAGACTTTAGTGCACCCATCTGGCAATCTACTGAGGGAGCTCTGAACTTTACTGGGAAAGCATTTAATCCCCTTGGCATAATGAGCACAGCCTGTGGGATTCACAGTTACTCCCACAGGATGGGTGGTGTGTGCCTGAGAAGAGCTTCCTGGGAGAGGACAGGTTTATTTCAGCTTACAGTTGAGGATACGGTGGCCCCATAGTCCGATGTCTGGTGGAAACAGCATTGCAGGCGTGGAGGCATAATTACATGGTGCATCAGGCAGCGAGAAAGAACAGGGCAGCAGAACCTGAACTTGGGTAACCAGTCTTTCTTGAGAAGCATCCTCTGAGGGCACATCCCTACTGACCCAAACACTTCCCACTGGCCCCACCTCCTAGCCACCAAAATTGCATCAAGTCTTCCCCTTCAATCTGTCAGACACTAAGATTAAGACATCAGAGTTTAAACACCTGCTTGAGTTTTGGGGCGATGAGTCCTGCTCAGCCAATGACAGGTGGGCTTAGGGTGTAACATGAGAAAAATAAAATGCAATAATAAATGTGTCTGTAAGCTGTAGATAAAGCAAGATCCCCTGGAGTGGTACTAGGCTCCTGGAGAATACCTGGCTCCTACCCCACAATGAGCTTTCCACTACAGGTTGTGCTGGGACAAACGTGAGGTCATCTGTGTGTTCTTTCTGTGGAGCATTTTTCTGAATGATTATTGTATGAAAAGACTTTTGAGGTGTATCAAGCATTCAGTAAATAATTCCCCAATTTTTTCATCACCTCAAGGAGTAGTAATTCCCCAACGATCCCTTCCCACTTGGTAACCTGTAATCTATTTTCTACCAATGACTCTGTTCTACGTATTTCATAAGTGGAATCATATATTGTTTACTATCGTGTCTTAATTATTTCACTTAGCATTATATTTCCAAGACCCATACTTGTTATAACATAGAAAAGACGTCATCATTCTGTTTTACAACTGAATGATATTTCAACTTTGTGCATATATATTGTTTATCCAGTCACCTGTTAATGGATAGCTGACTTGCATTGAGTCCACCTGTTAGCTGTTGTGTATGATGCTGAACTGAGCAGGGCCATGTAATTAACACTTTTCAGTTATTGTGAGTATTAACTTGGGAGTGGAGTTGCTGGGTAACATGGTGTAATGTTTTGAAGAATCCCAACACTTTACCATAACAACTGCCCCGTTCTGCATTCCTAATAGCAGTGAATGAAGGTTCCAGTTTTTCCAATCCTCATCAACCATTTATTCCAATTATGCTAGTGAGTATGATCTGATATATTAATGTGGTGTTGATTGGCCTTTCCCTCCTGACTGATGACTTGGAGTGTCTTTTCAGGTGCTTATTATATGAGTTTTCTAAACTGTTGTGGGACATAGGATCTGAGAGTATCTTCCTACCCTGTGGATTATCTTTTCATTTATACGGTAATATGCTTTTGAGCCATAGAAGTTTTTATTTGGGATGAAATTCCATTTATTTTTTATTAATCATACTTCCCTGGTGAAAATCATCTACAGATGGAAGAAAGTGACAGCAGCCCAGGTGCCCAGGTTATCTGATCTGCAAAATCTGAGAGGAGGGTAGAAGAATCACTGAACATTCTTGATGAAATTAGCATACAGAGAGTGATAAAGTAGAAAAATTACAGTTGGAATATCTGTGTGAAAACATTCACCTAAACTGAAACCAAATGATGCTATAACTACTCCATTCTGTTGTCTATTCAAAAACACATTTTGGTGGCCTTTCTATGCGCTACATGCCTTAGAATCCTGGGATCATATGGAGGAATTTATTGTGGTATTGTAGACCATGAGATGACCATAAAATATACTATTACAAGAATAATTACTTAGTTATAGTTTTAGTAGGTGTTGGAACGAATAGTAAGCAATGAAAGCTTAACACAGGTGCCTCAGTTAATTCTGGACATGGGTGAACATGATTCTGAAAATTGGTTTATGTTAAAACTGAATGAGTAATGGAGTCCAGGAGGGAAGGGAGAAGAGAGCATAAGACCCTGGGGGAAGGAGTTTATGGGGTGAGAAGAATGGAAAGACCTGGCGAGTGGTCCATAGCTAGACCCAAACACAGTGCAAAACAGTAATAGATGATCTTTAGTGTAAAAAGGCAACATTTTTTGGAATACTCAATCTGCAGTTTGTGTGTCTGTGCATGCATGTGCTACCATGTTTTGTCCGTGAGCAAATAAGAATCTGGCATGAAAGTCTTCCCTTTAATATACTGTATCCTCTTCAGGAATCTCTGGTCAACTCAGAGAATACAACAGATGAAGAGGAGCTGCTCCTTCAGCCTTTTAACCAACTGTGTATACATTAGGGGCATATGTCATGGAGTGCTTGTTTGTCAGGTAGTTGTTTATCCAAGTTGTAAGGGCTAACCCACAGCCTCTGTAGGACATATGTTTACTCCTGCAGGGTGAGTGGGTTTGGTAGCCTGAACTAAAGAAAAGGTCAGACAGGGTTACCACCGAGTGAGTATCAACCCTCCTATTATTTAAGTCCACTGGGTTCAGAAAGGAAGGGAACGTAGCACAATTTTAATTGTTTTCGCATTGCACAGGTTGGGTTTATCTTCAGGCACATATATTCAATGCCCATATGTTTAATGGTTAAATTTCTACTCAATCCAGTAATAAAACATTGGGCACAAAAAGTTCACATGAAGGAAAATGAGACAGAGGTCTGGGTAGACCAACTATAACTCAAAATGCAATACAAGAAGAAACATAGCCTGTGTGATTTTAAGGTCAAGCTAGGAATACTTCAAGAAAGGCAATGCCTTTGTTCCTGAAGCCTTGCTTTTGGAATTGCATACTTAAGTATCAAATTTGATATCACAGCTGCAAACACAGACTTTGTTTTGGAAGTTTACTAATTTTAACTTGAAGACTTCAAAATAACCAGTGAACTATTCGGAATTTCAAGTGAGCTCCGTACTTCTCTGGCTGACTATCTTTAAATTCTTAGTACTCTATCTTATATGAAAGTCATTCATAATTACTGATTTTAAGCAGGCAATGAAGCTAGGTTATAATCATTTTAGCACACAAAAATTAATTTTAAGGTCTTCGCTAGCTATACAGATAATATCATAAATACAGATCGTATTTTTTTCAAAATCAGTCATCTGTTGAGAAATGAATTTAAAGTCACTGTGTTAATGTCTTTAATTGATCTTCATACGGTTTAGTCTAAAAATTAGATCCTTACCTTTGTAAAATTTGTATAGTTTTGGGTTTTGGGGGAAATTTTCCACTGTGAATCCAACTAAAAGAAAAAAATAACATCATTCAGCATCTTTTCTTTTAACTTCCTAAGCACAGTGGATCAGTTTACCAGTGGGGATTTTTTTCAGTTGTATTTGATTAGCAATTGTATTTAAGCATGTGTTATATTTCTGATTCCAGAAAAAAAAAAAAAAAACCCTGCAAGTTAAAAATTGTTCTTTCTGTAGATGGGAGAAAATCAAGTTAGCTTTTTGACCAATGTGCTTCAAGGAGAACTTTGTCAGGGTTCGGGCTGCCTGGATGGAGCCAGGGAGTGAGAGAGCTTGTCAGTGGGAAGGAACAGGAGCTGGGAATATGCGAGCCGGGAAGGAAAGCCAGCTTTACACAGTTCTCATTCTGTCACTCATTAGCTGCCTCGGCTCATTTTAGCAACTTTTCTCCTTCTTCCCCCGACAGCTCAATCTGCCCTCCTGCATTGAGATACCTTACTGTAGAATTTTAAGCATGAAGCATAGAAAGTGACAACAAGAGGAAGCTGTCAATTGGCCTCATTAGAAAAGGGGGTGAATGGTAAATGAAGGAAGCGATTAAAGCTAATTTCTTAAAATAATTGTATACTTCTATATATTTGTTGTTGGCTTACAGGGCTTCTGTTTAGCAAGAACTTTTCATTTTTGATCAATAGCTGTTTGATGCTGATACTGTTTGTTATTGGGAATAATTTGAATCTGTCTCTGCTGTCAATTGTTTTTATGTGAGGCCTAAATTTATTCTCTAATTTACTTTTTGAAAATATTGGTTAGAAAGTGAAAGTAACTAAAATCTTGATTCAAATGAAATTTAGCATTCCGTGTTCTTCATGGATAGTACGTGGTTCATTACAGACATTTTATGCAGACTGTGGGGTGGCAGACTGACCAAGCTGGAAGAGGGAGGTAGGCAGTTAAAAGCTAAATGATCCAATTATAATAGATTCGTCCCAGATAGCTCTGGGCCATAGGAACAGAGGTCAACTACTCTAATGGCACTTGCTTTGTTTTAGGAGATGAACCATCAGGAACAAAACTGGCAAGGAAATAGCAAAAAAGGGTTTCAGAAACTGCATTTTAAGTAATCAGGTGAAAATAGCAAATGAACAAATGATGCGATAATGGATTAATCATCTGTGGCTTGTGGACTCAGACCATTAAACGAAACATTCATTGAAAGAAAACGTGTGTGTGTGTGTGTGTGTGTGTGCATACATATATAAAAATCAGGCATTCAGGGAGTGAAATTTTCTTGGTCTCACCTGTGTTGATTTTCCATGAGAACACAGGTTAACAGAGGGAAACACAGGTAATATATGAGATCTGAATGAATATATACACATACACACATACACATATGCACAAACTTAGGAAGAGGGGATTGGACAATTCTAATAAATTTGGATAGAACAATATGAGATCTGGAAGAGGATTTCTGAGTATGATTAAAGGAAAAAATACAAACAGAATCTACCCTCAATCACTCTTTTCAATGTTATTCTTAATGAAATGCAGGCGGTCAACACACTTATGAATGTTACCAGCAAAATTAACATTATGTTACGATTTTCCATCAACCTCAGTGAGTAGTAGTCTACAGTTTGATGACATTAGAACTGTTCTCAAGTGGAGAGTAGGTAAGCTGACAGTGACACCACCTTACCAGTCACTGGAGAGACACTAGGAATAGCCAAGAATCAGATTATCTTCAGGATATCTTTCTAGTAAAGCAAATTTCAGAATATATATAAATCGCATGTCAGATAGAATTTGGAAAGTAGGAAATCCTAAGTAGCCAGTAATAAAAGGAGAAGGAAATTGACACATAGTTTAGGTTACAGGGTGAAAATGGAAGAGAAAGCCAAAGCAGGGTGCATCTCCCCTATTTTTTAATTGGGTTACTTGTTTTGTTACTGCTCAGTTGTGTGAGTTCCCTTTACTGGTATATTTTGAATAATAACCCCTTATTAGGTGTATAATTCACAAGTATTTTCTCCAATTCTGTGGATCGTCTATTCCCTCTATTGGCTGCTTTCATTTCTATGTGGAAGATTTTAATTGGATGTAAACCCATTTGTCTGTGGTTCTTTTTATTCCCTGTGCTTTTAGGTCACATCCAAAAAAGTCATAGTATGATTTCTCCTAGATCATGGAGTCTTTACTCTGTTTTTAAAACCTTATTTACTTAATGAAGGGAGAAAGGGGTGAGAAGAGGAAGGGAGAGAGCAAGGGAGACTCTGTGTGTGTGTGTGTGTGTGTGTGTGTGTGTGTGTGTCTAACTGGGTGGGTGGGTGGGGCTCTGAGTGCTCTCATCCCATGGTTCATTCCCCAAATGCCCATTAGTCAGAAACTCAATCCAAGTTTCTCAACTAATTGAGACTCACTTGGTGCCACCCAGAGGTCACACTGGAAGGAATCTGGAGTTGGGAGTGCATCATTAGCAGGAGGACAGAATTGGAAGTGGAGCCAGGATTCAAACCCAGACACTCACAAGTATGGACAGACATCCCAAACAGCATCTTAAGGGCCATGCTTAATGTCTACCCATTTCTGTATGCTTTCTTTCATAATTTCATAGTTTAAGATCTTACACTTAAGTCTTTAATCCATTCTGAGTGGATCTTAAACATTTCTAAAAAGAACACATAGAAGTAGCCAAATGGTATATCAAAAAGTGCTTGACATTATAAATCATTAGACAAATGCAAATTAAAACACAATGAGATACTACTTTACACTTGTTGGGCTATTACCTAAAAGAGAGAAGAAAATAAGTGTTAGTGAGGATATAGCACACAGGGAACTCTTGTATACTGTTGGTGGAATGTAAATCCATTGTAGAAAAACACTATGGAAGTTCCTCATAAAATTAAAAATAGAATTATTGTGTGACCCAGCAGTTCCACTACTGGATATATATCCAAAGGAAAGGAAATCAATATATCAAAGAGATACCTGAATTCCTATGCTTATTGCAGCAGTATTCACAACACCCAAGATATGGAAACAACCTAAGTGTTCATCAGTGGATGAATGGATAAAGAAAGTGTGGAATTACTCACAGTGTAGAGGCCGGCACTGTGAAACAGCAGGTAGAGCTGCCGCCTGCAGTGCTGGCTTCTCATATGGGCACCTTTCGAGTCCCAGATGCTCCACTTCTGATCCAGCTTCCTGCTAATGGCCTGTGAAAAGAAGGAGAAGATAGCCCAAGTGCTTAGGCCCTTGCATCCAGTGGAAGACAAAGAAGAAGCTGTGGCTCCTGGCTTTGGCCTGACCAAGTCCCAGTTGCTGTGACCATTTGGGGAGTGAACCAGCTGATGGAAGTCCTCCTTCTCTCTGTCTCTTCCTCCCTCTTCCCCCACCCTGCCGCCTTTCAAATAAAATACATATTTAAAAAAAAGTAGTATTTTTCAGCCATAAAAAGAAGGAAATCCTGCCATTTGTGACATGGATGAACCTGAAGGATTTTACATTAAGTGGGATAAACTAGACACAGAAAGACAAACCCTCCATGTTCTTGATCATGCCTGAAAATAAAATTAATCTCAAAGGAAGTAGAAAGTAGCATGCTGGTTACCAGGACTGGAATTGGGGGAGGATGGGGAGATGTTGGCCAGGGGATACAAAATTTCAACTGATATGCTAAGTAGGTTCAAGAGGTTGACTGTGAAAAGTGATGACTGTGATTAATAATAATACATTGTATTTTTGAAAAACACTAAGAATGGATGTAAAGTGTTCTTGCCACAAAATTAACAATGGGATGAAATGCATATGCTAATTACTACATTTAGTCATTCCATACCATATATAGAATACTGCAAAAATGATTTTTATAAGGTAAGTACAGTTGATAAGTTGATACAGTTTCAACAAAGTGAAGCAATAATAATTACATATTTAATAAAGAACATTAAACTCCATTCTTTTTTGTTAGTATTCTCTTGATGTCTTAGGCTCAAAGGGTTTGGAGAATAGAATTTCTGCTTCTGTGGAGAGAAGTAAACTAAGATCATCTACCTCCAAGTTATCACCACATTTTTGTTACTTGACAAATAACACACATCTCAAATCTATGCTATTTTATTGACTTGTACATTGAGTGCAATGGGTACCTGAGGTCAGCTGATTACTAATTTTATTCATTTTATGGCTTTAGGCATGAGACAGCATCTCTTTGAGCCCTTTTACCCACAAATAGAATGACAATACCTTTTTCTTTATATGGCTTAAAAGATTCTAAGAAGGTATAAGCCAGCATATGAACAGAATTTGTGTCTGTATACTCAGTAAATTTCATCTCTGAAGTGTTATTTAATTTTAAGGTTTGGAAGTAAATTTAAAATGACACAGAATTCGAAAAAAAATCAACTAGCATAATTGACCAAGAAAATCTGAACATAAAGTAACTGGTATTAGTTATAAATTTTAGAAAGCTATTTGAAGGCTTCAAACATTACCTGAAATGATATTTGTACCTTCCTTGTAACTACATTTTATTTGCACCTCCAAATGAGTTCATGGCCACTTGCAAATTATTTAAAATACTGCATATGCTTGTTAAAGGAATTGATATAGAAATATATTCATTTTATCAGCTCAGTGCATTTCTACAGAGCTTGGTAATTTGCATCAAATCCTAGAAGGGATCATGAGGAAATTCATAAGCAAATAAAAACATATGACATTTAAAATTAGGTTGGAATCCTATATTTGATACAACTGATTTCTTTCATGATGTGATGTGACTAGACCACTGGTAATCGTAAAATAAATAATAACTGGTAGACATGTGGCACTAAATAATATGCCCATGTGCCTGCAACTTAGAAGCAAGTTCCATATGGCACTTTGCTGGTATTAAGCTACTTAGAGACAGAGTACATGGCTGCCTTACACAGCACTCATAAAGGAAGGTCTGTCGTGAAACTGTCGGTCAGCAGATGGCCCGCTGCTCACCAGGTGGAGAGAGAGGACAACGCAGGAGAACCCCATTTTGTCTTGGCAGTTTTGTTCTTTATATGGTACTCAAATGTTTCTTCTAAACTGACTTGCAAACTCTAGAGTTGTTTTAGATAAACAGTTGTGCATCCAAATAGTGGTTAATTGGGTTAGGAGTTTTGGAAAACAAATGATCTTTAAAACCTAATAGCCAGGCCGGTGCTGCGGCTCACTAGGCTAATCCTCCGCCTTGCGGTGCCGGCACACCGGGATCTAGTCCCGGTTGGGGCGTCAGGTTCTGTCCCGGTTGCCCCTCTTCCAGGCCAGCTCTCTGCTGTGGCCAGGGAGTGCAGTGGAGGATGGCCCAGGTGCTTGGGCCCTGCACCCCATGGGAGACCAGGAGAAGCACCTGGCTCCTGGCTTCGGATTAGCGCGGTGCGCCTGCCGCAGCGGCCATTGGAGGGTGAACCAACGGCAAAGGAAGACCTTTCTCTCTGTCTCTCTCTCTCTCTCACTGTCCACTCTGCCTGTCCAAAAAAACAAAAACAAAAACAAAAAAAAAAAAAAAAAAACACCTAATAGCCCTTTCTATTTTACTGTATTTTCATCATAAATGCTTACACATTTTCAAAAGTCAGCTTATAAGTAATTTCTTGCTGCCACATGGGATGCTAAAAGAGAAAGCCTGAAACACCTACTGTTACTGCTGTAGAAGCCGGAACACGTGACACATTCAAGAACACGAACTTCTCATGACACCAACATCAGGATTGGCTGGGGATTTACCAGAATTTAGAAATCTCGGTCTCCACCCCAGAAATATGAGGGTAGAGTCTGACAAACTGCTTTAACAAGCCCTTCAGGCGGCTTGAATGCTTAGTACACATCGCAAATGCCTGCTGTACAGGGTAGTAATTCATTATATAAAAAAAAAAGTGGGACCACAGCTTCGTCCTAGCAGTTAAGACGTCTGCATCCCATATCTGAGTCCCTGTCATCAATCAGTAGGCGGCAGTAATGACTCAAGTAACACAGTTCCTGCCTCTCCTATGGCAGACCTAGATTAAGTTCCTACCTTCTGGCTCCAGCCTAGCCCAGCCCAGCTCTTGCCCTCCCAGGAATTTGGGAAGGGAGCCAGCAAGTGGAAGCTCGCTCTCTCTTTTTCAAATACATACATACATACATAAATCTTCTGAAAAATTAATTTCTATTGTGAAAATATACTTATATAATAAACATTTTGTCTATGTTGAAAGAAATAATCAGGGAAAATTAAAATTGTTACATGCCTTACAGAGGCTGAGTGACACTTAACGTTCTGATACTGGTTGTTTTCTATATCCATTCACTGGCTGATTGTGGAATGCAAGTAATTACTGTAGAATCCCAGCACATGCATGTACACATGTGCACAACCCAAGTGAAAGAACGTGTAACAAATTCCAAGAGCACCAACTTTTGTCTCTGAATTGCTCTGCGTTAGCTATCAGTATTTGTCTTATTTTTCAAAAAAATCGATATCAAGATTTATTTTGTAGACATCTGAAGTATGCTATTGAACAGAAGAGCCAATGTCTAAAGATATGACAGTCATAAATTGATTTTATTTCTTTATGCAAGCAGACAATTGTGTTAACCCCAGATATATTGACATCTTAGCCAGTAAGTTAAACCAAAATTAAAATAGTGAGCTATAGTGTTTTTAACAATCCTTTAACATAGAGCATACAAATGATTTTGCAATCAAATTGTATACTTTCTCCTGGATGGGAAGTTACACTATATAGGGAGGTCATATTTCACATAACATAATTTTCCATAAACATGTTGGCTGACACTTGGCTTCTATGTGAATGTCTTAGATAAAATACGGTGCAAGTGAAAACATTTGCTTTCAGTTCATAATAACTTTTACAGCAATCAGCTTTACATAACTTCTTTGTCTTATTTTTAATGGAAATGAGATACAGGATTTAGTAAAATAGAAATCACACTGTTTGCTTAAACTGTTTATTGTTTAGTTGATTTTATACGTGATAATTTGAGATAATTTAAAATTTTTTTAAAGACAGCCTGGAGATTTGCAGTATATCCCTGACACAGCTTCCCTTAGTGTCAGCGTCCGGCTTGATTCAAGGAATGAGCACCAGGCGGTGTTAGTAACTCAAGCCGACTCTGTTCCCCAGGTGTCTCGCAGGTGGCCTGTGGCCTGAGCTGTGATTCTGGGTACCGTGTTGCATTTGGTGGCCCTATGTGCCTTGTCCCCTCAGACCAAAGGGAGTTCCTCAGTTCTTGCTTGTTTGTGCCGACATCGATGCGTGGTGAGGAGTGTCGAGTAGATACAGCTTAGGAGTCCCTCAGGTGGGTGTTTGTGAGATTTCTTCATGCACGTGTGGTAACTGTGAGTTCGTGTTGGGATCTGGCTCCACTTCAGCACCTCAGAGGCCATTGTAGCCTGCCTCACCCAGTTTCATTGCTTATTTGTAGTTTGTTTACTGGACAACAGCGGAAATCAAACTTTGAGTAACTATCTTGTCAGCTCTAGTATGCGTGGGAAATATCGAAAATAATATAATTACCTTACATATCATAGTAGTATAGCAAATACAACTATAAATAATGTAATAATACTTCACTAATAATTAATAAATAAAAGAGAAATGCTACCCCTTGCTTCTGTGAGAAACACATTTGCCCTCAGAGCTGTTTCGACGATTAGAATACCCCGTCACAATGCTTTGCCAGAAGTTCCTAAGTTGGCTACTTTGTGTCCATCCTTTTCATATGTGATATTATATAGTTGTAATACAGCTAGTTGCTTTCATGGAGTAAAATAGTGACTCCGTTGTATGAAGTTTCCTCAACACATCTGGAAATATATGTATTATATATTATAAAATGCATAAATTTGAAAAACTCTTTGCAACAAACATTTTTAATCCATTTTCGATGACTTTTGAAATTCATTCATATTTTTTCCAGTTATCCATGCATTCATGATGTGCAATGACAGCATTCATATGAAAGCTTCTAAGTACAGGGGATGTTTTTCTCGTCTCTTTGACCTGTTGGTTTATTTTTTTATCCATAGCCCCAAAACTTCATAAACTTTATAAAGTTTGATACCTGATAAGATATATTAAGTCTTTATCTCATTATTTACTTATATGAATTTGACTATCAGCTTTAACATTTTATGACAAACCTAATTTAGATTTTTCTCAGGATTAATTTAATGAATATTATCATTTTTATTGTATAATATTTTCCATCCATTAAGTATTATGTTCATACATTTGAAATTTTCCTTAATGTCCTTCTATAACATTTTATAAATTTTTCAATAAATCCTTTGATGACTTTTGTTAGTTTTAATCCCAGTTACTCTAAAATTTTTATTTCTATGATAATAACCTTAAAAATTATATTTTCTAAATGTTTCTCTCTGGGTTACAGGAAAATGATAGAGTTTTACACAGTAAACTTTCATTTATACAGTGGAAATCGCTTACCAGCTATAATTTATTGGTTGGTTCTTTTGGATTTTATTTGAATACATCACACAGTTAGTGAACAATGACAGTTTTGCTTCTTTATTGCACTCCTGAAGTTGGTAACCTCTTTTTTATTATATTGCCTGATTTCTAGTAGATAATCAGATAATAACAGATACCAGTGTCTTATTCCTAGCTTTTAAGACATATCCGTTCATGTTCCATGATTACATGTGAATGTTAGATTTTTTGATTGATACTCTTTATTGGATTCAATAAGTTGTATTTTTTCCTAAGACTTCTTTATTTCAAAATAAATTAAACTCTTACCAAAATGGTTTTGTGCATCTAGTAAGATAATCCTTTGACTTTAGGTAATGCAGCAGGGGTGGGTGATTTTTCCTACTGTTCAGAGTGGGTAATGTGAAGTGCAACAAGGGCGTGGACACAGAGTGAATGAGGGGTCATGCAGCAGTTCTACTGAAGAGAACAGAGACAGCTCTTGATGACCAGCTCCCAGGGAACACAGGGCATGGCTTAGACTACTTGTGTTAAGAGAAAGTGTTTTTTTCTTTTTGGACTGTAAGTTCATGGTCTTGGGCCAGTCTTTCCCTATCTTGCTGTTCGTGGCCTTGGGCTTGTTATTTTGTGACTATATGTCCCCCTCTCCTAACTTAAATTTTTTTACTTTATTTGGAAGAAAGAGAGTTAGAGAGGGAGAGTGAGAGACTGAGAGAGACAGATAGAGATGTCTTCCATCCGCTAATTCACTCCCCAAATGGCCATAACAGCCAGGGCTGAGCCAGGCCAAAGCCAGAAGCCTGCAACTCCAACTGTGTTTTCCACGTAGGTGGCAGGGGCTCAAGCACTTGGCTGTCCTCAGCTGCCTTCCTAGGCTGTTCCGCAGGGTGCTCAATCAGAAGCGGAGCAGCCAGGACTTGAACTGGTACACCTTCGGGAAGCCAGCTCACAGACAGCAGCTGGGCCACTCTGCCTCGATGTGCAACCCTCTGCCCTGATCAAGTTAAATCACATTCTCCAGGAATTCCCTGTCTGGTTTTCACGAAGCTTGTCTATTTAGAGCAAGCCCTTGTGTGACTTAGTAACCAGAGGCAGACACCACCCTCCAACCATGCAGCCCCTGTCAAAGTCTAACCTAACTTAGCATGCTTTCTTCTGCATACATCAGTAACGTGCGGTTCAGTTTGGTAATGTTACACAAAGGGTTTGTCCAAAGTTAAAACATCCATTTTATGAAGGATTTTGAAAATGTCCATGGAAGGTTCACATTTAGAACAAAGTTTACATAGATTTCAACAATATTTTGTACAATTACAACCTTATCTTTGAATCACATTTTCTGTGAACATTTTGAAGTCCTTAATAACTGTTATTATTAACTGCTATTAATAAATTATACTTCATCTGTATTTCTCCTAATTATTTTTCCACTTTCCTAGACTGAGCACAAAATAACAGTTGGAAAAACACCAAATGTGAGTGATACGTTTCTCCAGCCAGCTCCTGGTGCTCTGTGTGTTATCAGAAATTACTGTTGTTCCTGGAAATGGGGGCAACCTTACAAAGGAAACCAAGAGCTACTGGCTTCTAGGTGCTTGAGTTTCTGAACTAAGACCTGTACCTGCTCCCCAGAGATGCTGATCATCAGGAATTGTGTGTACATGTCTGGGTGAGAAAAAGCACAAGAGATAATCTGGGAAGGAGAGAAGCAAATATGAGAAATAATGGAAATGTAGAAAGAAAAGAGAGATATAAAATGTAATTTATTCAACAGAATCATCCAGTAATGTTTAAGCGAGTCTATTTTTCTATTTTTAAAATGTTTATTTCATTTAAGTGTATTTTTTAACTAAAAATTACCTTTAAAAAGATTTATTTATTTGAAAGGCAGGGTTATACAGAGAGACAGAGAGAGACCATCCATCTGTAGTTCACTACCCAAATGGTTGCAAAGGCCAGGTCTGAGCCAGGCCAAAGTCAAGAGCTTCTTTTGGGTCTCCCACATGGGTGGCAGGGGCCCAAGCACTTGGGCCACCTTTCTCTGCTTTCCCAGGTGCATTAGTATGGAGTCAGATCATTACTGGAACAGATGGGACATGAACTGTTGTTTACAGGGGATGCCAACATTGCAGGTGGTGGCTTAACCCACTGTGCCACATGCCAGCTCCTTAACTGAATTTTTAATCATGTTTGGGTAAATGGATTAAGTACTGGAGAAATATTTTCATGGAAGGGAAAAACCTATTGTGAAAGCATGTTGGGTAAGATGACAGATGAGACTATTTTAAAGTTATTCTTCTACTGAGTAGAACTGTCCCGTGGAATAAGTGAGCAGATTGTTTTTGTTACTACTTTTTTATGTCAGGGCAGGCTTTGTGGTGCAGGGGTGAGGCAGTCACCCATAGGAGAAGGCGAGCTGGGGGTCTCAGCTGCTCTTTCAGTCCAGCTTCGTACTCATGCATCCTGGGAGGCAGCAGACAATGACCCAAGGACTTCAACCCTGCCACCCGTGTGGAAGAACAGTACTGGGTTCCTGGCTCCTGGCTTCCTCCCTGCACCCCGACCCTCCCAGCCCCAGCTGTGGTAGACATTAGGGAGTGGGTCAGCAGATAGAATTTTCTCTCTCTCCCTTTCCTCTCTTCCCTGCTTGCCTCTCTCTGTGTACCTTTCAAACAGATTTAAATCAACTTTAAAACTATTTTTCAGCACTTTGACTTTTAAAGAACATATTTTTGATCTATTTGAAGGGGAGCCTTTGTTGGTTCACTTTCCAGTTATCTTCAATAGCCGGGGCTTGGTCAAGGTGTGGGTAGGCCCAGGATTCCATCTAGGGCTAGAGCCATCACTGGCTGCCTTCGCTGCACATGTGCACGAAGCTGGGTCAGAAGTAGAGGCAGGATTCCAGCCCAGGCACTGAAATCCAGGACGTGAGCATCTTAGGTGGTGGCTTAACTAGCTGTGCCACAATGTCTGTCTCTACATTCAAGTTGTCATTACTGTGTTTTTAACAATCTGCCAAGATCTATTATTAAATCTAATATTCATTTATACCTGTTCAAATCTCAATGACTTTGCCAACTACTTCCTTTAACTGGCTTGCTACAAAGTAAGCAGCTATGAAATAGGAATCAAAAGAAGTTATTTCTTTGAAAATTAGGATGTAATTTATTAAATAAAAGAATGAAGACAAATGAAATGAATATCCTAATCCTTTTGATATGTAAACATATTTTAGAGAAAAATAGAGAAAAATAATAATTATAACAAATAATGCAGTTTTAACCTTTAAAAACTCATGAATTAATAAACTCAAGACTTAATCAAATTTATTCACATCATTTTTCTTATGAACTCTCCTTGAAGTATAATTGCTATTTAAGAAGTAACTTTGGTTTTTCATCAGTAATTAAAGTTATATTGGCAAAAAGTTCATTGTCAGCTATAGGAGAGGTTTATTTATATCCCTCTGCTATGCAGCGTGGGCCCAAAAAACAGTAGGAGACGCTGACTGTGCCCTATAATTTAGAATCAGGTTACACACTCACAGTCTAAAGTCTCCTCTCGCTAGGAATTTTCTGAAACTACAATAGAGGTACAACAAATACAATGACAGTGCAAAGGCCGGAGAATATCTTTTATGCTACTGAGGGTTTTTTTAAAAAAAATCTCATTCTTACTATTGCATGCATATACATTGCAAGTCTTTAATAAGCAAAGTGTCTTTCACACAGAGGCAGTGGTAACCATTGTTACTTACTTTACTCTGAAAACATCACTGCCTGTACTCACTAATCGGTAGAATCTCTTGTATGTTTACCCTGGGGCCTGCAGAAGTAAGACTATTAAAAAAAAGGTAAGTTTTAGTGGGAAAAAAAAAAGATAGCCTTTTGAAAATCCTTTACAGTTGTATGCTATTAAATGGCTATTACATGTAAAATGCCAATATTTATGATATGTCCACCATGCAAGAACAAAATAATTTGAATTATATTAGCAAAGTCTTACCAATAAGTTAAAAAAAGAAAAGTGGGTTGCTTTGTAAAGAATATTTAGTAAACATTGTGTGCTTAATGCAAAGAAAAAGGAAATTAAAAATAAGCAGGTGTATGTTTGGCTTAGCATTTGGGGCACTGCATTCCTTACCAGGGTGCCTGGCTCTGTCTCCTGGCTCTGTCTCCCTGCTCATGCAGACCATCGGAGGCAGTGGTGACGGCTCAGGTACTTGGGTCCCTGCCACTGACAGGGGAGAAGCACCCTGAGTTCCCAGCTTCTGCCTTCAGTCTCAGGCCTTGGGAGCATCTGAGGTGTGGACTCAGACTAGAGTGTACTCTCACTCTCATTCCCCTCCCCTTCAAATGAACCCATATTTTTTAAAAAAAGAGGCACACAAAGTCTTCAATATATCTTGTGTTGGATCTGAGTAGACAACATTAAAACTAAGACTTTCCTCAAACACATTTATGTTTTAGAATGTTTCCTAAATAATTAACACAGGAGTTCCTTAGTCATCTGGCTTCCTATGTCATTAATGACCTCTATGTAATGAAAGTGAAACTTTGGAAATAAAAGTTGACAGTGCTTAAGAGAAGAAAACAAAGGAGACGGAGACATACAGTGTTAGCAATTACTTGACCTCACAGGAGTGTTCTTACAGCATACCTGGAGCCTAAGTGCTTGTGCATTCTTGGGTGTCTCCTAGGAAGGAGGTAGGCCAGAGCACCAAGTGGAGGGGAGCCAGAGGGCTCCCCACTCCTTCAGCACGGGTGCCTTACCATGGGTCAACTTAAGCATTTGGCTTCTTCTGTTTATCTGTGCCTTTCTGTGTTTTCGATTTCAGGATTGTGAGCTATGATTACGATTACTTTCTTAACATGTGAGAAGGGCACAGCTTTGTAATAAAGTGACTAACAGCTGCAAGCTGGCATTAGAATAAAATAATGTGTCCCAGGAAGCTTCTTTTTATTTTTAAGCTTCTTCAAATTTTTTAAAAGATTTATTTCTTTATTTGAAAGTCAGATTTGCACAGAGATGGAGATGGAGATGGACATGGACATGGACATGAAAAGAGGGAAGGGAGAGAGAGGTCTTCCATCCACTAGTTCGCTTCCCAATTGGCTGCAACAGCCAGAGCGGGGCTGTTCCAAAACCAGGAGCCAGGAGCTTCTTCGGGGTCTCCCACGCGGGTGCAGGGGCCCAAGGACTTGGGCCATCCTCCACTGCAGAGGCTTCTATTACAGTAGCCGGAGGCTTGTGTTTTCACAGCCCTGGCTTCACACTGTAATCATACAAATTTCATGCTTTAAGGCAGTTTACCTCTTAGGGAAATAGCTCTTATAGAATACAATTTAAACTGAAATATCAAGTCTGGAAATCTCTGTAAATAGCAAGACACTAAACACAGACTGTTTCTCCAATAATTTTCCATCTTTCTTTCAAGTGCCTGTGAGCCAGATCTGCTGTTATAAATAAAGTGATGCTTTGTTGTAACCTCCACCCCCTACCACCACCTCCCTTAACTTTTCCAGCTCAACTTTAACCTAGCTCACTCCTTTCCCATGCCATTGTGCAGGAAACTCAGTGTCAGTGGTTTTTCAGGAATCCACCCACAACACAAAGCTTAGAATTAAGAAGCTCAGGATATCTGAAAGAACGGTGTCCACGGTCCATTATGGTTTCTGATGAGCTATTCATTACAGAAGCCCAGTTAGTCTCTCCGGAGGCAAGCAGCCCCCAGCATCGTAATGCCTCCTTCCTCACTGCCTAGTGAAGCCCTTGGGTGTGGCTCCTAAGGGGAGGAGCAGAGTGTTAGGGCTGCAGGCACCTGAGTCCCTCCCTCTCGGGTACTCCCCATTATCTGCAGGCAATTAAAATGTTATAAAGATGCATACTCTACTAAGAACCTGCCTCACCTTGCTTTTCTCTATTCCTTAACTTCAATTCTCTTCCTCTGTGTGACTGTCTCAGTGAACTCTTGAAACCATTCTCAGACTTCCCAGAACCCATGTAATTCTCCTCAGTTCTAGGGATGCCCAGACACTCAAGACCAAAAATGTGGACAATCTTAAAAGTAAAGAGAAAAAGAAAAAAATAAAGAAAACGCTTTTATATACACTAGGAAGAACAAAGAAAATAGGAGTGGTTTAGAATATTATTATGCAGGGCAGTCATTGTGGCTTAGCGGGTAATGCTGGCACCTAATGAGTGCCGGTTCCAGACCTGGCTGCTCCACTTCTGATCCAGCTCTCTGCTGTGGCCTGGGAAAGCAGTAGAAGATGGCCCAAGTCCTTGGGCCCCTGCACCTGCATAGGAGACCCGGAAGAAACTCCTGGCTCCTGGCTTTGGATCGGCACAGCTCCGGCTGTTGTGGCCAATTGAGGAGTGACCCATTGGATGGAAGACCTCTCTCTCTCCTTCTCTCTCTCTCTCTCTCTCTCTCTCTCTCCCCTCTCTGTGTAACTCAAATAAATCTTTAAAAAATGTTATTATGCAATATTTAGTCACTAAGTGCTGTTTGGTTTATTATTCTTAGGAATCAAATTGCACATTCTTAGGACACAGACAAGGGAGTGTCTTCCTAGAAATAATGTTAACAGTGAATTTAAATAATTCTTTTTTAGAAGATTTACTTATTTCTTTGAAAGGCAGAGTTACAGAGAGGCAAAGGCAGAGAGAGAGGTCTTCCATCTGCTAGTTCACTCCCCAAATAGCTGCAGTGGCTGGAGCTGGGCTGATCCAAAGCCAAGAGCCCTGGAGCTTCTTCCGGGTCTCCCACATGGGTGCAGGGGCCCAAGAACTTGGACCAACTTCCTCTGTTTTCCCAGGCACATTAGCAGGGAGTTTGATGGGAAGTAGAGCAGCAGGGACTCGAATATATCCCATATGGTGCTCATATGGGATGCTGGCACTGTAGGCAGTGGCTTTACCTGCTACGCCACAGCGCCAGCCCTTAAAGGATCCTTTAAAAATACTTAAAAGGGAGGCAAATGAGTCAGACTACTGCTCTCTGTTGACCTCTACTGTTCAGGTGATGCACTACACGCAATGGGATCTTTATCAGGACCTGGTCTCTTTCCCTTAGAGTTACAGCATCTATAGCTGGGGACCTGACATCTCCACTCGTGTATCCTGTATCCTACCGTTTCTTCAAGTTCATTTAGGCCCCACCTGAACTTACCCTCATGTTTTCCTCAAAACATCTGTTGGGTGTTCTTTTTTCTCTGGCTTGGGCTTGCTATCACCCAGGCATGTGCTCCCCAAATCCAGTCATCTTGGAAGCAATCCTGTGCCCCCCACCTCCATATCTAGCAGAGATCTCAAACATACTCTGATCGATGTTTTCTTTCTAGTCCCACTGCCACCAAATAGTGTTGTCACTTCTAATCCAGCTGCTGCTTATTTTGTCTCTAGATCATCACCACTGGTCCTTCCAATTTCCACTCCTAACCGAGTCTGCTGGGGCCACCTGATATTTCTTCCTGGGGCTTTCCTTGGCTCATGTGACTCCTGTTATTAAGACCACTGATTCATTTTTCCTTGTAACGACTGTTTACGTTTGATCATCAGAGCTCTGTGATGTGGGCTCCTTCCACCTATATATTCAGCTGCAGCAAACCCATTGCCAAGTTCTTCCCTCCTTGACTTCATTCCATTTTCCTGGAACACTACTGATGCTCCTTTCTATCAAAATCCCACCCACTTGGGAGGCCCAGATTTAGTTGCTATCTTTATTAGCTTCCTGTGGTAGCCAAACTATTAGTCATCTTTTCTTCCTGGTGATGGCTATTACCTTTATTTTTTTTTATTTTTATATTTATTTATTTTTGACAGGCAGAGTAGACAGTGAGAGAGACAGAGAGAAAGGTCTTCCTTTTGCCGTTGGTTCACCCTCCAATGGCCGCCGCGGCCGGCGCGCTGTGGCTGGCGCACCGTGCTGATCCGATGGCAGGATCCAGGTATTTATCCTGGTCTCCCATGGAGTGCAGGGCCCAAGGACTTGGGCCATCCTCCACTGCACTCCCTGGCCACAGCAGAGAGCTGGCCTGGAAGAGGGGCAACCGGGACTAGAACCCGGTGTGCCGGCACCGCAAGGTGGAGGATTAGCCTAGTGAGCCGCGGCGCCGGCCACCTGTAGTTTTTACATCATCCATTTGGAATATGATACCCATGGATTTGTATGTTAGACTGTTTGGTTGGCACTGTTATTGTTGTTTGCATCTAAAGCAGGTCTATATTTATAACTGGAATTCAAGATACATAATTTGTTTTCCTTGCAGAAGAACTAGCATTGCGACTGAGCTGAGCCACATTCTGTAGTTCATAGTTCCCCTGGTAGAGCGTCTACTGGTATGAGTACACGGAATTTGCTCAGCTCTCCAAAGAGGAAAGGAAAGAGTAAATCCAGGGGAGCTGAGTGTGTGCACGTTTTGGAGAATCTAATTTTGTGTAAATTTCTCTGCTCAGTTTTTCAAGACCATCACTGAAATCACCAAGGCTTTGTTCAGTAACCTATGGCCAATTGGATGAGGTCCTTCTGCCTATGGCTGACTTTTTGAAAGAGGGAAGGAAGAAAACCCCAGAGAGAAAGAGAGGATTAAAATTCCAGAAGCAGTTCATGAGAAGTGTCTGCTCCTAGTCCCCCACCCGTCTGACTTAATTACAGGGATGGGCATTCAGGCTAGTGGTCAAGGTGCCCACATCTCACGTCAGAGGACCTGGATTCAAGTGCTGACTTCACTCCTCATCCCAGGTTCCTGCTACCTTGACAGGTAGAAGTGATGGCTCCAGTAGTTGTGTTCCAAATACCCAGATGGGAGGCCTGGGATGAACTCCCATCTTCTGTCTTGAGCTTTGGCACAGATCTGGCTGTTGCGGGAATTTGGAGACTGAATCAGAGGTTGTGAGAGATCTCTGTTTCTGTGTGTCTTTCTCTCTCTCTCCCTTTCTCTGGCTGTCTCACTCTCAAAGAAATGTAAAAAGAAAAATGTACACACAATCATTATCAGTTATATAACTCATCAGTTACATTGGCTAAGGCTCAAAATAAAGTTCCGGAGTTCAACAGTAAAGAGTTTAAATTAACTTGCTCCTGAAGATCAAAGGCTGTTTTTCCCCATAGAGAAATGCTTGCCCTAAATGATGAATACGGCTTTAACCCATGGAGGACAGTGAGCACACCGTTCTCTGCCAACAAAGGAGAACAAGAGGGGCTGGGTATAAGGCTGAGCAGGAGGACAGATGTCCCGTGTGCTTCCCGACCATCATTACGTCCCACCCTCCCTCCTGTCATTCAAAGCCCTGCTGCCAGTTAGACCTGATTTTGATAAGAGCTCTGTCAAGAGTGATGATATGACAGTAATGTCTGCTCCATACGACCATGTGGTGGGCTAGGTAAACAACGAGGAAGGCAGCTGAGGACGAGTGCACACTCACCACACACAGTGAGTGCATACTGCTTTACGGGGCGGTGCATCTGTCTGTTATGTCCTTCAAACTGTGCATGACTCCTCATGTGTGCCTGTGTTCATCTGTGCACATTCATGTGCACGTGTACTGGGGAGACAATGTCATGGGTGGAAGAGCCCTGGTGAGATTCAGTGGTGCTAATTACTTTTCAGAATACAGGCCTGACCCTATGCCCCAACTGCTTCCATATCAACCAGTCCTTTTGTTTGTATAATGCAACCAAAGAGGACAGTTGCATTTAAGATAAGCTGTCCTGGGCCAGCGCCATGGCTCACTTGGTTAATCCTCTGCCAGTGGCACCGGCATCCCATATGGGCACCGTGTTCTAGTCCCGGTTTCTCCTCTTCCAGTCCAGCTCTCTGCTGTGGCCCGGGAGGGCAGTGGAGGATGGCCTAAGCACTTGGGCGCTACGCCTGCCTGGGAGACCAGGAAGATGTGCCTGGCTTCGGATCGGTGCAGCTCCAGCTGTAGTGGCCATCTGGGGGGTGAACCAATGGAAGTCGAAGACCTTTCTCTCTGTCTCTCTCTCACTGTCTATAACTCTACCTGTCAAATAGAAAAAAAAAAAAAGATAAGCTGTCCTTCCCATTTCAGTTTTTCTCTTCAAATGTCAATGCAAAGAGTAGAAATGTATCACTTTCTAGGGACTAACCTGACGATTCCATCATTTCTACCACAAAGTCCTTAAAGGACTGCTACTCAACCAGGCGACTTAAAACTCTTCTTCTTTTTTAAAGGATGATGCATAATATGCTAACACTGAGAAAGCTTCCTGCTTCTCACACTTTCTACTGCTAATGCTTCAAGCAAGAATGTGGTATCTTTTTTAAAGATACAAAGAAAGACTATTGAAAAATAGGGATCTAGACATTCTAACCTAATTTTCTGCTATCTCAATTGGAGCTGACACCACAAAACTCAATATCCATGGTGATGTGGTTTTACTTTATGAAAACCTGCACAAGAAAAAATATATAAGAACTTAAAAGGAAATGACTGCAATTTAAACAACTTCTTAAGGAAGCACAATGCAGATAATCAGTTAATTATGTCTTTGCTGACAAATTATTGGACTGGCTTTTATTTTTACATATATATTTTAGTCTATGTTAAGGGTTTGTTCAACCCATACTCATGATGAATCCTCTGCACAAAAGATGATTTTTATTTCCTGAAAGAGCCAGTTCAGCTTTGGCCCAGGGTGACAGAACTTGCTAATCCTTCACTGTCAGAGAATTTATATAGAATTTCAGAAAATGATGATGATGTTCTGAAAGCTGCATGGGAAACAAACATTCCTTGCCTTTGTGGAATAAACACATCAATATCTGACAGTGCAGGCTTTTAGATTTCTCTCTAGCTTCCATGTGAGCAGGTTCCGTCAAGGCAAACAATAGGCACAGTCCTGTTTATTGGTCCCCAGTCGCTCTAGGTAAGTGCATTACCTGCAGGAGTCTGTGTGGCTCTACTGGGGGAAGGAGCAGAAGCATGTTTCGTCCTGTATCTGAACATTCAAGAATGGCTCGAGACCAGCTTTCCCTTTTCCCCAAGTCATCAGCCCTGCACTGAGTGAAGCAATAAACATATTCCTTCATTAAGACACTACAGTAGAGGTCGTCAAATCATTTCTTTTAAAAGATTAGGTAGTAAATATTTTAAGCTTAGTAGCCCACTTGCTCTCTGTCACAAGTGTCTAACTTTGATCTTGCACAAAAGCAACTGCTGGTGGCAGGTAACTGAATAGGCCTTGTTGTGGTCCAATAAAAGAATTACTGGGCCTGGTGTTACGGAGCAGCAGGTTAAGCCACTGCTTGTGATGGTAGCATTCCACACTAGAGCGCAAGTTTGAGTCCTGACTGCGCTGCTTCCAGTCCATCTTGTTGCCAACACACCTGGGAAGGCAGAAGATGGCTCAAATACTTGAGCCCCTGCCATGCATGTGGAACACAAGGATGGAGTTTCTGGCTTCTGACTTTGTCCTGGCCCATACCTGGCACTTGAAATAATCTGGGGAGTAGAGCAGCAGACAGATGGATACACTCGGTTTCTCCCTGTCACTCCGCTTTTTAAATAAATGAATAAACAACTTTTTAAGCATTATTGCCGAAGCATAGTGGGGGCTGGTCACAACCTGCTGACCTCTATTCTAGAATATGGGCTTCTCTTTTAGCTCATCTCTCAAATTAATTCCATATACATTCTCCCAAGAACATTGAAGAATTCTCCATACCCACATTGTGCGTTCCTTTTCCTAGGTTTCATTTCCATCTTACATGATAACACAAAGCTAGGAAGCATTTGTGACTCTAGAAAGCAGCAGTCTATTCCTGGATGTGAATATGATTTATGGCTAAAAATCACCGGAAAAGACAAAAGGAGTTCAAGTCGAGACTGAACTTAGGAATCAGCCACAAGTAAGACTAAGTGGAATGGAGATCCATAGCCATCTGAGTCAGTGGGACGGAATCATGGTTAGTAGTCACCCTGCAGTGTGAAGTTCCAGCCATGGGACTCCCTTCTTTAGTCATTTGTGACAGACAGGCTCTGCAATAATTTGTGTACCCCAGGCTGGAAGGTCGGCTGCATCTCAGTGGAGGCCATGTGGGAGAGCAAACAGAAGTAGGACAAATAGTGAACACTATTGCTAGAGTTACTACATATTGAGCACCTGCATTAGGCACTGTGTGAAAATAATCTCATTTAATATTTAGAGTAGCTCTTAAGTCCCCAATACGTGGAGGAGTAGATATCTTAATGAAGCCAAAGGCTTGGTCCCTATGAGCCATGAAAGGATGACCGCTTTAGGCTGCAACTGCATTAACCACCACCTCAAGGTGGGAAATAGTGCATGGCTGCTCTCTGAAGTCTGACAGCAGCGGGGACCATGGTAGCTGTCTGTACTCCAGAGTCCAGCATGCCAGTCACTGCAAGAGGAGGGGCAGGAACCCCATGGGGAAAAGAACTGGCCATGGCTCTAAGTTCCAGATTGAGAGAATCCAGATTTTTCAATAACTAGACACTTGCATAAATACTTGGGAGAGTCCCTGAGCTAGAGTAACTGTCAGGTGTTTGCCTGGGCCTGAAGAGTTTCCTGAAATGTGAAATCTAAGATTTTTCAGTGCTGAAAGCAGGAAGTCTTTAGCAAACCAGGAGGTTGGTCTTGGGTGTGTGAGTCCTTGGGGCTCACTAGACGCTCCCAAGGTGTGGTGTGCTTGTACACACCTGCTCAGGATGGCAGACTGTCAAGTTTTTAGGAATGTCACAAGGCGTTCGTTAAAGAATTGTGGTAGAATGGAGTTATGAAAGTATGTGACTGAATAAGTTACATTCAAATACTAAAATTCAGAACTCCATGCTATGAAATTAGAGGCCATTATCTATAATCAGAAGGTTTTGTGTGCTTATTATATCAACCTGTATGGTGGAAATACTGTATCATGGCAGGTTACTCCTTGTCTCTTTCCAGTGATAACATGCTTCTAGCTTTAAGTAGTAAGGTAGATATGTTGTAGTTTATCTAGGTGATGGGGGTAATGTTAATGATGCGGATTAAACCTCCAGGTGTATATTAAATTGTGAATAGGACAAAAAAGATGAAAACAGCTCAGTATTTTGAAGACATTATTTTTCTCAGGAAGAAAGTAGCTCATGCCATTGAGAACTGAGGGAAGTTCCAAACTTAAGTCTTCACCACTGTACATTAACTTACTCATTAAGGTAAATAAAAGCGGGGCCACTCTTGTGGCACAGCGGGTAAAGCTACCATCGGGGTGCTGGTTTGTGCCCTGGCTGCTCCAACGCTGGACCAGCTCGCTGCTAATGGCCTGGGAAAAGCAGAAGCAGATGGCCCAAGTGTTTGGGCCCCGCCACGCATGTTGGAGACCTGGATGAAGTTTCTGGCTTCAGCCTGGCATAGCCCTGGCCATTGTGGCCATCTGAGGAATTAATCAGTGTGTAGGAGATCTCCCTCCCTCTCTCCCTCCCTCCCTCCCTCTCCCTCCCTCCCTCACTCCCTCTCTCTCTCTCTCTCTCTCTCTCTGTGTGTGTGTCTGTCTGTCTGTCTGTCTCTGTCTCCCCCTCTCTCCCTATACTTTGAATTTAAAATAAACTCTTAAAAAATAAAAGTTATCAACTGACATGACATGTTGCAACTATCAATTGGAAACAAGAGTTTGGCAAAAAAGCAACTAAAACATTCTCTTAGAATCATTTGGCTATATGGCATTGACTATAATGAGAATTGAATATGGTATTACTTGTAAAATTTATGCCACACATCCCTTATGTTAGCAAAGCCTGTTATAAACATTTCTATCTCTGTATGTGCATCAGTTGATTTATAGCTTCAGAGAGCACTGGAAAAGTCAGCCTCTCCCAATACATCATTGCTTGTAAACGATCCTGTGTTCAGTGGCAACAAGAAATGCCCAGAATCCTAGAGCCAGTGGGTTTGAGTTTATAAACAACTGCTTGCTCTGATCAGCAATGTTCAGGCTGTAGCTGGAGCCGAGTCTGCATTACAAGTGTCGAAACAGAAAGCACTCTTGAAAATAAAGTTCTGAGGCCAGCGCCGCGGCTCACTAGGCTAATCCTCCGCCTAGCGGCGCTGGCACACCGGGTTCTAGTCCCGGTCGGGGCGCCGGATTCTGTCCCGGTTGCCCCTCTTCCAGGCCAGCTCTCTGCTGTGGCCAGGGAGTGCAGTGGAGGATGGCCCAGGTGCTTGGGCCCTGCACCCGCATGGGAGACCAGGAAAAGCACCTGGCTCCTGGCTCCTGCCATCGGATCAGCGCGGTGCGCTGGCCGCTGCGCGCCTCCGCGGCAGCCATTGGAGGGTGAACCAACGGCAAAGGAAGACCTTTCTCTCTGTCTCTCTCTCTCACTGTCCACTCTGCCTGTCACAAAAAAAAAAAAAAAAAAAAAAAAAAAAAAAGAAAAGAAAAAGAAAATAAAGTTCTGATATTTAGTAACTTGGAAGGTAGCCATCTTGAGGTATTGATTGTTTTTCTCAACTGCTTGAGGACACTCTAACTGGTATTTTATTGCGTGAATGTCTTCTGTGGAAGACTTCGTTGATGAATTCCTTTGTTGATGGTTGCAGGTTGATTTCATACTTTGGCTTTGGTGAGTAGTGCTGCAATAAACATGGGAATGCAGAGATCCTTCTGACTTATTTCATATCCTTTGGATGTACACTCAGTCATAGGGTCGCTAGATCATATGGTAGTTCTTTCTTTTTTTTAATAGACTCCCAAACTCTTTTCCACAGGGTTGTATTAACTTACATTCTCACAAATAAGAGTTCACCTATCTCGACACCCTTTCCAGGGTTTTTCAGGTTTTGTCTTCACTTTTTTCTTGTTGATAATAAGCATTCTAACTGGATTAGATGGTATCTCAATCAGGTTTCTTTCTTTAAAAAAAAAAATAAACATTTATTTGAAAGAGTTAGAGAGAGGTAGAGACACAGAGATTTTCTTTCCACTGGTTGACTCCTCAGAAAGCTGCAATGGCCAGGACTGGGCCAGGCCAAAGCCAGGAGCTTCATCCAGGTCTCCTATGTGGATGGCAGGGGGCCAAGTACTTGGACCATCGTCCCCTGTTTTCCCCAGGCTATTACAGAGCTGGATCAGAAGTGGCACAGACAAGACTTGAACTGGTACCCATATGAGATACTGGTCTTGCAGGGAACAACTTTACCTGCTGCAACACAACATTGCCTCCCCCACCCCCCACCCCCACTAATTCTGGTTTTAATTTGCCTTTTTCTGCATTACTGATGTTGAGCCTTTTTCAAGTACCTGTTGGACATGTGTACATCTTGAGAACTGTGTGTTTAGTTCTTTTGCCTATTACAAAAACTGGATTTTTTTTTAGCTACTGGGTGTTTTAAGTTATTTGCATATTCTAGATAATAACCCCTTCTAGAATACCTAAGAGGAAATATTTTGTGGCCTAGGTTTAGGAGCAGGTATGTGTGTGTGTGTGTGTGTGTGTGTGTGTGTGTGTTTTGCTATAAAAGCACAGGTAACAGAAGAACAGATAAAAGCTACTGCCCAGTGGGAAGAAGTACTCCTCTCCCGCCCTCCCCCTTGCTCTGATTGCTCTTACTCCCTAAGGGGGTGGGTTTTGCTGCTGTTGGTTAGTGAGGGCAGGGAAACAGTAACATTTGTACTCCGCTAGCCCATCACTGTTCAGTTAGCTCAGATCTGGGTCTTAAATGTTCTCCCTAAGTACCTTAAGGAAAGAGTCGGGTAAAAGCTCCAGGGGTTTGGTCTGGAAATGACGTGCTTTGGAAATAACATTTGTTTGAACTTTTCTGTTTAGGCTAAAAGATTCACATTGACTTCCACATTTTCTCCAAATAAAATTATATTTTACTATGTATTATTATTATATATTATATATATTTTTCACTAAGGGGTCCATCCAGAGTTTTTTTGCTAAGAATAGTAACTATTTTTTTCTCTGTAAACCTTTGAATAAGACTGGCGTTCCAATTAAATGTACTGTGTACTCTAACAGCTTATTTACGTATGCTTGGTATGTACGCCAGGATTCCACGTGACCCTGTTAAAGAAGCTACTCATCAAAGTCGTCTTTAATAATAAGTGTAGGTAAGAGAATTCTTCAATAATGTTTTACATTTTATATAAAAGCAGATTCCTTCTGGCACCTGTGTTAAAACATGGGCAGACTCTGCACAGTGGCTTAGTTGCCCTTGGGATACCTGGATTCCATAACAAAAGGCTAAGGTTCAAGTCCCACTTTCGCTTCTGAGCTGATCCCTGCTAATGTGCACCCTGAGGGGGGCAGAGGGTGATGACTCCAGTGACTGGGTCCCTACCACCCACCTGGGAGATGGAGATTCAGATTCAGAGTCCTGGCTTCAGTCTGGCTCAGATCCAAGTATTTCAGGAATTTGGGGAGTGAACTAGTAGATGGAACATCTCTTTGTCTCTGTCTCCCTGCTTTCCAAATGTGAATGAAAATAAATATGTAAGAAAAAAATTAATGAAAATACCAAATAACTTAAATTTACTCTTCGAGAATGTTTAACGATCATACTATGAAATACCACATTATCTTATACTTTAATTTTCCTACATTGAAATAAATTATAATGCTTTCAAGGGAAAGTTACATATTAAAATATGGACACATTTTAAATTCCTTGAATACTTGACATTATATTTTTACCCAAACTGTTGAATTTTAAATGAAACTCTAAAGAAATAGAGAGATATTAAATTACTATGATAATATATTCCATAACTGACATTCTCTATGGTAAAACAATATTGCTACAGTCAACTAACATTCTTGTTTCTTTGGTAATCAACGTTTTCTTGATTATTTTTGGAAGCATGTTGGGCCAAGAGCAGCAGCCAAGTGTTCACAAACACACAGCCAAGTGTTCACAAACACAAATAGCCTGGATTATCTCTTGGCACACTGTTCTTGTTCTCTTTGACTTGCTGGTGTTGACTGGAAGGTGCAGGCTGCTATCCCATTTAGAGCATTACCGTGCTATCCAAGATAATTTCTTTTAGAATGTATTTTGATGGATTCTTAATTTCTTTTTAAAGCACAAGAATTTGTGATGCTGCACTGTCACAGGACATTTTGAGACTCAAAAGAATAAAACTTCCCTCTGCTTTCCCATGGCTCCACAGACAGGATTAAAACCTTGGTGAAAACTGCCTAAGAATGCTTCACTTGTTATCGTTCTTCTAACTTTTTTTTTTTTTTTTGACTGCAAAGCATAAATAGAATCATGGTTTTCCCATAAGAGATAAATAGCACAGTCATTTAAATTTATTCCTCAGGAAATGTTGAGAACAATGTGAACCTATGTATTAGCCTGCAATAATTTTACTTAATAGCATACATTGTAACAATAAAATAAGAGGTTATAAAAATAAATACAAGTTGAAAATTTTTGAATACTGTTAAATTCTTTCTCCTATTTTCCAAGTGCCCAGTTTTAATGAAAACCAGAGAAAACACACTTACAACATAATTTCTACAAATCATAATTCAGTAAGTTTCCAAACTGTATGTTGAAATGAAAAAGAAATATACAGAACCTGTTGTTATTTTTTGCAAGTAGTAGATTTGTATTTAAGAGCAGTTTCGGGGTCGGTGACGTGACTAATCCTCCACCTGCGGCACTGGCACTCCGGGTTCTAGTCCCGGTCGGGGTGCTGGATTCTGTCCCGGTTCCTCCTCTTCCAGTTCAGCTCTCTGCTGTGGCCCGGGAGGGCAGTGGAGGATGGCCCAAGTGCTTGGGCCCTGCACCCGCATGGGAGACTAGGAGGAAGCATCTGGCTCCTGGCTTCGGATCTGTGCAGCCCACCGGCCGTAGTAGCCATTTGAGGGGTGAACCAATGGAAGAAAGACCTTTCTCTCTGTCTAACTCTGCCTGTCAAAGATAAAAATAAATAAATAAAGTTTCAAATTTACTGAAAGTTGATTACATTAGATGGGCTGAGTTGAAGTGCTGATATTTTGTAATGTTTTATGAAAAACTAAGGCTTTTTGCCTTAGAGATGTAAGAAGCTTTTTCATTTGCATCATTTGTTCATTTCTTTGACCTTAGTTATTTCCAGGAGTATTATTTCTGTTTATCATCATCTAATTATCATTTTTAAGATGAGAACTCTGAATATCCCACATCTCAGAAAAAAGCTGATAATGTATATCAAATGTCAGACAGGAAAACCATGGCACTGAAGCAGAACCAATCTATTTAAAGAAAATTCATATATTCTGATTCTGAAATTTTTGATAGGGAAATTAGCAAAACTAGACCACAGTACAATCAGCCCAAATTTAATGTGATGTTTATAAACATAAAGTGATTTTTCTTAGCAGTTAAAATTAGGGAAACATTTGCAATTAACTTTTAAAAACACACATAAGATGCTTACAAGATTTCTTCTGAGATTCATGATAATAAAATATTTATGTATGTATGAATGTATGTGACAGAGATAGTCAAATACCTGCATCACCTATAACTAACATTAATGATTTGTTTTTATATTACTATTTCAGTAATATAATAAAGATTCTATCTTTATAGTGCATTACTTTCTGGAAAGCATTTTAACATTTTAATGTTTTCTAATTGTTTTAAAACTGACACTCTTGATTAATATTTTATCAAACATTTCTGATTAATTTCAGTAAGTTCAAAACAAAATGTCCTTTTTTAAAAGATTTATTTGAAAGAGAGTTACAGAGAGAGAGAGAGAGAGAGAGAGAGAGAGAGAGGTCTTCCAACTGCTGGTTCATTCCCCAAAGGGCTGCAATGGCTGGAGCTGAGCCAGTCAGGAGCCAGGAGCATTCTCAGGGTCTCCCACATGGGTGCAAGGGCCAATGGATTTGAGCCATCCTCTGTTACTTCTCCAGGGACACGAGCAGTGAGCTGGCTCAGAAGTAGAGCAGCCGGGACTAGAACCGGCACCCATATAGGATGCTGGTTGCAACACCTTACTTAGGCTGGGGCTTTAACCTGCTGTGTCACAGTGCTGGCCCCAACATTGTCCAATTTTATATTCAGCAATTACTCAACTCCTAGAAGAAAATGGTTACTGTTTCTTAGCACTAATTTCTTGCCCAACCATCTCCATCACTTTTTTTTTGTTCCTTTTTAAGATTTATTTGTTTGAAAGGCAGAAACATAAAGACAGAAAGACAGAGATAAGAGATCTTCCATACACTGGTTCATTCCTCAAATGGCCGCAACATCTGGGACTGGGCCAGACTGGAGCCAAGAGCTCCGTTTGGGTTTCCCACATGTGTGGCAGGAGACCAAGTACTTGGGCCATCATCTACTCTCCCAGGTGCTCTGACATGGGATGCTGGCGTCAAAGATGGCACTTAACCCACTGCATCACAAAACCAGCCTCAACTCTGACTTTCTCTAGCTCCTGTCTCGGCTCTATTCAAGTCTTTGCTGTTCTTGTCCATTAGTAACCATCTCACTGTTTAAGCCTTCTGGGGCTCCTCAACATTGTCACAAGGAACCCCTTTGTATTGTAAATATCCCGGATTACACCTTCCATCTCTAATTTTTTGCTCATCATTTTCCAGTGTCCTTACTGATGTCACCAAGGAATGACTTGGGTAGGAGGACTGTGTTCTTCCAACACTTATCTTTGTCGATATTTTAATCAGTTTCTATCCTAATCAGTATACATTCCCAATTCTTTATACTGAGAGACAAAATGTGTCAGGAGAAGAGTTTTGAGTTTTTCCACCAAGATTTCAGAACTGGGACTTATTAATACCACATAAAATTCCAGAGCCCCAATTATCCTTACACCTGCAGATTTCACTCCCCACGAAGGAAAAACCTAAATGAGGGGTCCTCTCAGATTCCTTAGAGTCAGTCATAAGGAAGGAAGATTGCTTAGTCTCACATTCCTGAAGCTTCGGCACAGTCAACTTTCTTCTCGACGTTGCCGTTCTTTGTTAACCACTCTCTAAATGGTTCTGTATCTGTCTCAAATTTTAATTGTAATTTCTTCTTGGCCACTTTCCATCACCTTGATTAATATCTCCACAGGATGACCATAGAAAAACTGGAATTTCACAATCCCTCCCCAATTCTAGTGACACTGAATCTGCACCAACTCAGCCATTTGTCAGCAGAGTACTTGATGGAATTCCACCTACAAAATCACATGACCTCGTTGATCACAACATGTCTGCACTTCTACCATTATTTTATCCCCGCTGCATTGATTTTCTTTTTCTCCTGTCTAATAAGAATGCCCCTGAATTTTCCGACCCTCTTCTGATAAAACGTCTGTACCTGCACTGATGATCTCAGCACACAGACCTGTTCTGCTGTCTTCGGCCCCACTGCATTTCTGCTGTCTTTGGGTGACTCTTCGGCTTATGCTCCTGCCCTCCAGCTATTCACTCTGGAGAGAGAGTTCTACCAATGCACTCTCGATTGCTCTTCATGAGCTCCTCCTTCTCAGAACTTCCTATTCTAAGTATTTTGACACAGCCATCAATGATGGAAAGACGAGTGTCAGAGAGGGAAAGAAGACATCAAGTTGTGCTCTGTTTGGAATATGACTGGACTTTTGTAGTCCATGTTTGCATATTTACCTTTTAACCTAAAATCCTGTCATATATATAGCATCCTGCATATGCATCTATTCTGTAAATTCTGGGAACTTACTAATGATAATTACCCAGTTGGCTTCATTTAAAATTTGCAGCAATAAAATATTTCATCATGACACGCTCTAAAAGGGCATGTATTTCGTTGATGTTGCTCTTTGTTATATCATCAGATGCATACTGAAGGAAGTATTTCCTATTTCAAATTGCATCAGTGCCAAGAACAGTGAAAAGGACTTAGACTGAGATGAAGGTCAATCTGTTTCTCTCCTGTATTTCTGCAAATAAACCATACTATATGTACTCTATATCCACTAACACTTTGTAATACGGAAATATATAGATTCATGGGGTGTGCCACATTCAAGGCCTTCTCTTTGAAGACTTGTAAAAATATTTATTTGGGATACCTGCATTAAGATACCCCATGTTTAGTGAAATTTCATAGTGATATGGCAAAAGAAAATATAATAATTACTGTTTCAGGATTTTACTTGTAGAGGCTTCAAACAGTAATTTTCAAATAATGTGTTTGTTAAAACACAATATCTTTAGTTTATAAATTTTGTTAGCCCTTTATTTTACCTGGCATAATATTGGGCCAATTAAATGTATTGATTTTTAATTAGTTTTTAACAAATTCAGAGAGATTTATAGATAAAATTCTTAAGACTATAATGATGTTCCCTTCCTCCCTCCCTCCCTCTTTCCTGATCCTGGTCTTTAGATTTTGAGATAATAAATTTTAAATTTACATTACAGTAAAAAAGCTTAATGCTTCACTGAATAAGAAGTTTAATGAGTAAAAAGCAAAAAGACCCTGGTTTAGTGGGAATATAGATAATGGCTATGAACAATTGAAGGCAAAATGACCATTTGGCCCATATTATAGTAAATTTTAAAATAATCACAGATCATTAAAGCTATAGTAGTATAACATTTTTTTAAAGATTTTATTTATTGAGAGGCAGAGCTACAGACAGAGAAGGGGACAAAGAGAAAGGTCTTCCAACTGTTGGTTGACTCCCCAGATGGCTGCAATGGCTGAAGCTGAGCTTATCTGAAGCCAGGAACTTCTTCAGGGTCTCCCACACAGGTACAGGGGCCAAAACACTTGGGCCATCTACTATTGCTTTCCCAGGCCATAGCAGAGGACTGAACTGGAAGTGGAGCAGGGGCAGGCGCTGTGGCTCACTTGGCTAGTCCTCTGCCTGCAGCATTGGAATCCCATATGGGTGCCGGGTTCTAGTCCCAGCTGCTCCTCTTCCAGTCCAGCTCTCTGCTGTGGCCCGGGGAAGGCAGTGGAGGATGGCCTAAGTGCTTGGGCCCTGCACCCACGTGGGAGACCAGGAAGAAGCACCTGGCTCCTGGCTTTGGATCAGCATAGCTCCGGACATAGTGGCCATTTGGGGGGCAAAGCAATGGAGGGATGACTCTCTGTCTCTCTCTCTCACTGTCTAACTCTATCTGTCAAATAAATTAAAGGAAGTGGAGCAGCCGGGACTTGAACTGGTGCCCATATCAGATGCTGGTGCCACAGGCAAAGGCTTAGCTACTACACCACAACACCAGCCCCATGATAACATTCTTAACCACTGGTTTGACAAAGGTGTAAAACAAAGTTTTACAAAACTATTTGCTCTAATACTGATATACAGACATTTTTTTCTTTGCTTTTAAATTTTAGCTTTTACATATAAGGTAGAATGTGTGTCATGTGTCTTCCTGGGTCTCGCTTATTTTGCTCAGTGTGCTGTCTTCCATTTGTGTCCATTTTGGTGAAAATGGTACAACTTCATTCTGTTCTGAGAGATGAGTAACACTCTATTGTGTACCTATATCAGTTTCTTTACCCTTTCATCTGGTGATCGATCCCTTGGTTGATTCCAAATTTTGGCTGCTGTGAACACTGTTGCTATCAACATGGTGGAGCAGGAATCTCTTTGACACACTGTGTTCAAGTTTCAGGTATATACCCAGTAGTGGGATCAATGGGTCATATCGCAAGTCTATTTCTAGATTGTTTTTAAAGAAATACGCATACGGTTTGCCACAGTATATGCACTAATTTACACTCCCGCTAACAGTGTATAGTGTTGTCCTTTTTCCACATCCTGGCCAGCATTTTTACTCTCTGTGTGTTGGGTCTTAGCTATCTGACAGGGTGGAGGTGAGATAGATCCATTTCCCTGATGGCTCATGATATGGGGAATTCTTGTCATTTTTAAAGGATTCTACTTGTTAAGCTGTGTTATAGCATTCGGTTAGTAGCATGTGAAATCGGGCAATTTTTTTTTTTTTTTTTGACAGGCAGAGTGGACAGAGAGAGAGAGAGAGAGAGAGAGAAAGGTCTTCCTTTGCCGTTGGTTCACCTTCCAATGGCCACCACGGCTGGCGCACAGCGGCCGGCGCACCGCGCTGATCCGATGGCAGGAGCCAGGTGCTTCTCCTGGTCTCCCATGGGGTGCAGGGCCCAAGCACTTGGGCCATCCTCCACTGCACTCCCTGGCCACAGCAGAGAGCTGGCCTGGAAGAGGGGCAACCGGGACAGAATCCGGCGCCCCAACCGGGACTAGAACCCAGTGTGCCGGCGCTGCAAGGCGGAGGATTAGCCTAGTGAGCCACGGCGCCGGCCGGGGCAATTTTTTTTAAGACTAACAACCTCTAGGGACCAACACTTCACATGCAATTTTGAACTCAGAGTGTGGTATAGATATTATTTTTAGTGGTAAAGAAGCTTCAGGGAGAGTTCACTAACGTGCCAAACTCCTCAGGAAGGAAAATCCTATAATCGTTGGTCTTTGCTATAAATTCAACAATTTGTCATAGCATCAGGACTGCTTTGAAAGGTGAATTAATCTTTATAAATGGAAAATGCGATGCAATAAGAGAAATGATGGATGAAAGTCTGAGTTTCACAGACTTTGCCCATTAGGACAAAAGTGCATCTGTTCTACAGAGGTTTTAATGGTGGCAGCAGCACCTGTAAGGATAACAGTGGGTGCGTGGGACGTTCTCAAAGGAGTGGAAGAAAAAGACAGCTGGCATATGATGGCTCCATTAGATCAGGAGGTGAGACTGATGGATGAGTGGGAAGGAGGAACAAACTGAGTGAGAGTAAACACTTAACAGCAAGAAGCCCTAGATTTGGGGGCATAATTTATCATCTTTATCTGAGTCTCCATTTTCTTATGTATAGATGGGAGTAATACGTCTGTTATGCTTTGACAAAGTCCCACATATACATGCATAATTACATGTTTTCATTTAAATAAGAATCATATAGTGCCTCACTTACCACTGTATTTATGGGGGGCATAGTGGAGGAGAGTGGTCAGAATCACTACTTACAGACTGAGGGAAATATGAGGATTAATTATTTTCTTAAATATTTAGAAATTTACTTGAAGGGCAAACTTAGAGGAGAGAAAGAGAGAGAGAGATCTTCCATCCACTGTTTGACTCCCCAAATGGCTGCGATGGCGGGAGCTGGATGAGTCTGAGGCCAGGAGCTAGGAGCTTCCCCCGGGTCTCCCACATGGGTGCAGGGGCCCAAGGACTTGAGCCATCTTCCCTTGCTTTCCCAGGTACATTAGCAGGGAGCTGGATTGGAAGTGGAACATCCAGGACTCGAACTGGTACCCCTAAGGCATGCCTGCACCACAGGCAGTGGCTTAAACCACTATGCCACAGCGCCGGCCTTGGATTTAAAAAGATTTATTTGTTTATTTGAAACAAAGAGTTACAGAGAGAGAGGGAGAGAAATCTTCCATCTACTCATTCACTGTTCAGATGGTTGCAATGGCAAGGGCTGGGCCAGGACAAAGCCAAGAGCCAGGAGCTTCATCCAGGTCTCCCAAGTGGGTACAGGGGCACAAATACTTGGGCCATCTTCCACTGCTTCTTCCGAGCTGTTCACAGGGAGCCGGATTGGAAGTGCAGCACCGGAACTTAAACTGGCGCCTTTATGAGAAGCCAGCATTGTAGGCAGAGGCTTTACCTGCTACGCCACAATTCCAGCCCTGAGGATTAATATTTTGAAGCAGTTTACTGTGTTAAAAATATTTGTATTTTGCATTTTTAATTTATTTGACTAGTAGAGTTATAGACAGAGAGAAAGGTCTTCCTTATATTGGTTCACTCCCCAAATGGCCGCCACGGCTGGAACTGCTCTGATCGGAAGCCAGGAGCCAGGCGCTTCTTCCTGGTCTCCCATGTGGGTGCAGGGGCCCAAACACTTGGGCCATCCTCCACTGCCCTCCCAGGCCACAGCAGAGAGCTGGTCTGGAAGAGGAGCAACCGGGACTAGAACTGGCACCACAAGCGGAGGGGTAACCAAGTGAGCCACGGCGCTGGCACTGTATTTTACATTTTGAGATATTTTACAGTTCTTCATAAATTATCATTAAATAGAAATGTTTTTGATAGATGTAATGAGTCAATTCTAATTCATTCATTTTTCTTTTTTCCTTGCTAACATGCTTTTCTCTTTTCCTTGGAGTGGAGGCTCACTGAATCATAGGAATGTGAGACATTACTGAGAATTAAAAATATGCCTCCTTTTGTCTTTCTCTAAAGCTTTACAAAACACTCTAGTAGGCAGATGGAAAATTGATGGATAAATCCTCAAGTGAACAAAGGAAATGTGAGATAATCATTAACTGAATATGATATAACTTGTACTGTTTCTATGGAAATCAGAAAAAAAATCTAATATGTAAAATAGCTGAAAAGGATGCAAACACTTTGTGGAGATAATGTTAACAGAAGTCATATTTTTAGGGAGAAGGATTTCAATTTTAATTGAGCTCTTGTGAATTTCTTTTTCCATTTATGTATGAATTTTACATTAGTTTCACTTGTATCCTAAAAGCTTGTTTATTGAAGAAAATAGTAGAAATGGTCTGAATTCAAAAATTTTTTGCATCCTATTTTATGGAAAGATTGTAACATTATTATGTACTTAATGTCTTCACAAATGGTTCATTTTTATTTCTGATAATGAAAGCCCTTCCTTTTTTAATAAACCATCATTTGGGAATGCGGAGAAATGCCACTGTTTTTCATCATAAATGACCCAGGTAAGAGAACATAAACCAAGAATGGTGACAACTCTTTTCCATACTTGCTAGCAGAATGTCATCTGGTTTTGTAACACTGATGCACACTTTAAAATAAATATTCCTTAATAAAATATTATAAAGGAAATTTTACTATAAATAAAATTTATAATTTTACATTGAATGCATTTTAATAAATGTAATAAATTTATATGTAAGTTTATGATTATATACTTATAGCAAGATGATATTTATATCTTACTGATGGTGTTACTCTGCAAAGTTTCTTACTAACCTTGGAATTCTTGCCTTCATGTTTTGTGTAACTTTGAAAAATAATGGAAGGTTTTGTAAAAAGATTGGCTTATAGCTCGATGGCTATGAACTCATTTGTCTTGTTCCTGAACTTCCTACTCTCACCCTATGTCGTCATCCAGAGTTAAATACTTGAGTTGATGTAAATTTCCACAGGAAATGGCAAAAGCCATTCAGGTTATTTGTTGCTGCATGTCATCTTTGATCGTATGATTCTGAGGGCATGGTCTGGGTTTGAATGAAAAGAGTTCCTACAAAATCATTTTAAGATGAAGTAAATCTAAACCCTGCATTAGGTTAAACTTTACGAGAAGCCCGAACAAATATGATTTTATAGAGTATTTGGATTTTATGTGCTGGCTCAAGTAATGTAATTAAACATGCCTGCTGCTATTGCATTGGTAATGAAGACAGGCATAAACACTGGGCTAATAATATACTGAGATTGTTAAATTTTATCTTTAGATAGACTCCTTGGAAAATGATGAAGTAGGCAGAGGAGAAACACGTGTGAACAGTCCTTTAGAATGCCCACTTGAAGAAGAATGATTAAATGGTGGTGGGCGATGCTTTGGAGGCCCCACCTATGCAGCCCACGCTTGAAGGCCAGGGGGCAGCACTCCACCTCCAGAGCTGGTAGCTGTGATGGCCACAAATACTGGGAGCTAGGGGAGTTGGATCACAGGTGTGAAGGAATTCCTAGGGGTAGCATGAACTTCATACTTGTGTATTTCACATGGGCCACCAGAGGAATGTGAGGGTGGATGTCCTTGAGGGCTGAGGGCTGGCTTTCCACTAAAAGGCCACAGTCCCTTGTCAAGTTTCCAGATATGAACCACTTTTCCAAGCTCTGTCACTCTCGTAGTCCTGGTAGCAGAGAAGACATTATGCTCGACCTCAGTCTCCTAAGTTCGCTTTTACTCAGGTTTGTTTAGTTACTACCGTCAGCATCCCAGGGGTCTTCAAAACGTTCATAGGATACATGCGCTATAAAAAGAAAAAAATAAGCTTGGATTTACAAAAAATTTTTTTTGCAACGAAACAAATTTATCTTTTAATTCTATTTTCTGTGAACTTTTTGAAGCCACCTGGTATGTCTACTCCATTGGCCATGACTGTAATATGGCTCCTAATGGCTCTGTTCTTAGGAATTCCAGTTTTCCCCTTGGTAGCAAATGACTCAGTGGGGCCCCTGCATTCTTGAAAGGCCACCGATTTATTCTAAAGAGAAACACGCATTCCAGGCATATGCTTGTTGGTCTTCCTCATGGAGGTTTAACTAGCAGTGTCATCTGAACAGTGTTTGGCCCACTAGCATGGGGTACCATGTATCATGGCAGAGTACACCCAAGAGCACGTGGTGCATTTTCCTTTTTCTGTACTAAACCACTTAGAAGTTGCCCAATTGGTTGTGGGCTGGGAACTCTATTCCAAAAATGCCATTTTTTTTTTTTTTTGACAGGCAGAGTTAGAGAGAGAGTCAGAGAGAAAGGTCTTCCTTCTGTTGGTTCACCCCTCCCCCCCACCACGTGGCTGCTACGTCTAGCACCTTGCGAAGCCAAGAGCCAGGTGCTTCCTCCTGGTCTCCCATGCGGGTGCAGGGCTCAAGCACTTGGGCCATCCTCCACTGCACTCCCGGGCCACAGCAGAGGGCTGGCCTGGAAGAGGAGCAGCTGGGACAGAACCGGTGCCCCAACCGGGACTAGAAGCCGGGGTGTCGGCGCCGCAGGCGGAGGATTAGCCTAGTGAGCCGCGGCGCCAGCCCAAAAATGCCAACTCTCTAATTCTGGGCAGTAATCCTCCAGGTTGCAGCATGCGCAATGTGCAGGTTCTTTAATGCTGTACTTCTTCCACAGCAGGAACAACACATGGCTTGGGAACAACATGTCTACCACGATTATGATCTGCCATAACACTTACTAGCACCCAAGGACCAATTTTATAATAAAAGAGATATGCAAATTGGCATGTGGATATGAGAATCTCCAGTCTCATCTTATCATCTAGAAGTTTCTGCCTGGGAGAACATTGGTACTGTCCTCTAAAACTCAGCCAAGGAACAAATGGTGATTATAACCTTGAGAATATGCCCAAATGTATTTCTGACACAGGATACAATGTTCTCCTATATTGAACCCAAAGCTACTGAATAGGATGGTGTCCCCAAAACATAAGTCTACACATTTTAATAGAACTGCAGGGAAATAGAAAAAGCTATTGCACTGCTGAATATAATCAACGCTGATAATCATGAGGACTTTGGAAGCTAGGATTGCCAGCAGTTATTGCAGAAAGCAAAGAGCACGTCTGGAGGCTGGGAGGCCTTGTAGTTCTTCTTGGAATGTTCACAGTTGGCGTAAACAGTGCATACGCAGTTGCAGCAATCCGAGATAACTACGGACTCCTGTACCTTGGAGATGGAGTGTGGGTAACTGACCTGGGCAAACAAGCTAGGACCTCAGAAGTACAAACAGAAGGTTTACAGAATCTGCAAGAGGTGATGGAAGACACTTGATCAGTATCGCTGGCTGTTGGGACTTTTTGCTGCAGTAATACTTTGGCTTGTTTTATTCATCTACTTTTAGATGTTTTGACTGACCAGTTACTTGATGTTAGTAACCAGGTGTGTGTGTGTGTGTGAACATGGGGTATGAGATAATTTTGGCAGTTGAAAAGGGAAACAGTAGCAAATGCTGGCGATGTTTCATTTTATATCCACTTGGTTAACTCAGAAAGCACTGAGACTACGGCGGACAGTGCTGCATGCTGCATTGCAGATGCTGTTGCATGGCTGCAGGAGTTTGGTGGGACTGAGACCTGGACCAAGGGAATACGTAAGCACCCCAGCCAATCTAGGTCAGCATTCTCTGGAGCTCTAGAGGTCAATTCTCAGGCTTCTTTGTCTCCAGCTGCCCACAGGGGTAACCTGCTATTTACCAAAACCTATATGGGCTCACCTTTATTCTTTGTTGCCACTTCCTCGTTTGTAATTCTGTCAACTCTAGATGTCCTGTGTACAGGACCATGTCTTGGTGTCTTGGGGTAATTTCAAACTAAGAAAATGATAAGTTCCATTCTTTTTCATATCTTGTGAAATTTCTCAAGCAAATGGTAAGTTTAATTATTTCCATTTATTTGGAAGCTTGCCCAAACTATGTTCCTAAAGAACAATTCATCTGAGGAGTTAAAATTGAAATACAAACTATACAGAAATTTCTTTCCAAAACAAAAGCTAATGATGTTAAGTATATTCAGAGAGAATCGTATTGTGTTGACAACTGATGGTGCAGTTCTTGTGTTGACCATTTAATGTACCCAAGGGCCTTGCCACATACATTGCACACTTTTGATTCAAAGAAATGCTTTCACTTTTTTGTTCAAAGAAGTTCTCTTTGATGGAGAACTTCAATGAAGTTCAACCAGAAGATGAGGGAAAAATCTGATGCTGCATAGAAGAGACATGAATTCAATGGCCTGCCTGAGCTATTATACTATGTTACTCTAATTTTTCAAACTGAAGCTGTAAGATCTGACCATGTAGATGTGGTCTCACCTTTGCACACTGGATCAGCCCTTTTCATAGACAAGAGTTTTTTTTTTTTTTTTAACTTTTATTTAATGAATATAAATTTCCAAAGTACGGCTTATGGATTACAATGGCTTCCCCCCATACCGTCCCTCCCACCCACAACCCTCCCCTTTCCCACTCCCTCTCCCTCTCCCCTTCCATTCACATCAAGATTCATTTTTGATTATCTTAATATACAGAAGATCAGCTTAGTATACATTAAGTAAGGATTTCAACAGTTTGCTCCCACACAGAAACATAAAGTGAAAAATAATAGATGATTTTTTTAAATGATGATGAAATCAGAGCAGACCTATTGTCATGTTTAATCCCAGTGAGAGTCAAGTTGGGAGTTGATAATTTCTTTTTTTTTTTTTTTTTTTACAGAGGATCAGTTTAGTATGCATTAAGTAAAGATTTCAACAGTTTGCACCCCCATAGAAACACAAAGTGAAATATATTGTTTGAGTACTCGTTATAGCATTAAATCTCAATGCACAGCACATTAAGGACAGAGATCCTTCATGAGGAGTAAGTGCACAGTGACTCCTGTTGTTGACTTTACCAATTGACACTCCTGTCTATGGCATCAGTAATCTCCCTATGCTCCAGTCATGAGTTTCCAAGGCTATGGAAGCCCTCTGAGTTCTCCGATTCTTATCTTGTTTAGACAAGGTCATAGTCAAAGTGGAGGTTCTCTCCTCCCTTCAGAGAAAGGTACCTCCTTCTTTGAAGACCCGTTCTTTCCACTGAGATCTCACTCACAGAGATCTTTTGCCAGAGTGTCTTGGCTTTCCATGCCTGAAATACTCTCATGGGCTTTTCAGCCAGATCCGAATGCCTTTAGGGCTGATTCTGAGGCCAGAGTGCTATTTAGGACATCTGCCATTCTATGAGTCTGCTGAGTATCTCACTTCTCATGTTGGATCACTCTCCCCTTTATTTATTCTATCGGTTAGTGTTAGCAGGTACCAGACTTGTTTATGTGCTCCCTTTGACTCTTAGTCCTTTCATTATGATCAATTGTGAACTGAAATTGATCACTTGGAATAGTGAGATAGCATTGGTACATGCCACCTTGATGGGATTAAATTGGAGTCCCCTGGTATGTTTCTAACTCTACCATTTGGGGCAAGTCAGCTTGAGCATGTCCCAAATTATATATCTCTTCCCTCTCTTATTCCTACTCTCATGTTCAACAGGGATCACATTTCAGTTAAATTTCAAAACTTAAGAATAAGTGTGTATTAATTACAGAATTAAACCAGTCATATTAAGTAGAACAGACAAAAAAAACTACTAAGAGGGATAATGTATTAAGTTGTTCATTAACAGTCAGGGCTATGCTGATCAAGTCACCGTTTCCCATAGTGTCCATTCCACTTCAACAGGTTTCCTTTTTGGTGTTCAGTCAGTTGTCACCGATCAGGGAGAACATATGGTATTTGTCCCTTTGGGACTGGCTTATTTCACTCAGCATGATGTGTTCCAGATTCCTCCATTTTGTTACAAATGACTGGATTTCGTTGTTTCTTACTGCGGTATAGTATTCTAAAGAGTACATATCCCATAATTTCTTTATCCAGTCTACCGTTGATGGGCATTTAGGTTGGTTCCAGGTCTTAGCTATTGTGAATTGAGCTGCAATAAACATTAGGCTGCAGACCGCTTTTTTGTTTGCCAATTTAAATTCCTTTAGGTAAATTCCAAGGAGTGGGAAGGCTGGGTCAAACGGTAGGGTTATCTTCAGGTTTCTGAGGGATCTCCAGACTGACTTCCATAGTGGCTTGACCAGTTTGCATTCCCACCAACAGTGGGTTAGTGTCCCTTTTTCCCCACATCCTTGCCAGCATCTGTTGTTGGTAGATTTCTGAATGTGAGCCATTCTAACTGGGGTGAGGTGGAACCTCATTGTGGTTTTGATTTGCATTTCCCTGATTGCTAATGACCTTGAACATTTTTTCATGTGCCTGTTGGCCAATTGGATTTCCTCTTTTGAAAAATGTCTATTGAGGTCCTTGGCCCATCTCTTAAGTGGGTTGTTGGTTTTGTTTTTGTGGAGTTTCTTGATCTCTTTGTAGATTCTGGTTATTAACCTTTTACCTGTTGCATAGTTTGCAAATATTTTTTCCCATTCTGTCGGGTGTCTCTTCACTCTCCTGACTGTTTCTTTTGCAGTACAGAAACTTCTCAATTTGATGCAATCCCAATAGTTAATTTTGGCTTTGACTGCCTGTGCCTCCCGGGTCTTTTCCAGAAATTCTTTGCCTGTGCCAATATCTTGAAGGATATCTCCAAAGTTCTCTAATAACTTGATGGTGTCAGGTTGTAGATTTAGGTCTTTAATCCATGTTGAGTGGATTTTTGTGTAAGGTGTAAGGTAGGGGTCTTGCTTCATGATTCTGCACGTGGAAATCCAATTTTCCCAGCACCATTTATTGAATAGACTGTCCTTGCTCCAGGAATTAGTTTTAGATCCTTGATCAAATATAAGTTGGCTGTAGATGTTTGGGTTGATTTCTGGTGTTTCAATTCTGTTCCATTGGTCTATCCATCTGTTTCTCTACCAGTACCATGCTGTTTTGATTACAACTGCCCTGTAGTATGTCCTGAAATCTGGTATTGTGATGCCTCCAGCTTTGTTTTTGTTGTACAAGATTGCTTTAGCTATTCGAGGTCTCTTGTGCCTCCATATAAATTTCAGCACCAATTTTTCCAGATCTGAGAAGAAGGTCTTCGGTATCTTGATTGGTATTGCATTGAATTTATAAATTGCTTTTGGGAGAATGGACATTTTGATGATATTGATTCTTCCAATCCATGAGCATGGAAGATTTTTCCATTTCTTGGTATCCTCTTCTATTTCTTTCTTTAAGGTTTTGTAATTTTCATCGTAGAGATCTTGAACGTCCTTGGTTAAGTTTATTCCAAGGTATTTGATTGTTTTTGTAGCTATTGTGAATGGGATTGATCTTAGAAGTTCTTCCTCAGCCATGGCATTGTCTGTGTATACAAAGGCTGTTGATTTTTGTGCATTGATTTTATACCCTGCTACTTTGCCAAAATCTTCTATGAGTTCCAATAGTCTCTTAGTAGAGTTCTTTGGGTCCCCTAAATAAAGAATCATGTCATCTGCAAAGAGGGATAGTTTGAGTTCTTCCTTCCCAATTTGTATCCCTTTAATTTCTTTTTCTTGCCTAATAGCTCTGGCTAGAACTTCCAGAACTATATTGAATAGCAGTGGTGAGAGTGGACATCCCTGTCTGGTACCAGATCTCAGTGGAAATGCTTCCAACTTTTCCCCATTCAATAGGATGTTGGCTGTGGGTTTTTCATAGATTGCTTTGATTGTATTGAGGAATGTTCCTTCCAAACCCAGTTTGCTTAGAGTTTTCATCATGAATGGGTGTTGTATTTTATCAAATGCTTTCTCGGCATCTATTGAGATAATCATATGGTTTTTCTTCTGCAGTCTGTTAATGTGGTGTATCACATTGATTGTCTTACGCACATTAAACCATCCCTGCATACCAGGGATAAATCCCACGTGGTCTGGGTGGATGATCTTTCTGATGTGTTGTTGCATTCTATTGGCGAGAATTTTATTGAGGATTTTTGCATCTATGTTCATCAGGGATATTGGTCTGTAATTCTCTTTCAGTGTTGCATCTTTTTCTGGCTTAGGAATTAAGGTGATGCTGGCTTCATAGAAAGAATTTGGGAGGATTCCCTCTTCTTTGATTGTTCTGAATAGTTTGAGAAGAATTGGAGTTAGTTCTTCTTTAAATGCCTGGTAGAATTCAGCAGTGAATCCATCTGGTCCTGGGCTTTTCTTTGTTGGGAGGGCCTTTATTACTGTTTCAATTTCTGTCTCAGTTATGGGTCTGTTTAGGTTTTCGATGTCTTCCTGGTTCAATTTAGGTAGGTTGCATGTGTCCAGGAATCTATCCATTTCTGATAGGTTTCCCTGTTTGCTGGCATACAAGTCCTTGTAGTAATTTCTGATGATTCTTTTTATTTCTGTGGTGTCTGTTGTTATGTTTCCTTTTTCATCTCTGATTTTATTGATTTGGGTCTTTTCTCTCCTTTTTTTAGTTAGTTGGGCCAATGGTGTTTCAATTTTCTTTATTTTTTCAAAAAACCAGCTCCTCGTTTGGCTGATTTTTTGGAATGTTTTTCTTGATTCAATCCTGTTGATTTCTTCTTTGATTTTAATTATTTCTCTTCTCCTACTAGATTTGGGTCTGGTTTGCTGTAGGTTTTCTAGATCCTTGAGGTGATTTGAAAGCTCATCTATTTGGTGCCTTTCCAATTTCTTGATGTAGGCACCTATTGATATAAACGTTCCTCTTAACATTTAACACTTAACACTTAACGCTTTTGCTGCGTCCCATAAGTTTTGGTATGTTGTTCTGTTATCCTCATTTACTTCCAGAAAGTTTTTGATTTCTCTTTTGATTTCTTCTATGACCCATTGTTCATTCAGGAGCATGTTGTTCAATCTCCATGTGTTTGCGTATGCTCTAGGGATTCCTGAGTTGCTAATTTCCAACTTCATTCCTTTATGGTCTGAGAAGCTGCATGGTATGATTTCGATTCTTTTGAATTTGCTGAGACTTGCTGTATGGCCTAGTATGTGGTCAATCCTAGAGAAGGTTCCATGTACTGCTGAGAAGAATGTAAAATCTTTAGCTGTAGGATTGAAAGTTCTGTATATATCTGTTAGATCCATTTGGGCTATAGTATCGTTTAAATCTACTGTATCCTTGTTGATCTTCTGTCCTATTGATCTGTCTATTTCTGAGAGTGGAGTATTGAAGTCCCCCAGTACTATTGTATTGGGGTCTAAGTCTCCCTTTAAGTCCGTTAACAAATCTTTTAGATAAACCGGTGCCCTGTAGTTAGGTGCATATACATTGATAATTGTTATATCTTCCTGTTGAATTGATCCCTTAATCATTATGTAGTGTCCCTCTTTGTCTCTCTTAACAGTTTTTGTGGTAAAGTTTATGTTGTCTGATATTAAGATTGCTACACCCGCTCTTTTTTCATTTCTGTTGGCATGGTATATCTTTTTCCAGCCTTTCACTTTCAGTCTGTATGGATCTTTGTTGAAAAGATGTGTTTCTTGTAAGCAGCAAATAGATGGGTTTTGTTCCTTAACCCAATCAGCCAATCGGTGTCTTTTAACTGGACAGTTCAGGCCATTCACGTTCAATGTGACTAATGATAAGTGGTAACTTTGCCCTGCCATTTGCCAAAGATAAGTTCTAATATATGCTTTGAATTCCCTGTGATCTTTTGCTGTGAGGTTTCCTTCCTTGGTTTCCTTCCTTTACCTTCTTTCATATTGATGACCGTGTTTCTGTGTTTCTGTGTGTAACACATCTTTAAGCATCTTTTGCAGGGCTGGACGAGTGGCGACAAATTCTTTCAATTTCTGTTTGCTATGAAAAGTCTTTATTTCACCTTCATTCACAAATGATAGCTTTGCAGGATATAATATTCTGGGCTGGCAGTTTTTCTCTCTTAGTACCTGGGCTATATTTCGCCATTCCCTCCTAGCTTGTAGAGTTTCTGATGAGAAGTCAGCTGTGAGTCTGATTGGAGATCCTCTGAGAGTAATCTGACGTTTCTCTCTTGCACATTTTAGGATCTTTTCTTTATGTTTCACTGTGGAGAGTTTAATTACAACGTGTCGTGGTGAGGATCTCTTTTGGTCATGTTTATTAGGGGTTCTGTGAGCTTCCTGTACTAGGATTTCTCTGTCCTTCTCCAAACCTGGGAAATTTTCTGCTAATATCTCACTAAAAAGGCCTTCTAATCCTTTCTCCCTCTCCATGCCTTCAGGAACTCCTAGAACCCAAATGTTGGGTTTTTTAATAGTATCCTGAAGATTCCCGACAATATGTTTTAGATTTCTAATTTCCTCTTCTTTTCTTTGGTCTGACCTTATCCTTTCCTGTTCTCTGTCTTCTAAGTCCGATATTCTCTCTTCTGCTTCACCCATTCTGTTTGTAAGGCTCTCTATTGTGTTTTTCATTTGATCTATTGAATTCTTCACTTCAGTCACTATCACAGTTTCCTGTTGTACTAGTTGTTTCGTTTCATTTTGATTCCTCCTTAATATTTCATTTTCACAAGAGAGATTTTCTACCTTGTCCATTAAGGATTTCTGTAGTTCAAGAATTTGTTTTTGAGAACTTCTTAATGTTCTTATCAATTTTTTGAGATCTGCTTCTTGCATTTCTTCTATCTCATCATCTTCATAATCTTGAATTGGGGTGTCTTTTTCTTTTGAGGGCGTCATGGTGACTTCCTTGTTTTTATTACCTCGGTTTTTGCGTTTGTTATTTGGCATATTGGAGATATTTGGTTTCTTCACTGTGGTGCTTTTTCTTGTTATACTATGACTCTAGATTAAGTGGACTATTTGTTTTTGATTGAGCCTTAGGGCTTGAGATGGGTGTGGCCTGAGAGCTCTGTTTGGTGTGCCAAAGGTGACACTCCCAGGTTAGGCGTGGTAAACCTCTCTCTCTCTCTCTCTTTCTTTCTTTTTTTGATTCAAAAGGGAAGTAATTCTGCACAGCTGAACGAAGTTGGAGGTAGTTAGCAGGCAAATGATATACCCACAGGAGCCAGAGATCAGAAGCTCTTTCCCAAGGACCACACAGGGAATCTGTTCGGCCCTCAGAGTGGGCTCAAATTCTCCTTCAGTCTCCCACTGGGTTGCTAAAGTTACGGAATTGTAGTGTCTCTGGAGAGTACTCACGTGAATTCCGTGAGTTCTCTCCCCCACCATCTCTTTTTTCACAGTCTCAGTTCAGTAGCAACACAAATTTACTAGGTCCTAATCTCCTGTTAATTCGCCCCGCCCAGAGTCAGGTTTTTCTGCTAGGCTCAGGGCCGGTGCAGACCTGAGGTCGCTCTGCTTATGATGTATGTCCAAGATGGCGCCTGCTCTTTGTCTTGCTCGCCCTTGAGAGGTGAGCGGAGAGAGAGAAACCCGTGTCCGTACCAGTCACCTTTTTTTTTTTCTCTCTCTCTCTTCCAGTTAGCCTGGTGAACTTCCCCCCGCCCCCCAGGGGTCGTTCCCTCTAGTCTCCTCTCTCCGCTTGCCTGCCGGTGTCTCGGGCTATTGAGGTTCGGCTCACCTCGCGTTCCAGCGCTGGTGTGTTGAGTCTGCCACTGGTGTCCCGAACTGTGGGCTCCCACGCTCTCCATGCAGGTCCGCTGTGAATCACGCGTTCCGGAAGAGTTTCTTCTGCTGTTTCCTCCCCTACTCTTCCTTGAACCTGCAGTATCTCCACTTTTATTAAACTATCTCTCCCCGGACTATCAGTGTGCTCCCTTCCTATTCTACCATCTTGACTCCTCCCAGACAAGAGTTTTTAAGGAAGAAAGGGTTACTGGCCGGTTCTGAGGCAGCTGGGTTTCATCCTGATTTATTTCTATACAAGGTGCTCTTTTGTCTTTCTGCCCAGCAGGAATAAACATTTTACCTACCACTAGGAGACTCTCTATCTACCTATTGCCAGTGTACTGCTGGGCCACTGCAATACAGAACCAAAGCTGGGCCAGTGAAGAAATCTCTAGCAGAAACTTGTTTTGTTTAGGGATTATGGGAGTGGACAATACCCACAGAGAAAAGTCAGGGGACCCATGTTCCCACTGCCTTTCTAAGTCTGAAGGGGTGTATTAATAAGTACTACAGAAAATACTTGCTGTCCTTACTTTGAGAAATTAAAGTTCCAAACAATAACAGTCTCAGGACATGTCCTGTTAGGAGGATTAAAAAGTAGAACCTGATTTTGTGCCACTAGGTATAGTCATCTAGAAATACAATTCTGTGTTTCCTAGTTAGCTCACTTAATAATTCTCTTGTGCTGCTGAGAGCTAATACTCAGTTTTCTGCATGAAAAGAAAAAGGTAAAATCCCAGCATTTCTTTGTAATACCTGTTTCTTAGGGTCTACTGTGTACTCCACTCTGGGTGATATGCTTCCATCATGTAACCTATAAATATTTCCCTGTCCAAGCCTTCAAAACCAAAATAAAGTTTATTCTGTTTTTATGGTTTCTATCATATCAAGGAGAGAGAAATTTTTAAATTTTGTGACCATGAAATCTATACAGAGTTTTCATAATGCATGCTTTCTAGGTAGAAAAGTGGGTTTGGTACTTAATTTAAAATCTATTAGATATTAAAAATAATAGCCCTCCTTTAGGTACTATGTTTTTCATTACTGTAATATCTTCATTGTGGAAAAATATACAACTATCCAACTATCTTTATGTCTCTCTCTTCCCAATTTATGAATACATTTAGATTATATCTTTGCAAAAAAAAGATAATTAAGGTATACAAAGTTTCTGTTCATTAAAATGAATAAAAATATAATAAGATTTTATAAACTGTTTTCAGGAAAACATGTTAAGAAATGTAACTGTACTGAGTACATCTTTCTTTCCTTTTCACATTGTGATGGACAAATGCTAATTACTGAGCTTGTGACTAAGTATTCAGTCCAACAGAAAAATAAATCTTGCTTCCGAATTGTAGAAACTGATCTTGGGACAGCCCATTGAGGTTGCAAAGTGGTCTGGCCCTCCTTGGCCAGCATGAGCAGAGGACTGGGTTGATGATGCAGGCTGAAAGTAACCCAGTGACTCCAACCAATCTCTTACCGCCTACCTAGAGGTCAACAAGTAACTGGCTCCAACCTTTCTTCCCCCAATTCCTGACTCTCCTTAACTCTATCTCCTTTTCAAAGTCCTCTTGCTCAGCCGGCGCCGCGGCTCACTAGGCTAATCCTCCGCCTAGCGGCGCCAGCACACCGGGTTCTAGTCCCGGTCGGGGCGCCGGATTCTGTCCCGGTTGCCCCTCTTCCAGGCCAGCCCTCTGCTGTGGCCAGGGAGTGCCGTGGAGGATGGCCCAGGTGCTTGGGCCCTGCACCCCATGGGAGACCAGGAAAAGCACCTGGCTCCTGGCTCCTGCCATCGGATCAGCGCGGTGCGCGGGCCGCAGCGCGCCGGCCGCGGCGGCCATTGGAGGGTGAACCAACGGCAAAGGAAGACCTTTCTCTCTGTCTCTCTCTCTCACTGTCCACTCTGCCTGTCAAAAAAAAAAAAAAAAAAAGTCCTCTTGCTAGCTTACACGTTGGGAAGAGCACTTTTGGGATGAAAATAATTTGCCCAACAAATATTGGTTTTTGAGTGGTGAGCAGCCTGGGGCCTAATTTTGACCAGTAACAATGTCAACCTTGATTCTACAGAGATTCCCATCAATACAGTTTATGTCATCTAGGGTATTCATCTGTAGATCCTGAACATTATCAAATCCCCTCCCCCTCCTGCCCCCTTGGATCTTGGGGGTGTTTTTCTGTGCCACGGTCTGAGACTGTTATGCTGGATCCAGCTGGGGTTAAAGGATTACTCAGTGTTAAAGCATGTAATGAACACAGAAATGACATCATTAGGTGCGCTGCAGAAAAGATTCAAGGACTATGAAGTCGAACTATCCCAAAAGTAAAATGACCTAGGAATAGTATTAAAACATACGTAACTTGGTTCTTTCACTTTTTTATTTGATAGGCAGAGTTACAGACAGAGAGAGAGAAACAGAGAGAAAGGTCTTCCTTCCGTTGGTTCACTCCCCAAATGGCCACAATGGCTGGCGCTGTGAGAACCCGAAGCCAGGAGCCATGTGCTTCTTCATGGTCTCCAATGTGGGTGCAGGAGCCCAAGGATTTGGGCCATCCTCCACTGCCTTTTCGGGCCACAGCAGAGAGCTGGACTGGAAAAGGAGCAACCAGGACTATAACCCGGTGCCCATATGAGATGCTGGCACCGCAGGCAGAGGATTAACCAAGTGAGCCATGGCCCAGCCCCAACTTGGTTCTTGAATATCAAATGTCATTTCTTTTTTATAATAGTCAATTGTATAGCAGCCTTCACAAGGGATCAGATGAAGTCAAAATTTAAACTAAATTTAAATAGTACTTATGATCTTCTGGCTGTGGGAATTTCAGAAACGGTTTCTTTGCTGGTAGGTTTTGAATTTTATCATAAACAGGTATTGCTTCTCTTTGTAAACAATTCTTTTAACACAGCAGCAATTTATTTGCAACTCAGGGAGTCAAAAGTGTTTCCCTTCTATTTATTAAAATTATTTCCACTACAACTACCAAAGGAATTTTCCTCCTCTCAAAATTTCTCTGAACATGCATCAGTTTATTTTTAATTCTTCCTAGAACTTTTCTAGCATTTTCTTAAACGGGATTGCCAGATTACATGTTAACTTACGGTACACTGAAAATGACCATTTACAATGTAAGGGGTGACCAAAGTTACTCACTTTTGGATGCATACAAACCCTGGAAATCTGGCTGGGTCGGGCTCTCCTTGATACGCAAGGCCTGTTGGGACAGATACCAAGACCATGTGAGTACAGTACAAGTATGCTCAGACCATTCATTGGTTGGCAAGTGCTTCTCCATTTGCTCTGTAAGACTTGATTCATAACTACTACTTCTAAGGCAATAGGATGCTGGCTGTGGGTTTTTCATAAATTGCTTTGATTGTGTTGAGGAATGTTCCTTCTATACCCAATTTGCTTGGAGTTTTCATCATGAAAGGGTGTTGTGTTTTATCAAATGCTTTCTCTGCATCTATTGAGATAATCATATGGTTTTTCTTCTGCAGTTTGTTAATGTGGTGTATCACAGTGATTGATTTGTGAACGTTGAACCATCCCTGCATACCAGGGATAAACCCTGCTTGGTCTGGGTGGATGATCTTTCTGATGTGTTGTTGCATTCTATTGGCAAGAATTTTATTGTGGATTTTTGCATCTATGTTCATCAGGGAAATTGGTCTGTAATTCTCTGCTGCATCTTTTTCAGGTTTAGGAATTAAGGTGATGTTGGCTTCATAGAAAGAATTTGGGAGGATTCCCACTTTTTCGATTATTCTGAATAGATTGAGAAGAATTGGAGTTAGTTCGTCTTTAAATGGTAGAATTCTGGCAGGCACCGTGGCTCACTAGGCTAATCCTCCACCTTGTTGCGCCGGCACACCAGGTTCTAGTCCAGGTCAGGGTGCCGGATTCTGTCCCGGTTGCCCTCTTCCAGGCCAGCTCTCTGCTATGGCCCGGGAAGGCAGTGGAGGATGGCCCAGGTCCTTGGGCCCTGCACCCGCATGGGAGACCAGGAGAAACACCTGGCTCCTGGCTTCAGATCAGCGCGATGTGCCAGCCACAGCGCGCTGGATGTGGCGGCCATTGGAGGGTGAACCAATGGCAAAAAGGAAGACCTTTCTCTCTGTCTCTCTCTCTCACTGTCCACTCTGCCTGTCAAAAATAAAAAAAAAAAAAATGGTAGAATTCAGCAGTGAATCCATCCAGTCCTGGGCTTTTCTTGGTTGGGAGGGACCTTATTACTGATTCAATTTCTGTCTCCGTTATGGGTCTGTTAAGGTTTTCTATGTCTTCCTGGTTCAATTTAGGTAGGTTGCATGTGTCCAGGAATCTATCCATTTCCGATAGATTTCCCTGTTTGCTGGCATACAAGTCCTTGTAGTAATTTCTGATGATTCTTTTTATTTCTGTGGTGTTTGTTGTTACATTCCCTTTTTCATCTCTGATTTTATTGATTTAGGTCTTTTCTCTCCTTTTTTTAGTTAGTTGGGCCAATGGTGTTTCAATTTTCTTTATTTTTTCAAAAAACCATCTCTGTTTTCTGATCTTTTGTAATTTTTTTTGGATTCAATTCTGTTGATTTCTTCTCTGATGTTAATTCTTTCTTGTCTCCTACTAGTTTTGGGTCTGGTTTGCTGCAGTTTTTCTAGATCCTTTAGATGCATTGTTAGCTCATCTGTTTGGTACCTTTCCAATATCTTGATGTAGGCACCTATTGATATAAACTTTCCTGTTAACACTGCTTTTGCTGTATCCCATATGTTTTGCTATGTTGTGTTGCTATCCTCATTTCCAGAAAGTTTTTGATTTCTCTTTTTTGATTTCTTCTATGACCCATTGTTCATTCAGGAGCATGTTGTTCAGTCTCCATGTGTTTGCATATGCTCTAGGGATTCCTGAGTTGCTAATTTCCAGCTTCATTCCATTGTGTTCTGAGAAGCTGCATGGTATGATTTTGATTCTTTTGAATTTGCTGAGACTTGCTGTATGGCCTAGTATGTGGTCAATCCTAGAGTAGGTTCCATGTACTGCTGAGAAGAATGTGAATGCTTTAAGTGTAGGATTAAAAGTTGTGTAGATATCTGTTATATCCAATAATTCTATAGTGTCGATTAAATCTGCTGTTTCCTTGTTGATCTTCTGTCCTATTGATCTGTCTATTTCTGAGAGTGGAGTATTGAAGTCCCCCAGTACTATTGTATTGGGGTCTAAGTCTCCCTTTAAGTCCCTTAACATATCTTTTAAATAAACCAGTGCCCTGTAATTAGGTTCATATGCATTGATAATAGTTACATATTCCTGTTGAATTGAACCCTTAATCATTATATAGTGACCCTCTTTGTCTCTCTTAACAGTTTTTGTGTTAAAGTTTATTTTGTCTGATATTAAGATGGCTACGTCTGCTCTTTTTTGGTTTCTGTTGGCATGGTATATCTTTTTCCAACCTTTCACTTTCAGTCTGCATGAATCTTTGTTGAAAAGATGTGTTTCTTGTAAGCAGCAAATAGATGAATTTTGTTTTTTAATCCATTCAGCCGGTCTGTGTTTTTTATTGGAGAGTTGAGGTCATTTACATTCAATGTGACTATTGATAAGCAGTGACTTTGCCCTGCCATTTTTCCAAAGATATTTCTAATATATGCTGTGAACTTCCTGTGATCTTTTACTGAGAGATTTTCTTCCTTTACCTTCTTCCGTATTGATGGCCATGTTTCTGTGTTTCTGTGTGTACCACATCTTTAAGCATGTTTTGCAGGGCTAGACGAGTTGTGCCAAATTCTTTCAATTTCTGTTTGCTATGAAAGGTCTTTATTTCACCTTCATGCATTTGTTTTTGATAACCTCTAAATGTTCTTATAAATTTTTTTAAATTCCATATCTTGCATTTCTTCTATCTCATCATGTTCATAATCTTGTATTGGAGTGTCATGTTCATTTGGGAGCGTCATGATGTCTTCCTTGTTCTTGTTTCCTCAGTTTTTGCATTTGTTGTTTGGCATTGTGGAGATATTATTTGGCTTCTTCTTCTTTTTTTTTTTTTTTTTTTTTTTTTTGCTGTGGTGACTTTTCTCATTATAGTATGACTCTAGATTAAGTGGACTGTTTGTTATTGTTGAATCTCTAGAGGCTTGTGGTAGGTGTGGCCAGAGAGCTCTATTCAGTTCTTCAGGTTTAAGGGTGTGCCAAAGGTGACACACCCAGTTTTGGCATGGTAAATCTTCTCTTTTTATTCAGAAGGGAAGTAATTGTGCTCAGCTGAGCTCTTCTCCTTGATGGCAATCAGTGCCTGAGAGCTAGCCCCAGTGGGTATGATATTTGTCTGCTCTGTCCCAAGGACCACACAACGGATCTGTGCAGTCCTCAGTGTAAGCTCAGATTGCCCTGCAATGTCTCTCACTGGGTCACCAAGACTGCCCGAGTTTGTGGCGTCTGCCACAGAGCCTACTCACATCTCAGCCACACCGTGAGTTCTCCAACACACCCTCAGTGTTTTTTTTTTTTTTCTTTTTCCCACAGTCCCGGTTCATAAGCTCCACACATTCACTAGGTCATAGTCTCCTGTTATTACTCCCAACCAGAGTCAGGTATTTCTGCTGGACCCAAGCTGGCACAGCTGTAATGTAAGTCCAAAATGGTGCCTGCTCTATTGTCTCACATGACTTTGTAAGAGATGTGTAGAGAGAGATTTGTGTCTGTACCTTCCATTTTATTTTTTTTCTCTCCTCTAGTTAGGCTGGTGTACTTTCCCCTATGGGGCTTCAAGCCTCATTCCCTCTAGGCTCTTCCTGCTGCTTTTCTGCCATTGTCTCAGGCTACTGTGATTTTGCCTCACCTCTCCTGTGCTGGAGAGGAGAAGACTCTGGGCAGCTGGGCTCCCAAGCCGTGGGCACCCATGACCTCCATGTAGATCCACTGTGTCCCTCTAATTCCGGAAGAGTTTCCTCTGCAGTTTTTCCCTAACTCCTCCCTGAGACTTCGCTGTCTCCACTTTTATTAAACTATCTTTTCCTGGACTATCAGTGAGCTCCCTCCCTATTCCGTCACCTTGGAGCCCCCTCTTACTACTGTTAAATGTACTAATGCTTCTTTATTTGGCTTTTAGCTGTAAATGATAAGGTTTAACTCTCAGATAATACAGTTGAGTGTGCTAAATTATAAAGTCAGTCAAGAAATTTAAATTATGTCAAGTAATTTTTCACTTCTTCCTTTACAAGTTAAGCCATGTATAAACTGTTGGGGCATATAATGTTTGTATCTCTAATACCTACATTTATAAATAAATACAGTGATCCTTCCCAATCCTTTTATACTAATTTTCCAGTCAACTGTTAATTGACTGAAGTGTGTTTGTTTTCCAGATTTCTTGACAAGGACCCATGAAAGTGAGTTTTTACATCCTCAAAACACTATAGCTTTTATACTTAGATGAGAGCCGAAAATGGACTGACTCACATTTTCTTTCCCTGAGTATTTTGTTGTAGAAAACTGAGGCCATCCAACATTTCTAACTTGTAAGTGACAGTACTTTGGCAGGTTACACAAATAATTATGTACCTTAAGATTGAAATAACTGCTTTATAAAGTAGGTTTGCATGTGGATCATTCTGAATTTTATCTAGCACTTAGTAAGACTTTGAATAGGTATATTCAATGCTTTATTTCTTGAAAGTAACCTTATTTTCCTGGACAGGCATTGTTTTTTAGGTTTAATATCTTTTGAGGAAACAGCTATAAATTTATATATGTTGGATCTTTTCCCTTTTATATAATTTTATTTATAGTCCTTTTTCTACTTAGTTTTGTGCCATTTTGCTTTTCTGATTATATTCTTAGAGTATTTTGCCTTTTTGCATCCTCTACTATTATCTCCATTTTGTGAGATATGTTTATCTGCTCAAAGTCTATCTCACACTTACTAATAAGATCTTAGACAATCTTGCATTCCTTGACTATCTTGACTGGATTTCCTTTTCCTGCCCTCTGCCATGGTCCTCTCTCTCCTCTCTTTCTCTGTCTCTCCCTCTATCTCTCTTCCTCCCACCCTTCCTCCCTCCCTCTGTTTATTTACTTATTTGAAAGCCAGAATTACACAGAGAGAGATACCTTCCATTTGCTTGTTTATTCTCCAAATGACCACAACAGCTAGGGCTGGGCCAGGCTTAACACAGGAGCCAGGAATTTCTTCCAGATTTCCCCAGTGGGTGACAGAGGCACAAACACTTGGGCCATCTTCCATTGCTTTTCCAGGTGCACTGGCAGGGAGCTGGATCGGAAGTGGAACAGTCAGGTTGCAAACCAGTACTCATATTTCCATGTGGTATTACAGGCAGTGGCTTCACCCACTGTGCTACAATGCCAGCCCCTCCCCCACTTCTGTTAACCTCAGGACTTTGGACTGTTAGTTGCTCCTGCCCTGTTCCAAGAACACTAAGACATTTGACTCTTTTATCTTTCTAGAACATTCTTTCATCTAGCAACATTGCTACTTTCTTCATTACCTTAGGTCTTTTCCTTAAGAATCACAACGAGGCCTTTCCTGCTACCTGGTTTGTACCTGCAATGTTTTTCAGAATTTCCTGTTTTTATTCCTCTTTTTTTCTTGAGTTGTTAACATTATCTGTACATGATTGTACTTATTAACCATTATCATGTCTTTTCCACTAGAATGAAAATTCCAGGAACGGGTATTGGTGTGAGGGTGAAGATGTCACTGAGGATGCTCACATCCCATTTCAGAATGCCCGGGTTTGATTTCTGGCTTTACTTTTGATTTCATATTTCTGCTAACGCACACCCTGGGAGGCTGCAAATGACAGCTCAAGTACCTGGGCCCTACCGCACTCATGGAAGACCTTGATTGAGTTCTGAGTCCCTGGCTTTGGTTTTGCCCAGTTCTGGCTGTTGTAGGCATTTAGGGAGTGAACCAGCAGATGGGAGATCTTTGTCTCCGTCTGTTTCTCTTTACCTCTCTCTTTGAAATAAAAATACAAAAATAAATAAAAATTAAAGGTCCTTTGAGGAATTTTTTGTCTCTCTTTTTAAAAAATGTTTATTTATTTATTTGAATGGCAGAGTTACAGAAAGAGAGGTCTTCCATCTGCTGGTTCACTCCCCAAATAGGTGCTAAGGCCAGAGCTGGGCTGAACCTGGGAGCTTCTTCCAGGTCTCCCATGCAGGCTTGGGCCATCTTCCACTGCTTTCCCAGGCCATTGCAGAGAGCTGGATGGGAAGTGGAGCAGGACTCAAATCTGCACCCATATGGGATGCTGCCACTGCAGGCAGCGGCTTTACCAGCTACACCACAGCACCAGTCCCCTCTTTTCTTTGAAACTATAATTCTGGAGCTGGCACTGTGGTGTAGCGGGTTAATGCCCTGGCCTGAAGCGCTGGCATCCCATATGGGCGCCTGTTCGAGACCCGGCTGTTCCACTTCCAATGCAGCTCTCTGCTATGGCCTGGGAAAGCAGTAGAAGGCCCACATCCTTGGGCCCCTGCACCCACATGGGAGACCCAGAAAAAGCTCCTGGCTTTGGATCTGCACAGCTCTGGCTGTTGTAGACAACTGGGGAGTAAACCAGCAGATGGAAGACGTCTCTCTCTCTCTCTGCAACTGACTTTCAAATAAATAAATCTAAAAAAAAATATATAACACAGAGTATGAGTTTTTAAGTTTAAAGCAAACAAATTAATAAAGGAATTACGAAGTCTGTCCTTGAAATCTCTGTGCTCACCATTTAACATTTAAGTTCATAAGCTGATGGCCTTATTGCCTTACATTCCACTGAATTTTATTAATGTAATATCTTCTCCAATCTTTCTTAAAATCTTAAATGATTACTTTTGTTCTGATCATTACTCAAACTTCTTTGAATCCATTTCATGTGTAATTACAAGAATACGTGCATCATTAACATATTTGGAAGTTTTGGCACATTGCTGTATCCTAAGAATTGTCAGACGTCACTGTAGAATAAGAGGAACTATTTTTATTGACAAATATTGAACTCTTGGTGCTTTATAATTGGGCAGGTCAGATACCCCAGAGATGACTTATCCACTGTATCACCTGAGGGGCGTAACTCTGGCTGCCAGTGTCCTCAGATTACATAGGGGAAGATGTTGGGTGTCAGAGTTCATGAATTGCCTTTACATTACCCCCTGCGGCCAATACAGCTTCCACATTTTTAATGAGAGTCCTGTGTTTCCAAATTTTGCTTTTTTCTACTTAAATTTCTCTGTAGAGGAAAGTTCTGGTTTTCCCGAGTGAAAATAAGTCGTTTCCTTTGCTACACAAGATATGAACAGGATATGTACCACGTTTCAGAGAGGTCTGTTCCCTCCAATTTCTTAACTGTTCTGTGAATTTCTAGTGTTAATCAGTTTGCTTCTGGAATTTGTCCAAGGGCAGTTTAATGTTTGGCTCTCTAGGTTTGCATTATCTAATATTCATATGTCTGTTTTCTGGACTCCAAAATTCCATTTCTGTAATTACTGTTACTCTTCTCCTTTGTCCCTATTGGTTCATTCCTTTTTAAAAATTCATGTTTTTCTCTGCTCCCTCTGAAAATATTTCAATTAGTCCACCTAAAATAGTAGAATATAAGGTCAAGTTTTGCATATTTAAAGTTAAAAATTTTTGGAATATATATGCATAATTTTAATGAAGAAACTTGGAGCACAGAGTTGGGGCCATTTATTTCCCCGATTCGAGGGCATCTGATGCAGTAGTTGAGAGGCCACATGGAAGCCTGCATCCCAGTTGGAATACTTGCACTGGAGTCTGAGCTCCAGCTCTGCTCCTGAATCAGCTTCCTTTAAGCATGCGTCCTGTGAAACAGCAGGTGAGAGGTCAAGAACTTTGGTCCTTGCCACCCACATGGGAGATCCAGACGTGAATTTATGGCTTCTGACCCTGTTGCAGGCATCTGAGGAGTGAACCAGCAGACTGCAGATCTCTAAGTGTCTGCCTCTGTGTCTGGGTCTGTCTCTGTGCCTTATAAATAAAAAATACATAAATAAGTAGATAAATAATCTACATTCTGTATTTAGAAGAAATGAGAGTTATCACTATATGGCAGATAAATGACATAATTTTAGGAAATTAAGAGGTGAAGATATGGGCTGTGACTGTGCCATTAAATCCATGTTTGTAGCCTTTCTAGACCTCAGTCTACTGCTCTAAAATAGAGGCAACTAGTTTTGAAGATATTTCTAGAATGAATGTTTGATGTTCTCTGAGCATAAACAGGACTCCATTGGTTTATGAGTTTCAGTATAGATTCCACTAAATCACCCAAAATGTGCAAACTGGTTACATTATACTGCTGCTTCATAGAAATTGTTTCTGATTGCACTGCATATTATGGATGTTACTGGAACCTCCGACAGCTTGCTCTCTCCAGCAGTATTGGAGAGAATTCAATCAAACTCAATCAGCAGAAGTTTGCCCTACTCACAGGCCATCTTGAAGTTGCCATTGGTCAGAGGAGCACAGGGATCATCACAGCTGGATAATACCTTAGGGAGTTCTGATCCCAACTCCTGTTTTCAGAGATAAGGAAACATAAGCTATGTAGTGTGATAAACTGCCAAAGATCACATGACACAAGTCAGGATTTCAAAACTGTCATTGCTGGGATTTTTTTTTTTGCTTTGCTTTGTTGTGTTATACTTAGGTTTTGTGTGTGTGTGTGTTTTTTTTTTAAACAAATCCTGCCTTCAAATGGTACCAATGGCCTTACTGATTCCACTCCTAAAACAGCTTAGAGTCTCACCAGTAGCCACATAGCTGACTCAGACTCCAGACCCAATTGCCCTTACATTGTTGAGCCCTGATTTGACATATTATTCCTTAGCTTTACTTCTTCTCTTGCTAAATGGCACTACCAAAATGTAGAAAAAGGAAGCTTACCACAAAGACAAACTATTACCATAAGCAATTTATGTGGTAGATGGTTTAAGAAAATGAATTCTACTAAAACATTCAGGACTGTTCTCTTTAGATCTATTCAACAATTATGACTGAAGTAGAGAAGTAATACTTTGGCATTTTTTTCTACCAGATTTTTATCTTTTTCCAATTATATAGTGTATAAAATGAGTTTTACCTTTCAAGGGTTACTTCATTCAGAGATTAGAGAATCTTCTTGAAGAGGATATATTTTCTTTCTTTCTTTTTTTTTTTTTTTTGACAGGCAGAGTGGACAGTGAGAGAGAGAGAGAGAAAGGTCTTCCTTTTGCCGTTGGTTCACCCTCCAATGGCCGCCTCAGCTGGCACGCTGCACCCTGTGCACCACGCTGATCCGATGGCAGCTGGGTGCTTCTCCTGGTCTCCCATGGGGTGCAGGGCCCAAGCACTTGGGCCATCCTCCACTGCACTCCCTGGCCACAGCAGAGAGCTGGCCTGGAAGAGGGGCAACCGGGACAGAATCCGGTGCCCCAACTGGGACTAGAACCCGGTGTGCCGGCACCACTAGGCGGAGGATTAGCCTAGTGAGCTGCGGCGCCGGCCTAGGATATATTTTCAATAGCATAAAAATATCCAGTGGGATTGTATGGGAACAATCGGGTTTACTCAAATGAAAGTATTCTATGACATAATTTACCGGAGGAGTAAAACGCTTGTCTGCATGTTGTAGTATTCATTTGGAAGGATTCGTTTGCATATTACAAAGCACATAACAAATTCCATAAAAATATGAGGCTATTTATTATGCATCACTCCATTAAATATCCATTTGGTGCCCAATTAGATTTTTCATAATGGATCACGATCTTATACAGTTACAATTTTTTTCTAAAATCCTTAAATGTCTAACTTATACACTATTATTTTGATCCTGATAGCACTTCTCTTGATGATAGATTTACTCTTCAAAGTTAAATTAAGAACTTCAAATTCCGTAACAGATAAAAACGGGGATACCAGTTTGCTACTTTTGCTTTTAAGTGTTATTTATTTAATAAAGAGAGGGAGAGAAAGAAAGATAGAGGTACCTTCAATCTACTGGTTCATTTCCAAATGCCCATAATAGCTGGGACTGGGCCAGGTTTAAGCTAGGAGACTGGAACTCCAGGTGGGTCTCCCACATGAATGACAGGGACCCAAGTTAGACTAGGACCATCATCTGCTGCCTTCACAGGTGCATTGACAGAAAGCAGGGTCAAAGACTCAGTAGCTGAGACTCAAACTCTGTGCTCCAAGATGGGATGGCAGCTTATTCCACTGTACCACAGTGCACACTCATCCCTCTTTTGAAGGCCTCCAGCTGAGGGTTCATCATGGCAACAGACATCATTAAGGAAACTGTTAGTTAAAATGCAAACATTTTTTAAGAATTATAAAATAGTTCTGCATATAGGTCTCACAAGCCTATTAGTGACATGCAGCTTACGGTACATTCCTGAGTGTTTTGATGATGTTGTTCCAGGGATATAATTTAAATAAATCATACCTGCTATTTTGCATTTTCTGTTTTTAGAACTTTTCTAGTTTAGGTTTTGTGACTTTTTTTTCCCTTAGCTTTCACTATTTCAAAGCAGCAAATTTTCTCCCCATTTACTTTTAAAATAAGTTATTTTTTCTCTACTATCATAAGTCTAATGAAGTAGCCTCACAGAAATCAAAAGCTAAAGAGTCATTAGGAAGAAAAAGAAGCATGATGGGCCCTGTAACTTACCCATGCTGATTGTAATAAATTCCATTCAGTAACTTTTCTTTCTCTGTTAGGACGTCATTTCAGATGACAACGTAATTCAAACACTGAAATGGGGGAAAAGAGGTTGTAACTGATTTGGGAAAAGGGGAGACTTTTCTCTCTATATTAACCACTTATTGCAGAGAAGGCAGTGTTAACCCTGGAGTGACTCAGGTGTATGACTGTGCTGTGGGGAGGGACAGGCGGTGGGAAAATATTTTCTAGCCTTTCCCAGTTTCTCATTTCTCCCTCTAATAAAAAATTAAAAAGATAGGAAAATTATGCCCATAAGTCCTTCCAAGGGAGCCTTGATAAACAGGGGATAACTCAATGGTGTGCAGAAACACAGGTTGTGTCAATACTGTATTTCATGCTCTGTGAAGATCGCGATCTTGCTCTTGTCCATGCCCAGTGCAGAGCTGCAAGCTTCCTCTGTATTCAGGAGCAGTGTGGCAGCTTGGGTTGACCTCCATGTATTATTTAGCACCATTTACCTACGATCACTCAAGGAGGACCAAGTCACTGCCTCCCTGCTTCATCTTCTTCCTGCAGAGCTAATTACCTCATTGTACAGACAGAAACCTTTGAGATTCCTGGAGAGACTGTAAGCCAAAGAACAGACCCCTCCATTACAGAGATCCACGGTGTAAGTGTGGGAGACATACTGTCCTTTGTGCTTTGCAAATCTAAGTCTTTGCTTCACACAATTTGTTTTTGCTTTACTAACCTGAAAAATGCTACTTTACATCATGTATAAAGTCTCTCAGACTTCTCAAGAACTGTTGAGTTAACTGGGTGCAAACTGTATACCCGAGTCTTACCCCATCAGAATTTTCAGCCACATGACACATTCAGAGTTAGGTAACCAGGAAACCAGATCAAAGGACAAGTTGGAGAGGGAGCTGGATGCTTTGAGCATGATGAGGAAATACCTCTGGGTTCTACTCCTTGACAGTATTATCTATTGCTTTCATAGACTGTATGACGAAGGAGAACATAAAATATAAGATAGGAAATGTGAGATTAGAAATATATGTATGTATAAATACACTATGTAAATGTATCAAAAGATAAATAGACACAACAAATAGACAAATCGCCAATCCTGAACTTTTCTGGAAGAATATACATTTGAATTAATATTAGTAACTACTTTTAAACTCAGACATTTGAAAAGTTTGTTAAAACATATATGAAGAGTAATTTAAAAAAGAGGAAAGCTATGTGATAACTGAATAAAAATGTGCTTTTATATTCCTCTCCTTTTATAATAGAAGAAAATACGTATGTAAACTGAAAATGCAATTTTTTTTGACAGGCAGAGTGGACAGTGAGAGAGAGAGACAGAGAGAAAGGTCTTCCTTTGCCGTTGGTTCACCCTCCAATGGCCACGGCGGCTGGCGCGCTGCGGCCAGGCACCGCGCTGATCCGATGGCAGGAGCCAGTTACTTCTCCTGGTCTCCCATGCGGGTGCAGGGCCCAAGTACTTGGGCCATCCTCCACTGCACTCCCTGGCCACAGCAGAGGGCTGGCCTGGAAGAGGGGCAACCGGGACAGAATCCGGTGCCCCTACTGGGACTAGAACCCGGTGTGCTGGCACCGCAAGGCAGAGGATTAGCCTAGTGAGCCGCGGCGCCGGCCTGAAAATGCAATTTTAATGTTAACACCAACCAAGAAGTTCAAACCTTACTGTGTCTGTGTCCTTTGATCTGTCAAGTTGAAGGTGGAAGATCTTTGGGCCAGCTCAGTGCTGTTCCGGCTAGGAAACTTTTATTTTCATAATAGCTGTAGAGCGGGGCTCAGGGAATAACTTCTTTCTTAAAATGCATCTCCAAGTAGGTAACTTCTCTGAAATGTCATTACTCTGCATTTGGAAGTCAATAAAAACGCTAAGGGCACTCACAGAAGCAGTACCTCGGGCACTTTTCAAATTTGCGGGATCGCTCAGTGATTGGTTCCACTATTCCATGTGTCTTTCACTTTTCTTTTGTGCAGAGTGAATATGCTGACTTGCTTTTGCTTGAAGCATTCATCATTGTTTTAAAATATACTGGCATCACTTCTGTAATACTGGTGGCATCTCTGCACTCACTGGGGATTAAAAAACTTGAAAATACATTTAAACATAGCCACTTTCTACATGCGTGAAAACTGATACACTAGCTTTGTAATCTTACCTAGTATCGGCCACTAAGTATGTTAACAATCAGTTTCCCTCCTGTGGCAGTGGGCACAGATAAATAATGTGTATCTATCTTGATTTTCCTTTCTCTACTTTGAATTTTGTCCCCTCAGTCCTACATATCTTTATCGTCTGCAGTTTCATTAACCTTCTAGAGAACACACTGATCTGGAAGATAGCTAGTCTTAGAGAAAGCTGAAGCAAATAACAAATCTGTTAAAACAACTGGCTTGGGATTGAGCTTTCTGGTCCATCATTTCCAAACATGATCTAGGACAAATTCAGACTTCGGCTCACCATACTACATGCTTATTTGTAAGAAAAAAATTCCTTTAATGACCAAATACTTGATTGGAAAACAGAAAACATTCTGTCTTACTGAATTCTTAATTGAGAATGTTTACTTGATCATCATGTAGCACAATCAGTTGGAATGTTTTAAGAAGAGAAATGCTTAAATGAGATGAAATAAGCAAAAGATTCAGAAATCAACATGTGCTAAAGAATAAAAATATCTTTAGAGGAATACTACAAAGATTTACAAATAAGATACTATGTTGGATCAACATCTATGAACACTTGGTTGCATGTATTAAAAAAAAATGCACATGCCAGAGATTACAGAGAATAAAGAACTCACCAATTTGTAATCCCACTTGCCAAGCAACATTGCACTGAAAGGTCTTGTTAGGGTTGTCCTAGTAATGGTGGTGTTTCGTTACAAACTGTGAACTGTGCTATCTATAATAGTGGACCACGGAAGATTCCTGTCAATTGTTTGAGCTGCATAGTCAAGCACTTGGTAGACATAAATAAGGTTTTATGACCGATGACCATGGACAGTTGCTTTGCCCATATTTGGGCTTATCTTTCATCATTCTATATCCAACAATATTGTTTAAGGTTAAATGTTATTGCTGGGTATGCGTATCTCTGTTTTGCCAGCATTTTGCCCCCGGTCCTGGAAATGTAACACTTTATTGAAGACCAAATATATTAAGGATATTTCCATAGGGTGTTTTATTGAAAGTGGTAAGTGGTTCTTAATGGGCCAGTGAGTCAGCTAAAACCACACAACCGTGGTGGCTGAACATGGAAAGTTAGCTAATAAGATGTTTGGTGTTCAGTTATCGTTAGGACAGCTTCCCAGTGGAAGAATTCACTGGAGCCATAGGTGCAGAGCTTAAGTAGTAATGAAACTGTACTATTGTAACAGGTCTGCCTGTTTGTAAATGCTCTGATGAAAGAGAAAAGCAGTCTCTATGCACTTAACAAATATCTTTGATGTTCAAATTAATGGCCACTTGGACCACTATGACATATGACAGGCAGGAAAACAATATACAGTGGTTTAAAAATGCAGCAATGTTTAATTTAATAGTTACATAGAAAAGAGATCAGTAAAACAGGAAAATAAAAAACTAGAATGTTCATGGTTTACCTTTCTAACAATTATTGTAGAAAGGACACATATTTGAATTGAAATTTGTATTGTATGAGATATTGGCGTAGCCCTGTATTTGAAAGGGCCATAGCTAGCCCCACAGTTACAGCATGGAGAAGGGCAGGGCAGACATTGCCCCCAGTTGAGAGTCTGAGAAAAAGTGATTCAACCAAACATGTACCACAAACCAACATGAATAGCCAAGGGATCCAAAAACATTCAGGTCAGAGCAAACGCCCAGACAATTTGTTCAAATCTTGAATTAAAGATGAAGAAGTTGATGCTCGGAGGACTTAAGAGATTTTTGAAAGAGGCACTGTTAGGACTCTGGGCTGTTCTGTCTGTGAGTTGAGCTCCTAGTGAATTTTCCTCCACATGCAGGCATAGCCACAGGGACCCACATGGGTGAAAACACATGTGGATGTGAAAGCCACAGTGCTAGGGCCAGCATTCACGTGCTGGTGAGGTTATGGCCGTGTTTCTGCCACTCGTAGTGCAGTATAACTAGGATGCTTGTATTTCCACTAACATCTTGTCATGCTTAGTGCTAATTTATTGTCATTAGGTTAGACAGGTTAAAATTCCTTGGACCCAAATCTCATGTCAACCATATTTCCTAAAAATTACCTTGTAACTGAATTCAAGTGTAGGTGTTTAGTAGGTCACATATCCATGAAAATACATGTAATTAAAACAGACTATTTTTTAAACCTTCTGGTCCTTTTTTGGCTTCAGCTCATGTGGACCACGCTGTGGTCTCCACACCCCTCTTTGACGTTTAAGACTGTAGTGAGGTGCCCCAGAGGTACATGTCAGGCCCCCTTGCGCTCGCAGGGCTATCTAAGAACAATGCCTCCTTGAAGTCTGCGACAGCATAGCCTCACTCACGCACATAGTCGCAGGCCTTTCTTTCTCCATTGAGTTCTTCCCTGCCAGTGTGTGGAAAGAATAATTATGACAATGTACATCTCCCACACAATTTTAGCTCCTAGAATGAAATGTGTGGCAGGAATATCTTATAGTGCCAATTATATTTTAGACAGAAAATTGTGTGCCTAAAATACTCAATTTTAATTTGAGTGTTAAACAGATATGTAGTTCAGAAAAAGTCTCCTGGTAACAGCATAAATTAGCATGTAACTCAGGGCTTCTTCAGAAATCTCTCTGTAGGCCATGTCTTCCTGTCCACCACATTCCATCACAGAGCTCTGGCCAGACTTTTATTGATGTTTCTTATTTCCCATTTTTATTCAAATGCCTTCTCAAAATCATATTCTCACTTTCTTCCCTTTTATTCTTCCCTTTATTTCTATGCTGTATGTTAGAAAGAACAGCAAAGAATGAGCTGTTGAAGCCACTGCTTGCTGAGCTCTGGTCCTGATACTGTCAATCTAATAACAGACCTAATAATATATATATATATCATTGCATTTCTAAGATGCTCTGTTTCATATTTTTCCTTTGAAAATAAGCCTTAGGAGCCATGGAGTTCATGAATCATAGTAATAAAAGCTCTTTTCCCCTCCTACAAATATTTTGATGATAAAAATATTTTCTAATTATATACATAAATATACATGTATATATACATACATACATATAAAATCACACACAGATTTTTTTTGTGATAGCGTTTTCCAAGACAATTTTGAGATGTCCTTGAGTGCACAGATATAAAAGTTCTTGCAACCAAAAACAATATGCATTTTCTATAAAATTTTGAAGTATCTTTGATGAGTATCTATATTTACATATATGTAACCTGCACATCCTTCAGCAAATCTGGAATTGATTTAATCTAGTTTGACTTCATGAATCACATTGACTCTTCAGCCACTAGGTCTTACCCTCAGGTTACTTGCTTTCTATTTTTACTGTCCATTCTTAGAATGAATAAAGTACCAACCATTCAAAGGCATCATTTGTGTTGCAATCACACTTGTTAATTTATGGCTCAAAATGATTGATCCAGTTTCATTCAGGGCAGGGGAAGCCTGCACAAAGCAAATCTTGCCCCCCAAGCCCATCACCCAATGGATCACATTATTGTTATTAAACTTTTAACATTAATTGTGGAATTTTTTTCTCACTTTATATGTCTGAACAATACAATAAACACCATATGCATATTCCCTTCCCATTGAGCTCAGAGAGGCCCAGGATCAAGAGTCAGAAACTGATGAGGCCAGCGCCGCTGCTCAATAGGCTAATCCTCCGCCTAGTGGCGCTGGCACACCGGGTTCTAGTCCCGGTCGGGGCGCCAGATTCTTTCCCAGTTGCCCCTCCTCCAGGCCAGCTCTCTGCTATGGCCTGGGAAGGCAGTGGAGGTGGGCCCAAGTACTTGGGCCCTGCACCCCATGTGAGACCAGGAGGGGCACCTGGCTCCTGCCTTTGGATCAGCGCGGTGTGCCGGCCACAGCGCACCGGCCGTGGCGGCCTTTGGAGGGTGAACCAACGGCAAAAGGAAGACCTTTCTCTCTGTCTTTCTCTCTCACTATCCACTCTGCCTGTCAAAAAAATAAATAAATAAACTGATGAAACAAATCTCATCCCAACTTTCTTGGACAGCAAAGATCAATCCTGAATCCAATGATACTATTTAGGAAGTTGAGCATATCGGTATTTACTTTTGGCTCTTAATTTTTAAAAATTGTGTGAAAATACGTATCATATAAAATGTGTCGTCATAACCATTTTTCACTATAATGGTTCTATAACATTAAAATACATTTGCATTGTTTTCCTACCATCACCACCAGTCCTCCACAGTGCTTTTTTTTCATCTTGTGAAACAAACTCTGAACCAATTATCTAAGGATTTTTTCTTAGCCATCAGCCCCTGGAAACTACAACTTCCACTATGCCTTATGCCTATGAATTATAGTATATGAGGCACTTTGCATAAACAGGTCATAGGAAGACAATTGAAAAAGTTACTGGTTTCAATAATAAAGAGTAACAGGTGCTGGTAAAGATGTGGCGGGGGGGGGGGGGGAGGGAGGTACCATACTAACAGATGGTAGGAATGTAAACTTTTACAACCAGTATGAACGAGAGTATGGCGATTCCTCAGAAATCTGCAAAAAGGTCTACCATATAACCCAGCCGTTCCACTCCTAAGAATTTACCCAAAAGAAATGAACTTTCACATGCTGATTTAACTCTATATCCCCAACCCTGCTTATTGCAGATAATTAACTCATAAAAGCTAAGATATGGAATCAACACAGATATCTATCAACTGATGACTGGATAAAGAAAAAGTAATACACACACACACACACACACACACATATATATAGATATAGATATATGATGTAATTCTCAGCCATAGAAAAGAATGAAAGTCTGTCTTTTGCAACAAAATGAATACAACTGGAAACCACTATGCTTAGTGAAACAAGCCAGTCCCATATGTTTTCCCTGGTTTGAGGTAACTAATATACAGAGTGCAAAATATGTCATATATATGAGAAAAATTGTTATTTTTTTAAGATTTTATTTATTTGAGAGATAGAGTTACAGACAGCGAGAGGGAAGACAGAGACAAAGGTCCTCTTTCCACTGGTTCACTCCCCACATGGCCGCAACAGCTGGAGCTGGGCTGCTCCAAAGCCAGGAGCCTCCTCCAGTCTCCCACATGGGTACAGGGGCTCAAGTACTTGGGCCATCCTCCACTGCTCTCCCAGGCCATAGCAGAGGGCTGGATCAGAAGAGAAGCAGCTGAGACAAGAACCAGCACCCATATAGGATGCCAGCGCCATAGGCGGAGGATTAACCTACGGTGCCACAGTGCCGGCCCTTGATATTTCAATGTTTATTGTTTATAGCCCTTGCCTATACTCTGGAAGAACTCTGATTTTTCTGTTTTTCTTATTATTGATTACAAAGAAAACGGAAAATATGTCCTTTCAAAAATTAAGAAAAGGAGGAGGAAGGAGGGAAGCAATAATCATTATGCTTTTAAAACTTCATATATGTAATTTATTTCCTTTAAGCTTTAAAACAAAGGTTCATGGATATTAAATTAAAGTGTTTTCCAACAACTTTTTAAAGTCCTCTCGTCCAGTATTTGCCTTCTTGTGACTGGCTCACTTACTGGGTAATGTCTGCATGGCCCATCCATGTTGTAGCACATGTCAGACTCTCCTTTAAGGCTGAATACTACTCCACTGTCTGCAAATGGCACATTAGGTTTGTCTACTCATGTGTCCAAGGACAACTGAGTTGTTTCCACCTTTTCACATTTATTTATGTGCTCACCATGAAGGTAGCAGCCTTTATTTTCTTCTTCTTTTTTTTTTGTTGGAGCTTTAATAGATTCTTTGCTACCATCATTCCAAGTAATGTGACTCATTAAATAACGAATGACTGCTAAGAAACCCATGCGATTATTTTGTGTATTCCAGATAACTGGTGGAGAACTGTTGAGAGCGAGCTGAAATGTCCCAGAGAAGGGAAATACGGACAACGGATTTGATCGCTGTGTGTGCAGGAAGGCAACACCCAGGTTGCCATTTCCCTGCAAGACAAGGATACTGGAGTCTCCAGGGAAACTGCCAAGAATCTTGGCGTTGTGGTCACGTTACAGATTCTTTTTGCTTTGTTTCATGTCTTGGCCTTCTGGAAAACTAGTATGGGTGGACACGTTTTGACAGAGGTAGTATTAACAGAAAAGCACTGGAGAAGAGAGAATAAATGCTAGAACATTTTCAGTCAAAATAATTGCAGCAATTATTTTATAATAATCAATTTCCTTTGTTATAATTACGTACTGCTCTTATACTTTGTTAAAATTATTTCTCAATTGTTTTTTCAAGTCTATTTGAAACGCAGAATGACAGAGACAGAGAGGTGGGGGGGTGTGGATGAGGAGAGAGTGAGTTACCTTCTTTTAGTTTACTGCCTCAATGCCGACAGTAGCTGTAGCTGTCAGACAGAAGCTAGTGATTCCAGCCAAGTCTCCCACACAGGTGACAGGGCCCCAGGTTCCCAGAGTGCATTAGCAGGAAGCTGGATCAGAAGCAGCGGTGGGACTGGATCCCATGCTCTCCAGTGTGGCATGTGAGAATACCAAGTGGCTGCTTAAGGAGCTATGCCACACCAGCCCCTACTTTTTGATTCTTGAAGTGCTTTATATATCATGGAATTTGTGTGTCTATGTCTATTTTCGTGAGAATCACACAAGAATTCTTCACTAATCCACTTCAATGCATAGCATTTTTTTCTTTCAATTGCACATGGTCATTATCCTATATCTGTTACTCAACTGTGCTTTGCTTAATAACTCTAACACCCTTGTCTCGTAATACTCCATATGTGCTCTACAGAAGTGTCAGGGAAGCTGAAATTAAACAGTGCTATAAAAATCTCAGTACCATTGCTAAAACATGAAATAATTGAGTGGAATAATATTCCACAAGTAAACTTGAATTATAAATTAGTAGCAGTGTTTGGATAAAGCAGAGCAAGTAATCAGATTCCTAAGGCTTTTTCATGCATATAGTATAAAAGGAGGAGGAGAAATTAATTTGTTACATTGTGCTTGAGAATTTAGTTAAGAATGGAGGTGCAAGGGAAATGAGAAGTGACACAGGGACCAAAAAGAATATTTCATTAGAAAAGTGATAGTTAATGAATGCTAGCTTCTAAGGAAACAGGAAGACGGAGACCTTGGAATGAATTAAAGGGGATGGCAGACCTTTATAAAATGAGGAATGTTATTAGGCTGTCCAAGTTATTTTGAAATCCACAGCCAAGTGGAGTTAATTCAAAAATACCAGAAATTGTATTGGGGAAACTACTAGCATTTACTTGTCCCAAACACCTGCATTTTCTGTTTCAAAATTTAAAACTGAGGCCACTAAGTTATCGTGCAAAATAAGCAACAGAATTGGATTATCTCCTGGTTTTGGAGTTTACCCTGGGGAATAAACGTTTACCACAAAGTCAACTCATGGTTTGGTGAAAGTATTTTTATTGGGCAGTTTGTTGGGTCATATTAAATTTCTACTCTAATAGCTGCCCTCTTTTACAAGGAAACTTTGTTCTATGGCACTGTGTGGGACAGATACAGAAGACATGTGTCTGCCACCTTAGCAGGAAAAAGAAACCTTTGGTATTTCAACCACATATTCCAGGTACAGAAACCAAAGAGAATGCTTCCATTCACCTCACACAACAGCAAGCTTTCCTGTGTCCCAGCTTCTATTTCCTTCTTTCTGTCTACCTTTCATCCTTCTTGGGTTCTTAAACAACGTTCAAACCTGGCTAAACTATGAGCTAAATTTATTCAAATTTCCCAAGAATTACAGTTGCTTAACGTTTCACTCAATTAACAACATTGCCTTTCAATCAACCCAACGACAGTAACTTTTTTGAGCCTTAGATGATAGGGTCTCACAACACTGCCTCTATATGAGAATCAACATAATCGTGCCTCACTGCTGGCCCAATGGTGCTGCTCATATGAGTAGACATTCTTGTGGGTATATGAGTATATGTTAAACTATCTGTCCATTTTATATTGATGTGCACATGTAAAATGGGAGTCTTATCAACAGAAGACAGTATTTTGATTGCTGATCAATAAGAGGTAGAAAAAACCAGAAAAGTTAAAAATCCTGTTAATGTCATCTGGAAAAAACTCATGCATTTGTACTTGAGCTTAAGTGAGGGATTAGAAAACCATGGTTAAATAGAGGGAGGAAGGATTTCAGCAAACTGTAACAGCAAGAGGACTGCCCTGGACCAGCTAGAATCACATTAACCTATTAGGCTCACTACTACATACCTCACATCAGTCGGCATCCTTTTCCTCTCAGTTTGTTCTTGTTGAGCCCTGGGCAGCGGAACTCCCAGAGGGGATTTCACATCTGCTTGTCATATGAACTTCAGAACCTCAGTTCGTGTCTAGTGAGGATTAAAGTCTTCCTGACATCCTAATTGAACAGCATTCCTCTCTGGCCCCTGTATTTGACAGAGCACTAATTCACGGTGACATAGGCTCCTTCCCTCATGCTGTGTGTTGCAAATATACCAAATGCCACAAGGTCAGCTGGGCATGAGACGCAGGAGCCCACAGAGGCTGGGGCAGAGGATACCAGGTCTGAGACTCACTTTTAATCCTGACCCAAGATTCGAAGGAGATGAATCCTAAACTTTTTTGGAAGTCCTGATAGAAAAAAGGGGCATAAATGGTGGCAAGAAGGTAAGCCCAGAAAGCCACACAGATTTATGCGCATTTGTTAACTATCAGGTAGTTGCATCTGACCTTGTTTTTCTTTATCCCCAGATGCGAGACCTGACATACAAATATTCATTTCTTATCTAGGAGTGGCTTTACGATCTATCATAATTCTCTTCTGGATAATTTTCATGTTAAAGCTATTTCATTGCTTAGCTGTAACTAATCACATTAAAAGATAAAAGTGTGGCATGTCTTCCTGGTAACAATATTGTTGTGAAGCCAGACCTATAGACCTAAGATTTTCCCTCCCCGTAACCTTTCCAACATATTTCTCTGAAGTAATACTACAAGTGTCCCAGCCACAGCCGAGTAAGAAAGAGAGGACAATGCTGGTTCAAAATGGGGTAACCAGTGGAACGGGTAGAAAATTCTACCATAACTCAGGGTGCTCTTACACAACTTCTCTTCATCCACACAAGGGTGAGGAGAGACAGTAACACAATGCATTCCTAGAACTAGTGAGATATGGATGTTTGGTGTAGTGGATAAGCTACCACTTGAGACATCTACATCCTATGACAGAATGCCTGGATCGGAGTCTAAGCTCCGTTAGCAACTCCAGCTTCCTGCACACTGATGGCACAAGGAGTTGGGTCCCTACATCTACTTGGGAGAGTTGGACTGAGTTCCCAGCTCACAGGCATTTGAGAGTCAACAAACAGGTAAAAGCGTGGTCACTCTTTTTCCTCTGCCTTCACAATGCAAAGAAGAAAGAAAAAAACATAAATGAGTAGACTGAAGAAACTGAATTAAAAGGAGGTAACAGAATATAAAAATAATCCACAAGAGGGCAAATGCTTAAGTACTGCCTTGGCTCTCAAGCACGTGTGCATAGGGACCCACATTTTTAGAAGAAGTCCCAATTTGGTTTAAGTCTCTACTGCCATGGTCTTGAAATTCTTAATTTTTGAACAAGGGGCTCTGGCCCTATAATTGGATTTTATACTGGATACCAAAATGTTTTCATTTCTGAGAAAGAACTGACATCTGGTCTCACTGGGTTGGAAAAAAAGTCCTAAATGTGACACTAGTCACCCTGTCAAATGTATTCGGCTCATCTGGGGAGCTTTGAAAAATTGCAGTGCCCAGGCCACATTCCAGACCAATTCAATAAGAGTCTTAGCGGAGGTGGAAGGCAGGGCAGGTGGGATGGCGTAGGACAAGGCGTGAATATTTTTAACATTCCCGTGGTGATTATAATGTGCAACCAAGAATAACGACCTCAGAAAGCAAGCAGAATGAAAATTCACACATGTGCAACCGAAAGGGGCAGACACACTGAGGTCTAAGTGAAGTTCCAAACTCACTCTGGAATGCCTTCCCCCATTTGCTCCAGAAACTGCTGCTGATGAGAGAGGGGCTTAAGTGATGGGGATGATTCTCTGGGAGAAAAGCTTTGTCTTAACTTTAATTTGAATTGGAGGAAGAAAACAATATCATGAATGTGTAGGAAGAACCCTGGTATGGGATCCTTCAAGTCAGTACAGACAGCAGAACATGTGTGATCCAGCACAAGGCTTGAGTTGCGATTTGCTGGTAAAATCATCTATGAAATTCCAGTTCATAAACAAATACAGATCCCCCACAAGTTGTCTCCTCATCTGATGATAAACTACATTTCTAACTCTAGAGGTGGAATTAAACATACTTTCCTCCGATATATTGAGACACAGATTTCTAAGTTATGGACAAAGTAAGTTTTAATCATACTGCGTTGCTTGGGTGGGGAAGAAAACAAGTTGTCTGTAGTTCAATGGGAATCTTAAAGGTGACAGACTCTCAAGATTTCAGGGGAGTCAGAGAACAAACACAAGAGCATAAAAAGTGCTGGCACAGCCCCAGAGTCAGCAAGGATACTGAATCACTCCTCTCTTGTTTGGGGAGGAAATGCATGCACATCAGAGGATTTTAACAGAATGAATAGTGCCAGTATTAACTAATCACACATACTTTTTGCCTTTGGTTTCTAGCAAAGACGTCATGGGACCACCTCCTTAGGGATCAACTGTGTTTAGCTGTTGCTCTTACTGCCTATGGTCAGGTCTTGCGGGATTGGAACATTCTGGTGTTGGTATGAAAACTTGTTAAATTAAAAAAGTTGATGTCTTTAACTTCACACATAGCATTGGCGCTTAAACTGTGGAATCAGAAATATCACCAGGTTTCCTCAGTCTGCGCACAGCCTTCAACTACTCCGAATCCACACAACGGCCAGTGGAAGAAATTCACAACAAAAAATGGCACTGAGATTTCTGGTTCCCCAAAACGTGGTGAGCTAGCATGGATCCACGTTTTTTTCTTCACAGACGTCCTCATGGTCACAATGCAGATGGCTAAGGAGACCATCGGGTTTGCTATCCTATACTGTGACTGACAGTGGGAGAGAGATTTTTAGGTGTGCCATGGTCTCCTGTTACTGACATTACTGGACTGATGCTACAACATCTGCTCTCCAATAACAGGACAAATACCATACAGCTCATTCTGGCTAGGAGTGGTGCCAACCATCAGGATTCTCCTAGCACACTCAAGCTGACATGAAGAGTGGACAGCAATGTGGCACAGAAGAGGCAGTGATTGCCACGTGGACAATAAAGCACCACTGTCCCTACACTGACAGCAACCCGATCTCCACCCTCCAGCTCTGCAGGCTAGAAGCTGGACGTTGGTCTCTCCAAACCAATTCACAGTCCTAGGATAAGGAGGCCAATGCCCCAGGAAAATGTAAGCTCAGAAAGGAACATACAAGTGTGCTCTGTAGCACAACCTCCACTATAAGGAAAAGACAATAGAACAATCTTTGATGGTACAAGCAGATTTAGAGGACATGGTGGAAGAAGTACAGTGGATGATGCCGGAAACACGAGTCAAGAATTAGAGGACACTGAATGAAATGTCTACCGATAGCAGGTCCCCAAAACAAAAAGGTTGACTTAAAAAAGGGAACAACCCAGCAAATGAGTGGAACTGCAGCTGAACAAATGTGTGAATGAAAAGACAAGCTGAAGGGAATTCTCCCCATTCAGAGGTAGCACAATATGACCTACTGAAGTACTCCAGGAACAAGGGTATTGTACAATACTAAGAGGTGAACCAGCACAACCCACCAGATTCCAAAAACAAACTCAGCATGATTATCTTCACAGATACTGAAAAAGCATTCCACAAAAGTTATCAACAATTATCTCTTTTGAAGTGATTTCAAAGAATTCAAACTCGCTAGTATCTCCTCAATACAAGAAAAAGCTTATCTTGATTTAAATTTCAACAACTTACTTAGTGCAGAAGAACCTGGGGCACTCTATGCATACACAATCCAGATTGATGCAAAAATGTCCACTATCATTATTCCAATGTAACACTGTGATATTAGCACAATTAGACAAAATAAATGTTAATATGAATTCTGGTTTAAAATAACCACAAATTATATACATCAACATTCTCCTATGTATAAGTACGTAGCTAGACAACACTGAAAGACAAGACAGTAGGGCAGGTGTTGCGGCACAGTGAGTTAAGTCACAGCTTGTAGAGATGCCTGCGGCCAATATCAGAGAGCCTGGTTGGAGTTTAAACAATCTGCCTCTGATTCTACTCCCTGCTAACATAATAAATCCTGGTGGCAGCAGATGATGGCTATGATACCTGGGACCATACCTCCCACGTGGGAGATACAGACGGAGATCCTGGCTCTTGGCTTTGGCCTGACTCAACTCTTGTTGTTGTGAGCATTTGTGGGAATTCCTTCATCCCTCGCTCCCTCCCTCGCTCCCTCCCTCGCTCTCTCCCTCTCTCTGTCTCTCTCATTTTCAGATAGATAAATATAAAGAGGCACTGGGGAAGGGGGGCAGAGGAGAGAGAGAATACCTTACGTAAGAGCCAAATAAAATACCTGTGGGTATATTTAACAGAAAATATAAGGAACCTGTAGGAGGTAAACGTCAGTGCTTTTGGGAGAACTACATGCTTTTGATGCTTTGGAAATGCCGATTAGACATAACCATGTCAGTTATCCCAAAGTCAGCTTACTCATGTAAAGAATCTAAAATTACACCAACAGTGTTCCTTCGTCCCCCCCCCCACCCCCCCCGCCCAACTATCCAAGCTGGTTTGCGATTTCGTATGGAAAAGTAATCAGAAAACAACATTACAGCAGTGAGGGAAAAATCTCAATTCTTGAAACGTTGTGACTTTGGCAAATGTCAGGACATGTACCAAACATGCAAAACAGAAAATCCTGAAACAAAAATATGCAAACTTAATGTAAAAGGGATCGTCCAGTCAGTAGGACAGCAATATACATTTACAAAACATATCTCAAGACAAATGAGAAATCTAGGTTACCCAATAGCGACAAAGGTTTAAAAGTACAATGACAAACCACAAAACTGCTACCAAGTAGGTAAAGGTCTATGAAGCCTGATAATAGGGAATTTGATTTTCACCATTTTGCAAAATCTAGAAGCTATAAGCCAAAATATTGATATATTTGATCACATAACAAAAACTGAATTGTGAAAAGAGAAAAAAACAATCAACTTTAAAACACAAAGAACATAAGAAAAAAAGTCATTACTTACATCAGATGAAAGATACTACTTCTTAATTTATAGCAGAAGCGCCTAGGAAATAAGAAAATAAACAAGAACCTCTCAGTAGGCCAAAGGGCAGAAGACTCATGATTTGATATTCCACAGGGAAATAAACAAACAGCCCTAAGTACCCGAAAAGATGCTCAACTTCATTTGGAAAACATGCGAATGAAATATTTTAAATGCCATTTTCACATTTGTAAGATTGGAAATATACAAAAATGTAACATATATTGTAGAGAAGGCAAGAGGAAAATCTAAAGTATGTAGCTTAATTTTCGTTGTGTAGTGTGATATAGCCAGGGATGGGAATTTGGTATTTTCTACAGAACTGTAGGTCAAATTACTCTGCTAATTTACGATATCCTGTGGGAATCTATCAAAAAATGCACATGTTAAGAAATGTCATAAATCTAAAGTTATTCAGTTAAGCATAGTTTATGGTACAAAAGGTAAGTACACACACACACACACACACACACAGATCCAGCAATAAGAAACTGGTTGAACTATAAAGAGTCACCAGCAGTATTTTAGAAAGAAGAGGGATTTCTATGTACTATTCTGGACAGATTGCCAAGCTCCACTGTAAAATTTAACATTCAAGTTAAAAGGCCAGAATTTAACTTAGTGGTTAAAACAGACAGGATGGCTGGCGCCGTGGCTCACTAGGCTAATCCTCCACCTGTGGCACCAGCACCCAGGGTTCTAGTCCTGGTTGGGGCGCCAGGTTCTGTCCCGGTTGCTCCTCTTCCAGTCTAGCTCTCTGCTGGGGCGGGAGTGCAGTGGAGGATAGCCCAAGTGCTTGGGCCCTGCACCCGCATGGCAGACCAGGAGAAGCACCTGGCTCCTGACTTCAGATCAGCACAGCACACTGGCCGAGGTGGCCATTTGGGGAGTAAACCAACGGAAAAAGGAAGACCTCTCTCTCTGTCTCTCTCTCACTGTCTATAACTCTGTCAAATTAAAAAAAAAAAAAAAAAAAAAAAAACAGACACAGGTTAAGATGTCCGTGTCCTCAGGCCGAATCTGGCACAGTGGTTAAGACACTCTTTGGAATGTCTGCATGTCATGTCTTGGTGCTGGGTTCCAGTCCCAGCTACTCCAGTTCCAAGAGGCCGGCTTCCTGTTACTGTACATCCTGGGAGGCGGCAGATCGAGTGCTGTGTCTCTGCCATCCTATGCCTGAAGGCTGGCTGAGTTCCAGACTCCTGATTTCATCTGTGTGTTCCTTTTGGGGAGTGAGCCTATGTATGGAAGCTCCCGCTCTCTGTGTCTCTCTCTTCAAATAAAAATGAAAATAAATAATAAAAAAGATGTCTGAGATCCCCAGCTTCAGCTAATGCAGCACCTGTGAGGCAGTGGTGAGGGTTCAAGTAATTGGTTCCTCATCACCATGAGTGAGACTTGAGGTAGGCTGGACTGAGCTTCCAGACGTCGCACCTCTGGGCATTGGCTTAGCACAGTCCTAGCTGTAGTGTGCATTTAAAGAGTGAACCAGTGAGTGGGAGAGGATGGCAACTCTCAACCCTCTCCCCTCTTCTCTCTCTCTCTGTTTCTTTGCCTCTCAAATATTAACCTTTTAAAAAGTTTTAAAATGAAATTTTAAAATAGTGTATGTTAATTCCTTTGATGGAAAGAGAAGAATATTAGAATAAATGGTATTTTTTTTCTCCTTAATTTTACCTGAGAAACACTGATATTAAGACACTAACTGAAATGGTTACTTCAAGGAAAGTTGGAAGGATATAATGGTTTAGATATCAATTCAGCTAAGACTTCTTAGAAAATACTATTAACAAGTGTATCTACTTCTAGGAGGCAGGGAGGGAAGAGACCACGAGAGAGAGAGAGGGAGGGGGGAGAGAAAGAGAGAGAAAGAGAGAGAGAGAGAGAAAGAGAGAGAAAGAGATTGATTCTCATCTACTGGTTCACTCTTCCAATGCCCATACCACTTAGGGCTAGGTCAGGCTGAAGCCAAGAGTCTGGAACTCCTTCTGGGTTTTCCGTGTGGGTGAAAGGGACCCAAGCACTTGAACAATCACCTGTGCCTCCCAGGGACACCATTCGTAAGAAGTGAGATCAAACAGATGTGGAGCCAGGATACAATGCTGGCAGTCTGCCATAGGGTGCCGGGTTCCCAAGCAGTGTCCTAATTGCTGTGCCAAGTTTTTGGCCCACAGCTGAAATATAAAGACAGGGCAGACCTATAAGAGCGTTGGAAAAGTTTCATCTAAATGGAGGTGAAAGCTGAAGTAATAAAGTAAATGAGGGGCCGGCACTGTGGCCTAGCAGGTAAAGCCGCCACCTGCAGTCCTGGCATCCCATAAGGGCACCGGTTCAAGTCCCGGCTGCTCTACTTCAGATCCAGCTCTCTGCTATGGCCAGGGAAAGCAGTGGGAGATGGCCCAAGTCCTTGGGCTCCCACACCTGCATGGGAGACCTGGAAGAAGCTCATGGCTTCTGAGATCAGCAGAGCTCCGGCCATTGGAGCTATCTGGGGAGTGAACCAGCAGATGCAAGACTTCTCTTTCTCTTTCAGCCCCTCCGTAACTTTGACTTTCAAATAAATAAATCAATCTTTTTAAAAATATTTATTTATTTGAAAGTCAGAGTTACACAGAGAGAAAGAGGAGAGGCAGAGAGAGAGAAGTCTCCCGTGCGATGGGTCATTCCCAAGATGGCAGCAACAGCCGGAGCTGTGCTGATCCGGAGCCAGGAGATTCCTCCCAGGTCTCCCACGTGGGTGCAGGAGCCCAAGGACTTGGGCCATCTTCCACTGTTTTCCCAGGCCATAGCAGAGAGCTGGATCTGAAGAGAAGCAGCTGGGACTCGAATCGGTGCCTATATGGGATGCCAGCGCTTCAGGCCAGGGTGTTAACCCACTGTGCCACAGCGCCAGCCCCAATAAATAAATCTTTTAAAAAATAAAGTAAATGAGAATTTTCAAAAAAGTTTGCAAAGAGGGAGGAGTAGAGAGTTTGGGCTAGAACCTTCATGCACATTACTGAGTTCAGAAAAATTAAGAAATTGTAGTAGAGGAAAAACTATAAAGTACGCAATATTTCTTTTTTTTTTTCCCTCTAGCCAAACGATTTACTTGATGACTATATACACTTAACACACAAAATGTTCTTAAGAAGTATTACGAGCCAGTGGAAAAAGCCTTGGAAATTCAGACTTGGGACCTCCTCCTGAGTGACAGCAGTCATCTCCTTGACCCTGAAAGTAATTTCCTTTGTTCATCTGATATATGGAGGGGATGCAATTGAAATGGTCAAGGTATCTCTGAACAATGTGTGAATTGCAAGATTCAATGATTCAACGGTTTCTGTCAAAAATAAAAGAGATGCTAAAGGCTGCCGCCAAGTGCTTTAATGATGTGAGAGAAAGTGTCATTGAAAACAAGTCCTCAGAGAATGCTTCAGAGAAAATGACTATAAGGACACTTTGTGTTTAAGAGATAATACAACAAGCTTGTAGCATGAGGGAACTATTGTCCATTAGCAGACAGCAAAAGCAACTTTGAAATATTGGCAGAAAAAAAACAATAGAGAATTCGAAGCACATACTTCTTTAAAAAGGTTTCTTACCACTGGGTTAAAGGATTTATTTTGATCTATTATTTCAGTAAGTGAATCTAATGTGTTTGAGCAGGTGTGGAAAAGATGAAACCAGAATAGTTACGAAAGATCACCATTACCTGTGTTAATTCTGTGGTTTTCAGTTTTTCATAAGCTATTGTGTGCTCATGAAGAGCTGACCTTGCCCATTTATTTACTGGAAAAGCAGAACAACAGGAGAGGGAGAAGGAAGCTAGGAAATCCACCCAGGTCTCCCAGACAGGTGGAACAGGCTCATCACTGGTGCCATCGCCCGGCTGCCTCCCAGGAAGGTGGGTTAGAAGTGGAATGACCAGGACTCGAACCAGGCACTCAGATACGAGAAGCAGGCATCCCAAGGAGCTGCTGCAGTACAATGCCTGCCCTACCATAACCCATCTAAAGAGGTTTCTAATGATGTGGGTTACAGGCTTAGTGAACAGTGTTTCGCTAGTGAGTGGATCTAGAGTTTGTAGGGAGGTAAGTGGAGGTCCATATTGAAATAAGGAATCTAAGAATGCTGTTTAGAACATGAGCTCACTGTGAATTCAGCAAAGAGCTTCATAAGCTTTCATGTACGCACAAAATGTTTATAATACAATCATTGAAATTATAAGTCAGGTTTATGGGAAATACACAGGAGATGAGAAAAACAGTCATCCAAAGTTTTTGAGGGAAAATTACTTTGATGATTGATTAGGGAACCTTTCTATATAGAAATTACTGTTTCATTATTTAAACTTGCATTCAAAGAAGATGCCTTGGAAGGGTTACAGATATTCTTCTTCTTGTATTTTTTTCCTCAATTGTGTTCAACTTTATATGAGTCTTTCATGAATCAAATAAATTCATAAACTGATTTTTAATAATATACCATAATTATTTCATTTACAAAAGAAATCTGGGATTATAGATGTCTTGTAAAGTGCATGTCATTGGTTCAGCTCTATTTTTGCCTTGAAATATAAGTGTCAAATATAGCTAAATATTACTAGAAAAATATGAAGGAATTGTAGCTATTTTAAATACCTAAGATGGGGCTGGTGCTGTGGCGCAGCAGGTTAAAGCCCTGGCCTCAAGTGCTGGCATCCTATATGGGCACCGGTTCTAGTCCCAGCTGCTCCTCTTCCGATCCAGCTCTCTGCTATGGCCTGGGAAAGCAGCAGAAGATGGCCCAAGTCCTTGGGCCCCTGCACACACGTGAGAGAATTGAAAGCTTCGAATTGGCACGGCTCCAGCTGTTGCAGCCATCTGGGGAGTGAACCAGCAGATGGAAGACCTCTCTCTTTGTCTCTACCTCTCTATAACTCTTTTAAACAAGTAAAATAAATCTAAAAAATAAAAATACATAACCTCTGTTAAAAACTTCCTTGTTAGCAAAACTAAGATAGCAACTCCCTTATGGGTATATAAATAATAAATTATACAAACAGTAATTTGTTATGCTATTTTAAAGAATAAAATAAAAAAAAAAAAAAAAAGAATTCCCAGAACTCTCAAATCTTGGCATTGGCAGTAAGTCCTGGCATCTCTGTTAAAGGTTTATGTTGGCAAACCACTATTGATTAGTGACTACTTTCTCCTATAATGATTGAACAAGTTTATTAAAAACTTGGCCAGCGCCACGGCTCACTAGGCTAATCCTCCGTCTTGCGGCGCCGGCACACTGGGTTCTAGTCCCGGTCGGGGCGCTTGTTCTGTCCCGGTTGCTCCTCTTCCAGTCCAGCTCTCTGCTGTGGCCCAGGAGTGCAGTGGAGGATGGCCCAGGTCCTTGGGCCCTGCACCTGCACAGGAGACCAGGAGAAGGACCTGGCTCCTGGCTTCGGATCTATGTGGTGCGCCAGCTGCAGTGCGCTGGCCGTGGCAGCCATTGGAGGGTGAACCAATGGTAAAGGAAGACCTTTCTCTCTGTCTCTCTCTCTCACTGTCCACTCTGCCTGTCAAAAAAAAAAAAAAAAAAAAAAACAACCCAAAACTTGCAGAACACTATTTTTTCCTACTATGCAAACTCATGTAAAGGAACTTAACTACAAGTAATTGGACACAATGAAATGTTAAGTATCCTTTTATCAGCATAGGAGAGATATATTTATCACTAAAAGTAGTAAAAGGCAACCACTGTCAGATAAGATTCAACTTTTTGCATCAAATTTCCTGTGGCATCAGTCTTAAAGTATATTTAAATGAAGCAAATTGGCATATATTCAAGGAAGCATAATTCCAATTTTATACTTTGGAGAAGCAATTCTTTCATAAGATCATTGAAGGCAAATGAGAATTGCCATTTTGGGTTAATGAAAGAGAACAAAGAAAAGAAATCCACTTGGGGCTGAAGCTGTGGCATGGCAGGTTAACACCCTCGCCTGAGGCACTAGCATCCCATATGGGCGACGGTTCAAGTCCTGGCTGTTCCTCTTCTGACCCAGCTCTCTGCTGTGGCCTGGGAAAGCAGTAGTCCTTGGGCCCCTGCACCCAAGTGGGAGACCCAGAAGGAGCTCCTGACTCCTGGCTTCAGATTGGTGCAGCTTCAACTGTTGCGGCCAACTGGGGAGTGAACCATCAGATGGAAGTCAGTCAGTCAGTCAGTCTCTCTCTCTCTCTCTCTCTCTCTCTCTTCTCCTCTCTGTGTAGCTCTTTCAAATAAATACATAAATCTTTAAAAAATCCACTAAAATGACTTTCACCATCAAAATTAAGAAGTATATGAAAATACTTAAACATAATAAATACTAAAAGGAAATTAGCTGATCCAAATGTCTTCAGTTTGGTTTTACTAAATTTTTAGCACTAACCCTAACATTTTAATTTAAATTAGGTATTTTTTTAATTAAAGAGACAGAGGCAGAGAAAGAGAAAGATATATACATGCACACACACACACACACAGGGGGGTGCTGAAGGCAAGATCTGGGAACTTCAAAACAGGCCCTTCTTGCGGATGTCAGGAACTGAATTGCCTGCGCCATTACCACTGCATCCCAGGACTTGCACTAGCAGGAAGCTGGATGCAGTAGCTGGAGCTAGGCATTGAACCCACACACTCTGGTACAGGATGTGGGTATTTTAATGGGCAACTTACACAGTAGGCCAAATGCCAGACCCCAGATTTGTAGATTTGTGCCGTCATTTATACAAAAACGTCTATCATATAATCAATGCCTGGTTTATATTTTTGGTTGACAAATACTCAGGAAAGTATAGTAGGATTTTTTTCATCCAATCCTCAATCCATAGGATTGTCTCCCTTTTAAGATAAAAACCTGAGATATGGAAAAGCCAGCTTGCCAGCCCCGACTCCAGCAAGCACTGAGTGACAGATTCAGGACTCAACCTTTTCCTCACAAGCCCCTGCCCATGAAGACTCTGTTTTACATTTAGCAAAATGCTTCAAGTCATTAAAGGCACAACTCTCACCTGTCTCTTTCCTTTCAAGGAGTACATTCAATATAGAGTCAAGGAGGGATATTAAGTAGCCTGGAGGAAGTGGTTGGGGCTATTACCTGTCTAGCACATTTCTCCTACTGACCCAATCCTTGGATCTCTGTCCACCCTTCAGCAGTTGTCAGAGGCAAAAGCCAAGTACACAAACAAGGAGAAGGGTAAAGCATAGCTTTCTACTCACTTTCTGTTTTTTCTTCCTTGTTTCAACCACACAGTTGTCTTTTGACAGTTTTATTTCAGCAGAGAGAACTAGTACACACTGGATATGACAGTAGGGAGTGAATTTTAGCATCCAAGCTTCCCCCTGACAGCTAGCACCAAGAACTATTCTAGTCTTGGTCTCTGACCGCTACACAATCAGCTGGTTCAAAGTCAAAAGTTAAGCATTATTAAAAATTCCAGAGCTGTTTCATTAATTCCAGATATCATCTGTTACATTAACCTGCTACATAATGACTCTGGGACGCTTATATACAGTGTCAGTGAAAGCTGCACTCAAAGTGGAACACAGCTTCCCTTTGGTGAAGGCAAGACCAGCGCAGCTTTGTATTCTGTTAATCTAATACAGGGCCCCTTTCCATTCTCACCCGTCACCTAACCAAGAGGACTGCATAACTGTTTGAAGCTTTCTTTAACTTTCCTTCTTCATAAATTATGACACATTTTTATTCTGTTGTAAAAAGAAATGAAATGATGCTGTATGTAAATGCAAGCCTAACTCTTCCAGGCAATTATCTTCTACTAGAAGGTGCCATTGTTTCTTCCCCTTATGTAAGTCGACTAACTAAAGCCCAAGAAAAGCTTGTCACACTTTGGACTAAATTCATACCTCTTTACTGACTTATAGGTTGTATACATCTTTGTCCAGTAACGCAAAATGTCTAAAAATGTAGCTGATATTAGGTATCTAACAACAGATAAGGTAGCCCATGGATGCTGTCCTTGCTAGGTTTGCATTTTGGTGGACATTTTGTTTCTTGGGGACTTTTTTGTCCTACTCAAAATTTAGTTGGAGATAATTTATCATTAACTGTTCAACTTTGCCTAATTGTGGCTATTTATTTGGAAGAGGTTGAGCCATGACCTGAGTTGAGTATGAGTCATGACCTGGATATAAATGTTAGTCAGTGTAAAAAAACGGGGAGGGGGGGTCCTGAAATACTTTCAAAACAGTGGATGTTTTAAACCCAACACAAGCAGTATATTTCTTCTGCTGCTCTTATTGCAGAAAAATGTTTTTTGCTCTCTGTCCTTAGACTTGATTCCCTGGCTTGTGATATTTTTGGGACAGGATAACCAATCAGGCAGTAATGAATTACATTACTCTACAACATTGGATAGTGTACTACAGTGAGAAGGTTAATGACATTATTGGATTTCTTCTGCAGTTTTGTTCAACATTTTTATTGATATCTACTTAATTATTATCTAGCCAGGTATCCCAGAAATGCCACAGTAATATTGTGCTTAAGAGAAGAAAGTGAAAGTATTCATCAGGACTACACTGTTGTTTTCAACAGCTAAAAACTCAGAGAGTGGGTGACGTCATGAAACACAAACACTTAAAAAAGCAGATACTCGGAGGAAGAAATGCTAAGCTAGCTATGCCGAAGTTGTTCAAGTGTTTCCCTCCTATTTACTTGATCTCTTCTTTGATTTTTCGCATTGATTCATGGTTTATAAAACTTACACACATTAAAATAGAAATTCAAAAGTTATTAGAAATTTTAAGCTTAAAAATTATTCCAAATTCTACTATTCAAATGCAACCATTTTCATTATAACTGAATGTCTGTATCTAAGCTATTTTAAAGTAGAACAACAATAGAATGAATGGGTGAAAGTGATTTGTGCATTAAATTGCATACGTGAAACAGGCAGTCTTTATGAATATCAGTTATACCTTGGTTAAACTATTAAAATATACGTATGCATGTATGTACATAGGTACAGATAAAATGGATGGATAGAGAGAAAAACGGGCTTTTGGCTGGTGGTTAAGGCACTTTAGTGTAATACTGGGGTCCCTGGGCTCAATTCCTGGCTCCAGCTCCCAAGTCCATGTTCCTGTCAAGGCAGGTCTTTGCTGGCAGCAGAAATGACTCCAGGAATTGGGTCTCTGCGCCCATGTGGGAGGTACTGATTGACTTACTGGCTCCTGGCTGTCCTAGTCATTTGAGGGAGCCCTCTCTGTCACTCTTTATCCCCCAAATAAGAGAAATAAACAGAACTTAGTTTTGCAAAATTGAATCATAATTATTTGACTAAAATATTACATTTAATTTGAATTTACCAGAAAAAATGAAATCAGAATGAATCCTTACACTGTTACTAAACTTTTTTTTTTTTTTTTTGACAGGCAGAGTGGACAGTGAGAGAGAGAGAGAGAGAAAGGTCTTCCTTTGCCGTTGGTTCACCCTCCAATGGCCGCCGCGGCCAGTGCTCTGTGGCTGGCGCACTGCACTGATCCGAAGCCAGGAGCCCGGTGCTTCTCCTGGCCTCCCATGGGGTGCAGAGCCCAAGCACTTGGGCCATCCTCCACTGCACTCCTGGGCCAGAGCAGAGAGCTGGCCTGGAAGAAGGGCAACCGCGACAGAATCCGGCGCCCTGACGGGTACTAGAACCCGATGTGCCGGTGCCGCAAGGCAGAGGATTAGCCTAGTGAGACGCGGCACCGGCCCTGAACTTTCAATGTTTATTAATACTTAAAAGACACCTTGTGCTTACCTAGATTAAAAAATACTGAGATGGATATAATTTTAGATTTGATTTTTACAGGCATCATTTAAGTATTGACATTAAAGATAAAAGTATCAATCCATTTGATTAACCTTAATTAATTCCTATCTCCGGGATTTTGTAGATACTTCTGGATAAAAATTTCTATGTCTGCATTTTTTTAACTATCATCTCTATATTTGTTTTGTTATTTGTGTATTTAAATGGATTCATTTTTCTTTTTTAAAGATTTTATTTATTTATTTGAGAGGTAGAGTTACAGTGAGAGAGACAGAGAGAAAGGTCTTCCATCTGCTGGTTCATTCCCCAAATGGCCGACAAGGCTGGAGCTACACCGATCCGAAGCCAGGAGCCAGGTACTTCTTCCCTGTCTCCCATGCGGGTGCCGGGGCCGAAACATTTGGGCCATCTTCTACTGCTCTCCCAGGCCACAGCAGAGAGCTGGACTGGAACAAGGGCAGCCGGGACTAGAGCGGCACCCATATGGGATGCCAGAGCCGCAGGTGGAGGATTAAACTACTACACCACGTCACTGGCCCCTGAATTCATTTTTCATCCTCTGTTCTTTGACCATATTTATACCATGTAAGATTTTTAAAATTTTTATTTTTGTTTACTTTAAAGGGAGAGTGATATGGGGGTCAGAAAGAGATAGAGAGATGGAAAGGGATATTATATATATATTAAATATATATATTTATATATATATATAAATCATACATACATATGGAGAGAGAGACGGAGAACTTCCTTCCACTGCTACACTTGCCAAATGCCTGCCACAGCCGGAACAGAGTCAGGGTACAGGAACTCCACCTGGGTCTCCCAAAAGGTGGCAGGGACACTTGCTGGCTCCCAGAATGCATATTAGCAATAATCTGGAATTAAACGAGGATTAACTGGGACTCAAACCAGGTACGCTCATGTGGGATGCAGATGTCCCAGGTGGTAGCTGAACATTCAGTGCCACATGCCTTTTCTGGAAGTTTTGAAAACTTATCCACAGGGCTGGCGCTGTGGCACAGTGGGTTAAAACCCCTGGCCTGAAGCGCCAGCATCCCGTATGGGCGCGGGTTCGAGTCCTGGTTACTCTTCTTCTGATCCAGCTCTCTGCTATGGCCTTGGAAAGCAGTAGAAAATGGCCCAAGTCCTTGGGCCCCTGCACCTATGTGGGAGACCCAGAAGCTCCTGGCTCCTGGGTGTGGATCGGCATAGTTCTGGCCATTTGGGGAGTGAACCAATGGAAGGAAGACCTTTCTCTCTGTCTCCCTCACTGTCTAACTCTGCCTGTCAAAAAGAAAAAAAAAAAGAAAAAAAAAAGAATAGAAAACAGAAAAAACTTATCCAAAAATTGGTCAGATTTCATTTTCAAGATTATTTTCCTTACGGATTATTTTTGTGAGTATTATTTCTTTTTTTTTTTTAACTTTCATTTAATGAATATAAATTTCCAAAGTACAGCTTATGGATTACAATGGCTTCCCCCCCATAACGTCCCTCCAACCCGCAACCCTCCCCTTTCCCACTCCCTCTCCCCTTGCATTCACATGAGGATTCATTTTCAATTCTCTTTATATACAGAAGATCAGTTTAGCATACATTAAGTAAAGATTTCAACAGTTTGCACCCACACAGAAACATAAGTGAAAAATACTGTTTGAGTACTAGTTATAGCATTAAATCTCAATGTACAGCACACTAAGGACAAAGATCTTACATGAGGAGTAAGTGCACAGTGACTCCTGTTGTTGACTTAACAAATTGACACTCTTGTTTATGGCCTCAGTAATCACCCTAGGCTCTTGTCATGAGCTGCCAAGGATATGGAAGCCCCCTGAGTTCACTGACTCTGATCATTTTTAGACAAGGCCATGGTCAAAGTGGAAGTTCTCTCCTCCCTTCAGAGAAAGGTACCTCCTTCTTTGATGACCCATTCTTTCCACTGGGATCTCACTCACGGAGATCTTTCATTTAGGTGTGTGTTTTTTGTTTTTGTTTTTGTTTTTGTTTTGTCAGAGTGTCTTGGCTTTCCATGCCTGAAATACTCTCATGGGCATTTCAGCCGGATCCGCATGCCTTAAGGGCTGATTCTGAGGCCAGAGTGCTGTTTAGGACATCTGCCATTCTATGGGTCTGCTGTGTATCTCACTTCGCATGTTGGATCGTTCTCTCCCTTTTTTATTCTATCGGTTAGTATTTGCAGACACTAGTCTTGTTTATGTGATCCCTTTGGTTCTTAGTCCTATCATTATGAGCAATTGTGAATAGAAATTGATCACTGGGACTATTGAGATAGCATTGGTACATGCCACCTTGATGGGATTGAACGAATCCCCTGGTATGTTTCTAACTCTACCGTTTGAGGTAAGTCAGCTTGAGCATGTCCCGAATTGCACATCTCTTCCCTCTCTTATTCATTCCCACTCTTATATTTAACAGTGATCACTTTTCAGTTAAGTTTCAGCACTTAAGAAGAATTGTGTATTGATTACAGTATTCAACCAGAAGTATTAAGTAGAACAAACAAAAAAAATACTAAGAGGGATAATATATTAAGCTGCTCATCAACAGTCAGGGTGAAGGCTAATCAAGTCACCGTTTTTCATAGTGTTCATTTCACTTTAACAGGTTTCCTTCTTGGTGCTCAGTTAGTTGTCACCTATCAAGGAGAACAAGTGGTATTTGTCCCTTTGGGATTGGCTTATTACACTCAGCATAATGTCTTCCAAATTCCTAACAGGGATCACTTTTCAGTTAAAATTTAAACACCTAAGAATAATTGTGTGTTAATTACAGAGTTCAACCCATGTTACTAGAACAAAAAAAAAAATACTAAAATGGATAAAGTATTACATTGTACATCAACTGTCAGGACAAGAGCTGATCAAGTCACTATTTCTCACAGTGTCCATTTCATTTCAACAAGTTTCCCCTTTGGTGCTCAGTTAGTTGTCGCCAATCAGGGAGAACATATGATATTTGTCCCTTTGGGACTGGCTTAATTCACTCAGCATGATGTTTTCCAAATTCCTCCATCTTGTTGCAAATGACTGGGTTTCATTGTTTTTGACTGCTGTATAGTATTCAACAGACTACATGTCCCATAATTTCTTTATCCAGTCTACTGTTGATGGGCATTTGGGTTGGTTCCAGGTCTTAGCTATTGTGAATTGAGCTGCAATAAACATTAATGTGCAGACAGCTTGTTTGTTTGCCAATTTCATTTCCTTTGGGTAAATTCCAAGGAGTGGGATGGCTGGGTCGAACGGTAGGGTTATCTTCAGGTTTCTGAGGAATCTCCAGACTGACTTCCATGGTGGCTTAACCAGTTTGCATTCCCACCAACAGTGGGTTAGTGTCCCTTTTTCCCTACATCCTCTCCAGCATCTATTGTTGGTAGATTTCTGTATGTGAGCCATTCTAACTGGGGTGAGGTGAAACTTCATTGTGGTTTTGATTTGCATTTCCCTGACTGCTAGTGATCTTGAACATTTTTTCATGTGTCTGTTGGCCATTTGGATTTCCTCTTTTGAAAAATGTCTATTGAGGTCCTTGGCCCATCTCTTAAGTGGGTTGTTTGTTTTGATGTTGCGGAGTTTCTTGATTTCTTTGTAGATTCTGGTTATCAACCCTTTATCAGTTGCATAATTTGCAAATATATTTTCCCATTCTGTCAGTTGTCTCTTCACTTTCCTGACTGTTTCTTTTGAAGTACAGAAACTTCTCAATTTGATGCAATCCCAATTGTTAATTTTGGCTTTGACTGCCTGTGCTTCTGGGGTGCGAGGCAGGGGAGGCCCTCTCTCCTCCTCCCCCACCCTGGCGCCACGGCGCCGCGCGTGGGCGCACAGTCCCCCCCCACGAGGTCTGCCCCCGATTTTTAATATAAGGCTCATGGACTCTCTGTTACCAAGAATTCTGTTTGATCTTGCAAATTATATTATTATCCATGCGTGATTTATTTTGCTTGCAAGAGGATACTGGACATCCAATGCCATGCTAAACGAGATGTAGAGAGATGTGTGCATGAAAATTCTTCCCCTGAAAAACTTTTAAACTGAATAATGAATTGCACTTCATACAATAATAATCAACCTAAGGATTTGATGTGAGGTTTCACGATAGGAAGAAATGACTAAGACTCGGGAAAAGCAGAGAGATGAAAAAAATGTGGAGGCACTGTGAAAACTTGGGCAGCTGGAAAGCCAAAAGAGGAAGAGAAGAGGAGACAGGGACAGTAGATGGAGACCAACATCTGAAGCCTGGAAGCTCACACTTATTCAGGAAAAAGAACATCATGAGAGGAACCAACTTCTACCCATCTCACTTCTGTTTCTACCATCCGATGACTGCTGTCAATGGTTTACTGTATTCTGGTACTAAGGGTCGAAGCAATCATTTTTCACAACATTTCTGTTCATTTTTGAGTTGGTTGTGCTATAGAGTTAAGCGAGCTTTTGAGAAGGGTTCTTACAGCACCCATATGCAATGTCTGCCAGTTACTTGTGCACTTGAAGGACTACTTGCATGCACATACTATTTCAGAATCACCCTTCCTTGCTGTTCATACCTGCTGATACCTTTCCACCATTTTCAAGCAGTGCATACTGCATTATAGAAGCTTAACGTCGGCTTCATGTTTAGCTCTTTTTTCCTTCTTCTTGGGTGCCTAAATAATTTGTTTTATCCCCTGAAATAAAAATATCACTGGAGGTTATGAATTTCTGTAGGCTGACCTTTATCATTTATTCCTGGAACACTATGAACCACTTTCATTTCTGATTTCAGTTTTTCTTCACACTATGGAAATTAAGGTACTTCTAAATTCAAGGAAATGCACAGTTGAATAAATACAGAACTGTATATACCTCCATTTAAAAAGTGGAGAGCACATTTTCAAGAAAGAATAATGCTAAATGTTTGAAAAGATAGTTATATTTATCCTGATTAGACATTACACAGCATATATATATATATATATCTAAAATATCACATGACACCTCATACACAAAATTTATATATTTTTTAAAAATAAAAAATAAATTTTATAATTTTATTTTGGTGCCACTATTTTATTGTTTTTTTTAAAAGATTTATTTTATTTATTTGAAAGGCAGAGTTACAGAAAGGTAGAGACAGAGAGAAAGGTCTTCCATCCGCTGATTCACTCCCCAGGTGGCCGCAATAGCCAGAGCTGAGCTGATCTGAAGCCGGGAGGCAAGGAGCTTCTTCCGGGTCTCCCACATGGGTACAGGGCCATCTTCTACTGCTTTCCCAGGCCATAGCAGAGAACTGGATCAGAAGAGGAACAGCCGGGACTCGAACCGTCGCCCATATGGGATGCCGGCACTTCAGGCCAGGGCATTAACCTGCTGCGCCACAATGCTAGCCCCACCACTATTTTATTGTAATATAGGCATACCAATGATCCTCAAGAAGTTCATGGAAAATATGTATTAATGGATGTCAAAAATCTGAGACAAAATAAATATCTCTTAATTCCATTTTCAATGAATATATTGAAGTACTCTTTTCAATGAATATATCAAAGTACCCTGGAATTATATCTTAATTGTGTGGTTTACTTGTTACCATCTCTATCTCAGAAAAGCTAAGTACTACTTTGCTGCATTATTTGGAATTTCCCTTTTTAAAAGATATTTCCTAGAGAACCAAGATGGCAGAACAGGGAGGGAGTTTACTGCTCTAGTTTAGGGAAAGCTAGTTAAAAAAAAAAAAAAAAAAACATGGGAAGAGTGCAATCTCAGGGAAGATTTAGGGAGAGAATGGCAGAGGAAACTCCATGCAAATCAGAGAGACACTGTAGATCTACATGGAGAGTGCAGACACAGGCAACTCAGGACCCCAGAAGCCAAGAGCCTCAGTACCAGCTTTGGAGAGTGAGATGAGAACAGACTGCAGCAGCACAAGCCACTGGAGATAAAGCTGCAGGAAGAGCCTGGCGGGAGTCCGGCTTGGAACCCTGTGGGGCACAGGGTACCTGTCAACCTAGAGGGAAAACAGAGGGGGCACGTTTTTCTCTCCCTGACCACCTGGCACTGGCATCTTGTAACTAGCTGAGAGAAGGTGGGTGCCATTTTGGACATATCTAACAGCTGTGCCAGCTCATGGCTGTGCACCCAACAACCAGCCAAGAGGAGATGCCTGCGTCTGGCTGGGAGAACTGAGGAGGTGGGTGCTTGTGACTGTGGGAGGCTTGTGTGCCAGGACTGTGAAAATACTATGGCTGTGAGGCAGGGTATAGGGTGTGGCTGGGACTTTGGGCAGTCCCTGTGGGTGGCTCCAAACACTCAGGGCTCCCTGATGCCTCCATGAGGGTCATTGCAGCAGGATCTGTGCTCAGACTGAGGACTGCACAGACCCTCTGTGTGGTTCTTGTGGCAGCACGAATGAGTATTATACCCACTGGGGATAGCAACCAGGCATTGGTCTCCTTGGGGGACAGGAGGTGACCATGAGACTATACCAACAGAGGAGATTAAACCTCCCCTCTAATAAAAAGAGGGTGGGGGGAGACTTACTACACCCAATTTGGGTGTCACCTTGGACACTCCCCTCATCCTGGAGCACTGAACAGATCTCCCTGGCCAACCCACCACATGCCTCTAGGTATTTACTGAAAGAGTATATATTACACTAAGCCACAGAGGCACAGTCCAAAGAAAAAAGCCATCACAGGGAAATAAAACAGAAACCAACAAGTATCGCCACAAATGCCTAAAAATAAATGCAACAATTCAAGAAACAAGAATAAGGAAGACAACATGACACTCCCAAAAGAATACAGCACTTCAATACTAGAATGTGAAAGTAAAGAAACTGAAGAAATGCCAAAAACAGAACTCAAAAAATTGATTGTAAGATTAACTTAGAAGTAATCGGAAGCAAATCCACAAATTAAAGAAATTCACACATAACATGAATGAACATGTTTCCCATGAAATTGAGATTTTAAAGAGAAACTGAATTATTATATTATATTATATTAGAGGGGCCGCTGCCATGGCTCACTTGGTTAATCCTCCGCCTCCGGCGCCGGCATTCTATGAGCGCCAGTTCCAGTCCTGGCTGCTCCTCTTGCAGTCCAGCTCTCTGCTGTGGCCCAGGAAGGCAGTGGAGGATGGCCCAAGTGCTTGGGTCCCTGCACCCGCATGGGAGACCAGGAGGAGGCACCTGGCCCCTGGCTTCAGATCAGTGCAGTTCTGACCATAGTGGTCATTTGGGGGTGAACCAACAGAAGGAAGACCTTTCTCCCTGTCTCTCTCTCACACTGACTATAACTCTACCTGTCAAATTAAAAAATATATATATATATATTAGAAGTGAAGAATTCAATAGATCAAATAAAAATGCAGTGTGAAAGCGTTAACAACAGAGTCAGTGAGGCAGAAGAAAGAATATCCAAGTTAGAAGACAAATCTCTGGAAATTTTACAATTGGACCAAAAAGAAGAAATTAGAAAACTAAAAAGCAATGTTAGAGATTTATGGGATATTATCAAATGACCCAAAATATAGGGTTCCTAGGAATTCCTGAAGGCATGGAAAGATAGAATGAATTAGAAGGTCCTTTAACTGAAATAATTACAGAAAATTTCCCTAATTTGGAAGAAGAAAGGGACGTTCAAGTACAGGAAGCACATAGAACTCCTAATGGACATGACCACAACACATTGTAAAACTCACCTCAGTAAAACATACAGAAAAGATTCTAAAATGTGGCTGAGATAAGCTCTAGATTACTTTCAGAGAATCTCCAATTAGATTCACAATGGACTTTTCATCAGAAACCCTACAGGCTAGGCGAGAATGATGAGGTAAATTCTAAGTCTTAAGAGAAAAAACTGTCAGCCCAGAATACTATACCCTGCAATGCTCTCATTTATGAATGAAGGTGAAATAAAGACCTTCCACAACAAACAGAAATTGAAAGAATTTGTCACCATCTGTCCAGCCTTACAAGAGATGCTTAAGGATGTGCGCACACAGAAACACAACATGGTCATCACTTACGAAAAAAGTGAAGGCAGAAAATCTCCCCATGAAAGTACAAGGGAAATTCAAAGTAAACAATAGGAATATTTATGGAAGAACAGTAGGGCCAAGTCCTTACTTATCAGTAAGTAAAATTCACTTTGAATGTAAACAGTCTCAATTCTCCAGTTAAAAGATACAGACTAGCTGAATGGATGAAAGAGCAAAACCCATCTGTTTTGTTGCTTACAAGAAAGACATTTCATCAATAAAGAAACATACAAACTAAAAGTGAAAGGAAGGCATTATGCAATGATTAAGGGATCAATTCAAGAGGAAGATGTAACTATTATAAATGTAAATACACCTCATTACAGGGCACCTGGCTACTTAAAAGAACTGTGAATGGATCTAAAGGGAGACATAGACTTAAATAAAATAGTAATGAGGGACTTCAATACCCCACTTTGAGCAACAGACAGATCAACCAGACAGAAAATCAGCAAGAAAACAACAGCTAATCCACACTACAGACCAAATAGACCTAACAGATATCTATAGCACTTTTCACCCTACAGTTGCAGAATATACATTTTTTTTTTCTCACCAGTGCATGGAACTTTCTCTAGGAGAGACCACAGGCTCGGCTATTAAGCGAGTCTCAGCAAATTCAAGTAAATCAAAATCATACCATGCATCATTGGTGATCACAATGGAATGAAGTTGGGAATCAACAACTCAAGAATCTCTAGAACATACAAAACACATGGAGACTGAACAACGTGCTCCTGAATGAACAGTGTGTCATAGAAGAAATCAAAAGAGAAATCAAAAACTGTTGAGGAACAGGTTTTTATTTTATCATACTGTTTGTTGAACTCTTTACTTGGTATAGAATTAATCTTCCATATAAATTGTTAATTGAAAATAGATTTTAGTATAAAATAAGAATGGGAAATGGAGATGGAGGAGGAAGGAGGAAGAATGGGATAGTAGGTGAGAGGACAGGTTCAATGGGAAGAATCACTATGCTCCTAAAGTTGTATCTATGAAATGCATGAGGTTTGTACACTTTAAATAAAAGGTTTCGGGGGGGGGGGGGCGATATCTACTTATTTGAAAGGCAGGATAAAAGAGGGTGAGAAACAAAGAAAAATCTTCCATCTCATGATTCATTCCCCAAATGCCCACAACAACCAGGACTTGGGCTTGGCAGAAGCCAGGAAGCATGGATTCCGTCTGGGTCTCCCATGACAGTGGCAGGAGTTCAAATACTTGAGCCACCATCTGCTGTATCTCAGGCACTTCAGCCCAACATGGATCAGATGACAGAGAAGAGACTTGATCCAAAGCACTCCAGTGTCAGGTGTCCCCAGTGATGGTGTAGGCTCCTCTAGCATTTCTGTTTTTAATGTTACCCTCTAATGAATGGTATCATTGCCATTTCCCTTCACACCCACCTTGTTACAAATACTAATACCAACCAATAAATATTATGTTTCTTTCTGGTTCTAATTTTACTTACTCTGTTATGAAGCTTCTAAGAACCTTTATTTTTTTACAACTCTAAACTTTGTTTCTATTGCTTTGACCTGATTTGCCCATATTGTCCTACAGTTCTAGTTTACTGAGCCTCGCTGCTTAAATTTGACGCTATGGCAAATTCTCTTCTAAGCCTTAGGTTATTTTTACTATGAAGTGGATGTGAAAATCCAGGTTAATAGTGTTTGCACTGGACAAGTTAAATCGACTTAGGTAGTAGATTGTGGCAATGCAGTCCTAGGAGACTGCTGAGTCCCAGGAACTGGAATGATGTCATCAGTATGTCATAAATGCTGCTGAGGTGCGGTGACCTGCACTGTAACAGTCTGGATGCCTACTGAGCACCAGGCAGGACAGTAGTTAGGTGAAGAGCCTCTCATATGATCTGCTGGGTTCTGAACATTCAAATTTCATTCCATATCCCCGCTAACTCCCAGAGAGCAGACTTACTGGAAAAAATGGTATGTGATTGGAGTAATTCTCCAAGGAGTTGACCATGAAGCGGAAACAAAAGACAAAACATCTGGAAAGCACACTCTGCCCCCAGTCTGAAAAGACATCAAGAGGTATGTCTGAGGACGCCCTCTGGGTGTGGGGATGAGGAACTGCCTCTGAGCAAGGCAGACAGCAGGACTCGGGGCCGGGGTGGCAGAGCGGGACACAGGGAGCGAGGCAGAGGGGTTGTGAGTGAAGGCAGGCGGCAGACAGGAAGAGCTGTGTGTTCCCGAGTCTTCTTGAGGAACCAGGTCAAGAGAGGAAAGACAACTTCAGATGGCTGGCCCAGGTGCCTCTGTGGGGTTTGGGGCCTCTGATACCCACATAAGGTCTCTCTGGGTTGCTCTGTCGCAGACATGGTAACTGGTTGGTCTAGAGTTATTTATCTTAAAGAATTGGCATTTCCTTTTGTTTTCGTTCTGAAAACACTGGAGAAACACATGATGTAAGCTTGCCACTCACACATACTCCTCTAAAGGCAGAAACGCAAGACAGCGCTTCTACAGCCGAGGAGAAATGAAGCCGAGGAGAAATGAAGCCGTGGAGCGCTTGTAAGACGGGCAAGGATCAGCAAAAGCCACCCATAATGCAACTGCTAAGAAACACAAACTTTTCTTAGACTGTGAAGACATTAACGTGGGTCTCAATATGACTGTGAGAAGTAAAACAGGACACACACAAACAATGCAATGCCATTTAGAAATAAAGAGTAATGGAGGAGGCTCTCTTGTAAATGGGGAATTACACAGGTATGGTAACCATGGAGCTGAGTAGTAAACAAGTAACTCACTGGAGGACAGGGAGTTGCTTAGTGGGGGGAGGGGGAGGGGACGAGGGGACAGAATGCAGCCAACTTCAACAACCCAAATAGTGGTTCGCATTCCTGAGAAGGATCTGAAATTTAAAATTGTCAGGCTCTGCATGTTCTGATGCTTCCTTGGGCAGAGGCCTTGAGAGTGACACTATATCCATTTCAATGTTAATAAATTCGGGTGTATACTCAAAGATGTTATTGAGTGTAAATGATGAGAAGTGTGAATCACACAGTAATACCTATCCATATATACAAAATAAAATATGTAACAGCTAGGAGGAGATACATATTAGCATCTAATATATAGGCCAGCACACTACAAGGTCTAATTATCTCTCTCTCAAAAACACGTTACACTTTGAATTCATTGGATAGAGACCAGGTCACAGCAAATAATACCCTATGAATTTACTTCTTACTTGTAGTAGGATTCAGGGTTTATGTTCAGGTCAATACAGCAAGCCCTCTCCGTGTCCTAATTCATGGAATATTATTAATGAATACTATGTAATCCTTACAGGCAGCACTCAAAGGGACCCCGGAATATCGACAGCTCAGTCAGCTGGAAAACAAAACAGCATGGTAGAGGACAGAGGTTTGTATGTCCGTGCCTGGAGGGGCGCAGGTCACCGTTCCATTAACTTAATCACTAGTTCAGAACTAACTCTCAGGCAGGTTGATGAATATAATACACATGCGAAGGTGGACAGGGGATCACCATCAGTCTGCGCACTGTTTACAAATGACACACACTGCAAATCCATTCACTCATGACATGCACTGACTCACTAAATAAATACTACGCTTAAGCTTTTCTGTTGTAGAAGACAGATTACAGCTCCATAAGCATAGAGGCAATGTGTGTCTCTTACTGTTTAAGGCTGAATAAATGCACATATACACCAGATATGAACCCCCTCTCTGAAACTACTTTTCTAATTTCTCAGCAAAGCTGAAATGATACAATGATGTTCTGCGCCATAAATAAAAAGCATTCTAAGCTCCTGCTACTGCTCTAGTGTAGGGAAAAGCCTTTGAATCCAACAAGCAACCCTAAACTCAGAAAAGTAGAAGATGTAGAAAAGGTAGGGCATACACATGAAATAGAAAAACTTGGCTCAAGTTTCGTGTATTTACTTCCTATAATGTGTGCTTACAAATTATCACCAACTTAGTCCTCTAAACAACTTGCAATTATGCCCTTGCAAGTCCTGGGTGGGGAGGAGGGTAAGGATTTGCAAATTCTGCGGAGATAAAAATCCAGGTATTGAGAAGGCGGGATTCCTCTGCAGGCTGCAGTGGAGAATGCTCCTGCATAGCCCATGTTTCTCTTAGATCTAACTTCTTACTCGCACTGTCACATATCTTCTCCCGCCTCTGACCTCCTTGACTTGCTTTCTAAAGTAAATTGGGTGTTGCATTTAGGACCCAGCTATGTAACACAGGATAACCTCCACATCACAAAAACCTTCATTTCATTTATTTTTTTTAATTCTTTTCCTTTTTTTTTTTTTTTTTTTTTTTTGACAGGCAGAGTATAGACAGTGAGAGAAAGAGAGAGAGAAAGGTCTTCCTTTTTCCGTTGGTTCACCCGCCATGTGGCTGCTACTGCTGCTGCGTTGTAGCCGGCGTACAACGCCGGTCTGAAGCCAGGAGCCAGGTGCCTCCTCCTGGTCTCCCATGCGGGTGCAGGGCCCAAGCACTTGGGCCATCCTCCACTGCCTTCCCGGGCCACAGCAGAGAGCTGGACTGGAAGAGGAGTGACCAGGACAGAATCCGGCGCCCCAACTGGGACTAGAACCCAGGGTGCCGGCACTGCAGGTGGAGGATTAGCCTAGAGAGCTGCGACGCTGTCCTAAAAACCTTCATTTATTAACATCTGCAAAGTGCCCCTTCATCATTTGAAGTAACATTCACACACTCTGGAGTCCTTAAACAGTTTGGATGGAGAGTAATACTCAAACTTCCACAACTGTCATGAAATATGTTGAACAAAATAACAGATGCACAGCTAGGTGAACAAATATTAAAATTGCCTATATTGACTGTAGTCAACAGGATGGTATAGTCCCAAGACAAACATAGAACAAGCACTTCCACAAAGACAATACTATATGCATACTGCATACACCTAGCCATCAAACACTGGACCAAACTTAAAACTATTAAACATTCATATTCTAGAGCTTTGGTCAAGACAGACTGTGGTAGACAGTGAGCTCTAAAGATTCTTTGATATGAAACAGATTTTTCATTTCTTGAATGGGGCTGGCATTGTGGCATAGTGGGTAAAACTGCTCCCTGCAATGCTGCCATCCCATATGGGTGCTAGTTCATGCCCTGACTGCTCCACTTCCAATCCAGCTTCCTTGCTAATGGCCTGGGAAAAGGGGGGGAAGGTGTCCCAGGTGGTTGGGCCCCTGCCACACACGGGAGACCTGGAAGAAGTTCCTGGCTCCTGGCTTCAGCCTGGCACAGCCTTGTCCATTAGGTATCTCAGGAATGAATCAGTGGATGGAACCATCCCCCCCACCCATAAATCTTGATTTTCAGATAAATATATCTTTAAAAAAATTTTTACCTTAAACAGTAATCTTAGTAATACAAACAGATAATATATACCCTGGTAATATTTCTCAGAAATAAGTAAAAGCCACATTTATCTCAACATATTTCTCCTACATCTCCTTGAGAAAATGAAAATTCATAGTTGCAGATGTCTAAAGAGGATGCTGGAGCTGGAGTGGGTAAATGAGATGTTAGCATGTGTCTGACATCCAGCCCTTGGCTCCACTGTAGTTGACAGACAACATGCGACACTGACATGGCCTATACCTAGACCTCAGCAAGAACACATGCTCTTGCAATACTGGGAGATATATATATATATATATATATATATATATATATATATTGCGACAGGCAGAGTTAGACAGTGAGAGAGACAGAGACAGAGAGAAAGGTCTTCCTTCCATTGGTTCACCCCCCAAATGGCTGCTACGGCCAGCGCGCTGCACTGATCTGAAGCCAGGAGTCAGGTGCTTCCTCCTGGTCTCCCATGTGGATACAGGGCCCAAACATTTGGGGCCACCCTCCACTGCTTTCCTGGGCCACAGCAGAGAGCTGGACTGGAAGAGGAGCAACCAGGACTAGAACCTGGTGTGCCGGCGCAGCAGGCAGAGGATTAGCCTAGTGAGCTGCGGCACCGGCCTGTTCCACCTTTCTTATGCAGGGAATTTTCTGTTGTAGGAATCCATCAGTTCCAGGAAGAAGCTCCTTGTTTTCGAGGCCCTGAGTCGCCTCTCCTCCAGTGCTTAGAGCTTCAGCAGACTCTCTTGCCGTATCAGAATAACTGCTTTCATTACCATTTAGCCAATGAGCCCTGTACTCCAGAAATACATAGAAGAAGGGAAAGGGAGATAAAAGTTTACTACACGTGTGTCCAAAGAAAAAGAGAGGTGGCTGACTTACAGAATACGAAGAAAGGTTTGGAGCCTGCACCAAGGAAGGCAAGAGTACAAGAAATGACTTTCACTGGGAAGATCCCGATAGACACCAACCTCCCTGTTTTGTCCCCTTGGGAACTCCTAACGGAGAGTGAGTGTGGCTGGGATGTGGAAGAAGAGAAAGCAGCAGTGAGGGTGGGGAAGGAGGAGTCGTTGGACTGCCCAGCAGAGCCTCCAGCTCTGGAGGAGAGCCCCAGGGCCAGGACGCCCGAGTGGCTGGTGACCCCCGAGAGTGGCTACAAGTGTATGGGCTGCTGCCGAGTCTTCCCCAGCCGGACCGTCCTGCAGAGGCACGTGCAGCACGGGGTTGAGGAGGGCTTTAGCTGCCGTGCCTTCCACCTTGCCTTCGCCTGGCTGAAGAGCAAAAGGAGCATGAAAAAGAGAAGAAAGAAGAAAGCCACCTATGGCAGCAGAAAGGGGAAAGGTTTTTACAGGAGGAATTCCTCATGCAAATAAACCAGTGTTTTCTAGCCCTACCAAAGAGGAGCTGCCCTGTCACAGCACAGTCCACTGAGGCAGCCCCATCTCCTCTGAGAACCCAGAGCACCCATCTTCCCTCATGCACACCTGACACCTCCATGACCACTAGTATCGAAGAACCTTTTCTGATGGTATCCACCATTCTCTTCATCCCGAGAACCGACTGAGCTGTTGCCACCACAATAAGAAAACCTGTTTGCTTCATGAATATATTCTTTTTTTGCGTTTTGGTTTCCTGATAGCAATAGGCCCAACTGGCCTGCAATGAACTATCCAACACAATGACATTCTACCCGGAAGTTATCCATCCTCATGAGCGTCATAGCATCAAACCAGGCATAGCAGTGCCCCTGGAGCTGCTCCCAACTGTCCTGGTGAAAATGTGGAGCCAGCTCTGAAGAAAACATCTAGAGCCGTGAGAAGCCCCAGGAACACTGGACACGCCTCACCCCGAGGAGACCATTTCCTATTATACTCAATGGCCCACACACAGTCAAGGGACACTGAAAACACCTTGATGACTGCCTGTGGAGAAGAGGACAATATAGGCTGAGAAATATTTTAGCACTGTGGGAAGCAAAGCTTCCATCCCTGTCAGAGCTATCAGGATGTGTGATGACTTGGCAGAAATCTAGGGAGATTTCTCAACAGACTGAGGACCTAGCACATGCTGGTTCTCTTCCCACTTTGAGGTCTCCTCCAGCTTCTGGTTGTTGTCTTCCATTTACTATGTACTTCAATATCCAGCTCATAGTCTCCTGATCCAGACCGGATAGTGCACTTCACCCCATTCAACGCAATCCTTCCCCTCCTCCCAAAGAGAGTATGTAGGAGTACAAGCTTGATACACAAAAGTAAAATTAGACACAAAATTTAAATCAAACACATTGTATACATTGTAATACCCTTCTGTCCTGTAGTCTCTTCCACCCTTACTGAGTGTGCATTGCCAACAATTTGTTACAGTTTTCTGTTTCCTCTTTACATGAACAGAGACCTTTGCCCATGTCTCCCTCTAACATCCTTAGCAGTCCATTATTTATGGGAGGACAGACTGAATTTTAAAGGCAGGAAATAAGATTCTAAACAGATAAAATCAACTAAAAGACACTCTTTGGCTTCTCTGAGCGTGTGTACTTATAGGTGAACAAATGCTTCTTCAATCATAATAGTAAGGATGGAACATTTAATAAAACATCTGAGAAAATCAATCATCCGTATATTCAGATGTCCTCCAAACCATAATGTAGTTTGAAGCTTAACACAATTAGAAGTATAGAAACTACTAACTTCTGGAAGATATCATTTGCATGTCATTCATAGTTATTTAAGTTTTTATACTTTCAAAATAAAATTTGAATTTTATCACAATTTGCCATCCCCCACCAGAGAGACAGAAAAATAAAATGAAACTAGAAAGTACACCAAGCTATAGAGAGTAGTTCAATTTTCAAAATGCTGCTCTTTATACATTATAGCTTTTATCCCCCTAAAATTACTAGAGCTTAAAATTGCACGATGCCATTAGGGACACCTGTATACATACATACATAGCTGGTTATCTTGAAACAGTGTTGTTCCCGCCTTCCTTGTAGATGTGTATTTATAAGAAGCATATGTGAACACGTGTGTGCACAAACTCCACAGGAGCCGAAAGGTAGGTTGTAGTTGCTTTTGCTTTCATCTTCCTGATATTTCCGCCTTCTTTGGTAAGAACACCACCTCCCCACCATGACTAACCGGATGAGGTTCCTAGTCCACTAGCGGGTGTTCATGATTGATCTAAGCATAAGCAAATGTCTGTGTTAGACCAGTCTAAACCGCTGCCATGGAAAACTGGAACACAAGAGACAGAGGCTCTGGGGGTTCACCTGGAGTTATCTTTACTCTGCAACTTGAATAGAGCTCTATGAGCTTCTGCCACTGCACTTGCTACAACCTCTTTTATTTTTTTTAATAAAATACCTGGCTTTTTTAACAGCTACTTTGATTTTCTGAGCACCTCATTAAACCTTCAATAAATTTTTTCGTTTTGGCTTTTCATCAATGAGCCTGGGTCATTTGTTGTTGTTTGATGCTTAATTTACCTTTGTTCATGAACATTAGCTTTAATTCAGTATTTTTCCCCATTTTAAAAATTGAAATTTTCCTAGGACTTTATCTTAAAACACTTAGATTTGTTTAATTTGTTTGAACACCTACATCAAATGATTGGAGTTCCATACAACAGAGCTGGCTTTAAATCCCTGCACTGTGCCTAGCTTAAGTCCCCTTCCATAGCATTGTCCTCTACATCAGCTTGCTCTCTGGAGAATGGAGGTGAAAGTATTAAGCATGATATTTAAATACTACAAAGATGAAATATACATACATAACAGTATGTCTGAGGGTCACACCACAAGTAAATGCGCAGGATACAGTGTCTGGTTTAAGTGGTTAACATATTTTCATTTATTTTATGCATATATACATACATATAATTTCATATGCTATGCAGGTAAGGATGCTAATGCAATGCTTAAAGGACTTACACCCAAAATCCAAAGTGGTTTTAGCCTGTGTCACACCCTTGACCTTCAACATCTCACCTTTACTTCAATATAATCAATCTACCACAAAGAAACATTTTTAAAACCCAAGTTTTACAGCTGGACAGCCTTATCCTGTTTTATTATTTAAATTAACAATAATTGCACATATTTGTGGGCTACAGTGTGAAATTTCAGTGTGTGAATACAATGTGTACTGATCAAAGGGTGATTGATAGTTTTGTTTTTTGCCATTACTTTATCATTAGAGTCCTGGAGTTCCTTCTGTTTTTCCATACAGTATATACTAGGCTTTTGTCAACTATACTTACCTCCACTATGCTTTGTAATGTGTAGTTATTACACACTGTGTAATGTGAAGTTATTCTTTTTATCTAAATCTGACATGGCATCCATTATCTACACTTCCTCCTTCACCTCCACCACTCACAGGCTACAGTGATCACCATCTGTGTAGAGACTGGAGTTTTTTAGCTTCCATATGAGGAAGAACATGTAGTATCTGTCTTTATGTGTATGGCTTATTTAACTTAACATGATGTCCTCCAGTTCCATACTTTTTGCTAGAAATGAAGAATTTCATTTTTTTTTGCCAGAGTAATACTCTTCTGCTACATATGCTATATTTTCCTTATCCATTCATCTGATTATGGCCACATGTGTTGATTCCATATGTTGGTTATTATGTATAGTGCAGTAATAAACATAGCAAGGAGGCATCCCTTTGATATGATGAGTTCTATGTTTTTTGGGTATATACCCAGCAGTGGGATTGCTGGATCACATGGCAGTTCTATTTCTAGTATTTAAAGGAATTCCCATACTAGCTTCCATAGTGACTGTGCTAATTTTTACTCTCCCATCCCAACAGAGTGTAAAGGTTTCTCTAGGAGCCAGCATTGTGGCATAGGAGTTTGAACTTCTGGCTGTGACACCAGCATCCCAAATGGTGCTGGTATAAGTCCTGGATCCAGCTTCCCTGATAATGCATTTGCAAAAGCAGCAGAGGATGGTCTGGGTGCTTGGGCTCCTGCACACAAGTGGGAGAACCAAAGGAAGCCACCAGCTCCTGGCTTTAGCCTGGCCCAGCCCTGGTGGCTGTGTCCTTTTGGGGAATGAACCAGTGTCTTCCTCTCTCTAACTCTGCCTTTCAAATAAATAAAGAAACCTTAAATGTTTTTTTCTCTACATCCTCTCCATCATTTCTTACTTTATCTTTTTGCTAATGGTCATTCTAACAGGCATGAGGTAACGCAGTTTTGATTTCCATTTCTCACATAGCTATTGATATTGCACATTTTTTTCATGTACTTGTTGGTCATATGTATATCTTTTGAGAAATGTGTATTCAGGACGTTTGCCCCATCTTAACTGGGTTTTTGTGGCTGTTGCTGTTCTTGAATTTCTTAAATATTCTGGATTTTTTCCTTTATAAGATAAGTAACAAGTATTTTGTCCCCTTCTGCTGAATGCTGCCTCACTCTGTTGATTGTTTACTTTTCTATACAGAAACTTCCAAATTCGATATGATCTCCTATGTCTAGTTTCGTTTTTCTTGCCTGTGTGTTGGGATTCTTATCAAAAAACCATTTCTCATACCCAAGTCTTGAAGTGTTTCCCCTATGGTTTCTTCTTGCAATTCCATATTATCAGATCTTATACTTAGGTCTTGATCCATCTTGAGTTTTTAATACAGTGAAAGATAAGGGGTTTAATTTAATTTTTTATTTATGTATTTGGTTTCTACCAGTGGCATTTTAAAAATATTTATTATATACTAATTTAAAATGCAGAGTGACAGAAAGAATCTGCTTGATATCTTTAAAGGCTTATTTATTTACATGAAAGAGAAATAGAGGGATAGGGAGAATCAGAGAGAGAGATAGGAGAGAGATCTTCCATCTGTTGGCTAACCTGCCAAATGGCTACAGTAGCCAGGTCTGCACTAGGCCAAAGCCAGGAGCCAGGAACTCCATCATGGTCACCCACATGGATGGCAGGGACCCAGGTAATTGGGTCAACTCTGTTGCCTTCCCAGGGGTATTACCAGGAAACTGGATGGGAAGTGGAGCAGCCAGGACTAGAGCCAGCAATCTGATATGGGATGCCACTGTTGCAGGCAATGACTCAACCTACTGCCCCACAATGCCAGCCCTTGTTTTATAATTTTCATTGTAGACATCTTTCACCTCCTTGGTTAAGCTTGTTCTTTAATATTTAATGTTTGCAATTACTGTGAATGGAATTTCTCCATTTTCCTTTCAGCAATTTTCCTTTCAGCCGGATCATATAAAATGGCAACTGTTTTTAAAATGTTGATCTGTGGCCGGAGCCGCGGCTCACTAGGCTAATCCTCCGCCTTGCGGCGCCGGCACACCGGGTTCTAGAACCAGTCGGGGCACCAGATTCTGTCCTGGTTGCCCCTCTTCCAGGCCAGCTCTCTGCTGTGGCCCGGGAAGGCAGTGGAGGATGGCCCAAGTGCTTGGGCCCTGCACCCCATGGGAGACCAGGAGAAGTACCTGGCTCCTGCCATCAGATCAGTGCCGTGCGCCGGCCGCAGAACGCCAGCCGCGGTGGCCATTGGAGGGTGAACCAATGGCAAAGGAAGACCTTTCTCTCTGTCTCTCTCCCTGTCCACTCTGCCTGCAAAAAAATAAATAAATAAAATAAAATAAAATAAAATGTTGATTTGTATCATGAAGCATTACTTAATTGGTTTATTAGTCTAAGAGGAATTTTTAGGTATTTTTTTGCACAGAATCATGTCATTTCCAAGTGTGCACATTCATACTTTCTTTTTTCTTTCTCTTCCATAATTGCTTATTATATTCCAATACAGTACTGAATAAGAGTATTGATAGATGGCACCTTTATCCTGCTCCAGATCTTAGGAGAAGTCCTTTAAGCTTTTCCCCATTCTGTATGAAAGTGGCTTTGGGTCTGTCATATACCGTTTTTATTATTTGTATGCAGGATCCTTCTAAATTTGTTGTAAATTATTTTCCATCATGAAGGGGTGTTGAACCTTATCAAATGCTTTTTCAGCATTATTAAGATGATCATATGGTTTGAGTTCTTCATTCCACTGATGGGATTGATGGCATTTATTGATTTGTCAATATTGAGCCATCCTTGTATTCCCGCATTGAATGCAGTTTGAACATAATGTCTGATCAATGCTGGATCTAGTTTGCTAATGTTTTGTTGACAATTCTTGAATCTGTGTTCATAAAGGATGTTGGTCTGTGGTTTCATTTATATATTGTGCCTGTGTTTGGTTTTGGAATCAGAGTAATGCTGGCTTCCTCAAAACAGTTTTTCCATTCTTTTCAATATTTTGTGATACTGTGATAAGGTCTGGAGTTAGTTCCTCTTTATATGTTTTGTGGAATTCAGTTGTAAAGAAACTTTTCTTTGATAGGAAGCTTTTAATTATTGTTTCAATCTCATTACTTGCCATTGGTCTGTGTAGATTTTCTTCATAATCTTAATTTCTTCATCATCTTAATTCATCATCTTAATTTTCTTCATCATCTGAATTTGGTAAGTCTCATGTGCCTGGGAATTTATCCATTTCCTCATGGCTTTTCATATTGGTACTATACAATTTTTCATAGCAGTTTCTTATGATCCTTTGTGATTCTATTGCTATCAGTTGTAATGTTTTTTTCTCCCACTTTATTTATTCAAGTTTTTTTTCTCTTTCTTACTATGACTATATTTGTCTATTTTATTTTTTCAACAAAATTTTTAAATTAGTTTATATTTTATTTATTTCTGCTCTGATCTTTATTATTTCTTACTTCCTGCTAATTTTACCTTTGATGTGTTCCTGCTTTCCTAAGTCCTTAAGATGCACTGTTTATTAGAAATCTGTCTTAATGTATGCACATATTGCTATAAACTTCCTTCAATACAACTTTTACTATGTCCTACAGATTTTGACATGTTGTGTTTTTATTTTCCTTGGCTTCAGGATTTCTATGTTTGCTTATTTCAAAAGTTCTTTAAAGATCCATTGGTAATTCAGAAGCATGTTGCTTAATTTCCACGTATTTGTAAAAACTTCTACTGTGCTGTTTGTTGTTGACTTCTAGTTTTATTCCATTGCATTTGTGAAGATATGAGATGACCTCAACTTATAAAACTAATTGAGGTTTTATTATTCCTTGATATAGGGTCTATTCTTGGAAATATTCCATGTGTTAATAACAAGAATGTGTTTTCCATAGCTGTTGAATGAAATGTTTTGTAAACATCTGCTGGGTCCATTTGCTCTACAGGATGGTTCAATTCTGATGTATCCTTGCTGATATTCTGTCTGGATGATCTCTCCATTGATCAAAGTGGGGTTTGAAGCCCCCCATGTATTGTATTGGAAACTATCTCTTTCTTTAGGTCTAATAATATATTTTAAAAGATTTTATTTATTTATTTGACAGGTAGAATTACAGACAGTGAGAGCAGGCCGGCGCCATGGCTCTCTTGGTTAATCCTCTGCCTGTGGCACCAGCATCCTATATGGGCACTGGGTTCCAGTCCCGGTTGCTCCTCTTCCAGTCCAGCTCTCTGCTGTGGCCCAGGAGGGCAGTGAAGGATGGCCCAAGTGCTTGGGCCCCTGCACCGGCCTGGGAGACCAGGAGGAAGCACCTGGCTCCTGGCTTCGGATCAGCGTAGCTCCGGCCATGGCGGCCATTTGGGGAGTGAACCAACGGAAGGAAGACCTTTCTGTCTCTTTCTCTCACTGTCTAACTCATCTGTAAAATAAAAAAAAAGTCTACACCGATCTGAAGCCAGGAGCCAGGCGCTTCCTCCCGGTCTCCCATGCGGGTGCAGGGGCCCAAGTGCTTGGACCATCCTCCACTGCCTTCCCAGGCCACAGTTGAAAGCTGGACTGGAAGAGGAGCAAACAGGACCAGAACCCGGCGCCCATATGGGATGCAGGCACTGCAGGCAGAGGATTAACCAAGGGACCCATGGTGCCAGCCCCAGGTCTAATAATATTTGCTTCATATATTTGCTAGTCTTGTGTGTTGTAATTGTTATATCTTCTTGCAAATTGATGTTTTTATCACTGAACCATGTCCTCCTTTATCACTTTTTACAATATTTGATTTAAAGTATGTTTTTTCCTTCTTGTTTCTACTCATTTTGGGTTTCCATTTGCATGTCTTTTTCCAACTTTCCCTTTCAGTCTATGTGTATTTGACCCCTGAAGTCCATTTCTTATGGACAGCATATGGACAGCATATAATTGAATTTTGTTTTTTTAATCCATTCAGCCAACATGCATCTTTTCATTGGGGCATTAACCCAGTTACATTAATGGTTAATTGTGATAGATTATTTATTGTTTATTTTATATGTTTCCTTTTGTCTCTATCTTTGTGGTCTGGCAATTCTCTGTCATTATACAGTTTCATCCTCTATGTCTTTTTCTTTCTTTTTGGTATCTGTGTTGTGAGTGAATTTTGTACTGCTGTTGCTTTGTCCTATCAGGCATGCCTGAGTGATGTTATGGCTTGTGGCACCAATAGCTTTGGCCCTGGAATGGTGTGTTGTGGAGGGGATCTCCCCCAGTTCCTACTGGGTGGCTGTAGATGATTCTGGTGCTCAAAGTACCAAAAGCCAAGTCCCAGCCTGGGGGATGGGAACAGCCTTCGGCTAGGTCCCATGGGGTGAAAATACATTGTGCTGAGGATTGCACACTGGCAGACACACATGTGGAGCAATGGAATGCACACAGAGTCTTCCTTTGGTTCCACAGTGTGGATTCAGGTGACTGAGGTATATAATAGTAACACTCAACTCAGAGTTGCAGTACATGAAGTGTAACTTGCCCAGTTCCCAAGGTAGATTGTTAGGTTATTGTGGGGACTGTGCATTGGCAGCTGTAGGTTTATAATGAGGGAGTGGAAATGGGGCCTTCCTCAGGCCCCACAGGGCAAGTGCAGATGTCGCTGGGACTTGCAGAGCCAACCATTTCAGTGCCAGAGCTGCTAGATGCAGTAGAGGCAAAACCAGGTTCCATGTTTCATGTCCCACAGGGTGAACTCAGCTGACTCTAGCGGATACAGTTCAAACAGCCTCAGTCCATGAGCTGCAGGAATTGAAGGGGAACTTATCTAGACCCCACAGGGAGACAACCAGTTACATTTGAGACTGTGCACTAGCAGTCACAAGCCCGGAACAGTGGGTTGTAGAAAGGCCTCACTTGGGAACCAAGATGAACCTGCTGAGAATTACGGACTGGCAGCCACCAGCCTGAAGGACAGGCAAATAGGACCACCTAGGTACTACCCATAAATGAGCATTACTCCAGGGACTGTAGCACCAATAACCACAGACCCAGAGCTGTAGTACCCAGAAGGGACTGCTCCCGGTTCTCATGGGGCATGCGAGAGCGATGCTGGGGTTTACGCCCGAGCTATCACACTCTGCTAATACATGTAGAAGGGGACTTACTCAGGTCTGGTCCTCAGGATTTGTGTATGGGCTGCCACTGGCACTGAGCCCCAAGAAACAGAGAGGGACTTCCCTGGACCACACATAGCAGGCAATTGTGACTCTGAAGCTTGTGGTCACCAATCCCAGAGCTGATGGAAACAGAGGGGTCTGCTTTCTGTCCTGTCCAGCACACTGGCTCATGGGGCTTCTTGGGCTGAGCAGCCTGCCTGCTGTAACCAAGATGGAATAGAGGTCATCCTGGCTGTGTAGCAGCAGCAGCTCCAGTCTGGGACTTTGGAACAGGCAGAAGCAATGTGAGTTCCTGTCACTGGGACCCCCAGACAGCTTTCTGGAATGGATTAAAGCCAGTGAGGGTTGTGCATAACTCCTGTAACCAGGGCTCCAGGCTCCAATGATGCCAGTCTTCGGTGGAGATTCTTGAGATTTCGGATTACCTTTTCCTGGCAAGTCGATGCCCCTGGCAAGGGAGGCAAGGTAGAGAGTTGAGTGTAGTTTGTTCCTCTCTCTACACTGGCTGAGTTGCTGGGCTGTGCAGAGCTCTCTTCACTTATTTGCACAAGATTTTCTCTAATCAATGTCCTGGACTAAATCTTCATTTATTCTTCTGGTTCTATGGAACAGAGGCAAATGTAGGACCTCACTTCAACCATCTTAGATCCCTCTGTTTTTCATTCATTTTTGAGATTTGTTTTACTTTACCTTTGATTTTCAGCAGCTTGTTTATGATGTATCTGGGTATGATTTTCATTCTGCAAGTTAGCCTTTTAAAATTAGTCTCATTTGACAATTCCTGAGCTCTTCAAAAAAGTATTCTTGATGTGAGCAGATCATATCAATGCAGGTTGATTCTCCTTGTCAAACACAAGTACATTCAGCTGTTAAATTACCACATGCTGAGAGGGACCTACTGTATATGCGATGTGCTCCTACTTCCCAAATCTTTGACGGTGAAGAATCTTTTCATAAACTTAAAGCCCGCAAGAGGTCTAAAGCATGGCTAAAAGGAGGTTTTATTCTCAGACTTAGTGATTTAAACCCAGGACTCTGATTCCATGATGTGGGCACAGTCCACTACACCACGAGTGGTGTAGTCCATGAGTATCGGGCTTTCAACCTCTGTGGGACCTGAATAAACCATGAGCATTAGAATTTGGGGCCAGTCAGTCCTGATAATTAGTTCTGTGAAACGCTCATTTGCAGCCAGCTTATGCAAGCTTCCAAATCCACAGTAAAGCCAGGTCTCAAGTGTTTTCAAGTTTTCCACCTATTCATGAAGTGTTCTCTTGATCCCTAACCAGCAGTTAGAGGTTGGAAAGGACTTCAATGGTCTCTACACAATCTGCAGCCTCTTCATTGTTCGGGCTCTAACTCCCGCTGCTGCAGAACAGAAACTAGGTTCCTGCAGAGATTTCTGTCTTAGCCATAACTCCAGCTGCACAACCCACAGCCCCATTCTCTCTTACAGTTCAAAGTGTACTGCCCACCTGGGGCTTCTTTTCATTTTCTGTCTCTGTCTTTGTTTTCAGCCAGGATTATTTGGGGACCTTCAGTAGTTTAAACAACCTTTAACCTTTTCATTGCTGTGCATGAGGACAACTAAAGCTGTTATCAAAATCTTACTTTATGGAGACTAACACGGGTTTTCAGTGTTTGTTTTTATTATTAATTTTGTGTGATGTACATACCTTCTCCATCAATATTTGTATTATGGTACTATGTATTTGGTAATGAATCTTTAACACTGGGAAGGAAAAAAATACTGTGATTAAAGTGGTTCTTTTCCCCCTCTGACTTCTGTATTTTAAATAAAGCCACAGTCATTTATAAAAAAGAAAAGCATATGTCTGTGGGTAAAACTTTCGAAAACAGAGATCAAAGTAAACTGCATAAGATTTTTACATCATTGCTGTATGTATCTGATATAGAGATCACTATACATGTAAATCTAATCTTTTATTTTCTGTTAACTTGTGATCATTGAGAAAGTGTTTGAAACTTTCTCATGAATGTGTGTGTGTTTGCGTGTGTATAAATGGCATATATATATATATAAATATAAAAAATTCATTCAGGGAAATTTGTGTTCCTTTCCTTTTAACCGAATTTCAAATTTTTAGCATGGATTTGAAAAGCATTAAAATTATAACTTTGTATACAAGATGAAAATAATTAACTAAACTTTTCCTTTTTTACACAAAACACAATTTTAAAGTTAAAAGGAAGAAAAACATTTTGATTCCAATGGAAGAATAGCATGTGCAAAAACAGCCCAGAGTAACTGCATACACCTGCTATCCAGCTTCCTCCAACATAATTACAGTATTTTCTCAAAGCAAGGATTGATTAGAAGTATGTAATACCAAATCACAGACCTTACTTGCCTTTTACTACTTGTTGCACATGCTCATTCATGGGTGTTTTTGTTTTTACCACTGTGACGTTTTGCCCTGTGTGTAGATGTGCATACCCCCACTGCAGTGGAGACACAGACGAGCTGTGTTCTCACAAGGGAGTACCCTATGTTAACCCTGACAGCCTCACCTTCCTCTCCTGTAACTCTTGGGACCATTTACCTACTTTTCATCTCAGGAATTCTTAATGTTAAGGGTGTTATATAAATGGAATCATATACTATATAAATTTTTGAGATTAGTTTTTTCAACTAAGCGTAACTACTTGAAGATACATTCAAACTGTTGTTAAGAGTAGTTTATTTCATTTATTGTTGAGTTGTATCCCAGTGCATTCTGTGGAACAGTTTAACATGTGCCACAATTGAGGGAAGCTGGCTTATTTTTTTCACGTTATTGATAATTAAAGACATTATTGTACAAGTTTTTGTGTAAACATATCGTTTCCCAGTATTAATGTCTGAGTGATACTGCTTCGTTATGCACAGATGTGTATTTAATTTCTTAAAAGCATCACAGATGAGCTCTATAGCAGCCAAATTAGTTTTATATTTCCACCAAGCAATGAGAAATCCAGTTTTGTGGAGTCTCATTAGCATTTGTTAATATTGATGTTCATTTACTTTTTAATTCATTTTAATAGGCTTGTATTAAATCTAATGGTGCCTCAGTTTAAATATTTTGTTCATTTTAAAAGTCCACTGTTTCCTGACTTTATAGTGAGTCCTTCATAGGTAATACGCAATTATTTTCACTCAATTTTTTGTTTCTTTTTACAACATCTTAACTGAATTCGGGCAAAGTGAAACTTCTTTATTTTCAAGAAGCCAAACATATCGGTTGTTTTCTCCTGTGGCCAATGCCTTCAGTGCCAACAGCACAGAGAGGAAGCATGCAGAGCTGCCGCGGAAACTGAGACGTCTGGGACCCATGGGGAGACAGAGCTGGGAGAAGCAAGAGCTGGGACGGTCCATGGAGGTGGGTGTCTGAAGGCCAAGAAGCCAAACTTGTTTATGGGAAACCATAAAATGCACTCGAATCACACAACTCTCACCCTTCTTCTCCCTTGCACCTTTCTCTACATTCAGATGCTTGTTGTCAGTTGTCTACTGTATTCTGGCATTAAGTGTTGCGACCACATTTACTGTGATGTTTCCATTCATTTTTGAGTTGGTTGTACCATAGTTAGAGTGATTAGCTAAAGAAGGGCTTTTCTAGCACACATACTCCCTGAAAAATTTGCCAACCATTTGACAATGTCTGCCAGGTTCTTTTATACTTGAAGAACAATCTGGCTGCACATACTATTCCAGAATCACTCTTTCTTTCGTTTAATACCTGTCAATACTTTTTCACTGTTTTTGTAATTTAAAATAAATGTTTAATTAAGGTTATAAATACTATAGCAAGCATTTTGAGCTGTTTCAATTTCTTACGTGGAATGACTTTGGGGATAAATAACAAGGAAATCTCATCTCTTTTCAGATTGCCTTAGTCTTTTGCCTCCTCCATTCCATTATTTTCAAGCAATGGAAGGTGCCTTATAGAAGCTTAAGGCCAGCTTCATGTTTAGCTCCTTTAAGTCATTCACTTCTTCGCCTTGGGTATCTAAACAATGTGTTTGTTTTATCAAATGAAATAAAAATATCACTGGAGGTTTTAAGTTTCTCCATCATTTTATTCCTGCAAAACAGTGAATCACTTTCATTTCTGACTTCAATTCTTCCCTCATGCTATGAAAATCAGAGTACTTCAAAAACTCATAGGAAAGCATGTTAGAGTAAATATAATGTTAGTCTAGTGTATTTTTTCTTTTTTTATTGTGTAAATCTTACTTTATTTTATACTATGTAAGCTTTTTTTAACATTTATTTAATGAATATAAATTTCCAAAGTACAGCTTATGGATTACAATGGCTTCCCCCCCATAACTTCCCTCCCCCCGCAACCCTCCCCTTTCCCTCTCCCTCCCCCCTTCCATTCACATCAAGATTCATTTTCAATTCTCTTTATATACAGATCAGTTTAGTATATATTAAGTAAAGATTTCAACAGTTTGCACCCACATAGAAACACAAAGTGAAAAATACTGTTTGAGTACTCGTTATAGCATTAAATCACAATGTACAGCACAGCGCACAGTGCACAGTGACTCCTGTTGTTGACTTAACAAATTGACACTCTTGTTTATGGCATCAATAATCACCCTAGGCTCTTGTCATGAGTCGCCAAGGCTATGGAAGCCTTTTGAGTTCACCAACTCTGATCATATTTAGACAAGGTTGTAGTCAAAGTGGAAGTTCTCTCCTCCCTTCAGAGAAAGGTACCTCCTTCTTTGATGACCTGTTCTTTTCACTGGGATCTCACTCGCGGAGATATTTCATTTAGTTTTGTTTTTTGTTTTTTTTTTTTTTTTTTTTTGCAAGAGTGTTTTGGCTTTCCATGCCTATAATACTCTCATGGGCTTTTCAGCCAGATCCGCGTGCCTTAGGGCTGATTCTGAGGCCAGAGTGCTGTTTAGGACATCTGCCATTCTATGGGTCTGCTGTGTATCTCGCTTCCCATGTTGGATTGTTCTCTCCCTTTTTTTATTCTATCAGCTAGTATTTGCAGACACTAGTCTTGTTTATGTGATCCCTTTGGCTCTTAGTCCTATCATTATGATCAATTGTGAACAGAAATTGATCACCGGGACTAGTGAGATGGCATTGGTACATGCCACCTTGATGGGATTGAATTGGAATCACCTGGTATGTTTCTAACTCTACCATTTGAGGTAAGTCAGCTTGAGCATGTCCCAAATTGCACATATTTGATCAAGGATACAAAACCAATCCCTGGAGTAAGGACAGTCTATTCAATAAATGGTACTGGGAAAACTGGATTCCACGTGCAGAATCATGAAGCAAGACCCCTACCTTTCACCTTACACAAAAATTCACTCAACATGGATTAAAGACTTAAATCTATGACCCGACACCATCAAATTACTAGAGAGCATTGGAAAAACCCTGGAAGATATAGGTACCAGCAGTGACTTCTTGGAAAATACCCCAGAAGCACAGGCAGTCAAAACCAAAATTAACTTTTGGGATTGCACCAAATTGAGAAGTTTCTGTACTTCAAAAGAAACAGTCAGGGAGTGAAGAGGCAACCGACAGAATGGGAAAAGATATTTGCAAACTATGCAGCTGATAAAGGGCTGATAACCAGAATCTACAAAGAAATCAACAAACTCCACAAAATCAAAACAAACAACCCACTTAAGAGATGGGCAAGGACCTCAATAGACATTTTTCAAAAGAGGAAATCCAAATGGCCAACAGACACATGAAAAAATGTTCAAGATCACTAGCCATCAGGGAAATGCAAATCAAAACCACAATGAGGTTTCACTTCACCCCGGTTAGAATGGCTCACATTCAGAAATCTACCAACAATAGATGCTGGATAGGATGTGCGGAAAAAGGGACACTAACCCACTGTTGGTGGGAATGCAAACTGGTGAAGCCACTATGGAAGTCAGTCTGGAGATTCCTCAGAAACCTGAAGATAACCCTACCGTTCGACCCAGCCATCCCACTCCTTGGAATTTACCCAAAGGAGTTTAAATTGGCAAACAAAAAGGTGGTCGGCACCCTAATGTTTATTGCAGCTCAATTCACAATAGCTAAGACCTGGAACCAACCCAAATGGCCACCAACAGTAGACTGGATAAAGAAATTATGGGACATGTACTCTATAGAATACTATACAGCAGTCAAAAACAACGAAACCCAGTCATTTGCAACAAGATGGAGGAATTTGGAAAACATCATGCTGAGTGAATTAAGCCAGTCCCAAAGGGACAAATATCATATGTTCTCCCTGATTGGCGACAACTAACTGAGCACCAAAGGGGAAACTTGTTGAAATGAAATGGACACTGTGAGAAACGGTGACTTGATCAGCTCTTGTCCTGACTGTTGATGTACAATGTAATACTTTATCCATTTTAGTTTTTTTTGTTGTTCTAGTACTATTGGTTGAACTCTGTAATTAACACATAAAATTATTCTTAGGTGTTTAAATTTTAACTGAAAAGTGATCCCTGTTAGGAATCTGGAAAGCATTATGTTGAGTGAAACAAGCCAGTCCCAAAGGGACAAATACCGTATGTTCTCCCTGATCCGTGACAACTAACTGAGCACCAAAGAGGAAATCTGTTGAAGTGAAATGAACACTATGAGAAATGGTGACTTGATCAGCCCTTGCCCTGACTGTTGATGAACAACTTAATACGTTATCCCTCTTAGTATTTTTTTGTTTATTTGTTCTACTTAATACTTTTGGTTGAATACTGTAATCAATACACAGTTATTCTCAAGTGTTGAAACTTAAATGAAAAGTGATCGCTGTTAAATATAAGAGTGGGAGTAAGAGAGGGAAGAGTCTAGTGTATTTTCATGTATTTAAAAACAATGTGATGGAATTTTCAATCTTTCCAACATTCAGGAATGTTAAATATTTGAGGGAACAGATATATTTATACTGACTGGATACTACACAATGTAAACATGTATGCAAAGTATCACATGGTACCTCATCTATGAATAACATTTTTACATAACTGATAAAACATTCTAAAAAGTAACAAAAATACAATATGGTAGATCTCCCTGTGCCAAAAATTTCTGAAATCCATGCATACACATTGCCTTCAAAAGGTTCATGGAAAATGTGTATTATGAAAAGACAATGAATGGATCTAAAATTTTTTGACAGCAAAATAAACAACTTTTAATGTCCATATTTCATGACCATTTGAAGTAATTTTGCATTGGGTCTTAAACAACTGTCTGTCTGTTAAACTCTTCAGAAACATTATTATAACTTTGCTGTGTCAGTTCTTTCTGAAATACGTTATGTTCTAGTCATCAGCATCATTTTCCTTTCCTTCAGACTTCCTTCATTACGAATATTTACGACAATTAATACATTTCAAGCTTTACTATGTTTCTGTCCTGTTCCAGTTAGCATATTTTCTTACTAACTCTTTTCAAGTCTAAATTTTTTTTTATTTCTTTATATCACTTTTTTCATATTGTCCTCTACTTGTGGTTCCTTTGAATTTAGTTGCCTAAATTCTACAGTACGAAGTATTCTATTCTATTCTATTCTTCTGGTTACATTTAATTATTACATTAATTATTTCTTTGATTCTTCTGCTTCGTTTTATTCTTTATTCAATATATTTATATAGTTGTGTGCCATTTTCGTCCTGCTTACTTTTGCTTACTGTTGGATTTCTATTCTCAGATGACTATTTTGCTGTAAGTAAACCTCTCAATGTCTTCAGGTTTTTTTCTTGTGGTGGTACGATGAAAAGTCGTGATACTGCTTCCCCAGACAAAAGTCAACCTCCTAATGCCCACCATCCTGCAATGTGTTACCATAAATGGCCAGAGACTTTGTAGATGGGATTAAGTCATGGATTTTGAACTGGGAAGATTATCCTGGATGGTCTGGGTGATGACAGTATAATCATAGGGCACTTCACGAGAGGCAGCAAAGAGGGTGCAGGTAGAGTGAAGTGTGACAACAGAAGCGAACGCTGGAATCACACCTTTGAAGGTGAACGTACAAGGCTGCTTGAAAGGACTTTCCTCTAGTTTCCAGAAAAAAAAAACAGCCCAGCCACACCTTGATCTTGGGCCTTCATATTATGCCCAGAAGTTTGTGGTGATTTGCTACAGTAGTGACAAGAAACCAGACCTGATGTGCATCATGTTTATTTTACAGCAAGATTAGTTTTTTCTTGTTTAAAAATTAGATAGTTGAAATATTAATATCCTCGGTCATTAGCCTGCTCAAGAAACCATTTTTGATTATTTCCTTAACTTCTAGTTTCTCTTTTAGTTGTGATCACCAGTTCTTTCTGATGCTCCCTCTCATAAACATATTTTCAGTTGACTTTATGTCTGTTCTTAAAAGCAAATTCTCTAAAAATACACACATAGACTTATGGAACAGAATAGGAAACCCAGAAATTCATCCATGAATCTACAACCAACCAGTCTTTTACAGATGAGCTAAAATCATTCCCTGTAGAAAGGACAGTTTCTTCAACAAATGATGGAGGGAATTCCCATATGCAAAAAATTTGAAACCAGAGTCCTACCTTACACCTGAAGAAAAGTCATCTGAAAATGGATCAAATACCTAAACTTAAGACATGGAACCACCAAACAACTAGAGGAAAACATAGGGGGAAATATTCAAAGACATGGCACAGAAAAGACTTCCTGGGTAAGATCCCAAAAGCACAGGCAATAAAAACAAAGGTAGACAAATGGGATTATATCAAGATAAGGAGTTTCTGAATAGCAAAGTAAACAATTAACAAAATGAAGAAGCAACCATCAGAATTGAAGAAAATATTTACAAATTATCATCCAGTTGTGCTTAATACCCAGAATATATAAGGAGCTCAAGAAACTCAACAACAATAAAAATAGCAAAAATCCAGTTAAGAAATGGCCAAAGGATATGAATGGACATTTTTAAAGGAAAAAATACGAATGGACAACAGACACATGAAAAAATGCTCAAGATCTCTAGCCATTAGAGATATGCAAATAAAAACCACAATGAGGTAACACCCAACTCCAGTTAGAATGGCTACCATCCAAAATTCAAAAAATAAATGATGAGGCTGTGCAGAAAAGGGTATCCTAATACACTGTTGTAGGAATGTAAAGTGGTACAACCATTATTGAAAACAGTGTTGAGATGCCTCAGAAAACTAAAAATAAATCTGCTATACGACCCCAGCCATTCTATACCAGGGAATATATTAAAAGGAAGTGAAATAAGCATACAAAAGAGATACCTGCACTCCCATATTTACACTAGCTCAATTCATGATAGCAAAGATATGAAGTCAACCTAAATGCACATCAACTGATGACTGGAAAAAAATTTGGTATATTTATATGATGGAATATAACTCAGACATGAAAAAGAACAAAATCTTGAAATTTGCAACAAAATGGATGGAACTGAAGATCACTGTGCTAACGGAAATAAGTCAGACACAGAAAGACAAATATCATATTTTTTCTCTTCTGTGTAGATGTTAATATAGAGAATATAAAAATTATGTGGCTTTCCTCTCATTGTATATAGATATAAATATTACTTCACTGAATTATAAAGCCATTACACTTTGTGAAATAAGCCAGTGCCAAAAAGACAGATATCGTATGTTTTCCCTGATCCAAGCTAACTAATGGAGTACCTGAAATGTAATGTATTGGAGTGAAATAGACATTTTGAGAATCAATGACTGTTTATAGCTGTTGTCTCTTCCGTTGAGGAACAGTGTTTTTTGATTTGCTTTGTTTTGTTTCTCTTCATAATATGTTACGATCATTAAATATACTGAAAATAGATCGCTGTAAAAATTCAGAGTGGAAATGTGAGAGGAGGAGGAGGAAGAGTTGGAGTATGGGCGGGAGGGAGAGTAGGGGTAGAAAAGTGCCACTACATTCTAAAATTTCTATATATGAAATATATGAAACTTACATAACTTAAATAAAATTTAAAAAATAAGAATAAAATCATTCAAAGAAGTGAGAGATCTCTACAACAAAATTTATTAAACACTGATGAAAGAGATCATCAAGGACACAAAAAAATGGAAAAAATATTCCTTGCTCATGGATTGGAAGAATTAGCATCATTAAAAATGTGTATGCTACTTATAGCATTCTACAGACTTAATGCAGTCCCTATAAAAAAAAAAACAGTGACATTCTTTACAGCATTTGAAACAATTCCAAAATTCATATTGAATCACAAGACTCAGAATAGCCAAAGTGATCCCAAGCAAGAAAAATCAAGCTGGAGGCACCACAACAGCTGACTTCAATGCATACTGCAAAAGCTATAGGAATTACAACAGCATGGTACTTGGCAAAAACACCACCACAACCACCACAACACAGAGATCAGTGGAACAGAACAGAGAGCCCAGAAATTAATCCACATACATACAGCAAGCTGATTTTTAAAAAACAAAAGTACTCATATACCGTATACATTGGAGAAAGGATAATCTCTTCAATAAATGGTGCTGGTAAAACTGGATGTATATATGCAGAAGAATGAAATCAGATCCCTACCTCTCAGCATACACACAAATCAGCTCAAGATGAATCAGAGACTAAAATTTAAGACCTGAGACTATGGAGCAGCAGCTAAAAAAAAAAAAAATCCTACTATAAACAACAAAATGGATACAACTAGAAACCATTATACTTAGTGAAATAAGCCAGTCACAAAAAGACAAATACCACATGTACTCCCTGCTGTGTTGTAACTAATAAGAGTGCCTAAAAGGTAACCTATAGAGTAAAACTTATCTTTGAGGTCTTGTGATTTTGAGCACACCCTGTCTTGACTGTTGAGGAACTGTATTTTTTTTTTTTTTGCATACTATGTTGAACTCTTTACTTAGTGTAGGATTACTGTTATGAGTATAAAGTTAACTGAAATTAGATCTTTGTAATAAATAAAAAAATAAAAATTAGGAGGAAGAAGGGTCGAAGTGCTGGTGAGAGGGAGGGTAGGGTGGGAAGAATCACTAAGTTCCTAAATCTACATATAAGAAAAGCGTGATGTTTGTATACCTTAAATAAAAGTTTTCTAGGTAAACAAAAATACTATGAAAGGTGTCTTTATACTGATAATATACAAATTATAATTAAGTTTATAATTCTTTTTAAAATAGTGAAAACAATTATTTATTTGATAAAAAAAAAAAAAGTATGTGAAACACTTCAAGATACTGGTGTATATGATGATTTGGATAAGACACAGGCAACGAAGGTAAACCAGACAAATGGGACTAAATCAAACTCTGAAGTTATTCATCAATAGAGTCAAGAGACATCTAACAGAATGGGAAAAAGTATCCGTGTGCTACCTATTCAACAAAGGATTAATATACAAACTATATCAGCAACTCACAAAACTGAACAATGAAAAAGGCCAATCCAGTGAAGAATAGGGCAAAGGACCTCAAACCAGTTCTCAAAACAAGAAATACAAAAGACCAACAAACACATGAAAAGATGCTCAACATCACCAGGCATCAGGGAAATGCACCTCATCCTGTCAGAATGACTATTATCCGAAGACAGAGAGTAACAGATGCTGGCAGGGATGTGAAGAAAGGGGAACACTTACACGCTTTTGGTGGGAATGTAAATTAGTGCAGCCACTGAGGAAAACAGCGTGGCGACTTCTTTAAAACGTAGAAATCCTCTTACCATGTGACCCAGCAATCCCACTACCCGGTATATACCTAAAAGACTTGAACACAATGTGTCAAAGAGATACCTGCACCACCTTGTTTAGAGCAGCAACATTCACCATAGTTAATATATGGAATCAACTAAAATGACCATCTTCAGATGAATAAAGAAAATGTGCTATACATACACAGTAGAATGTTACTCAACTTTGAAAAAGAATGACGTTTTGTCATTCGCATCAAAATGGTTGCAACTGGAGAACGTCACGTTGAGTGAAATAAACTGGACACAGAAAGGCAGATACCAAATGTTCTCCCTTATATGTAGGAGCTAAAATTAAAAATAAATAAATGCCTGTGTATAATAGTATTGCTGCAAATATAGCTTTGTCAAACTTTGTTTTATATCTTTCAAAAAAAGTATTAAGAATAATATATAATTATAGCTTCAATGATGTATGATTATTTTAAAATTTACTATATATGAGTGCAAGCTACATCTTTTCCTTTGATTTCTATTTATAGCCCTTGCCTATATTCCCCTGGAACTATGGTCTTTCTACTTTTACTTGTTGGATCCTTTACTTAATGCAGCATTAAGCTTTTGACTATAATGTAAGTTTAAAAATGTTATCTCAAAAAGAAAAAAATATATACATCTAAAAATTATACATATTTTTGATATATTATGTTTTGAAAAATGCATTATAATATCCTTTCAGGGTAAACATATTTATCTCTTCAAATGATTTACTTAGGTTTGAATGTAAGTCAAGGGTATGACTAATACAATATTTATCTTTTCCTGTGAGTCAAGTATGGCTCTAACCATCATCTTTTGCACTGCCACATGCTCACCGCTGAGGAGATTCAGTAACACAGTACTGCTAGATCCATCACATAATCTCATTGATTTAATCCACATCATCTATCTTCTAGATTTTGTGTCAAGTGCAATATTCAAAAAATTCAAGTTCATGATAGAGTTTCTGCTAGATAAAATAATACACTCTAGGAGTGGGTTTTGTGGCACAGCCAGTTTAGCTTCTGCTACTCCCATACTGGAGTAGCTAGGCTTTAATTCCTGTCACTGCTTCAGATGCAGCTTTCTGTCCATGTGCAACCCAGGAAGGCAGAAGGTGACAGCTCAAGTATTTGTCTCTGACTCCCATGACAGTGACATGAATAGAGTTCCTGTCTCTTATCCTTGGCCTCGCCCAACCTGAATTTTGGAGGTATTTGAGGTTGGACCATCAGATGGAAGACCTCTCTTACCTCTAATACTCTGCCGTTTTAGTGAAATAAATAAATAAATAAACTTTCAACAAATGCTCCAGGCAATGGGGCTGAGGCAATCCTGCAGTGCTTTAAGTGCTTGCTCAGTCCCAGGTACAGAACGATACCATCAATAGATCATAAATTCTGCAGAGGTCTTACAAGATAACTTATTACACATCAGTCTTGATGCTGTACTGAACACTAGGCAGGACACTGATTAGCCTCTAATGTGATTTGTTCTTAAATGTTCTATTTTCATCCCTTATCACCAACATCTAACTGCATGAGGAGTAGAGGTGCAGGAAAAACGATACCTGATTTGACTGATTCTCCACGGAGTTGACCATGAAGCGGAAACAAAAAGTGAAACATCTGGAAAGCACGTGCAGCCCCCAAACTGAGAAGCCATCAAGAGGTATGTCTGAGGGCATCCTTGGGTGCAGAGTGATCAGGAACAGACTTACACAGGAGGAAGGGAGAATTCCTAGCTGCAGAGGAGGAGAGAAAGGCAGAGAGGAAGAGGGGCTGTGAGCAGAGGAGGGTGGGAGAGAAGAGCTATGTGTATGTATGTGTGTGTGTTCCTAAGGTTCCAGGTCACTGAGAGCAGATAAAGTGTTGGATGGCGCAGATGTTTGTGTATCTTAGGGCCTGTGCTGTCTACACAAAGTCACTCCTGGTTACTCTGTTGCTGAAATTGTCGTTGGTTAGACTAGACTAATTTTTAATAGAAATAAAGCATTTTATTTGATTTTATTTCTTTCTGAAATCGTTGAAGTTGTTACAAGATTTCTACTAACACTCTGTCCTTCTAATGGAGAAGGATGTATGACTCCTACTGAGTAGAGGAAACACTGAAAAAGTTGGAGCACTTAAAAGATGGTTGGGCAAGGCTAAGTACAAAGTCATAGAGACTTAATTACTTTGGAATAAAAACTACTTGTTTAGTTTTGGACTGTAAATATATAAATCTGAGACCTCTGTTAGAATGCAAGAAATAAAAATGGGACACAAACATGGAACACATGGAGCAATGGTGATGGATGGGGATGGGGTTAGGCACTCAGGAAAAATGGAAAAGTAGACAGGGATGGCTGCCACGCAGCTTAACACTAAAGTAATTCATAGGAGGTAGGATGGCTTCATAGAGAGGGGAGGGGGGCAAACTGCAGCCAACATCTACAATCCAAATACTGACTCATATTCCTGAACAGGATCTGAAAAGTCCAGCAGAATATGAGGCTGTGTTCTGATGGTCCCTTGTACACAAGACTGGGGAGGGAAGATGTCCCTACTTCAACGTCAATAAATTAGTGCTTATTCAAAGACGATATTGGTTATAAACTATGAGACATGCAAAACACAGAGTCAAACATATCTACATATACAACAGATAATTTAACCAGGAGAGACAAATATTTACATATAATATATAGGTCTACATACTATGAGTTCTAATTATCCCTCAAAAACATATTAAATCTGAAATTCACTGGTTAGAGATTAGGCCACAGTAAACAGTAGTCCAATATGAATATATTTCTTATAGAAGCAATCAGAGCCTATGTGCAGGTCAAAACAGCAAGTCTCCTACCTGTTATAAATTAATAGGCTGTGGTTAATGAGAACTTTGTCATCATTACAGGCAATATTAAAAGGGACCCTAGAGAGTCAACATTTCAGTCAGCTGGAAAACAAAAAAACATGGTGGGGGACAGAGGTTTTAATGTCTATATCTGGAAGGGATACATGTCACCCTTCCGTTGACTTAACCACATGGTCAGAACTAACTCTAAGGGTGGTTGATGAATACAACACAGTTTACACACAGGTGGACAAGGGATGGCAAAGAGTGTTTGCACTGTTTGCAAATGACACATGCTGCAAATCCAGTCACCCATGATGTATGCAGATTCAAATATCTACATTGCTCTCCATTTAAAAGTTTCAGTTGTAGGAAGCAGATTATGAGGATGGAGTCCATGTGTCTCACAGATCCCATAACATACCAGAGCCTTTCTTTTTCACATACCAGACTATTATGCTTGTTTAAGGATGCATAAATACATATTTACACAAATAAGAAGTATGAAACCCATCTCTTTGTTTATAATTTCTCAGGAATGCTGAATTTATATACAGATGTTCTACAGCATAAACAAAACACACAGACCCCAACTTCAGATGACAAAGGGGTTGCATCTTATTCCTCCTCCCACTGTTTCTGTGTCTCATCTAAAGGCAAGACTGTTGGTGCAGGTATGGAGAGATGGCAGAGGGTACAAAATCAAGCCAGGATCTAGGTACGGCACAGAGAAAAGTGAACATTTCTGTCTACCACTTGCTACAAATCTTCCTTGTCCAGGAAAAAAACAAACTCAAAACGCTTATATAAAGTCTGCTCTTTATTACTACAATGAAATTTGTGAGGGAATATAACTTAATAAAGAAAAATAGGTTTGTTTTGACTGATGTTTTTAAAGATGCAAAGTCCAAAGGCCACATCTGGTGACGACCTCTTTGTGGGCAGTGTCCCAAGGTGAAACAGAGCAGCAGTTGCCAAATGACACAAAAAGATGTATGTGTCTGTGTCTACTTCTCTCTTCTTCTAAAGCCAATCTTTTTTTTTAAGATTTATTCTATTTACTTTAAAGAGTTACAGACAGAGGTAAAGATGGAGAAAGAGAGAGAGGTCTTTCACCTGCTGGTTCACTTCCCAAATGGCTGCAATGGCCAGAGCTGAGACAATCCAAAGCCAGGAGTCAAGAGCTTTTCCTGGGTCTCCCACGTGGATGCAGGAGCCAAGGACTTGGGCCACCTTTGCTGCTTTCCCAGGCGCATTACCAGGAGGCTCTAAAGCCCATCTATTTCATTCATGAGGGCTCCTCCCTAAAGACTTTACATAACCTTCCTCACTTCCCAAGGCTCCACTTCTGTACCTCATAGCTGGATTAAATTTCATATGCTTACTGCCTCACAATGATAGTTAAAGTTTAACCCACTCAGCTGTGACAGACACAGAACAACGTGCAAACCATTGCAATTCTCTTCCATACTTTGTAGTGTAAGTAGCAGTGGAAGTCATACGTACCAAAGGAGAAGCGCCTAAGAGCACTCAAGCGAGCCTGCAAAGATCACCACAACCGGGTTCAGCTTAAAAGAGTGAGAGGACAGCACTGTCACCAGAGACTCCCAGGAACAGTAACTCAGCATGAGGCTGCAGAGGTGATTTGCACTGTCAGGAAGCTACGAACATACTAGCAACTGACTACAGGCCTAAAGCAGCAGAAGCCTCAAGGCATGAAATAGACACCTCTGTGTAAGGGCTCACCTGAATAATTTCATAGCCAATACCCATGATATACCCGCTATGAATGTAATATTACTTAACTCAATTCAGACCTATCTCCATTCTCCAGCATCTTACTGTTCTTTCACTTTTCCCTCAGATTTCAGAAACACATCAATTTCTTTAGAAAGAATACTCTCACTAATTGCACCATTCAAGCAAAACCATATAAGGAAAAACACAAATGACACAAATCCATAATCATAGGACATACCATCAACACACATACACATTTCAAACTATTAGACAAAATTCTCCAACTTCATTCTGATCAAAACAAGACCCATCCCATATTCACATTTCTAACCACCAAATCAACTGCACATTCAACTGCAATTTGAACAAACTTATTATGAACCTACAAACATCAAGCTCATTATACTCAGTACAAACTGCTTTACTGTGATGTGTGCATAGCTTGCAAGGCAGATATATTCATGTGCGATCTTCATAACCTTAAGAGTTAAATACTGACTGATACATGACATTTCCAGAAACACTGACATGACTAAATCGTAAGTATTTACTTTCTAAAGAAAGAAAATATATCAATATTTCATTTGAGGTTGTGCATGTCTAGATGTGAGATGCACAGGGTAAAAGCAAAAAATGTAGTGGTGGAAAATCAAGGCAAAAGTCTTAGGCAAGGCTGGTGGGCATGAGTTAGCCTCAAGGGCAGGAACCAAAGAGAAGCACAGAGAATTGAAACGTACCAGCACCCTGCCGACACAAGAACTGTTAAGATATAATATCTAGAGGGGATGGGGGCGGGGAGTGTGAGAGATCAGGGGGAGAGTGCAGAGACGAGGTAGAAAGGAAGCAGATCTTTTGGCTGAAAGCTTAGGTCCCTACATGGACATCTGCAGTTTTCTCAGGGTTGACTGCCATGCATGGAACTGGGCTCTGGAAACAAAGAACTGGAGTGAGATCGTTCAAGGATCCATGTGAACAGACTGCAGAAAAAGAAGTTTGACAAAATAACGGAGGCTGATAGTTGTGTTCCCTCATGAATTCTGACACCACCAGGAACACAGCATTAGTGGACAGCACACAGTCCAGTCCAAACAGGCAAAGCCTAGTGCAGACTCCAACAGCCAAAGATAACACAAGTGTATCTGGGCATGTGCATGTCACGGATTTTAGCAGGACGGAGCCTTTACTTCCACTGAGCTTGTGGGCCATGTCTGTTCGCAAGTTCAAAACAAGAGCTTCAGAATATATGATAGATGAACAAACGAATTATACTCCAAGTGTATATCAATGACCTTTGTTCCATTTTCCAGGAATCTCAACCTTACATAAATGTACTCCAAAATATTTAGAGGAGAAGATCCTGGCCCACGAGGCAAAAGAGACATCTTTGGAATCAGAATATACCTGCCAGTCCTCTTTGCAGAAGCATTCTTGTGCTGGTAAGGGGAAGGGAGGACAGCCAAGGCCAGGTAGATCAGTGCAGGGGGAGGCTGAGCAGGCCTGTAGCCACTAAGCTGTTCAAAAACAATCCCAGAAACCTCGTGATCACAGCAAAGCAAATGAGCAGTCAGAATCAACAAGAATACGGTTAAATAAAGACATTTAAGATAAATGTATAAAAATAGGAAAGAAGAACATAGAAAAACACTAACGGAATATTCAGAACATTAAACTGCAACCGAATGACAATCAAGAACAAAGTCTAAGACATTAGTAGTATGTGACTGAATATAAACAGGCTTGGAGGATTTACATACCAAAGTAATAATCAATAATTCAGAACTGATAAAATAGATGTAATTAAGGTATCAGATGACTATAACATGGACGATGGTAATGCAAATTTGAAGCATTCTATGCTTAAGCTTTTGCTCAAACCAACTCGGAACTCAGAGGGTGAATTTAAAAAGTTGCACCCAACCATGAGAAAGAAATAATGTGAATTCAAATTTAGTATATTTATTTGTTTCCTATTAGATGCTATTATAAATTCCCACAAATTAAGGGTCTAAAATAGCATGCATTTATTCCCTTACATTCCTGTGGAGTCAGAAATTCAAAATATATAATATGTGGCTAAAACCCAGGCGTTTGTAGGGCTGTCTCCTCTGGAGACTCCAGTAGAGAAAGTTCCTTGCTTTGACTGGCTTTTTGCACTCCAATTTGCAGCCTCTCTGTTTCTCAACTGCAACATTTTGCTTCCACTGTTACCTCTCTTCCCCTGCATCTGATCTTTTTGCCTCCCTCTTCTAAGTATCCTTGCAATTACATTTAGGACCCAATAGGTGATACAGGATGAGCTCCCCATCACAAAATCCTTCAAGTGTTAGCATCTTTGAAGTCTTCCTTTGTTCCCTTTGAGGGAACATTCCTAGGATGTAGGGATTAAAATAGGAACATCATGGGTGGGGAGCCTTACTCAGCCTTCCACAACCATCATAAAATATGCTGAACACCTTGACAGATGTACAGTCAGGTAAATGAATACAAAAATGTCTTAAATGGACTGCTGTCTTTATGACACCAGAAAGACCAATCACCAACACAGGCAGAGAACTGAAGTTATTAAATGCTCATAGTTTTGGCCAAGACAAAGATTGTGGTTTGCATGAGTGTCTGGCAAATAGTGAATACTCAGTATTCTGTGAATAGATTACAGGTAGGAGAGCTCTTTAATGTCACATCAACTGGTGATGCAAACCAGTTAACACAGCCTGGTGATGTTCCCTGTAAAGAAGAGAAAATGATCTTTATTTCAGGATATTTCTCTTGCATCTCCAACAAGTATATGAATACTCACGGTTGGGATGTCTAAACAAGATTTAGGGGAGCACAGTGAAAATACGAGATGTTAGCCTGTGTCTGAGACACAATCCAGGGCTCTGGTCCATGACTGACAAAGAGGAGATCAAGCTGATAAATAGTCCATGCCCAGAACATAGAACAAATACACAGTGTTTGAGTGCTGGGAGACAATCTTCATATATAATCCACACATCAAAATGTTGTGATTCAAGGATAATCTATGAGAGGGTGTGAGCAGAAGTACAGGGCATGGGAACAGGGTTAGGAAGGAGAGCACAGAGAATGAAGGAAGCGAGAGTTCCATCAGAAGTAGGTCGCCTCGGCTGATCACTGACGTCATCAGTAAGGGAGTTAATTGTTAAAGGAACAATAGAAGTCACTGTGCACTTAGTCCCCATACAGGACCTCTGTCCTTTATGAGTTGTACTATGAGAATCGACTGCAAATTTTGTTCCCAAACTGTACTCTATATGTTGTGTGGGGGGGTGCAAATTGTTGAAGTCTGTGCTTAGCATGGACTTGGTCCTCTATATAAAGTCAAACTAAAAATGAACCATAATGAAGAAGGAGATGGGAGAGGGAGAGGGAGGTGGGATGGGACTTGGGGTGGGTGAGTATGGGGGAAAGAACAACTGTATTCCTAAAGCTGTATGTATGAAAAAATGCATTCATTAAATAAAAAATTAAAAATAAAAAGAAGTAGGGAAGACTCACTCAGTCCGACACTAAGAGGATGCATTCTGCGGGTCTGAAGTGCAGCATGTAACGAGCCATCAGAGGTTTCTGCTTCTGTAACAGGAGGGCAAAGCCCCTGTGCCTGGTAAGTGAGGAAGAGCAGAGAGTTGAAAGCGTCCTCTAATGACTGCCACCAGCAACCTCCTTGTCTCATAAACACCCCTCTACGTGCTCTGCTTTTGAATGGACACAGAACTCAGATGATGCTATATCTCAATTTTTTTTTTTTTTGTCATTTGGTTCCCCAGAATCCCAGAAGTCTCAAGTGTATGCTCCTGAGACAAGTATAGCACGCCCAGCCTGTAGTCAGGCAGCAGGAGAGCGCTCCTCTGTTTCAGAGTATTTCTCCTGTGTCTCCTCTCCAGACAAGAACCCTGCTGCTGCTGAAGACGGTAAGGCAGGAGTAAAGGCAACGTATGAACGTGAACGCGAAGAGGTTCAGCTGAGCTGCTCTGCCCAGCCTCTGCTTACTTACTTTCCCCGACAAAACAAGAAAGTACTTCAAGGCAGAGGGACTAGGACTGAGGCCTTTCGGGAGGGACACACAGGGAATGTGTCCCTAAGAACAGGACACAAGCCTAGAACTAAGGGGCCACCTGTGAGCGCTCAGACGGCTGGGGATGAAGCCGTAGTCAGTGCAGACATGTGTATGGAAACTTGTTCAGAACTTTCCAGATAGGCTGGCACAAACTCATTCCCTCTCTTCCTCCCTCTCTCCCTCCCTCCCACCCACACACACACACACACACACACATACACACACTCCCTTCACTACCCGCCCATCCTCCTCATTCTCAAGTAGCATGATACAGGTACAAAGTTGCACACTCACTCCTGCACACGACCTTTGGGAACTACACCTTTACTAACCAATCCTATGAATACTTTCCATCCTTTCAAACATATTCTAACTCTGTAGTGCTAGACCAAGCTTCAGAAAACTCCTGTGAGCTGAAGTGAATTCGCTCTCACAGACAGACTCTCTCCTTCCTACGTCACTGCATCCATAGTGCCTTCAGCTCTTCGGAGAGCTGCACAAGAGCTTCCTCTAACACTCCACCGGTTCTGTCTCCCAGTCTAACACAGATCATGAGTCACTGTTTTTATTCACATGCACTGGGAAACCAAACAGCACACACATGTATACACACACACACACACACCCTACTACCACCACCACCATCCCTAGCATTTTACCAAAGCTAGAAACACCACCATATTTGTACCACAACACATCCTTTGCTACCAGACACTCCACAGTCACTCTCCATATATGAGGGATACAAAGTACACACCACACATGACATGTACCACACACAAAACTGTGAAACATCTCCTATCAATACACTTCTGTCCTACATGCCCCACATACAGGGACAGACTCAAGACATCTTAAATCCTACAAACTTCACAAAACTTATGCCACTTTTCTCATGTAAGAAATTTTCTTTCCTAGGAATCCAAAAACTCCAACAAGAATATTGCGTTCAATCTTCTGAGATGCCCCTGCAGACTCTTACCCCATATCAGCGTAACTGTTTTCATTACCATTTAGCCAATGAGCCCTGTACACCAGAAATACATCGGAGAAAGGAAAGGGACATGAAAGTTTACTACATGCGTGTTCAAAGCAAAAAAGAGACGGCTGGCTTACGAAATGCACAGAAAGGACTGGTGCCTCTCCAAAGAAAGAAAGAAGTACAAGAAATGACTTTTCCAGGGAAAATCCCTATCGTAACTAACCTCCCCACCATGTCAGCATGGGAACTCTTAACCGACAGTGAGTGTGGCTGCGATGTGGAAGAACAAGAGAAGGTGGGGGTGGAGGAGAAGCAGGAGGAGCCTGACAGCCCAGCAGGGCTTCTAGCTCTGCAGAGAGGTCCCAGGGCCAGGACACCCGAGTGGCTGGTGACCCCCGAGAGTGGCTACAAGTGTATGGGCTGCTGCCGAGTCTTCCCCAGCCGGACCGTCCTGCAGAGGCACGTGCAGCACGGGGTTGAGGAGGGCTTTAGCTGTCGTGCTTTTCATCTTGCCTTGGCCTGGCTGAACAGCAAAAGCAACATGAAAGAGAAGACCAAGAAGAGGGGAAATAAAATCAGGAAGATCACATATGGAGGCAAAATGGGAAGAGGTACCGATACAAGGTATCCCTCACGCAAGTAAACAGATGGCTTGCACACCTAAAAAAGAGACAGCGAAGCAGCCACACTCCACTGAGGCAGTCCCATCTTCTCTGACGGCCAGAGCACCCACCTTGCTTACACACACCTGACACCTCCACGACCTACAGCGTCACTGCAAACCCTTGGATGGGACCCACTGCCCTCGCCAGCATGAAGGGGAAGAAGGCAGACTGTCACAAAGGACAACCAAGTGTCCTCACAGTCTAACCAGCAATGCAGGGCAGGGTGTCGTCTCCACCGCCACAGTGGGGAGAGGGAGACTCAGTGGAAGTGGAATTGCTGTGGGTGGAGTGCAGCAGAGGTGAGTGCCCGTGGCTAGGACAGCACCCCAAAGTACTGGGAGCCAGGATTCTCAGGGGGGTGGGGTCAGCAGCAGGAACCGTCACCCGAGGTGCTGCCCAGTCAAGGTCAAACACGTGACTGATGTCTCTGCCCAGAGGCTGGCTGTCCTGTGGGTCATTTCTTCAAGTTATTGGTAATTATAAATTATGACTCTATGACACAAATGTACAGGATTTTTTGTATACATATACCTCATTTCTCTACTGTGAATGCCTAAGAATTCTAATGTCTGCTCATGTTAAGTGCACATCTAATTTCTTAAAAAAAAAAAAGAAAAAGAAAACCGCAGACTGATTTCTATAGGAGCCAAATCATTTTTATATTCCCCCAAATGAATGAAAAATCCAGTTTCCCTACTTCTCATTAGTTTTGAAAGAAGAGGTGTTTATTCACTTTTTTAGCCATGTTAATAGCTATGCAATGTGATGTCATTTAGATTTAATGTGCATTTTCCCAGTGCCTTTCCATTGTGTTTCTCACTTGTCTATCTTTCATAAAGGATTTATTTACAGTTTTCACTCATTTTAAATTCCATTGTTTCCTTACTGCACAGAGAGCCCTTCATAAGTCCTAGATATGAATTACGTGTCAAATAGGTAATATGCAATTATTTTCCCCAACTGGTAGCATGTTTCTTCATCCTCTTCACAGAGTCTTGGGCAAAGTGAATGAAATTTTTATGAAGCCAAATATATCAGCCGTTTCCTCGTATGGATTGTGCCTTTAATGTCAAAAGTAAACACAGAGGAGAAACATGCAGAGCTACCTCGGAAATTTAGAGACTGCTGGGGTGTGTGGGAAGACAGATAAGTAAAAGAGAGAGTCCGGGAACAATGATGGACACCAGAGACCAGTGTTGGAATGTCTGGAAGCCCAAGCAGTATAGTACCCTGGATCAATCCATTCCCACCTATCTCACTTCTGTTTGTTGTCAATGCTGTACTGATTTCTGGCTTTAAGGGTTGTAATCATCTTTTGTTCAAGACATTTCCATTCACTTTTTAGTTGCTTGTATTATAGAGTTAAGTCACTCTTTGAATAGATTTTTATGGCAAACATTCCCTGAAAAACTTTTTTTAACCTTTATTTTTATTCATTTGAACAGAGGGAGAGAGAAAAAATGGGACATATTACACCTCTGGGGCACTCCCTTTACACCCACAACAGGCAGCGCTAGGCCAGCCCAAGAACAAGAGTCAGAAACTCCAGCGTCCCATGTGGGTGGCAGGGAGCCAAAAACTTGAGTCATCAGCTTCTGCCTCCCAGGGTGCACACTAGCAGAAAGTTGGATAAGTGGAGGTGGGACCTAAACTTAAGTCCTCAAACACTGGGACTTGCAAGCAGCAGCTCATCCCTCTGAGCCACAGTGCTCCTCTCCCCATGCTGAAAAATTCTGGTTGCACAACTGACTATGTCTGCCAGTTGCCTTTATACCTGAAGATCAAATTGACTGCAAATAATATTCCAGAAACACCCTTTCTTTCTTTCAATAGCTGTGGACACAATTCCATTAGTTTCAAGCAATGGATATTGCTTTAGAGAAGCCAAAGGACAACTTCATGTTTAGCTTTGTAAAATCATTTGCTGCCTCTTCTTGGGTGCCTAAAGAATTTATTTTATTCCCTGAAATAAAAATATCACTGGAGGTTATGAATTTCCATAGGTGTTTCTACCTCATTTCATTCCTGCAAACTCAAACTCTAAACTACTTTCATTTTTGACTTTAATTTTCCTCTCATGCTATGGAATTAAGGTGCTTCAAAAGTTCATGGAAAACCATATTAGGATAAATACAGATGTTATTATACTGTATATTTTTCTACCTGAAAATGATAAAGTGGGATTTTTTAATGTTCCAAAATACAGTCATGATAAATGTTTGAGGATACAGATGTATTTATCCTGATTGGACATCACACAATGTAAACATGTATCCAAAATATCATACTGTACCTCACATATGTGAAAGCTTTTTACATGACTGCTAGCACATTTTTAAAAGGGGAAAAATGATATTTAAAAAAGATAAGCTTCCTTTGTGCCCCCAATTTATGATATCTGTGAATATAAGTTCATGGAAAATGTCTATTATGAAAAGACTAGTGTATGGATTTCAAAAATTTTTGAAAACAAACACTTTTTAATTCCACACTATGTGAACATTTTGCAGTACCTTTGTTTTATTTCTTAAACAATTGTCTGCTTTATATTTTAACTTCTTCACCATGAAAGATTAATGATTACATTTGATGCATCACTTGGTATTTCTTTTTAAAATCTATTATCCTATGATTACCAGGATCTTTGTCCCTTTCATTCACATTTATCTTGTCAAATATATTTAAACCAATTAATACATTTTAAGCTTTCATATGTTTCTCTCCTCTCCTAATTTGCTTATTTGTTCTGTTATTAACATTTACAGAAGTTATTTTAATCAAGTCTAAATTTTCAGTTTTTATTACTTAAAACTTATTTTTATATTGTTCTGTAGTTCTGATTTACTGAGTCTAGTTGCCTAAATCATACAATATGAAGAATTCTACTGTATCCCTCTTGTTATATTTAAAATGTTTATGTTTGTGTAGTTGTGTGCCATTGTTTACCCAATTGCTTTGGCTCTATGTGGGATTTCAACTATCAGATTATTGTATTTTGTATAGTTGAAGTCTCTCTGATGTCTTGTCTGGGAGTGGTAGGCTAAAAACATGTAGCTTTCTCCCAAAAGTGTCAACCTTGTAATTTCTACAACCCATGAATATGTCTCTACATTGCCAAAAGACACTTTACAGATAGAAGTAAGACACGGATTCTAAAATGGATTCTCCTACGTGGTCTGGGTGAGGACAATGTAACCACTGTGGCTTCCTGAGAGGGAGCAGAGAGGGTGCAGTCAGAGTGAAGGTGTGGCAAGGGAAGTGGCTGCTGCAGTGAAAACCTCCAAGATAAAGGCTGTGAGCAGGTGCCAAGGTCTGCAGGAAGCTGGCAGGACCAAGAATGGACTCTTCTCTAGAGTCTGCAGACAGAATCAGCCAGCCCTGGCTGGATCTTGATCTCAGGCCTTCACACCCATATTGGACTTCTAAACTCTGAATCGACAAGATAACAAGTTTGTATCTTGGGATTTATTTTTAAGCCACAAAAACAAACCACAGTGTTAAGAAACCAGCAGGGTGAGAACAATGCTTGTGTGTCTCTGTGTATGTTTGTTTGTTTTTAAAGATCTATTTACTTGAGAGGCAGAGTTACAGATAGAGAGAGGGAGAGACAGAAAGAGAGGACTTCTTCCCAAATGGCCACAATGGGCACAGCTGGGCCCAGGAGCCAGGAGTTTCTTCCAGGTCTTCCATGCCGGTACAGGGGCCCAAGCACTTGAGCCATCCTCTATTGCTTTCCTGGGCCATCAGCAGCAGGAAGCTGTATCAGAAGTGGAGCAGCTGGGACTGGAACCAGTGCCCATATGGGATGCTGGTGCCACAGGTCAGTGGTTAACCCATTACACCACAGTGCCAGCCCCACAATGCCTACTCTTAAACCCAGTCCTAATGTGGATCAGTTTTGCTTTGTTACAAGATTATTTTCCTTTCTTCTTGTGTAAAAATTAGAGAATTGAGTTAATAATGCCCTCAGTCATTAACCTTTTCAAGGAACCATGTGTGATTACTTCCTTCAATTCTATCTCCTGTTTCATTCCTCATTTCCAGTTTTTCCTGATGTTCCTTCCCACACGTAAACATTTTCATGGGATTGATGTCTATTCTTAGAAATGATTTCTCTAGGTTACGCCCACTATAATTTTCTGAGGCATTCTTCTAGAGTTAGGAACCAGCTCCCTGATGGCATAGATAATGCAATGAATACTGTCCTTCTGAATTCTCCCTTGTGGACGTAGCTTACAGAGACACAATTATGATGTGTATTTCACTTTAGAAAGGCTCTCCAATTGCTCTGCAATGTGGCTACATAGTCAATCGACATGGTAGCACATGAAGATTCCTCTTCTCATCCCTGTCCTTGCAATTATTTGGTAAAGTCTGACCATCTAATTTATACCAATTGAATATATGCAATTAAGTATTTATTTTTATTTTCACTTTACTTCTTCTGATCGGTAACAAGGGTGAGAATTTCCTGATACATATGCTCATAAATCAGTGGTCATGGTTAGTCAGGAAATGCCCAAAGGCGAGGTCGACTATGGCTAAGGAAACTGAGGCTGCGAGGTCATGGTAATTGCTAAGGTTAAAAGCAAACCTTTTTTTTGTAATATATCAAGCATAGGATTCTTGACACGGGCCGCAGATTGTAAAGACATGGGTTATATCTTCTCTCAAACCAGTGGGAAGTGATGAAGAGGAATGAAAACAAGTCGTGAAGACACACGGGACTCTTTCTATAGCGAGGGACAGTCACTAAATGTTTGAGTTGTATGGATACTTAAAATCATACCTACATGCTAAAATATATCTCTGATTTAAAAATGTTTTTGAATATAAAAATTTAACAAATATATGCAGAGAACACCATGTATTGTTATATTTTGTATATAAAAGTTTAAGAAAAAATTTCATGTGTTTATAGAGCATTATGAGTTGTTACAGGTATGCATTTTATCATGTGTAATCAGGATAAACATCTCTTAAAACAGTTTACTTATATTTTTATTTAAGTTAAATAGTACTAATATGATATAATATTTACTATTTTTCATGAGACAAGATTGTTCTAGGTCTCATTCTCTTTTGCATTGCCATGTCCTCACCACTAGGGGGTTTGATAATATAGAAGATCCAGACACATAAAATAACTTCCTCTGTATAACTGAAGTCCTCTATCTTCTAGTATTGGTATCAAGCACCAGTAGTAAAAATTCAAGTTAATTATGGTTTTTTTTATTTGAAAAAACAAATCACTATAGGTGATGGCTATACCAATTCTGTTGTTCTGTGAGTGACTGCTGACTCCCTAGAATGAACTGACATCATTGATAGGCTAGAGAACGCTGCTGAGGTTTAGTGAGGACCTGATGCTGTACTGAGCATTAGAGCATTGGGTAGGTGAAAAGAGCTCTCCTGTGTGATGTAGTGATCTTCAATGTTTAAATTACACTGTTTATCACCACTGACTAAATCTCTGGAACTGATGTGCAGAGAGAAAGGTACCTGATGTGAAAAACTTTCCAAGGAGGTGAACCATGAAGTAGAAACAAAAGACAAAACATGTGGAACACACATGCTCCCTCCAACCTGCAAACAAGTCGAGAGGTATGTCCTCCAGGGGTAGTATCATCACTCACTGCCTTCTAAAAATGGAGGAAAGGATCCCTTGTTACAGAAGAAGGGAATAAAGATAGGGGAAGGGTGGGGGGTAAAGGTGGCGGGAGACAGGGAAAGCTGTGTGTACGTGGGCCTTCTGAAGACAGAAATTACCAAGGAATGTGTAGATGACCAGGTACTTATCTGTGTGGTTTCGGGTATGAGCTACCTGAATAAAATCACTTTGGTTTACTCTGTGGCAGACGTAGTGAGTGAGTGGTTTCTCAATAATGAAACATTTCCTTTGTTTCTGAAAGCGCTGGAGAAGTAGATGATGATGTATTAAGTTCTCCATGAGCACTGTTCCCTTCAGTGAAGATTAAAGGGAGGCGCCTGGAGATCAGAGGAACACTGGCAGGGGCAGGAGGAGGGGACTGGACACTCCAAAAATGTCTGGCAAGCGAAAAGTACAAAAGTGTCAAGAATTTATTTACTGAGACATAAAAATGTAATGTTTTGTTTTCAGTTATGGAGGTATAATTGTGGAAATCCTGTGTGAATTAAGAAATAAATCAGGGCACACACAAACACATGCAGCACCATTTAGAAATAACTGAGGAGATGGGGTGAAGATCTGTCTGGAAAAAATGACAAACTAGACAGGAATGACTATTATGGTACTTAACGGTAAACAGGCAGAGAGGGAGGGAGGAAGGTTAGGGTCGATGGACAATTATGTTCTTAAAACCATATATATGAAATACATAAAATTTATTCCCTTTATATAAATAAATTTTACATCAATAAACAAATAACACATATGAGAGAGGACTGCTTCACAGGGAAGTTAAGGGGCCACACTAGAGCCAACTACATCCAAACAGTGCCTTATATTCTTGAGTAGAATATAAAAATTCCAATCAAAATTGAAGCTCTGAATGTTCTGATGGTCCCCCTTGCAGACAGGCCTGCAGAGGGAAGCTGTCCTAATTTCAACTTCAATAAAGTCAGTGCATAATCAAAGATGTTACCAAGTATAAACTATGAAACATGGGAAACACAGTCACACCCACCCACATACACAAAATAAAACAGATGCATTAGCCAGGAAGAAATAAACCTTAACATCTAATACATGGTTCTACACACTATCTACCAGCTCAAATTATTTCCCTCTCAAAAACACATCATATCCTGACTTCACTTGTTAAAGTGATACTTGATGAATCTACTCCCTACTTAGATAAGAAGGGAAGGCGGGTCAATACAGCAAGTCTCCTCCATGCTATAATTAACACTGGGATCAATGAAAACTTCGCTACAGGCAGCATTCAAAGAGACCCCAGAGTACGGACATCCTTGTAAACTGGGAAACAAAAAAGCATGGCAGAGGCCAGGAGTTCGTATGTTTATGTCTACCACTAGGTTAATCACACAGAACAAACTATAAGGAAGGTTGATGAATATAATATAGTAGTGTGCACGTGTGGACAGGGAATTGCTAACAGACTGTGCACATCCTACAGATGACACACACTGGGCAAATCTAGTCACCCATGGCATGTACTGACTCAATCAATCAATCAATGCTACACTTAAAGTTTTCAGTTGTAGGAAGCAGATTATAGTCCCATGAGGACACAGCCTATGTGTATCCATGGGGTCTATGAAATTGCATGGCAAAGTGTTTAAGGATGGATAAATACACATATATTTCAAATATGAACTCTACCTCTTGTTTTTAGGTAATTTCTCAGGAAACTTGAATTCATACAGAGATGTTCTGTAGCATAAACAAGACACTCACCCCAACTTCAGACCAGCATGGACATGGTGATGCTTCTTCCTCTCCACACTGCTTCTCCTGCGTCCCCTCTAAATACAAGTTTTTTGGTGCATGTATAGACAGATCCTTGTAGAGTATGCAGCAGGAAGCCAGGATCTAAGCACAGCACAGAGAAAACAATTCTATCAGTCCATACAAGTCTATCCATTCCAGAAAATAAAAACTAAAAATACTTGCATTAGTCAACTTTTTATTTCTGTAATGAAACTGTAGAGGCAGCCAAACTTTCTAAAGAAAAGAGGTCTGTCTGATTGATGCTTCTGGAGATGCAAAGACTGGGGGTCTCATCTGGTGAAGAAATTTTTGTAGTCAATGACCACGAGGACGCAGAGCATCAGGTGGCAAAGACTGACAAAAATGCATGTGTCTGTGTCTGCCTCCCTCTTATCAAGGCACTGAAATTCACTTCTCAAGGGCCCAGCACATCTTCATGATCTCTAACTGTTTTCTTGGCTCTCATCCCTGTACTTCCTATTAAGCTTCCATCCTCTTAATGCCTTATAATGGCAGCTAAATTTCAGCACACTGAGCTTTGGGAGAGAAGGTCCAAACCTGTCGCTCCCCCTCTTCATGGAGGAACGACACAGGACCCTGCGCTGTTCTTTCGTCTGCTCAGCCCTCCCCGGGTTTGCTGCTGGTTCTTCCCGGGTTGGCTACTATCCCTTCCACCTCCGTGGAAGGGCAGTTCCCCCTGGCCACATTCCCCACTTCCGCAGGGGAGCGGCACACCGCCGGCCGGCTCTTCTCGGGGGCTGCACAGGTGTTCCCCTTAGATGTTCCCCTTAGATGTTCCCCTTAGATGTTCCTGGTGCATGCCGTCTCTCTCCTCCTTTATAGTCCTCCTCCGCCAATCCTAACTCGGCTGCCCACACGCCGAGTACGCTGCTCTCCTCCAATCAGGAGTAAGTCCTACAGTTTATTGGTTGAACTGGAGGCAGCTGTGCGGAAGCTGTTCACTTCTCTCCCAGCGCCATATTGTGGGAGAGCAGATGCATAGAATAAGTCTTAATTCCAGTAACTCAGTCCAGTCCGGGCTGCTCCCCACCCAAACCAAAGCAATTCTCTCCCATACTCTAGTGTGAGCAGCAGTGGAAGCCATACATTGCAAAAGAAAAGTACCTAAGAGCACTCAATTGGCCTGAAAGAGGTAAGTGGACAACTGAGTAGGAGGAAAAACAAGAGGACAGTAGTTTCATCACCAGTATAGTAGTAGCAACAGGAACAGTAACTCAGCATGAGGTGGGACAGGGGACATTCCACTGTGAGAAAGTTATGAAAGCATCGAACAGGTTAACATGGGCCAAAAGAAGTGGGATTTTCAAGAGATGGACTTCAAACACAGTACATAGATATCTGTTCAAGATCTCATCTATGTGCCAAAATTCCCATATTCCTATAAAGACCCATCTCCACTCCCTATGTTCACATACCGCTTCTTTAAAATCTTCACAGACATATCTCTATGTTCACTCATGTTCCTGCCAGACAAAAGCAGTGATCCCGCGGACTTCTCAGTGATTCTAGATTCACTGTCTGTATACTTTAACAGAAGTGCACAATACACGCTTTTGTGTCTGACTCCTTTCACTCATCATCTGTGTGAACTTCGTCCACCCTGCACGTGGCTACAGTTTGTTCAGTCTCATCACTGTGCATATTCCATTGCCGGGATGTAAATAAGTTCCTTGCTAACTATACCTTGCTGGGAACTTGGCTTGCTTTAATTGTGAAGATACATACGAAACTGCTCTTTGAACATCCTCGGGCGTGTATTCTGAAATACTGACGCACTTGTGTTTGGTGAAAGCAAGAGTTTATTTCTGTCTGAACCCTTTCAGAAGTCCATCTTTCACAGTTATAATTTTTAGAAAATTATTTTTTTCAATTTAAAGTTTATCTGTTATTTATTTGACAGAAAGAGACTGAGACACAGACAGAGACAGACAACTCCCACTGGCTAGTCCACCCTCTCAATGCCTGACAGGGCCAGAGCTAGGATTCAGGAACTTAACCCAGTTCTGTTAGGTACCTCCCTGGGTCTGCATTACCAGGAAGCTGGTAACAGCAGCCAGAGCTTTGTATCTGATGTGGGAGATAGGATTCTTAACAGTTATGCTAATATACTTGTTTTCTAACACAATCATGTCTTATTCATCTTAGACACTCTTCTCTGTTTCCTTACCTTCATTACCTCACCTCATTGATAAAGTATGTGTTCTTTTCTTATATACTCTGATTTTCACATCTTCATGATCTCTGTGTCCCTAGGTCTCATAAATGAATTAATTCATTTAGTCTCAGAATAGTCCCACTAGTTACACTATGCACCTAAGCCACATTACAAAACAATGCACACAAACACCACACACAAATCTATGATCACAGGACATGTGATTGCCACACATTGACAAATGTCAGACATGAATCATAATACCATTCCCACCCAAATAAAACTCACCCCATATGCACATTTGTACCCACCAAGTGAATTACACATTAAACCTTAACTCAATTTGAACCAAGATGGTATTAAGTTATACACACCAGGTGTGGGGAGCAGGGCCTGTCTCCCGCAACATGGCGAAATAAGTACTGAGACTATCGAGACTAGACTAGACCACTGAGACTATTAAGACTAACTCTATGCATCTGATCTCCCATCATATGGTGCTGAGAGAGAGTAAACAAATCTTACACAGCTGCTTCGTTAATTAGCTGATTCCTGACCCAACCCCTTTAAAGGGGGAGAGAGACAACATGCGCAACCGTGCCCCCGTGAGAGAGTTGGTTGGAGAGCTAGCAGGTGCCGCTCCTCCGGGAAAGCGGGGGAGTGGCAGCAAATCCGGGAAGGGCCGGGGAAAGAGAACAGTGCCCGGTGTCATTCCTGCGTGAGTGGGGGAGCGACACCAGGCACCCTGTATTAACCAGAAATCATTTCAATGTGATGTGTATATGATACACAGCCAAGGCCTATTTATGAGAGATTTGAAATCCTTAACCATGAAATAGAGTAATGAGCTAGGTTGACATTTAACAGCGACATGATAAAACCATAAATATTTAGATTCCTTAAAAATAAAAATGTCATCAGTTGTTTCCTGTGAGGCTCTGGACTTCAAGTGACAGAGAATGAAATGTGAAAAATGTAGTGGAGGCAAACTGAGGCAAAAGCCTTAGCGAAATGCGGTGAGGATGAGGAGCCTCAAATCAGGATCCAGGGAGAAGCACACAGAACTGAAATGCACTGCTCCCTGCCCAGCTTAGAACCTCAGAACCCCAGAACCTGGGGTGGTGGGGGGTGGTGGGGGGTGGTGGGGGCAAGCGCGTGGGCTCGTGGGAGGAGTGCTGGGAGGGACAGAAAGGAAGCAGCCCTTCCCTCCACAAGCCGTTAGCAGCGTGTGGACACTCACCAATTCCTCAGGGTCACCGTTTTCCCTGTGTAAGGAACTGGGCCCTGCATACAAACAACTGGAATGTATGGTCAGCAAGGCTCCAAGTGAGTAGCTTTTAGAAAGAAAAATTTTGGCAAAATAATGGAAGTAGATAATTGTGTTTCCTCATGAACTCACACACTATCAAGAACAGACACCATTGAGTAGCATGCAATCCAGTCCAAACGGGTAAAGTCTGATCCAGACTCCAACATTCAAAGATAGTAAAAATGTCTCTGTGGAAAGGCGTGCCATAGAGTCTAGCAAGTTCAAGACTTTACATCCTCTGAGCTTTGGAACATGTCTGTCCTCAGAGCTCAGAGCACAATATTCAGATTATATGAGGGAAAATCAAATGAATTAAACTCCAACTGTAAATCAATTACCTCTGTTCCATTTTCCAGGAATCTCAACCTTACACAAATGTGCTCCACAACCTAGGTATTCTTTGGAAGACAAGACCCTGGTCCATGAGACTAAAGAGCTATCCTCTGAGTACTACACCTGCCATTCCACCTTGACCGTGCCCATGCTTGCTGGTAAGGGGAGGCAGGACAAAGCTAGGCAGATCAGTGCAGTGGTGGGGTGAGCACACCTGTGGCTACCTAGCTGTTCAACAGCAACACAGCAATCTAATGAACAAAAGATAGGATTGTGTGCTAAAGACAAAGGGCAGTTTCAAGCAGTAAGAATATAGTTGAGCACATTTCAGATGGGGCTGGCTTTGTAGTGTAGCTGGTAAAGCTGGTAACTGCAAAGCCAGTATTCTATAAGGGTGCCAGGTTCATGTCCCGGATGCTCCATTTCCAACCCAGCTCCCTGCTAATGGTCTGGGGAAAGCAGTGCAAGGTGGCCCAAGTGCCACCCACGTAAGAGACCCCGATGAAGTCCCTGGCTCCCGGCTTCAGCCTGGCTCAGCCCTGGCTGTAGCAGTCATCTGTGGGATGAACAAGTTAGTGGAAGATCTCTCTCTCTGTGTCATCCTTTATCTCTATAACTCTGACATTCAAATTAAATAAATAAATATTTAAAAATAAATAAATAAATTTAAGATAAAATAGAAAATCATGTACAAAAATACAATTATTCAGAAAAATTAAACTATACAGAGAGGAAGTAACAGTTAGTAACAAATTCTGAGCTAAGATATGGTAACGTGTGATTCAATATAACTATGGTTTGAAGACCTAAATGCAAAACATGATAATGAATAACTCTATGCTGAAAATGCATAACTGAATAAAGCATTAGATGACGATACCATGTAAGACAGTGCCTGGAAGTTAAAGCTTCTGAAGCTCCTGCTACTGTCTAAAGTAGGGTGGAGCCGTTCACTGCAACGCACAACTCTGAACGCAGAAAAGCTGGCAATTAAGAAAGTAGGCTCTGGCCATGAGATACAAAGCGCCTTTATTCAAATCTAACAAATGACTTCCTGCTAACTGCTATATCAAATATACAAACTTAGTGGTCTAAAAAAATGTGCATTGGCTGGCGCCGCGGCTCAATAGGCTGATCCTCCGCCTGCGGCGCCGGCACACTGGGTTCTAGTCCCGGTCGGGGTGCCGGATTCTGTCCCGGTTGCTCCTCTTCCAGTCCAGCTCTCTGCTGTGGCCCAGGAGTGCAGAAGAGGACGGCCCAAGTCCTTGGGCCCTGCACCCCATGGGAGACCAGGAGAAGAACCTGGCTCCTGCCATCGGATCAGCGCGGTGCGCTGGCCGCAGCAGCCATTGTGGGGTGAACCAACGGAAAAAGAAGACCTTTCTCTCTGTCTCTCTGTCTCTCTCTCTCACTGTCCACTCGTCAAAAAAATAAATAAACAAAATAAAATAAAACAATGTGTCTTTACTCTCTTACCCTTCTGTGGTGTTGTCAGAAGCTTAAAATACATCTTATGGGCTGGCCGGTTCCATGGCTCACTAGCCTAATCCTCCACCTTGCGGCGCCGGTACACCAGGTTCTAGTCCTGGTCAGGGCGCCGGATTCTGTCCCAGTTTCCCCTCTTCCAGGCCAGCTCTCTGCTGTGGCCCGGGAGTGCAGTGGAGGATGGCCCAAGTGCTTGGACCCTGCACCCCATGGGAGACCAGGAGAAGCACCTGGCTCCTGCCTTCGGATCAGCGCGGTGCGCTGGCCGCAGCAGCCATTGCGAGGTAAACCAACGGAAAAAGAAGACCTTTCTCTTTGTCTCCCTCTCTCTCACTGTCCACTCTGCCTGTCAAAAAATAAATAAATAAATAAATAAATAAATAAATAAATAAAATAAAACAATGTGTCTTTACTCTCTTACCCTTCTGTGGTGTTGTCAGAAGCTTAAAATATATCTTATGGGCTAAAAATCAAGGTTTTGGGAGGGCTGGATTCTTCTGGAGGCCTCGATAGGACGATATTCTTGCCTCCAGTGGCTTCCTGCACTGCTTGGTTTAGAGCCCCTGTGTCTCCCACCTCCAAGATCTTGCTTTCACTGTCACAGCTCTTCTCCTGCCTGTGACTTTCTTGCTCCCTCTTCTAAGTGTCCTAAGAATTACACTTAGAACCCAGTTTTGTAACATAGGAAAATCTCCCCATCACAAATCCCTTCATTGTAAGATCTGCATTGTCTCCCTTGGCCATTAGTTGGTAGCATTCATAGGCTTTAGGGTTTAAGATGTGAAAATTCTGGGTGGGGAGCATTATTCAATTCCCCACAACAACCATGAAATAAACAGAATGTGACAGTATTCTCTCAAGACACACACACACACACACACACACACACACATACACCGCAACAGTTCCATAAAGACAATATATGCACATGGTGCCCATTTAGCCATCAACATCTGGACAAAACTCAAAATTGCTATTTCTCTATATTTTGGAGCTTTGGCCAGGACACAGACGGTGGGCTGCATGAGTGTCTGGCACATACTAAGCACTCAAGATTCATGGAACAGATTCCTGGTAGGATACAGATCTTTAGCTTACCATCCATTCAAAATTAATCTTGAAGATACAGTAGATGAGAAATGCCTGGTAATATTTCCTACAAAGAAGAGAAAGGTATTTTTTTTTATCTGAGGATCTCTCTCCTCTAAGAGGGTAAACAGTCTATCTCACTTAGAGATTCTCTATTGAAGGGCAAGGCTTCTGGAGTACTTCTTCATTTTTTAAAGGAATTTACCAATACATTACATTCTCAGGGTCACAGTACGTCTATGATAATTAATACAACACAGTTTTCACATTAATGCATTATTCATACAAAGTAAACAGATTCAATGCAGTCCATAGATAAATTCTAAGAATATAATGATACATCCATTCTTCCCATGTTATATCTTTATCAATTTTTGCGATTATATATCTTTAATTTACATTATAGTCATGGGATTAATGCTCCACTAAATAAAGAGTTCAACAAGTAAAAGTAAAAAGATCAAAGTTCTTGGGGCCAGCACTGTGGCGCAGTGGGTAAAGCTGCCACCTGCTGTGCCGGCATCCAATATGGGTGCCGGTGTGAGTCCTGGCTGCTCCATTTCTGATCCAGCTCTCTGCTATGGCCCGGGGAAGCAGTAAAAGATGGCCCAAGTCCTGGGACCCCTGCCCCCGTGTGGGAGACCCAGGAGAAGCTCCTGTCTTCAGATGTCGCAGCTCCAGCCATTGTGCCCATCTGGGGAGTGAACCAGCAGATGGAAGACATCTCTCTTTCTCTACCTCTCTAACTCTGCCTTTCAAATAAATAAATAAATCTTTTGAAAAGAGATCATAGTTCTGTGGGAATATAGGCAAGGCTATAAAGAATAATCAAATGAAAGGCTGTCCATTTCACTCACATGTGGTAAATTTCAAAACAATCAGAGTATTCAAACTATAGTAGTATTTCATCTTTTTTAAAAAAAATTTATTTATTTATTTGAGAGGTAGAGTTACAGACAGTGAGAGGGAAAGACAGAGAGAAAGTTCTTCCATCCACTGGTTCACTCCCCAAATGGCAGCAATGGCTGGAGCTGCACCAATCTGAAGCTAGGAGCCAGGAGCTTTTTCCGGGCCCATATGGGATGCCGGCACCGCAGGCAGAGGATTAACCTACTGTACCACAGTGCTGGGCCTAGTATTTCATTCTTAACTATTGGTTTGACAAAGATATAAAACAAAGCTGGACAAAATTAATGTATAACAAAACTGAAACATTTAGGCATTTATTTTTTGTTTTTTTTTTTTATTTTTAAAAAATTTTAGCTCTCAGATACTTGAGATAACATGTGGTATTTGTCTTTGTTTCCAGCTTATTTCACTCAACATAATGTCTTTCAGTTGCATCTCCTTTGAGCAAAATGTAAACTCTTAATCGGAGATGCCCAAACTAGATGTATGGGCATGAAGTCAGCATAGGAGATGTAAACACAGCTGTGAGGTCTGATCCTGGGTACCATTCTACAGCTGATAGGAGACAAGGCTGATATAGGCCATACTAAGAATACAGCAAGAACACAAGGACTTCTAATTTGAGAAGACATTCTTTGAATTTTGTATGTAAATAAAAGCCTTAAGATTCAAAGAAAATCTAAAAAGGGCAAGTGTCCAGAAGTTCAAGGGCACGGGAACAGGGCTATCTAGAAAAAGATGGAGAAGAAATGAAATGACAGACTTGTCAGAGATACAAGGGAAGACTCAACTGAGAAGTTGAATTCTCTGAGTGCAGTTAAAGGTAGGTCCCCGATGACGAGGCAGGCATGGATGCAGCATCTGGTGAACCATCCATGGTTCCATGTCTCCCTCCAGGGGGGCAAAGCTCCTGTGCCCGGCAACTGATCCTCAAATGACTGCCTCAAGCAACCTCCTTGTCTCAAAAACATCCATGTGACTTCTAGCCCATCTTACCCTATTAGTAGGCACCATGTGTTCTCAGGTTCTTCTCTGTCAACACTTAGCCCTGTGCTTCATCACTCTTCCCACTTCCTTATGTGCTCAGACACATCAACTCATAACCTAACACCTTACATCTTCACACCCTCATTTCACAGCATACAAAGTCCTCAAGCTCATTTTCTCTAAACTTCATTACTTCACATGCCCTAACTCATGCAAAAAAAATCCTACTCTTGGAGAACTCTGTTATGTTCTGCATAAAATATCACAATCATGTAACCCCTTGCCAATTCTTTAGTCCATTCACATAATCCCACAATCCAGGACTTCACATAATCATTCTCTTGTCCACCTTTCACATGGCCAGTCTATAAAATTTCTCTCTGAAGATCTCAAAAACATTGTTCAGATCCACAGTCTCTCATACGAACAAACAGCTATTATAAAACTGCTTACATGTTAAAATCACATGACATACTTATCACAAAATGTATGCAAGATGGAATCTTGTAGATGCACAAAACTATGCTTCAATTTCACCCAAACGCATTACTCTCAAAGTACCTTCACATATAATAGTGGTCTCACCCTTGTACTCACCACACAAAATGGCCAAAAAACATGACAGATAGACACAGATGTAAACATATCAGACTGTATTTATTAATCACAGTGTACAAACTCAATAAAAATGTACAACACAAACTAAATTTTGCTACCTATACATCAAAGTAACACACCAGACGTGCTCCAGTGAGCTGAAGAATGAAAAATTGGTGACAGAGACGATATTGAGTCTGGTTATACACTCGAGGTTTTTAAACAAACAATGAGCCTTAATGAATTTACAAGTTTTTTTTTTTATGGAACTAGAATGTCACTTTACTTTGAAAATTTATGAAATCAGAGGTATTACCAGTGGAAATAAAAATTAAGAGAAATTTAAAAATAATGAGATTTTCATTATATATTTATATCCATGATTGAATAAAGTTTATTTGTAAAATTCAAAAACTATTGTAAAGAAAAAAAAGCTACTCAGAATGCACTCATAAACTGGAAAGTTCCAAGACATGCCACGAATGTGGTGAGGAAAGGTGGATAACATTATCAAGGTCTTGCACATGCTGGACACTGAGAAAGGTGACACCAGTGACCAAGGCCAGTGAGAACAAGCAAGAACCAGAGAGGAAGGGAGTGTGACCTTGGCTGGGAGAAGCAGCCAGAATCCATTTCCAGAGTCCTACCAGAAACTCTTACTCAAACACAGAACTCATCAGTTCTCACAAGATTTGGGTCCTACAGAGCTCTGGCAAGAACGGCCCCAAGAGCAGAATGGACAGAAAGGTACCATGGGTAAAAGGCTCCTAAAGGATGTGAATAGGAAGATCAAGAATCCAAAATTCATCTACCTTTTGATATATCTTCCATCTCCCCTCATGTACACATATGAGTATATACACAAGTAGATAAACATGATAATTAATATCAAACTTGTACCCCAAAGAAGGAAAGGTGGATCAAGGAAAGGAGGAAGAGTTGGAAGAGGGAAGTATCATTCCATTCTTAGAACTGTATCTATAAAATATACTGAATATGTTCTCTTTGTATAATATACACATTAACATAATTGTTGTAGTAATTACCATGCATTTGCTGTGACACGGAGAATCTAATGTACTAATAAATTCCTTAAAAATCACTTCTACCTAAACCTCTCATTTGAACAAATTCTATAATAAAGTTGAGTTATCAGCCTTCATGACTGCATTTGCATTTTAGGTAAGGTAGACAGTTCCTAGTATTCTCTGCAAATCTCCAAAAATATCTCATACAAGATGCTCCATCCTACTAACATCAACCATACACATAATTTTAATAACATTTATTTTGGAATTTTGAATTGTGAAGTCATCTCATTTCTGTGAAAACAAGTCCCATGGGTGACCATAAGGCTAGAAACAAAGTATCCACTCAACATGCTCTTCTTTGGAATTGATGGGGAGCCCAGATGATGCCATATGTCAACATGGGTTTTTGTCATTTCATTCCTTGAAGTCTCAAGGGGATGCTCCTGAGACTTGTGTGGCAGTGTCAGCCTGTAGTCAGGCAGCGGGGCTCAGTTCTTCTACCTAACACTACTTCTGTGTCTCCTCTCCAAGCAAGCACCTTCTTGGTGAAGATGATAAGGCAGATGCAAAGGGAATGAATAAACTTGGGCAAGAGGTGCAGATAAGCCATTCCACAGAATCTCTAACTTACCCATTTTCCCTTCACAAATAATTAAATAAAAGCACTTCAGGGCACATGGACTAGGACTGAGGCCCCTGTAGAGGGACAAGTCACACGGAACATGCCCCCAGGAAGAGGACACTGTTCCTCAGCACAAAGTTACCACATGGCAGCACTGGGACAGCGGGGGTGAGGCCATGCACAACACTGACACGTATGGAAATGTGATCAGAACCATTCATGCAGATTGGCACAAACTCGTAACTATACCCATTCAAGATTTTACCCCTTCATACAAAGAATGGCCCAACTTCTCCTTTAGTTAACTTACTCTCCAATCCATGTCCCATCATTCCCCATCCATGTTTCCAGTTCTCTAGTAGCACTACATAGTGTACCTTTACACTCTTATTTGTGGCTAGCCTTGTACAGCTCTCCCCTCGTTAAATAATGTCATCTTCACAGATAACCTGTTTTAACTCTTTAGTGCTGGACCACACTAGAGGAAACTTCTCTTGCCTGAAGAGGATTCACTCTCAAAGGCAGTCTCTCTCCCTCCTGTATCACCGCATCCACAGTGCCTTCAGCCCATGAGGCAGCACCATGCCCTGAGAGCTCACATGCACATCTTCTAACACTCTGTGCCTACAATCTCACAGACTAACACAGAACATGAAGCAGTCCCATACTCATTCACATGTACTATCACACCAAAGAACACACACACACACTATCCCTTTTATCAACCAGACGCATTACTATTTATGTACCAAAACACACATCAATCTTGACCAGACACACACCAGCACTCCCTCTCCACTTAGAAGGGATGCTAAGTACACACCTCACACGACACCTACCACATACAGAACTCTGAACATCACATACCCACGCATACCTATCCCACTGCTTCACATGCAGGAATATACTCAGGGTCACTTTGCTTCCTTCAGAATTCACAGAAACTTATATGGTTTTCCTATGTAGGATTTTTTCCCGCTAGGAATCCCTCAATTCCCGAGAGAAGCTCCGTGTCTTCAATCACCTGAGATGCCTCCACCCCAGTATCTGGAGCAACTGTAGACTGGCTTCCCCTGTCGAGATATCTGTTCTCATTTCCATTTAGCCAATGAGCCCTGCACACCAGAAATACATAGGAGAAAGCAAAGGGACATGAAGGTTTCCTACATGCGTGTCCAAAGGAAAAGAGGAGTGGCTCTCTTATGGGATATGGAGGGAGAATTGGAGCCACCCACAGGGGAGAAAAGGATACAAGAAATGACCTTTACTGGGAAGATGCCTGCAGAAGCTACCCTGTCTTAGTGTCTACATGGGAACTCTTAACCGACAGTGAGTGTGGCTGCGATGTGGAAGAACAAGAGAAGGTGGGGGTGGAGGAGAAGCAGGAGGAGCCTGACAGCCCAGCAGGGCTTCTAGCTCTGCAGAGACGTCCCAGGGCCAGGACGCCCGAGTGGCTGGTGACCCCCGAGAGTGGCTACAAGTGTATGGGCTGCTGCCGAGTCTTCCCCAGCCAGACCGTCCTGCAGAGGCACGTGCAGCACGGGGTTGAGGAGAGCTTTAGCTGTCGTGCTTTTCATCTTGCCTTGGCCTGGCTGAAGAGCAAAATGAACATGAAAAAGACAACCAAGAGGAGGAAAGAAAAGAAAAGCAGAGAATCTACATTTAGATGCAGAAAAAGAAAAGTTTTCCATGTGAGCAATCCCTCACGCAAGTAAACAGATGGCTTGCACACCTGAAAAAGAGACAGCGAAGCAGCCACACTCCACTGAGGCAGTCCCATCTTCTCTGACGGCCAGAGCACCCACCTTGCTTACACACACCTGACACCTCCATGACCTACAGCGTCACTGCAAACCCTTGGATGGGACCCACTGCCCTCACCAGCATGAAGGGGAAGAAGGCAGACTGTCACAAAGGACAACCAAGTGTCCTCACAGTCTAACCAGCAACGCAGGGCGGGGTGTCGTCTCCACCGCCACAGTGGGGAGAGGGAGACTCAGTGGAAGTGGAATTGCTGTGGGTGGAGTGCAGCAGAGGTGAGTGCCTGTGGCTAGGACAGCACCCCGAAGTACTGGGAGCCAGGGTTCTCGGGGGGTGGGGTCAGCAGCAGGAACCGTCACCGTAGGTGCTGCCCAGGGCTCACAGCATGGTAGTGAAGGCTTTCTTCCATAATGACACAGGCACGGAGGTGAAACACGTGACTGAGTCAGAGCAAGGAGAGCGTGCCCTGTCCACGCTCACTGAAGGGACATGAGCAGAAACCTGTGTGTCAGTCCAGCACAGCAGGGAAAGCTTGCACCCACACCCCTACCTCACTGCCACCCAGATCTAAATCTACAGGACAAGGCAGAGGCAGCCGCTGTCCCTGCAGTGGTGTGATGTGCAAGCCAGCTGTAGCACAGCTTTTTCTCGGAATCTCTGTGTTTTAACCTTCCTCATGCCTGGGAGGAGACGATTAAGGAACTTCAACCGCTTCATGACAATGAGTGGTGTATCTTTCATTTTACTCGGAAAAATTTCAATAGTATATGCTAGGGGAGGGAAAGTTCTTTCCTCACAGAGGTCAGGCATAATGGGGAGCTGGTGCCGGGGTACAGAGCATGCCCTTTTGCTATGGAGTGTTGTGAGATACATTTAATGGGACTTACTTCCTGGCACATGTACATCTTATTCTTTCTCTTTGTTACGGCATCATTTTGTTCAGCAGAAAGGAGTTAAACTTAGATAAAACCACAAACACTTGGCAAAGCCAGGTTCATGCCACAATCAATCCGAGTTTGTCTTTGTCCAGCACAAATGAATGGCTCATCGTCCATACTCCCAAAGTCATAATGGAACGCAAACTGGAAACTGTCCTGTTTCATAAATCATGCGTGAAATCCTAACGGTTGAGTGCTGGTCACCACAAAGCCTGCCTTCCTTCTGGAGTGGAGACTCATCTGTGTTTCCATCTTCACAGCACCGTTCACAGTCAGTGGCCTGAAATGAAGCTGTCCTGCATACCTTTACAGTCCACTGAGAGCCCAGCAATCATTCTGAGCGTCACATTAAGCCAGGGCTGGTCAGACAACAGATGGAGCAGACCCTCTACAGCAGTCCCCATAGGCTCTGGTGAAAATGTGGTGCCAGCTCTGAAGAAAAAATCCGCAGGTGAGAGGATCTCAAGGAAACCAGCATCACTTCACTCTGAGCAAGGCTTTCTCTGCTGCACGCAACTCCTCACGCAGGGGTCGGGAGACCCTGAAAATATCTCTACAGCTGCCTTGTGCAGAGAGGACACAATAGGTAGAGAGATGTGTTAGCGCCATGGAGAAGCAGACGTTACACACCGAGAGCCATCAGGACAGAAGACAACTTGGCAGGAATGTAGGGAGATTTCTCGACAGAATGAAGGTTTAGCATATTGTGGTTCTCTTCCCACTCCGAGGTCTACTCTACCTTCTGGTCTCTGTCTTCTAGGTACTGCATCATTGAACACTGCGTTCACAGTCTCACGTTCCAGATCAGATACTGCACTTTATGTCATGCAGCTTAATCCACCTTGTTGTGGCCAGTGAGCTGCTCCGATCCGAAGCCAGGAGCCAGGTGCTTCCTCCTGGTCTCCCATGCGGGGGCAGGGCCCAAGCACTTGGGCCATCCTCCACTGCACTCCCGGGCCACAGCAGAGAGCTGGCCTGGAAGAGGGGCAACCGGGACAGAATCCGGCGCCCCGACCGGGACTAGAACCCGGTGTGCTGGCGCCGCAGGTGGAGGATTAGCCTAGTGAGCCACAGCGCCAGCTCCCCCAATGTACTTTAATAGATGCATGTTACCTTTAACATGGGAATTTCATCCGTTTTAACAGTTGAAACAATATATTCCAGATGAGAGTAGCACAACATAATCCCAAGACTGTATTTTTGCCATAGGAAGTGATTTGCTTCATCTTAGTAGATGTTCTGTAGCCCTGATTGATTAGGGAGTTACATTGAAAATGTATGAACATCTACATCAAACGACTGGACTTCTATACGGTAGCCCTGCTTAAGTCCTGCACTGGAGCTGGGCTTAAGTCTCCATCAGCTGCACTGCCTTCTGCACCAGCTTTCTCATCTTGATAATGGAGGTGATGGTATTAGCTACAATATTTATATGCTGTGGAGATAAAATAGACATCATGTGTGTGGGTATGAGTGAAGTAGTAACACAGGTAAAAGCACAGAATATCGTATTTGACCTGAATGCTTTTTCGATATGTTTCCATTATTTGAAATTTCTCTCTTTACCTTTCTCAGCAGTTTGATTATTGTATGTCAAGTTTTGACTTTCATTTTTTAAGTTACTCATTTGACACTTGAGCTTTTTAGAAATGGTTTGCTTTCTTTAATGTTTAGGTAAATATAAACTCACAAAAAGTTGTTAAAACAGACCATAGAGACTGAATGCACACATTATCTCAGCTTCCTCCATCATAATTACAATACATTATCAAAACAAAGCACTGATTAGAATTTTGTGACAAACTAAATAATTACTACTTGCTTTTCTCTATTTCTGGAACACACACATTTGTATGCCTTTATATTTAATATTATAAATTTTGTTCCCTCATGTATAAATTTGCACACTCCCTAATTGCAATGGAAAAAGAGAAATGTTCTGTGACTGGAAAGCAGTCCCCATGCTGCCTTTTATAGTCATCCTCCCCCTCTCCTCCCACAACCCCAAGGAACCTCTTATCTGTTCTTCATGCATGTAATTATTCACTTTAAGAAAGTTATATATATGAAATCGTAAACTGCAAAACATTTTTAGATTGGCTTTTTCAACTAATTATGACGCCATGGTGTGACATCCAAGCCCTTGCATATATTCCTAGTTTATTTCTTTCACTGTTGAACTGCAGTCCACTGCATTCTGTAGAAAGTCGAAGATGTCACACACTGAAGGCAGATCATGTCATTTGGGTCATTAAGTTACTGTTCATTATCAATGCAGAGGTGCAGAGGCCACCAATAGAATGGGAGAAAATATCTGCACACTATGCAACTGATAAAGAATTAATACCCAAGATCTATAAATAGCTAAAGAAACTCAACAGCAACAAAACAAACAATCCAGTTAAGAAATAGGCAAAGGACTTGAACAGGTATTTTTCAAGGATGACATATAAATGGCCAATAGACACATGAAAAAACATGTAGGATTACTAGCCATCAGGGAAATGAAAATAAAAGCCACAATAAAGTTTTACCTCACCCCAGTTAGAATGGCTATCATCCTAAAATAAAAATTATAACAAATGCTGGTTAGGATGTTGGGGAAAAGGTACCCTAATACCCTGTTGGTGGAAATGTAAACTAGAACAAATAATATGGAAGACAGTATAAAGATTCCTCAGAAACCTTAAAATAGGTCTACCATATGACCCATTCATCCCACTCCTGGGAATCTGCCCAAACAAAATGTAACCAGTATATGAAAGGGTTATCTATACCCCTATGTTTACTGCAGGTCAATTAACAACAGCTAAGATATGCAATCAATCCAGATGTCCATCAGCCAATCACTGGATAAAAAAAAATGTGGTATATACATACTATGGAATATTACTATATCATGAAAATGAATGAATCCTTTCTTTGCAACAAAATAGATGCAAATGAACATCATTTTGCTTAGGGAGATCAGCCAGTCCCCAAAAGACAAATACCATGTATTTTCTCTGACTCATGGCAGTTAATGTAGAAAACAAACAAAAATAGAGGAACTCAGTGGTCATTTTGTGATTTGATTGCTGTTTTCAGCCTTTGTTTATCCTGTTTAACTGGTGTTTTTCTACTTTTTACTTGTTGAAATTATGGTTAGTGGTGCATTAAGCCTGTGACTATACAGTGAACTAAATCATGTTTTTGCAAAAATTAAAGAACAAAAGAACAGAAGGAAAGAGGAGGAATGAGGGAGGTAAAAAGGGAAGGAAGGAAGTACAGTTATCTTTTTGGAATTTTACATATGAAATACATGAAATCTATTCTCTTTATATTAATAAAAAATTTTAAAAAGGAAAGAAACCACAGACTGACTTCCATAGGAGCCAAAGCATTGTATTCCCATGAATGAATGAGAAATTCAGTTTCCTTGCATTTCATTAGCATTTAATAAGAAAGGTGTTTACTGACTTTTTTTAAGCTGTTTTAATAGCTATGCTATGGGATGTCATGGTGGTTTTAATTTGCATTTACCAACACCTTTCCATTTGCTTGTCACTTGTCTATCTTCTTTTATGAAGGAGCTGTTTAAAGGTTTTGCTCATTATAAAGTTCCAGTTTTATTATTGCTTAGAGTCCTTCATATGTCCTGGATGTGATTTATTTTTCAAAGAGGCAATATGCAGTTACTTCTCCCCAGTTAGTGGCTTATTGTTCATCTTCATCACAGAGTCTTAAGCAAAGAGCCTGAATTTTTTAAGAAATCGAATGTATCAGCAGTTTTCTTGTGTGCATGGTGCCTTTAGTGTCAAAAGCAAATAAAGAGGAGAAACATGTAGTGTTACCACAGAAATTTAGAGACTCCTGGGGCATGCAGGAAGACATATAAGTAAGAAACACTCTGGGAACAATGATGGAGACTGGTGCTTGAAGTCCTGGAAGCCCAAACATACTCAAAGTCATACATATTTAAGATATTTAAGCCAAGGTATTTTAAGATTTAATGCTTATATTTTCTTCTAATTAACTTATTTATTATATTATTAACTTTTACAGAACCTTTATTTTTCTCATCCAAACTTTCCACTATTATTTCTTTGAATCAATTTTTTTTATCATCCTACAGTTCTGGTTTATTTATTCTATTCCTCTAGTTACATTTTTGTTGAACAGATTTTATTGACTTATTTGAGAGGTAGAGTTATATACAGTGAGAGGGAGAGACAGAGACAAAGTTCTTCCATCCACTGGTTCACTCCCCAAACGACCACAATGGCCAAAGCTGAGCCCATCTGGAGCTAGGAGTCGGGAGCTTCTTCCAACTCTCCCACTTTGGGGGAAGGGGCCCAAGTGCTTGAGCCAACTTCCACTGCTTTCCCAGGTCACAGCAGAGAGATGGATTGGGAGAAGAGGAGCCAGGACATGAACAGGTGCCCATATGGGATGCCAGCGCTGCAGGCGGAGGATTAACCTACTGAGTCACAGCACCAGTCCATCCTCTGGTTACATTTAATTGAAAATATTTAATTTGCTTTTTTAATATTTTCATATGGTTGTATGCATTTTCCGACTGTTTTTGTTTAATGTCGGATTTCTTTTCTCAGATTACTATCTTTTGCTATAATTCAATTCTCTAATTTTTTTAAATTTTGTGGGATGAAAATACGCACTTTTCTCCCCCAAATCCTGCAAGCATGTTATTAAATATGGCAAAAGACACTTCTGCGATGGGATTAACTCAAAGATTTTGAACTGGGAAGATTGCCCTAGGTGGTCTGGGTGAGGACAATGTACTCACAGGGGCCTTCATGACTGACAGCAGAGATGGTGCCAGTCAGAGTGAAGGTGTTGCAAGGATACTGGATGCTGGAGTGACACCTTCAGAGACGACTGAGCAGGAGCCGATTCTGTAGGCAGCCTTTGGAATCTGGGATGGACCAACACAGATTCTACTCGAGAGCCACCAGGCAGGACCAGCCCTGGCCACATCTTGACCTCAGGCCTTCACACCTGTATTGGACTTCTTATCTCCAAATCTGTAACACGTCTGTATCTTCAGATTGGTTTTTAAGCCACAAAGTTTGTGGTCAACTGCGATAGCAGTGACAGAAAACAAGCACAGCAAGAACACTTACTCTTATTTCCAGCCCTAACGTGGATCAGTGTCACTTTGCTGCAAGACTATTTTCCCTTCTTCTAAAATTAGAGAACTGAGTTAATAACGCACCCGGTCATTAGCCCATCCAAGGAACCACATGCGGTTACTTCTTTCTCTTCTATCTCCTGCGTCATTCCTGAGTTCCAGTTCTTCCTGATGTTGCTTCTCATAAGCCTAGACTTCAACGGGCTTGATCTCTATTCTTAGAAATGACTTCTTTAGGTTGTACCCAGTACAACCTAAAATACCATGATACCATCTCCTTGGTATCATAAATAATTCAATGAAAAACTTTTTATGGACTGAGATAACAGAGTCATAGGAACTCCATCCAGGCCTCCCACATGGGTTTCAAGGATCCAAGTATTTGGACCACCACCCTCTGATTTCCCAGGTGCATCAGCAGGAAGCTTGACCAGAAGTGGAATAGCCATGTCTGGAACTTGCAATCTGACATGGGATGCTGGTGTCACAGTGTTGGCTTATCCCGCTGTGCCATAACACCTGCCTTCCTATCCTCTTTTGCACTGCCATATCCTCACCACTGGGGAGACTTAGTAATAGTGTATCCCCAGATGCATCACATAATTTCTTTTTAATCTAAGGCATCTAATTCTAGTTTTGGTATCAAATACATTATTTTAAAAATTAAGTTAATGATATACTTTCCACTGGGTAAAATAAAATACTCAAAGGATGATGTCAGGGATAAGCAGGTCCTACCTCTGCTTGGGATACCCACATTCCATATCAGAGAGCCTGGGATCCATTCCTAACTCTGCCTCACATCCACTTTCTTAAGTTTTTTTTTTAAGGTTTATTTATTTATTTGAAAAGCAGTGTGGGGGGGAGAGGGAAAGAGGAAGAGGAAGAGGAAGAGGAAGAGAAAGAAAGAGAAAGAGAAAGGAGGAGGAGGAGGAGGAGAGAGAGAGAGAGAGAGAAAGAGAAAGAGAGAGAGAGAGAGATTGTTCATCTACTGGTTCACTTCCCAAATGATGGTAATGGATCTGGTTGGGCCAGGCAGAAGCTAGGAGCCTGAAACCCGAACTGAGTCTCCCATGTGGATGGATGGTAGGGCTACAAGAACTTGAGCCATCACCTTCTGCTCTCCAGAGTGCATCAGCAGGGAGCTGGCATACCCACCTTCTCTCTAATATGAACTCCAGAAAGGCAGATGACAGCTAACGTACTTGTGTCCTTGCCACCCACCTGTGAGACCCCAGTGAAATTCTCAACTCCTACCCTGGGTGTGACCCAGCCCCATCTTTTCAAGGCATTTGTGAATTGAACCAAGATCTCCCTTTTTATCAGCCTCTCTGTATCACCTAGCATTGCAAGTAAAACAGATAGATAAACTTTTAAAAAACAAAACAAAACAAAAAACACCCTAGGCAAGGGGGCTATATCAGTCCTGCAGTCCTGAGGCGGCTGCTGAGTCTAGAATAGGCTGATGTCATCAATAGGTCATAAATGCTTCAGAGGCGGTAGTGATGACTTGTGACACAGGAGACTCAATGTTGAACTGAGCACTAGGTAGCGCAGTGATTCGGTAGAGAGCGTCCTATGTGATTTGGTTCTTTAATGTTCAAATCCCATTCTTGATCACCACTGACTTAACTCCTGGAGAGCAGAGATGCAGGGAGGAAAGTGCCTGTTTTGAGTAACTCTCCAAGGAGTTCAACCATGAAGCGGAAACAAAAGACAAAACATCTGGAAATCACATACTCTCCCCAAGCTGCAAAGATATCAAGAGGTATGTCTTAGGATATTCTCTAGATCCAAGGTAGCCAGGCACTGTCTTCTAAACAGGAGGAAGGGACGATTTCTAGTTGGGGAAGGGGTGGAGTAAGAGGAGGAGAGACAGAGAAAGGGAGAGGAGGGAGGGTGGTGGGAGATTGAAGAGCTGTGTGTGGAGGCTTCCTGAACATCCAGGTCTCTGAGAACACAGAGAGTTCAGATGATACAGGTCTTTGTCTATGCAGTTTAGGGCTTCTGCTACCTACACAGTGAAACACTGAGTCACTTTGTCAGATACAGTGACTTGCCAGTGTGCACTAAGTTTTCATAATTTTTTTTTATTTTTAACTTTTATTTAATGAATATAAATTTCCAAAGTACAGCTTATGGATTACAATGGCTTCCCCCCCATAACGTCCCTCCCCCCACAACCCTCCCCTTTCCCACTCCCTCTCCCCTTACATTCACATCAAGATTCATTTTCAATTCTCTTTATATACAGAAGATCAGTTTAGCATACATTAAGTAAAGATTTCAACAGTTTGCTCCCACACAGAAACATAAAGTGAAAAATACTGTTTGAGTACTAGTTATAGCATTAAATCTCAATGTACAGCACACTAAGGACAAAGATCTTACATGAGGAGTAAGTGCACAGTGACTCCTGTTGTTGACTTAACAAATTGACACTCTTGTTTATGGCATCAGTAATCACCCTAGGCTCTTGTCATGAGCTGCCAGGCTATGGAAGCCCCCTGAGTTCACCGACTTTGATCATATTTAGACAAGGTCGTAGTCAAAGTGGAAGTTCTCTCCTCCCTTCAGAGAAAGGTACCTCCTTCTTTGATGACCTGTTCTTTCCACTGGGATCTCACGGAGATCTTTCATTTAGGTGTTTTTTTTGTTTGTTTTTTTTTTTGCCAGAGTGTCTTGGCTTTCCATGCCTGAAATAGTCTCATGGGCTTTTCAGTCGGATCCGCATGCCTTAAGGGCTGATTCTGAGGCCAAGAGTGCTGTTTAGGACATCTGCCATTCTATGGGTCTGCTGTGTATCTCACTTCCCATGTTGGATTGTTCTCTCCCTTTTTTTATTCTATCAGCTAGTATTTGCAGACACTAGTCTTGTTTATGTGATCCCTTTGGTTCTTAGTCCTATCATTACGATCAATTGTGAACAGAAATTGATCACTGGGACTAGTGAGATGGCATTGGTACATGCCACCTTGATGGGATTGAATTGGAATCCCCTGGTATATTTCTAACTCCACCGTTTTAGATAAGTCAGCTTGAGCATGTCCCGAATTGCACATCTCTTCTCTCTCTTATTCCCACTCATATTTAACAGCAATCACTTTTCAGTTAAGTTTCAGCACTTAAGAAGAATTGTGTATTGATTATAGTATTCAACCAAAAGTATTAAGTAGAACAAACAAACAAAAACTAAGAGGGATAACATATTAAGTTGTTCATCAACAGTCAGGGCAAGGGCTGATCAAGTCACTGTTTCTCATAGTGTTCATTTCACTTTAACTGATTTCCTTTTTGGTGCTCAGTCAGTTGTCACGAATCAGGGAGAACATATGGTATTTGTCCCTTTGGGACTGGCTTATTTCACTCAGCATAATGTTTTCCAAATTCCTAATAGGGATCACTTTTCAGTTAAAATTTAAACACCTAAGAATAATTGTGTGTTAATTACAGAGTTCAACCAATAGTACTTGAACAAAAAAATACTAAAATAGATAAAGTATTACATTGTACATCAACCATCAGGACAAGAGCTGAGCGATATGTTCTCCTCCCTGATGGGCGACAACTAGCTATGCACCAAAGGGGAAACTTGTTGAAGTGAAATGGACACTATGAGAAACAGTGACTTGATCAGTTTTCATAAAATTTTGAAATTTGACTTCTTTCTGAAAGCACTGGAGAAGTGCATGGTATTGCAAGTTTTCCACGGATCCTTCCTCCTTTGAATGAAGAATGTGGTATATCTAGAGATTAAGAAAACATTTTTTTTAAAGTTTGAAATGTTAAAAGACACTAAGAGAGGCAGATGTAAAAATATGTTAAGCACAGGTGCACAGGGGCTTGCCAGCAGTCTGTGCACTGTTTACATATGAGACACTGCAAATCTAGCATCTGTGGCATGTACTGACTGAATAAATAAATACCTCTCTACGTGTAAAGTTTTCAAACGTAGGAAGCAGGTTATGGCTCCATGAGGATAGCGGCATGGGTGTTCATGAGTGCTGTCATACTGCAAACTCTTATTGCTTGTTTGAAGATGGATAAATACACATACATAAACCCTGTCTCTTATTTTTATGTAATTGCTCAGGAAATTTGAATTTATACAAAGATGTCCTGCAACAAAAACAAAAGGCGCCAACCCCAGCTTCAGACCAGAAAGCAGGGGATGCTGCTTCTTCTTCCTCACACTATTTCTCCTGCATCTCATCTGAAGACAAGCTCAATGGTGCAGGTATGGGTCCAGGCACAGCACAGAGAGGAGTTGAATGATACTGCCCATGAGTAGACATAAGTCTACCCAGTCCAGAAAAAAATGACAAGTCAAAGCACTTGCATTATACCTTTTCATTACTAAAATTCCTGGTGCAGGCAAACTTTACTAAGAGAAGAGCTTTGTTTTGATGATGCCTCTGAAGAGTCAGTCTTTGGGACCTCCTCTGGTGAAGGTCTTCCTGTGGGCAGCATCCTGTGGTGATGCAGAGCCTCAGGTGGCAAATGACACACAGGCATGCGAGCAGATGTGTCTCTTTCTGTCTCCCTCTTCTAGAGCTGCCCAAATTCACTAGCGCAGGCTCCACCCTAACGACCTTATATAGTCCTCATCATTTCCCATCCCTGTGCTTCATAACCAGATTAAGTTTCCATCCCCTTAATGCCTCACAATGGTAGCTAAATTTCAACCCAGGAGGCTGTGAGACAATCCATGGATATTCAAACCATAGCAATTGTCTCTCATGGCTTTTGGTATTAGCAGCAGCGAAAGCTATACATTCCAAAGATAAATAACCAAAAAACTGGAGCTAGGCCTGGAAGATCAGTGGACAACTAGGTTCTGCTGAAGGGAATGGTATCATCAGAGACACTTGGGAACAATAACTGAGACAAAGACAGGACATCCTGCTGTCCAGAAGTCATAAAAGGACTATTATCTGAAAACAGAGCTAGAGTAGTAGTAATGTCACCACAAGATATACTTGACACACTGTACAGATGCACTTGTTCGAGGTCTTGTGTCATCTACATGTAGCCAAAATTCTCTCACTTATCTCTATACAGACCTATCCCCACTCCTGTCTTCACCTCTACTTCCTTATCAACTTTTACAAGCATATGAATTCTCTAAACTCTACTGCGTGCATGACAAAGAGTAACAATTACTCTAACATGTATGATTACTGACTCATTATCCTTGAATTGCTTTATCTTTATATACAGAAGTTCATATACATATTTCGTGTCTGACTCCTTTCAGCCACATTGCGTATGACTGAAGTTTGTTCCATCTCACTGCTGCATATATCCCATTTCATGAATATAAATCATGTCCTTGTTAATCATCAAGTGCTGAGAATTTAAGTTGTTTTGATTGTAGAAGCGCACTAGGAGATGATGTTTGATGCTGTATATGTTGCTATACTAATACACTTAGGTTCGATGAAAGCCAAAGAGTTTCTCTATTTCTATCTTAACCCATCCAGAAATCAATGTTTCATACAATTATTTTACCATTTCTATCTCAAGTTTTAATTTTATTATTCATTTTAGAAGCATAAATACTTTCACAGAAGGGAGAAAGACACAGACACACACACACACACACACACACACACACACAGAGAGAGAGAGAGAGAGAGAGAGAGAGAGACTCCACCTACTGGCAAACTCCCTAAATACCTGCAAGGATCCAGGAACATAATGTAAAAGGACAGGAGCCCAGTTATTTGAGAATTATTTCTGCCTCTCAAGGTCTGTATTAGCAGGAAGCTGGAATCAGAAACTGGAGGTGGGTATAGATTCTAGGCACTGTGATGTGGGACATGGGCTTCTTAAGCTACTATGCTAAATGTCAGCTCCCACACTTTCGTTTTCTAATGCAATTGTATGTTGTTAACTATTAAATCTCATACCCTTCACTGACATCTTATCTATTTTATATCATTTCCTAGTCCTAGTATGTGTATTTTTTTCTTATACACCCTCAAATCTTCATGTTCTTTCACTCTTCCACCAGAACTCACACAATACATTCCTTTCATCTCAAAGAAAATATTCCTACTAATTACACCGTACTGCCAAACTATATCACAAAACAACACATGCAAAGCCATAATTATAGGACATCAGATAGACACACATAGATATGCATGTAGCTAACATACAGACACGAATAACATCCACCATTCCCATACCAACAAAACATATCCTATATTTACATTTGTAACCACTAAATGAATTAGACACTCAAGAATAACCTGATTGGAACAAGTAAGTTATGGACTTACACATTAAGTACTCTACAGTTGCCACACACCAATTCATTGCTATGTATTCATAATATATAAGAAATACTTTTATGGGAGAATTTGATCTTTTTAACAGTTAGATACTCACTGGTAAGTTTAACATTTAAAGAGTTGATGACATCATAAAATCATAAATATTTACTTTCCTTAATTATTAAAAATACACCATTAGTTTCATTTAAAGCTGTGAACTCCAGGTAAGAGATACAAAGCATGAAAGTGAGATAAGTAGGAGAGGACAAACAGGGGTAACTTTTAGCCAAAGTTGGTGGGTAGCAGGAACCTCAAAACAAAGACAGCTAAAGTGCACCAGCTCCCAGCCGAAGCTAGAGAGAATTGCTCAAGACAAAATATATAGCAGGGGTGGGGGAGTATGGGGTCTGGGGGAGAGTGAAGTGAAGGATCTGAAAGGAAGCAGACGTTTTAGTTGAAAGTGCGGGTCCCTACATGGGAATTTAGTTTCCTCAGTGTTGGTTTCTCCATGTATGGAACTGGGCTCTGGAAACAAAGAACTGGACTCAGATAATCAAAGATCCATGTGAGTAGACTCAAGAAAACAAATTTGGCAAAATAATGGACATTGGCAGTCACGTTCCCTCATGAAATCTGACACCACCAGGAACACAACATTAGTGGACAGCACATAGTTCAGTCCAAACGGGAGAAGTCTAGCACACGCTCCAACAGCCAAGGATAAGACAGATGTCTCTGTGGGCATGCATGTTATAAATTTTACCAAAATCAAGACTAGTTCCTGTGAGTTTGTGGACCACGTCTGTTCTCCGAGTTCAGAAGATTACATTTAGAATATATGGAGGATGAACAAATGAATGAACCAAACTTCACGTCCGTATCAATGACCTTTGTTCTATTTCTCAGGAGTCTCCACTGCCCAAACACGTCCTGCACAAGCCGGGTACTCTTTGGAAGAGAAGATCCTGGTCCATGAGGCAAGAGAGACATCCTCCCAATCAGAATACCACACCTGCCAGTCCACTTTGCACAAGCACCCTCATGCTGGTAAGGGGAAGGCAGGACCGCCAAGGCCAGGCAGATCAGTGCAGGGGGAAGGTGAGCAGACCTACAGCCACTAAGCTGTTCAATGGCTATCACAGAAACCAGGGAGATAGCAAAGAAAAAGAGCAGTCACAATCAACAAGAATATGGCTAAATGAAGACATTGAAGATAAAAATTTAAACATAATAGGAAAGAAGTATGTATAAACCACTAGTGGAAATCATCTATTCATAAAAATTAAACACAGAGGAAATAACAATCACGAACAAATTCTAAGATATGACAATAGCAAGTATGTGACTGACTATACAAAGGCTTGGAGGATTTAGGTACCAAAATAATAGTCAAAAATTCAGAACTGATAAAATAGATGTAATTAAAGCATTAGATGACCATAAAATGAAAGATGGTGATTGAAACTTGAAGCATTCTATGCTCATACTATTGCTTAGGATCTAACCATGAGAAGGAAAGAATGTGACTTCAAATTTAGTATATTTACCTGTTAGATATTGTTATAAATTACCACAAACTAAGTGATCTAAAACAGCACAGATTTATTCTCCTACATTCCTGTGGAGTCAGAAATTCAAAATATATGTGATGTAGCTAAAAACCAAGGTGTAGGGGCTGGCACTGTGGCACAGCAGGTTAAAGCCCTGGCCTGCAGCACCAGCATCCTATATGGGCACTGGTTCTAGTCCCAGTTGCTCCTCTTCCGATCCAGCTCTCTGATATGGCCTGGGAAAGCAGTAGAAGATGGCCCAAGTCCTTGGGCCCCTGCACCCACGTGGGAAACCCGGAAGAAGCTCCTGGTTCCTGCCTTCAGATTGGCGCAGCTCTGGCCGTTATGGCCATCTGGGGAGTGAACCAGCGGATGGAAGACCTCTCTCTCTGTCTCTACCTCTCTAATTCTTTCAAATAAATATAAAATAAATCTAATAAAAAAAACACCAAGGTGTTTGCAGGCTGTCCCCTTCTAGAGACTCCAGTGGACAATGTTCCTTGCTTTGACTGGCTTCTTGCACTCTGATTTGCAGATTTTTCTGATTTCTTAACTGACACTTGTTGCTTCTACTGTCAGTTTTCATCTCCTGCATCTGACCTTCTTGCCTCCCTCTTCTAAGTATCCTTGCAATTACATTTAAAACCCAACTACACGATGCAGGATGATCTCCCCATCACAAAATCCTTCATGTGTTAACATCTGCAAAGTACCTCTCTGTATACAAGGGAACATTCCTAGGATGTAGGGATTAAGATATTGATACCTTGGGTAAGTAGCATAACTTCAACCTTTCAAAACTATTGTGAAAAATGTTAAACACCTTGATAGATGCAGTCAGATAAATGAATATTAAAATTTCTTATGCTGACTACAGTCTTTATGACACCAGAAGTCTAATTCACACACCACAAGCAGATCCATAAAGACTAGTCATCAACCTAGAGACAGAACTAAAGCTATCAAGGGGATGGCGCTGTGGCTCACTAGGTTAATCCTCCGCCTCCAGTGCCAGCATCCCATATGGGTGCTGGTTCTAGTCTCGGTTGCTCCTCTTCCAGTCCTCTGCTGTGGACCAGGAGGGCAGTGGAGGATGGCCCAAGTACTTGGGTGCCTGCACCCGCATGGGAGACTATGAAGAAGCACCTGGCTTGTGGCTTCAGATCGGCGTAGCTCCAGCTATAGCAGCCATTTGGGAGGTGAACCAACAGAAGGAAGACCTTTCTATCTCTCTCTCTCACTATCTGTCAAATAAAAAAAAATAAAGCTATCAAGTACTATTTTGGGGCAGTGTACAACAGCAGTGTTCCCTCATAAATTCTGACACCTTCCAGATTAAAGCATTAATGGATGGCATGCAGTCCAATTCAAACAGATAAATTCTAATCCAGACTCTAGCATCCAATAATACCACCGATATCTCTGTAGATGTGAATATTATGGATTTTAGCAAGCTCAATACTTGATTTTCGCTGAGCTTGTGGGCCATGTCTGTTCTCTGAGCTCAGCATATGTAATTAATAATATATGACAGATTGAAAATGATAAAATAGACATCAACTGTGTATCAATGACCTTTGCTCTGTTTTCTAGGAATTGAAGCCTTCCACAAATGTGCTCCACAACCTGAGTACTCTTTGGAGGACAAGACCCTGGTCCACAAGGCAAAAGACATAGCCTCTGAATCAGAATATTATACCTGCCACTCCACTTTGTCAATGCCCACTCGTGCTGGTAAGGGGTAGGCAGGATAGCCAAGGCTAGGCAGATCAGTGCAGTGGTGGTCAGCAGACCTGCAGCCACTCTGTTATTCCATGGCATTCACTGATCCCTACCTAATGGCTACTGGAGAGAATGATGTGCTGAAGACAAAGAGCAGATGCAATCCACAAGAATATGGTTAAATAAAGACACTTAAAAAAATAGGAAATAAAATAATGTAGAAAACACTAATGGAAAAGAATCTATTTGAAAAAATTTAAACTAATCACAGAAGAAATGATAATCAGGGACACATTTTGTGCTTAGAAATTGTTAAGTATGTTACAGAATATGAATAGGATTTGATGATTTAATTACCAAAAATAGAAACCACTTATTCACAACTGATACAACAGGTATAATTAAAGTACTAGATTACAAGAACATGTAAGGTTGGAAATAGAAGTATTGTAAACTCACTCTCTCTCGCTCAAAGAGTAAAGCCACTGACTCAAAAGCAACTCTGAACGCAGAAAATTAGAATTAGGTAAGGAGAGGCTATCTTTGACACAGAAAGAAGCCTATTTCAAATTTAGTATATTTTTCTTACTTCCTCGTATACGTATTACAAATTACCACAAATTTAGTGGTCTAAAACAACAGGCATTTTTTCCATTTCGGAATTTGGGGTCATAAATTCAAAATTTATCTTTTGGGGTTAAAAATCAAGTTATTGTTACAGCTGGATTCTTCGGGAGGCCCCCTGGTAAATTTGCCTTGCCTCCAGTGGCTTCTTGCACTCCTTAGAGACCCTTTGTTTCTTTGTGCAGCCTCGTGCTCCATTGTCACATCTCTTTTCCTGCCTTTGTCATTCTTGCCTCCTTCGTATACACATCCTTGGAATTACATATAGGACCAACGAATATAACTTAGGATTATCTCCCCATCACAAAATCCTTAACTGAGTAGCATCTGCAAAGTCCCCTTTAGCCACATGAGGTTCTATGGTCTGGTTCTATGGTCTACGATATAAACATCTTGGTTGGGGGACATTACTCAGTCTTCCACAAATGTGAAATATGCTAACCACAATGACATGCATATTCAGGTAAAAACCTATGAAAATCTCTTATATAAGTTACACTTTATGTGAAACCATAAGTGAAAACTTCCCATAACACAACCAGCTCCATAAAGACAGTAAATACACACTGTGATCACACAGCCATCATCACCTGAACAAAACTAAAAATTATTAAATACACACATTCTGTAGTTTGGGTCAGAACTCAGTTTGCAGTCTGCAGGAGTGTTTGACACACAGTGAGCACTCAAGATTGACTGAATAGTTTACAGGTAGGATAGAGCTCTTGGATTTCCCTTGAATAGTAACCTTGACGAGACATAAGATGACATATAGCTCACAAGGTAATAGCTCACACAAACAAGAGAAAATCATGTGCATCTGAAGATGTTTCTCCTGTACCACCTCTGAGAAAATGAAAACTCATAACTGGAGAAGAACAAACAGGACCTAGGAGTATTCAGTGATGAAAAGGACATGTAAGCATGGCTCTGAGATCTGGTCCAGGTCCCCCACCAACAGCTAATACAAAGAAAAGAAAGTTGATACGGGCCATGCCCAGGTCACAGCAAGGACAGTTCTTCTAGTTTTGGGAGATCCTCTTGAGATATAATATATAACTCAAAGCCTTGAGACTGAAGATAATCTAAAAAAGGACACATACCCAAAAGTTCAAGGGCATGGGAACAGGGCTATGTAGGAGAAGATGGAGAAGTGAAGGAATGACAAACTTGTCAGAGAAACAAGGAAGACTCATTCAGTCTGAAACTGAGAAGTTCAGTTCTGTGGGTTGCAATTCTGGGATTGTCCCTGGCAACCGTAAGGGTTCACACTGAAGTATAAAGTCAGCCATCAGTGGTTTCTACACTTGCATCCAGGAAGACAACAAAGATCCTGTACACTGGTAAGTGAATATGGGCAGAGACTTGAAAGGGTCCTCAAATGATTGCCATGAGCAACCTTCTTCCCTTTTAAACACCCACATACTTCTTGGCCTATCTTACCCAAATAAATGGTCTCAGCACCATGTGCTCTCGGGTTCATCTCTGTAAATACTCATTCCTCTGCTCTCCATCGCTACTCTCATTATCTTATGCACCGTGGCACACTCCTCAGTTCACATCCTCATACTTTTACGTCTTCACACCTTCTTTCACAGCATGTGCATCCCTCATAATTGCTCCCTTTGAACACTATTTTTTTTAGTATTGCATCTGATAACTCACACAAATAGTCTCATTCTTGTAGAACTCTGTGCTGTACAGTAACAATGCAAGAAGCTATCACAACCACAACCCCATCAGATGCTCCTCTGTTTACAGTTCTTTAGTCCCTTCACATAATCCTGTAATCTAAGAGGTCAGGTAATCATTCTCTTATTCCTCTTTCACATGGCTGATCTATAAAAGTTTGTCTCTGTGGTTCTGAAAAAAAGATCCTCACAGATTCTCAAATATTCCAATAACTATTACCTAAGTGTTTGTACATCAATAGCATATGACATACACATTACAAAATGTATGAAAGATGAAAAACTCCAAGATGTACAGAACTATGCTTCACTGTCACCGAAGCACACCATAGTCATGCTACCTTCACATGCAATGCTGGCCCCACTGCTATACTCAATATACTTTAAAAATTCTGTGAAATACACAGAGTGTACATATATGAAACTATATTTACCAATCATGACAAACTCATTCTATGACGGATGTACCAGACATACTAATTTTGTTTCTCTCTCCTCTGAAATGAAACACCAGATACTCTTTAGGGACCGAAGAGAAAAATTGGATCCATGTGAAGGAGTACAGTTTATTTACACATTTAATTGAGGTTTTAGAAGGGACTTAATATGTTTATGAATTATTTTTTCAGGAAATAGAATTTGTGTGTTTATTGATGTATATGAATTGAAAGGTATGGCTCTCTCCACTGGAAAAATAGATTAAGAGAATTAAAAAAAATAACTTAGGAATTTTCATAGTATGTTTTAATCCATGGGTGGAGGTAAATTTTATTTTAAAATTTTACAAAATTCTGGTAGGGAAAAAAACCTACTCAGGATGTAGTAGTAACATGGAAATCTCTAGGATCAGCTAATTTTGTGTTGAAGAGGGGGAAAAATTAGTTAAGGCCATGTGTGGGCAAGGTATACTAAGAAAGTAACATAACTGGACAGCCTAGTGAAGAGTAAGCAGGAACCTGATAGGGAATTTGTGGCCTATGCTAAGATGTGCAGCCTGGAGCCAGCACCAGAGACCCCACTGAGCCCCTGACTCAAGGTCAGAACTCATCAGCTCTCACAAGTCTTGGGGTTTGCAGAGTTCTGACAACGGAGGTCCAGGAGCAGAATGGAGAGAACTGCACCATGTACATTTTTCATGTCTGCTTGGAAAAGGCTACTAAATATGTGAATATGAAGGTCAAAAAACCTCAGAATTTTATCTACCTACATACCTGCCTATTATCTATACTGTGTCTCTCTCTTTCTCTTACACACAAGAAGGTCAACATGAGTAATTACAACAAAAACTGTATGTCGCGGGCTAATTTGTATAACTTATCATAAGGAAAATTGAGTCATAAAATTTTAAGATCTTTAATGACTGCATTCCGCATTTTATGCAAGGTTCATAGTTTCCAACATTCTCAATATACTTCCCAAAATATCACATACAAGATGCCCAAGCCTACCGATGTCCACCATAAATGTAATCTTAATAACTGTTGTTTACTTATAATTCCTGTAAGAGCAAGTCTAGTGAGTGGTCACAATGCCCACAATAAAATATCCACTCAACATGCTCTTCTGTGAAAAGATGAAAACTCCACATGATTCTGTATCCCAATGTTGTTGTTCTGTCATTTTGTTTCCCAGAATTCCGGAAGTCTCAAGCAGATGCTCCTGGGACACGTATCGTGGTCCCAACCTGTAGCCAGGCAGCAGGACAGAGCTCTTCTACCTCAGTGTATTTCTCCTGTGTCTCCTCTCCAAGCAAACACATTCTTGTTGAAAACGATGGTAAGGCAGAGGCAAAGGGAATGTCTGAACTCAGGATGCCAAGGGAGCTGCTCTGCCCAACCCTTACTTATCGGCTAAAACAAAACAAAACAAAACACTCTCAAAAGCAAGAAAGCACTTCAGGGCAGAGGGACTAGACTGGGGTCTCTACAGAGAGAGAGAGGTTCTATGTCTCCAAACACGGGACACAGACCTGTTTTGCCACAGCGGAGTACTGGGACAGCTGTGACTGAGGCCATCAGCAGAGCTGACATGTATGGAAAGTTGATGAGAACATCCTAGGCAGACTGGCACAAAAACATATTCACGTACCCTCACCTGTCCTACCACTTCACAGCTTCATTTCAAAGCCTCCCTCTCTCAAACACACCTCCCTTCACTCCCCATCCATCTTTTCCATTCTCTAGTAGCATGACACCAATACACACTTAAACCTTCATTCCTGTACACAGTCTTTCAGACCTACTCGTTTATTAACTAATCCCAGAAATATTTCACATTCCTTCATACAGATAATCTGAACTCCTTAAGGCTAGAAACAGCTCAGGAAAAGCCTCTGGGGACTGACACTGTGGTGTAGTGGGATAAGCCGCTGCCTGTGACTCCGGCATCCCATATGGGTGCAAACTCAAATCCTGGCTGTTCCACTTCTAATCCAGCTCTCTGCTAATATGCCTGGGAAAGCAGTAGAAGTTGGCCCAAGTGCTTGGGACCCTGCTACCCACAGGGGAGTCTGGATGGAGTTCCAGGCTCCTGGCTTTGGCCTGATCTAGTCCTGGCAACCGTGGCCATTTTGGGAGTGAAGCAACAGAGGAAAATCTCTTTCTTTCTCTTTCTCTTTCTCTTTCTCTTTCTCTTTCTCTTTCTCTTTCTCTTTCTCTTTCTCTTTCTCTTTCTCTTTCTCTCTCTTTCTCTTTCTCTCTCTCCCCCCCCATCTCTCTCTGAAATGCTTTCAAACAAATAAAAAATTTTTAAAAGAAACCCTTTGTTCTTAAGAATTCACTCTAATTGTCAGCCCCTCTCCCTGCTATGTACTGCATCCACAGCGCCTTCAGCCCTTCAAATGGTTGCATATACTCAGAGCTGTGTTTTTCCACACGTACTGTCACACCAGAGAATGCACACTCACATAAGCAGTAGCAATTACCGTATACATACCAGAACACACGTTCACCTCCACCAGACACACCCCATCACTCACTCTTCACATAGAACGGTTGCTAAGTACACATCTCACATGACACCTGCCTACACAACTCTGAAGCTACAGGTCTCCAGGCACTTCTATCTCACTGCCTCATATGCAGGCATATTCTCAGAGCCACTCTTCTTTAATTAATTAATTAATTAATTTTTGACAGAGTTAGACAGTGAGAGAGAGAAAAACAAAGAGAAAGGTCTTCCTTCCATTGGTTCACTCCCCAAATGGCCGCTACGGCCAGCACACTGTGCCGATCCAAAGCGAGGAGCCAGGTGCTTCCTCCTGGTCTCCCATGTGGGTGCAGGGACACAAGCACTTGGGCCATCCTCCACTGCTCTCCCGGGCCACAGCAGAGAGCTGGACTGGAAGAGGAGCAACTGGGACTAGAACCCAGCACCCATATGGGATGCCGGCGCTGCAGGCGGAGGATTAACCTAGTGAGCCATGGTGCCGGCCCAGGAATATTCTCAGGGCCACTCTTAAAACCTATGGATGTCACACAACTTACTCCACTTATATAGGAAATTTTCTTTCCTAGGAATCCATCAATTGCAACAAGATCCCCCCTGTCTTCAATCCTCTGAGATGCCTCCACCCCAGGATTTGGAGGAACAGGAGACCCTGTCCCCCTATCACCACATCTGTTTTCATTTCCATTTAGCCAATGAGCCCTGTACACCCGAAACACATAGGAGAAAGGAGAGAGACATGAAGGTTTACTATATGCGTGTCCAAAGGAAAAGAGGGGTGGCTGTCTTACAGGATACAGAGGAAGAATCAGAGCCTCCCACAAAGAGGGCAAGAGTTGAAGAAATTACCTTCCCAGGAAAGCTCCCTACAGACGACAACCTCTCTTATGTGTCTACATGGGAACTCCTAACTGAGAGTGAGTCCAGCTTGGATGTAGAAGCCCAAGATGGTGGGGACGAGGCTGTCAGCCCAGCAGAGCCCCACGCTCTGCAGGAACAGCCCAGGGCCAGGACACCTGAGTGGCTTGTGGCCCCTGAGAATGGCTTCAAGTGTATGGGCTGCTGCCGGGTCTTCCCCAGTCTGGAGGTGCTTCAGGGGCACGTGCAGCACGGGGTTGAGGAGGGCTTCAGCTGCCTCGCTTTTCATCTTGCCTTTGCCTGGCTGAAGAGCAAAAGAAACACGAAAGACACGCCGGAGAAGAGAAGAAAGAAGAAAATCAGGAAGGCCCCATCTGAATGCAGTCAGGAGAAAGGTCTGGATGTGAGGAATTCTTCACCCAAATAAATGAACTGTTTTCAGCCCCTGAAAAAAGAGGAAGTGGAGCAGCCAAACTGTATTGATGGAGCTCCATCTCCGCTAGGTCACCCAGAGTACCCACCTTTGTTTACACACACCTGACACCACCAGAGAACCCCTCTACTTACATCAACAGTATCAACAAACACCAGTTGTTTTCTTCTATGCAAGCTTCCTTTAGTGTCCTATCTGTGAACTCTAGGTACCACAGTTACCAACCCATATCCTCCTCTGCAAGTTTAACAGCTTGTATGTGTATTTATGACATACTTGAGTTAATTTTTGCATAAACTGTGAGGCTTAGGGGTTGGTTGGTTGTGGCCACTAAAGTTCAGTTGTTCTTCCATTGAATTAACTCTGTAACCTCAGTCAACAGAAGCAGCTAGATATATTTGAGTCTTTCTCTGAGTTCCTTACCCCATTGTACTTATCCAAGTATTTCTATCTCTGCCATTCTGTGACTACTGTAGAAACAGATTAGCTCTTAAAAGTGAATAGGGTGATTCCTTCAACTCGATTCTTCACTTTTCAATATTGTTTTAGCTATTCTAATTCTTTTGCATTTCCATAGAGATTTTAAGGTAAATCTCTCAATTTAAACCAAAAAAAAGTGTTTGTTTCTAGCAGGTGTGCATTGAACCTAAAGATCAGTTTGGAAAGAACTGACCTCTTTAATTCGTTGGTCCTTCCAAACCAGGAACGTTGTTCTCTCTCCATTTAGGAATCCTTTGATTTTGTTCATTACAGTTGTACAATGTTTTCATTAGTGACCCAGAACAGGTTTTACACATTTATTCACTGAGCTTCTGTAATATAATTATTTTCCTTTCACCAAATTCGGAAAAATCTTTGGTCACTGTTTCTTTGCATATTTTCCTTGTTAATCTCTTCCTTCTCTCCTTGTGAGACACCAATGAAATAAATATTAGACTGTTTCCTATCAACCTACTGTTCATAGTTTTTGAAAGTTTGTCTTCCTCCTGCAGATGTAATAGTTATGTGTCTTCTTGTTCACCAATTCTTTCACTTGCCATCGTCAGTATATTTTGGCTCATTCCGTGGCTTTTAAAATCCAACCTACTGTAATCTCCAACTCTAAAAGCTTCTCTTAGTTCTTTTTATTGTTTATGTATCTCTTCAGTGGTGCTCATACATACCCCATAGATGACAGGTATAATAGCTATATTAAAGCCCATGCCTAAAAATTCCAACATCTCTGGAATGAAGGTACTGACATCTGTTGGTTATCTTTACTCTTGAGAGTTGATCATAACTTACAGTTATGATTACAGGTAATTTAGAACTGTAGTCAGGACATTTTCTCTATCATGATATAAGACTCTGCTATTAAATTCTATGGTGATTTTTTAAAAATTGCACTGATTTGCATGAAATCAGACTAAGGTCAGAGTGTAAGTGTGGCATCATCTTAGGTGGGTGATGGTTTCAATGTCAGTGAAGTTTTAGATTCTTTGCTGTGCTTCTCTGCATCCATTCCAGTCATGTGCCACTCTCGAGTTAGTCAGAGGCTTGGCACAAAACATATTCAAAGTATTTCTTGACTCACGTTTGATGTTTAATGCAGCTCATATGAAGCTTAGTTATAGGTTCTTGAAAGTCTCTTGGTTATATAAAATGCTATGTGTGTTAGTCTTAGTTTGCACTAACTTAAATGTTTCTTTAGTTACTAGAGCATAGCTTCTTGTATCTTACAATTTGATACATACAAGGAAGGTTCAGAGGTGGACTTTGCTCAATGAGCAAGAAAACAAACTTTCTTACAGGCCAATTACATTTTTGGCATATACTATTTTTATTTTCTATACGATGACTAATCAGTCCAATATCTGTATGGACTTTATTAAACCTTGAATTTTCTATGCACCTATGAAAGAGCATATACAACTACCACCCTGCTGAGATTCAGACTTTTCACCTATGCTTGTCTTCATTCTGTCTCTCGATTCTGACATGACTAGCACTAGTAAAATATAACATATATTTTAAATGTCAACTGTTTTTTACAGTGACTGACACAGATTAACTTAAATTTGGGTGATTTCCCATTTGGTGTAATAAGGACAGATGTTTGTCTAGTTTTGACCTGTTAAAAATGAGTCCTCATATATAAAATACTTTCTTATATTGTATATGTTGTCTTTGTGTCTTAAATTTATACTTTATGGGGCTGGCGCTGAAGCACAGCAGGTTGAGCCACCACATGTGATGCCAGAATCCCATAAAGATGCTGGCTCACATCCCAGCTGCTCCACTTCTGATCCAGCTCCCTTCTAATGGCCTGGGAAAAGCAGCACAAAATGGCCTCAGTGCTTGGACCCCTGCTGCCCATGTGGGAGACACAGAAGTTCCTGGTTCTTGGTTTCAGCCTGGCTCAGCCCTGGCCATTGTGGCCATCTGGGAAGTGAGCAAACAGATGAAGATCTCTCTCTCTCTCTCTCTCTCCTTGTGTGTGGATCCCTATAATTCTTCCAATTTAAAAAAAAAAAAAAAGAAGGAAGGAAATCATACTAACTTTTCCTTCCTTGTAGCCTAGAAATTGCAAAATATTTGTTTTATTAAAGGCAGAACAAGTTAGAATTTGTGTCTGGTTTTTTTTTGTTGTTGTTTTTAAAAATTAATTTATTTGCAAGGAAGAGAGAGAGAGAGAAAAAAAAGAGAGAGCGAGAGAGAGAGAAAGAGAGAATTAATCTCCCATCCACTGGTTCAATCCCCAAATGCCCATAACAGCCAAGGCTAAACCTTGTAAGGAGCCCTGCACTCCATAAGAGTCTCCCACATGGGTGGCAGAGACCCAAGTACTTGAACTCTTGCCTGCAGCCTTCCAGGGAGCACATGAGCAGGAAGATGGAATCAGGAGCACAGCCAGGACTAGTGCAGGAGCTTGGATGTAGCACGCAGGTGTCCTAAGTGGTATCTTAATTGCTGCAACCAAATGTTAGCCCCTTTTCTGTATTTTTAAAATTTAAAATTTACCAATGTAGACTATGATAACAGAGTTCAATTTTATTTCCTCAATTTATATTCTGTACATTTATACATTTTTTAAAAGTCGTGGCATACTTTATAGTTAGAAGATATTTAAAATACTAGTATTGATGGAAATAAACAGAATTTATAAACAAATAAGTATAAAGCTTATTCAGGGCAGAATATGAATGGCCTCTGCATGGGAGACACAAGCCCAGTGACTTTCAAGGAGCCTTGTGAAGTGTTACAAAGTGGTCAGACTCCAGCCAGAATTTATGCATTACACGGATAGCACACACTGAGCTGGCCCCAATAAGGCAGCATTAAGCAAGCAGGGTGAATTTCTTACTGGAGATCACTTTCTTTAGGAGTGTCTACAAACTCCTTTAGCAACAGGGTACCTCTCTGAAAAGAGGTTGCTGACAATAAGGTCAATTAAAGAGGACACTTTGAGGAATAGATAAGAAATGAATGGAGAAAGAACAAAAGATTGCGTAAGCTTACTTGAGATGGCTAAGACAAAACAGACCCTTTGTGCCTATCACCCAAGCCTACTGGTTTGACAGGTAAGGTAACAGCTCTGTCCATGGACCTCTCAGATAAGTCATAAAGAGTTTCCCTTGAATAATCTGCAGGCTTTTTAGGGTCAGTTTGCTTTCACTTAGTATCTTCTTGTTTCCCAGATAGCTTATTCATATTAACATGCTAGTATGTGCCTACTGAGAGTTGGACTGGAAGGTAAAGGATACAAGGCACATAAAAATGATTCCATCATGGCATGGCTATGTTTGCTTTGTGTACTTTAAGAACAGAAAAAGTAACAGATTAGGTAGAGTTGTGTTTATGATAAACGCACAGATAGATGATTATACCAATGGCTCAATTCTTTAAAAATATTGATACAATTATCCTCAGCAGTTAGTGTTAATACTCTTAGTATTTAGGGATGAATTCTCATGTATGAGCTGTAACACATTCAGGGAGTCCAAAAAGTTGGGAATCATAGGATAAACTTATTTTAAACTCCCATTTTCCTTATGTTTCTGGATTTCTTGAGAAATATTATTTTTGTATAAGTAGTAATGCTGCAAACATGTTCCAATGATAATACAATCAAACTAGAATGTCAAGATTCAAAAACATAAATTATTTCCCCTTTCAGCCAGAAATAAAATGTCCAATTGTTAATCTAAAAAAAAAAATCTTTAACACATACACTAAAGTATCTGAAAGGCTACAAACATAGTGGTAACAGTATATTTTATAGTTAAAGTCATTAAGGCTATTTCATCTGAATTAATATTTGGAGTTTATAGGAAAACATATTGTGATGTCATTTGAAAACCTTATTAAGGCAGTGTTTAAAAATAGCTCTATCCTTGATATACTGAGAGCTAACATTAGCACCTGGGTACCTTCAAGCAAAGTGGCAACATACTTCACAACCAAGCAGAGCAAGCCCTTGTGTGGTAGCTTGTGGTGCTGCCAAATCAGCAGAAGATATAAACACCTAATAAGCCTTAAATTTTATTGCCAAGTCAAATCGACCCAATGAAAAGTCCATGAAAAGCAGCTTAATTTCATTTTATGTGACTAGCTGGTCATCAACAGTACAGTAAACATGTTTATTATTTTGTGGAAGGGAAATACTATAAATGAAATAAAATCCAGTCAGAAATACAGACCTCATCCTTATTACAAAAAGGCACAATACATGGTACATCTCACCAGCAGCCACTGGAATAATGAGTGGCCCTTGGGCATACATCATTAATCACGGTTTATACCAAAAAAAAAAAAAAAAAAAAAAAAAGAGAGATTTTAACTCTAGCAGGCTGTTAGCATTTGTTAAGCTATTTCTGAAATTTCTATAGAGGAACTTAACAGTTTAAGAATATATAATTATCTGTAAATCTATGTTAATGGTACAATGTGTCACCCTCACCTTAATAATATATACTTTCCCCCCCTTATAATGAAGACTATGGACATTAAGGTATATTTATCTATTACTGAATGAACCCACTACTTCTGATGTCCTCTTCATTTCAAAGTCACAAATAACAAAGATGGTTATTTAGACAAAACCCAGGTCCTAACCTCCTCCACATTTCTAAGAAATAGTTTTCCAGATAACAGCTCAATTGTTCTGTGGTGACAGTTACCAAGGCAACTTCAAAAGCAATATAACATTACCTTAACAATCAAGCACTGATTATTATTCATTCTGAAAAAAAAATAAGAAAAGGAAAACAAAGGCAGAAAGGCTCAGCCCCCAATCCGTGCAGTGTAGAACAGGAAAGTGGAGGGTCAGGAAGGGTTAAAGGTCAGCTGCATTGTTGCTGCTTGCCTCTCCGACCACATTTTAAGTTAAAATGAGTGATCTTAATCATCCAGTGTGTCTGGGTTTTCCTCCCTGCACTGTGTCTTCAACCCTTCTCCAGGGAGAGGCATGGGACTGATTTGGAGCTTATTTCATGCGTTTCCTGTCTCAATCACTCCCTTTGTGAGCACCAAATACCAGTGCTGTTAAGAAATTTTTCTTAAAAAATGTGAAATTGGCAGGCGCCGTGGCTCACTAGGCTAATCCTCCGCCTTGCAGCGCCGGCACACCGGGTTCTAGTCCCGGTCGGGGTGCCAGATTCTGTCCCGGTTGCCCCTCTTCCAGTCCAGCTCTCTGCTGTGGCCAGGGAGGGCAGTGGAGGATGGCCCAAGTGCTTGGGCCCTGCACCCCATGGGAGACCAGGAGAAGCACCTGGCTCCTGCCATCGGATCAGCACGGTGCGCCAGCCGCAGTGCGCCAGCCGTGGCGGCCATTGGAGGGTGAACCAACGGCAAAGGAAGACCCTTCTCTCTGTCTCTCTCTCTCTCCCTGTCCACTCTGCCTGTCAAAAAAAAAAAAAAAAAAAAAAAGTGAAATCATTAGTACAGAGCTTGCCTCATGGTAAGCTTTTTTAAATCTTCAAAATGCTCATAGAATATATAGTTTATAAAACAACTATGCATTGAGTTCAAAAATTTTTGCTCCAAAATAAACATCTTTTCATGAACGTTCTGAATTATCATTTGTCACCAGTAACGTCACCAGCATTAGCAATAGTATCATCGATAGACTGGTGTTGTGGCTCATCACAGCAAATGGGACGCAGAATCTGACTCAACTCTAACACAAGCCTTCAGCACACAGAGCAGTCAACTGAACAACTATGACTGAGCCTTGTGGTACCTGAGGGTCAGCCAAGAGGATGGAGATGAACACTGAACACCGCGTCCATGCTGTCCTCCACACAAGATGACACATTCCTTACACCTTTCTCTTTATAAGGAATATCCCTTAATATCCCCCATACATAGATTCATTTGTCCCCGATCCAGGGGTCTCATGTCTTTTGCTCCTGTAAATGACGTGGTGGCGGCTAACTTTTTAGTTTGGAAGTAGAGTGAAACTGAGACACTTGACAGGTTTCCTTCTGCTGGACTGAGCCGTTTATCATCATTTAGTGACCTTCATGGTCTCATTTTGCTACTTCTGATTTAAAATCTATTTTATCTGGTAGAAGTATAGCTACTGTCATTTTCTTTTCAGTTGTAACTGCATGGAATATCCTACTCCACCACTTCACTTTCACTCTGTATTTATTCAAGCTTGGTACCATACTACCATGGTCATGATAGTTCGTTTCTCTACGGTAGCCTTTCCCAATCTTGGCACTATTAATGTTTTGAATCAGATAATTCTTTTCTTGGGGTGGGGAGAGGAAGGGCTGTCTTATGCATTACAAGATGCTTTTACTACCTATGCACTAGATGAAAATAGTTCCTCTCCTAGCAAAACCAGTCATACCCATCAAAAATATTTCTAGATATTGTCAAATATGCCCTGAAGAGAAAACTTGCATCTGGTTGAGAGTCTCTGTTCTGTGACATAAGCAGTTTTCTATCCTATGGAAAAGGACTTATCTTTTAGCTGAGTTTCTTCCCTCACATTTTCAATCTATCTACACCAATCCCGCAAAACATCCCAATTTTAGTGAGGGTACTTTCATGGAAGATGGTCAGTGTTCACGAGTTTAACTACTACACTGGAGAATGCCAAGATCAGTAACTGCTTCTCACCTTTCAATTCTTCTAGGAATGGGCAAGACATCCAAAAGGATGAATGTTTCACCTTCATTAAACAATAACTGTGGGAAATCACCTTAAACTCTTGGGTCAAACACATCTGGCTATTTGTTTAAAAACAAGTAAAACACTTAGCAGCATCTTCTCAAATATGCATAGCCTGTTTCTATCCCTGTTTATGACATAAGCACAAGTCTGGTTATATGCCAACTCTTTGGGCTAGGTTTTCACTTGATTTTGGAAAAATTCTATGACTTTTGCTCTTAGCATAGTCCTCAAAACCTTGTTTAAAACATAATCAGTCTCTAGAGTACAGAGCTTTTAATCTCCCTAGCAACATGCATCCAACAATCAGGATATCAACTCCGGCAGTCTCCTTGACAGCGCGGAAGAGGCAGATGCTTGTGGAGCAGGAAACCACCGGGAATACTTCCCACAGCCACTTTTGAAGAGGACAGAAATGTGTGCGTATGCACAGTGCAAGTGGAAATGGGTTCTTTCCCAACCATGGATATGAGACGTCTCAGCTTATTTTTTCTGCCATTACTTGCTACTATGGTCAAGCTTTTCCTTCTTGCCTCTCTTGCCTTTCGAAAGAAATTATATTCTCCTGCCTTCTTGTGCACTGTTTTCTCCTGTAGCAAGGAAGGTATTTTATTTAAAAGTTTTCCACATATTAGGAATGGAAAACACTGAAATAGAATATCCTCCCATGCCTATTTCTTGCCTTTTTCAAAAGTCAGATATCCCATTGTGATTATGGCATGCCTGTTGATACAAATGACAGAGGAAGACTGGTCTATATTTTGAAAGAAAATGCAGATTTTTATTGCACTGGGGGCTGGACAGGGCTCTCAAGTGAAGAGCCAGAAGAGTCTCTGGATGTAAGTGGTAAGGGAAGGAATGACACCAGGGATATGGAAAGAAAGTATACTTAATAGCTATTGAATGTTATAGGAAAAGGGATTCAATTAGTCTTGACATTTAGAAAGAATGTTTTCTTATTCTATTTTAAAAACACACTGAAAGATTGTTTGAAAGGAGGCTGTCACACCATCCAGGCTTTTAAATAGTGCCATCAGAAAATCATCCCTTAGGGGAATATCATAACTTCTCTAAAGAAATGAGGTGAGGCATCAAAGCACATTACACACTGAAGATGTACATCCTGTTAAAATGTGTTGGGGCCAGCACTGTGGCACAGCAGGTTAAAGCCCTGGCCTAAAGCGCCGGCATCCCACTGGGTGCCAGTTCTAGTCCCAGCTGCTCCTCTTCCAATCCAGCTTTCTGCTATGGCCTGGGAAAGCAGTAGTAGATGGCCCAAGTCCTTGGGCCCCTGCACCCACATGGGAGACCTGGAAGAAGCTCCTGGCTCCTGGCTTCAGATCCCTGCAGCTCCAGCCATTGATGCCATTTGAGGAGTGAACCAGCAGAAGGAAGACCTTTCTCTCTGTCTCTCCATCTCACTGTCTGCAACTCTACCTCTCAAATAAATAAATAAAATCTTTAAAAAATAAAATGCTGTGTTATTTAAATAAACTCTAGCTGCTTTTGAATATGAATTACTGGGTGTAAGAAGTTTACAAGATGAAGTTTATTATTATGTAGGTATCAATATTAAAAGTAATAATCAAAAATGTTCACATAACCACATGCTTTGGTACCCCAGTACAATATAAAATTTTAATAGGTAAAAAATGATCTTTAAAAAATTGATTCCCTGAACAACCAATATAAACAGTTTCCTTTAAACAAAAGATGTACTGTAACAAAATGTTTGTTTTGGTCAAATTAAGGCTAACATAATGAACTTAAAGTTAAGAACAGATATAAATATATGAAAGTATTTTTTCAAGATTTTTATTATTTATTTATTTGAAAGAGTTACAGTGAGAGGGAGAGACAGAGAGAAAGGTCTTCCTTCCATTGGTTCACTCCCCAAATGGCCACAACTGCCGGAGCTACACCGATCCAAAGCCAGGAGCCAGGAGCCAAGTACTTCTTCCTGGTCTCCAACATGGGTGCAGGGGAGAAGCACTTCGGCCATCTTCCACTGCCTTCCAAGGGCCACAGCAGAGAGCTGGATTGGAAGAGCAGCACCCAGGACTAGAACCAGCACCCATATGAGATGCCCATATGGGATGGTGCAGGTAAAGGATTAACCTACTACACCATGGTGCCAGTCCCGGAAATAGTTTTTAAAATATGCTATTTAACCAAAATAATCTACGATCGTCTTCTGTCATATAAAGATATAAATTTCAGAATCCTAGCAAGTATTGGCTAATGTACATAATGAGACAGAAAACAATATATCATAGGGAATATTTTAGTACCAAATATTTCTGCGGAAACAAAATGTTAGATGAAGAGTAATTCTCTAAGGTGACATAATTTAGTAAACACTTAAAAAAAAGGATAATTATAGCTTCATAAACATAAAACCTAGAGACTCCACCAAGAAACTATTAAAACTGATTAGCAAATTCAGTAAAGTTGCAGGATATTAAATCAACAAATGAAAATCACCAAATTCAGTAAAGTTGCAGGATAGAAAAACAAAAATCACTAATTTTACACACCAATAATAAACTTTATGAAAAAGAAATCAATCATGCAATCTCATCCACATAACCATTCACACAGAAATTATGTTGGAATAAATTTAATGAGTGTCGTGTAAGATATCTACCATAAAAGTTACAAAACACTTACGAAAGAAATCGAAGACACACATACAAAATTGTAAAGACCTCCATGTTCATGGATTGGAAGAACTGATATTAACATGCCCACACTACCCAAAGCATTTTACCTATTCAGTGCAATCCCTATGAAACTATAATGCCATTCTTCACAGAAATAGAAAAATTCCTACAACTCACATGGAAGCACAAAAGGTCTAGAATATCCAAAGCAATGCTGAAGACAAAGAAGAGAGTTGCAACAACCCTCAGAGCCTTGACTGTCTACTGAAGACACCCAAGTCAGTTGTGCATCAGCAATGGAGGCAAACAGTGTGGAATTATAAGAAGATCAATGGAATCCAATAAAATAATGAGTATTACTGCTTTCTGGAAGGGGTTTCTCACATTTCTATTTTTCTTCCATCACTTTGAGTAAAACAATATAAAACAATCATCCAAATACTTTAAAACTGTCTGGAGTCTGATACTGACATTGAAATTCAATGCAAATACCTAACATGAAAATTTGTTTGCAAAGAGTGTTGGACACCTACATTTTCTGTAAGGATTTCTCTTCCAATGGAGAAAGGACATTTCGTTGGTGGTTGATGGATTACAATATAATGGTTGTCAGTGTGGTAAGAATCCAAGTTTCCTTCTACAGTTCTAAGTACCTATTTCCTTTGTTTTGAACTTGGAATAAAGGAAAACAAAAACACTTCCATTTTCCTTTCCTTTAGAAACGGGTGATCCGAAGATTCTTTGTTTTTGTACCTACTGCTATTCCTCCATCTGGTATGGATTAAACCCCACGAGGACCCTGCTCCTTGAGCGCTGACTTGCAGAACAGAAATCTGACAGCTCATTCTCTGGGTCTACATTTATGAAGGGAAAGAAAAACACTCAACTTCCCCAACAGTTGGGTAGTCTTCTTTCTTGGCCCCACTAAAATGTCACATTTTCCTGATCTTTCATTAAACTATCAGAGATGGTGAGAGTGCTGAAAGACCATCCTTCACAGAGCAAGCATCTTAAAACAGCAGGATGTAAACCACCTCATTAAGAAACGCGAAACCCAGACAAGGATAAAATGCACTAGGTTTCATAAACCATATCTCAAGAAAAGCAAAATACATAATGGGATATTCAAATTTGTTTCAGTAAGTGATTTGTCAGTGCATGTAAATCTTGGTGATTACAGCTACTGTGTATAATCTGTCCTTATGAAAATAACGAGTTAATCAAAATGCAAAAAAGTGCTGCCTTCACAAAGACGCAAAGTACCTAATAAAATGGCATCGTTATTCCTTCAGAAATCTAGTTGACTACCTGTGCTTTTCCAGCGACAAGGTGTTGGTAAGCTGTTTGTCGAAGCCTAGTCAACAAGAGTACTGCTACAGATGGGTCATGTTGCTGCACACAGGGTCATGTTGTGGCTTTTGGCACTTGATGAAGGAGAATGAAGGTAGCCAGTGTGCTCTTGATATTTCTCCTTCAGGCAGAAACCCTCTGAGAAACACTGTGCCTTCAGTCTTGTGTGTCAAGCTCTTCCCAGGAACCGGGGACTGATGTTCATGCTCATTGTGGCCCGTCTATGATAGGCTCAACCAGAAACGCTGCACCTGAAAACCGCATGGGAATCAAGGGCTCTGTGAGACTCTTCTGTTCTCCACTCCACTCCTGTCATTCTTCTTGGCTGTTTTCCACATTTCTCCTCTTTGCTTCCCACACATGCATATCTCCGTAATGTGGGGACACAATTTAGTTTCTCAAAAACTCTGAGCTGTCTTTTTGCTCATCAACCACTGGGTACAATTCCAGAGAGATTTAATGTGGGAAAGGCTTAGTCCAGCATAGGCTCTTCTACTCTCGAGTCATTCTGATCTGATGTCTTAGACCTGCAGCATTCAACAGGGTTCACACAGAAAAGAAATCTGCAAGTTTTCTTGATTCTCTTGTCTAAATAATAGACTAACCAACACTTAGTGTGTGTACCTGTAACCATTAAATAAACTGAGCCTATAATTAATAACCTTCCAAACAGCACAAGGCTGAGAGAGGTGCACATGTGAATTCTACCAAATATTTTGGGAAAAACTGGGCTAATTCCATATAATCTCTTTCAGAAGATAAAAGCAGAGGAAATACATAACTCACTCTATGAAGCTAGCATCATGCTAACACCAAAAAACAGACAAAAACATTACAAGAAATGTAAACTACAGACCAATAGCTCTCAAGAACATAGATGTAAAATCCTTAACAAAATATTAGGAAATTGAGTCCCATAATAAATCAAAAGAATAATACACCACGACCAGGTTGAATTTATTCCACATTTGAAAAGCTGGTTCAACATTTGAAAATAATTGAGCCTGCTGTTTTGAGTCTTTTGCCTTTGTGTAAAAGTTAATTTTTTTCAATATGTTTCCTTTCATTTTTGGCTTAAACAACCTTTACAGGGAAGAAAACTAGACTGCTCATCCATCAAAGCAACAAACTGAAAAAGTAAGCCAGATGCTGTACCTCCCTAGAGAAAATACAGCAGACTAAAGGCCAGGAGGAAGGGTAGAATCAGAATCAGGGTGGTGATGGCCAGCAGGTTTCCAGTAACTTAAAGATTTCAAAGTTACTACAATTTCAGAGTGAGGTAAGCACTCATTTTTACAGAACAATCGCCAAGTAGGAGCCCTCAGCCCTTCCCCCAATTCACATTCATAAAAATAATTCATTAGTCTCCTGCATAAGTCATGTCTCAGGGCTATCCACTAATTCATTTGCACTCGGGAAATAGGGCTCCTGTGACATATTCTGGTTTCAGGAACTAGGATCAAGCTCTCAATGGGGAAAGGGTTCAAATGGTGGTAGAGATTGTTCATTCACTATACTATCTCATAATCTGCTGAAATTCACTTTGAACACCTTTATATAGCACAGAAATTTAACAAGTGCCACCCCCCCATTCCTATGGGGCAATGATGAGTCTAAACTTGAGTGTCCCAGACACACACAAGCCTTTGTCCCTGGGAGAGATTCCGGAGGTCACCTGGTAGGGAGGGTAAAGAGGTGAGAATCACAGGTAGGGAATAAGGGATGAAGCGAGCCAAGAGGCAGAGTGACAGCCATACCTAATAGATCTGCTATAAGGTTATCTAAACCCAGTGAAGAAAATGTCCAGGTCTTTGATGCAGTTTGAGTAATGAGAACAATCCAACAATCATTGGAAGATGCGTCTTGAAAAAAAAAAAATTTGTAGGAAAGTGTTGCTGTGGATTCGTTTCTGGGAGGAGGAGCGTGGTGGGGGCAAGAGGCGCAGAGTCACCACACAGACCCCGGGAGTTGGGTGAAAGCAGGCCTGAGGCAAGCAGCCTGCAGACTCATTTATTTCAGTTGCTACAGCAGCTTATACAGCCAAGTCAGCCAATCTGGTCAAGGGGTGGTCTATGACCTAACCAATCACACCCTGTTGCCAGGCAGGCTCCTTGTCATGTGATTTCCAAAACCATCCAATCACAGCCTGTTACCAGGCAGTTTCTGTTGCCACCAGCCATCTTGGCATGGCCTTCTCATTCCACCACATTTCCCCCTTTTCGTTTATTTTTGAGCAATTGGAGGCATGATTCTTGGCCATACCATTGTTGGCCCCGTTTTCATGTGGTCTCCATATGCGGCTGTGCCTGTCTTAGGTTGTTCCCCAGGGGATCTTAGCCGTCATTGACTAACCAGCGCTCAAAATGAGAGACCACAGGAGTGCTTGCTCAGATGGGGGAAGGAATGAGGAACAATGGTAATCAGGAATGGCATGACCACACGCAGGCTGTGGGCCATTCGAGTGGCTGACCAGAGCTAGTGGGGTATAAAACAGTAATGGATGTAGCAATGGGCAGTTTCTCAGGGTAGGATGATAGGGCAGGTGCGTCCGCTAATAAGGCGGACTCTCAGTCTTGTTCAGCTGGTTCTGGTTGGCTGTCAGTTGCAGGCTGGTACCCAAATGGGCTGTCCCACATTCTCTGGAGAGACACAAGCATATCTTCGACCCTTGGTTAGCAGAAGCCTTTTTAACTGGCGTTGGAATCCAGGGCCTGAATTTTGCATCCACTCCTACAGTAATGGCAAACATGTGGGTGGGATGGGGTCTAGCGGCTGCCCTGAGAGCCTGGGATGCCTGAGGACTGCCACAAATGTGGGGATCCTCACTGGGTGTGGATGGGATGACCTCGCATGGGTTATTGTCTCGAGGTTGTCTAAGTTCATCCCATGGATATTTGGGGGTTGGCTGACTAGGCATTGCTGCATTGTTCGCTGTAGGGAAATAGCTACATTGTTTGCTGTAGCTCTCCCTCCCTGAGAGAGAGAGAGAGACAGAGAGACAGAGAGAGAGAGAGAGAGAGATATCTTTTATCCACTAGTCCACTCCCCAAATAGTTGCAATGGCTGGAGCTGAGCTGATCTGAAGCTAGGAACCAGGAGCTTCTTCCAGGTCTCCCACGCTAAGACATGGGCTCAAGCATTTGGGCCAAGCCCCACTGTATTCCCAGGCCATAGCAGAGAACTGGAAGGGAAGTGGAACAGCTTGGTCTGGAACCGGTGCCCATATGGGATGTTCACACTGTAGGCAGTGGCTTTATACACTATGCCATGCTGCTGGCCCCAGAAAGTTTTAAGGTAATCTATTTTCCCTCCTTCAAAAAAATAAATAAATAAAAATCTTTGACATGCTTCCGCCAACCAATCTAAGCAAGTGAAGTTGCCACTACTTAATTCATCTCTGTTGTTCGGCTAAGAGGTGGATGAGATAAAGTGAAAGAGATAATGTGAGGATGCTCAGTGGAGGGTAGAGAGGGGCTGGGATCACACTCTGAAGCTCCCTGCGTGCAGAAACCAGAGATGAATGGAGGACAAGGACCCTCAGGCTCTCCGAGGAAGAAGGATCCTGCTACAGCCCTCTTCTGTCAGAATGAGGCGTCCCCTTGAAGATGCTAAGAGGGTGGGGCATGAGGTGAGGGATCACAAACAGAAACCACTGAAAAGGTCTCTGGCTTCCCCAGACTTCCTGACTTTGGGGCTGAGCAATGGGTTCCAGGAAAGCCCAGATCACATCCCAAGGCAGCCGAGCTCCCCCATCATCTGGCCCGGCAAAGGTATGGCAGGTGAGAGAGGGACAAGCTGGAAGCAAAGGGGTGAAACCTGGGTAAGGAAGGCAGAGAGAGGACTCAATGTGTCAGTTCCAGAGAACAACCTGCTGGATGTGCAGATTAAGTTGAGAAGACCTGACGTCTTGGCAACAATGCATCTTCTCTTTCTTGGTCATGCCCTCTATCTCCATTTATTTTATCCATCTGCCATGTCTCTCATCAAAGCATGGCGGTTTTCCTCATCTATTTTGGGGAGTGCTAATATAAATGGCATTGTGGGTTTTTTTTAAGATTTATTTTATTTATTTTAAAGAGTTACAGAGAGGGAGAGACAGAGACAGAGAGACCCTCCATCTACTGGTTCACTCCCCAAATGGCCGCAATGGCCAGGGTTAGGCCAGCATTTCTTTCAGGTCTCCCACATTTGAAAGGGGTCCAAGGACTTGGGCCTTAATCTAGTATTCTTTTAATCTGCTGTAATCAAAAACTGATTGTATATATTAATCTAGTATACTTTGAATCTGCTGTAATCAAAAACTGATGGACTTGTATATATTACTCTAGTATTCTTCAATCTGCTGTAATCAGCAGATTTTTCAGCAAAAGCTGGATTTTCTGGATTTCCTACAGAGATGTCATGTCATGTTTATAGTTCATACATTCATTTCTAATCCACAGACTTCTTACAACCTTTTCTTGTCTTGTTGCATATGCTAGTATTTCTAGTGTAGTTCTAAGCTCAGTGGTGAGAGGGGACATCAGAGACCTTACTGGAAAGCTTCCGAATTTCTTACGTTGAGTATGATGTTAGGTGTGGGGAGTTGTTAAAGATCCACCTAACCCATCCGAGGGAGATTCCTTCTATTCCTTGTTTGCTGAGATGTTTTTGGTCATGAACAGGTGCTTAATTCTGCTAATTTTTTTCCTAGCATCTATAGACAGGATCAGGCGATTTTTCTTCTTCAGCATGTGGATGGAATGTACTGTATTAGCTGATTTACTTTTTAGGGGTGTGGATTAACAGGTAAAATTGGTGAAGCACAGCCTAGCAGGACCTGGTGGTAATGAAACAATTATTCTATGTCTTTTTGGAAAAAAAAACTCAGAGCCAAAATTCCAGCCACTCCAGGCTAGAAAACAGTTGTGGAGTCTTGAGAGATATCATTCATTTTCTTCCCACAAACTTTATCATGTCAGAGTAAGGGAGTTCTGTATAATTTCTGGCATCCTCTATTTACTCCAATTTTTATGTAAAAGACAAAATCTATGCATTTGTTATGTAGCTGGAAGCATTTCCTGTTTCAGTAGCGATGGCCTTTTCCACTTCATTTTCTTCAATTTGATTCAATATAAATGAGAAAAATATTTCAAAGGAATAAATTCTAATGCCTTCTTTATATAATGTTCTTCTCCTAATTATTAACTTCAACAACATATTTTATAATCATTCTCTCTACTGTATATTTCTCTGTGAAAAAACCTGGAAGAATTTTTTAAGTTTTTTTAGAAATGTTAAATGTTTGGGAGATAGAAGTACTCACGCCGGGGGCTGGTGCTGTGGTATAGCAAGTTAAGCTGTGGCCTGTAGTGCCGGCAGCATCCTATCTGGGCACTGGTTCCAATCCTTGGTGTTCCACTTCTGATCCAGCTCCCTGCCATGTGCCTGGGAGAAGGAGCGGAAGATGGAACAGGTCCCTGGGCCCCTGAACCCATGTGGGAAATCTGGATGAAGCTCCTGGATTGTGGTTTCAGCCCGGCCTAGCCACATTTGTTGCGGCCATTTGGGGAGTGAACCAGCAGAAAGAGCTTTCTCTCTGTCTCTCCTTCTCTCTCTGTAACTCTGCCTTTCAAATAAATAAATAAATAAATCTTTTTTTTTTAAAGAAATAGTTACTCCAGTTGGACATTACACAATGAATATGTGTATCAAGACATCATATGTCACCCTATAAACACAGAAAGAAAAAGGAAAAAAAAATACAAACAAAAGTAACTAACATCCCTAAAATTAGTCTAATTCTAAAGTCTAAGAACAGACCCTAGGGGTGAATCTTAAAGCTAGAAGTAGTAAGTAATAAGTTCAATTTGGAAACAAATTTCTTCCTCTAATCTGTATATTTGACTATCTGTTCATATTCCCCCCACCATACACCCCCCAACACAAATGACCCACAGACTGTTTCCTAATTAAAAGGAAAAGCAAATAGGAGCTTTATTCCATTTTACTTACATCATTCTTTTGCTGCACTACGACTTAACTGTAATGGGAAAATTTGACCAGTTATATTTCTGTCATAGGTAGGATTTCCCAGTGGAAGTGAACAAATATAAACAGAAAACATGGGCCTAAAGAGAGGTGGCAACAAAATAAACATATCTGGGTCTTCAGGCCATTAAAAACTGAGTGCTCGCTCAGTTTTAATCAGTGTCCACACTACTGTTGTCCACAGTACTGTGGCCATACTCCCACGGACCCACAGTGTGGTGAACACCTGATGGAAACATTCACTGGGATGTCTCTGACTGCCTTCTGGTGGACGTGGGCAATAAAGCCTGCTAGAAGTGTGGCTATCTGCTGCCTCAGGTTTCTTCCCATCCTGACTCAGGAAATTTCCCTCTTCAAAATTCTTCCATTTGTGCTGTTTTGTCAGATTTAAAGATGGGAGTTGTAAGGATTTACTTTCAATGCCAACAGAAAGCAGCAAGTTTAGGAACTGTAACATGTGCTTTGGATTTTCATGTTGTTATAACGAATGTGGCAGTGGAAGCCAAACTAAGTGTATAAGATTTCCTTCAAAATTTAAGTTTCCACATTTAACAACAGCCTGTTGTTCCCAATTATGACAAGCTGAACCACTAATTAAAAATGCATACTTGTACACAAAAGTCTCAATTATGGTTAAGCACTAGAGTAAAATTGCATTACCTCCTTGCCTATATGTCTTCTGTCTAGTAAAGCAGTATTTTTTGACCACCAACTGAAAAGTTAGCTGGTTTAGAGTTACTAAAGTATTTTTATTGAATTAAAATTGTTTGTTTATTATTAAAATACACTGGTCCTAATAATAAATGGTATTATTTATTTTCTACTTCATCAACATAAACTTTAAAGTAGTAACTTCCATACAATAAAAGGGAACTAAATATTTGTTAAACAATAGATTACTGAAAAATTGTTAAAAATGAGATTTTTGTGTATTTTTCCCAAATTGAAACAAGTAATTTTATGTTAAAACACTGCACAAAGTTAAGACAAAATAACAGGCAATTCAAATTCAGAAGGCTAGTTACACCTATAAAATGCTATTAAAAATTTAAGAACAAGTATGTATTTTTTTATTTGGAGGGTCTTCAAAAAGTTCATGGAAACAAGAATTATAGAAAAACTATGCCTGTATCTAAAAAAATTCTGCATCAGTATAAACTTGTCTTTGAATTTATACAGGAGCATTTTTAATTGCTTTCATATATGTAACAATTCAAAATTAAGTATCAGAGTTAATGTTTACTCTTCTCTACTTCTTCTAAGAAAAAAAATGATGACTATAATTAAGGGGAAGGCTGACTTGGTCTTCCTTGATAACTTTGCTGAAAATTAAGTTATTAGCCTACAAAGTATGGCTTATACTAATTATACATATATTTCCTGATTATTTTCCTTAAGACAAATGCAGAATCATAGCATTTGGTTTGAACTCTGCTTTTCTCCCTTGTCATATAACTTCAGGAAGACACTGACTTTATTCCGGATTCCTCAGTGAACTTCCGCATTAGCGCGACAATGATTTAGAGCTGATAGTGCATGAAAACTTAAACTATCTGAAATTGGTCATAGTTAAAAGAGCATGAAAATGTATTTCCAGTGTAATTCTAATTGTCGAAATCGTGACTTTCTATTTCATGTCATTTTTTCTTTTACAATTTGATTGGCCATGTGTCTTTTTAAATACTACCTTTTCACAGGATAAACAAAGCGTTCAGTAGAATGGGGTGGGGAAGAATCACGCAAAAAATGTCTGTTCCATGTTTGCACTCTTACACAGGAGCCAGTTTCTTGAATACCTCCTTTTCACGGGTACAACAGAGTTCAGTAGATGAGGTCCACAACCTCTGGTAAAATAAAGACTGCGAATCTTAGACGCTAACTGCATCAGAAAAACAGGGCGCACCTATGTGCTTAACTAGCACTTGGGATACTCTTATCTCTTTCATCTGAACATGAAAATGGCTCTTTTGGATACAGAAAAAAAATTCAGTAAATTCAATAATGAATCAAAAATATAACTTTCCCAATCTTATGGCTTTATTGAATTTATTTGATTTGTACTGTATTCATAGACATAATAGCATATTTTGTAAAGCTGGCAGTCAGTTAAACACTAATAGAAAAAGCTAGAGCATTAGGAAAAGTTTCCACCTTTATAGGAAAAACAAGCCTTGGGTCATTAGACTTTAATAGCTTTTAATGTCTTGGGACATTGAAACAATTACCACTTGGAGAAAATGATTTAGCTAGCTGTGAAAGCTATTCAGGAGCAGCTAAATACTCACCAATGTTTTTCAGATTTGGTCTGTGAGTTTAATGACCATCTCTGGACAGATGATCAGCTTGGTACTGGACTTGTTCTGCATGGTAGGGAACCTGTTCTAGAAAAACAGGCACTGTCCTTTAGGGTTCTTACCAAATACAGAAATACTTAATGTGCCTGATCATCCTCTCATATAATCAGATATTCAAAATAAAGGTAATCTGAGAATCGCAATTTAAATTAATCAACAAATAAGTTCCTAAATCCTTAAAAAGTCAATTTCCAATTTTTCTCTTGATGGATGAGACTTTCCAAAGCACAGTCATAGTGTTTCAGCACAAACCTGATATTTGGTGTGCTTTTTGAGAGAAAACATTTCCTAGGAGGTTCTGTGCTCATTTGTTCTGATATCAGCATATTAATTTGCAGAAAACTATAACACTGCAATAACTTGCTATAAATTTGTTTCCCACTGAAAATTATATACCTTTCATATGTGCCATATGCCCAAACCCCACTGTACTATTTTATCAGAATTAATAATCAGGGTCTAAAGATTAAAAAGGGCAATGACAATATCTCAGGATCTACACATGGGGCTGTACTTTCCCTGAAGGTTCAGTGACAATACTGCATTCTGTTTAAACCAAAGGAGAGTTAGCCTAATTCATAAACCTCTGGCCATTGAGAGTTAATTTTTTCTTCCACCACCCCAACGGCTCTAAAGCACAACTTTTCTTCCTTTTTACAGTTTACTTCTTGTCCTTTCAAAGATAACTTTCGGGGTCAGCAATGTGGCATAGTGGGTAAAGCAGCCACCTGTGACGCCAGCATCCCAAATGGGTGCCACCAGTTTGTGTCATGGCTTCCCATCCAGCTCCCTGCTAATGACCTGGGAAAAGCAAGGAAGATGGCCCAGGTACTAGGGCCCTTGACATCCATGTGGGAGACCTGGATGAAGCTCCTGGCTTCAGCCAGACTCAGTCCTGGCCATCACAGACACATGGGAAGTGAACCAGCAGACAGAAGATCTCTTTCTGTCTCTCCCTCACTCTATGTAATCCTTTCAAATAAGTTAGTTAATTAAAAAATAACATTCCCAAGATGTTAGTTCTTGATTTGACTGTTTTGGTTTAACCGTGAGTATGAGTTCTTCAATTAAGAATGTGGTTAAGATAGGCTATAACATTTCACAACACATTGTTGAAATACTGGGAACAGAGAGTTATAATAAACAAACAAAAATGCTTGCCCTGAGTGTTCTACATAACCAATTTCAAGATGATGCACAGGAAGTTTAGTCCTGTTGAGTTTTCCCATACACTGTATTCCTATAGCAAGATTTACCCTATGAACACACAGGGAATGTGTGAGGTTAGGTCCTGGACTCCTATCTCCATGAAAATTAAGACAATGTTTCACCCAATCTGTGCTCTAAGGCTTGTCTTCGAGCAAGCATATTAGTAACTTTCAAAGATTAAACTTGGGTCATAGAGGGAGATGATAATTTACATTTACATAAGACACCTAAGTATATGGAAAAAAATAACCAGGACCTGTGCCGGTCGTGGGTTATTTGCTGCAGGGCCTGTGTGAACAAGACTGTGATGTTCTCTGCTGTCAAGGGAGATGATTTTGGGGCAGGCTATTAAGGCAAATCTTGAAACTACAGCAATGAAGAGACCTAATACTCCCTTGTCGGCACTCTGAGAATTAGTATTGTGTACAGCAAAAACTGGACAAAGGAAAAACGGGAATTAAAATAAAACTCTTCCAGTGATTACAGCAGATCCACGGGGGCCTCCGTCTTCCCTGGGCCCTGCATCCACTCCAGCATCAGCAGCAAGTGCTGAGAGGAGCCGGGACAGCCAGCTTGGAGTCACAGGAACAAGGCCTTCCCTCCTTGTTTGTTACCCATACTCACGCAGCTCCCAAAGGGAAGCCCAAGGACATGAGGAGATGCTTTTTACTTTTTCAGAGTTACTGGGAAAAATAAGCAAAGCTTTCAGATTTTTATTTGACAGAATAATTATCATAACTGAACACTTTGTAAAGCAGATGAGAGATTCTTACTGAGCCTTAAAACTGAAATCTGGTCGGGAAATGGCTTTCTTGAGAAAAAGAAATGGAGTTTCTTCCGAGTTATAAACACTAAAGCCTTACTCTTTTTCTGTGCTTTAAAATGGCAAACAGCACAGCGTACCTCTACATTATGAAACAAAGATGGATCATCTACTATCCTGAACAGTCTTCCACGCTCTCCAGGTCCTATCTCCACGCGCAGCCTTCCTCTGTCTGCAGAGAGCTCCCTTCCAAACGACTTGCTCAGTGAAGGTCTTCCTTCTTTAGATCTCCACCGAGGCTTTGCCTGCTCTACCTGACAGGAGGCAAATCTCCCATTACGAGTTCTCGCGGCTCCCTTCACCACGGTTTTAACGGTTACCTGTTCAAGTTCCTCTATGCTGCCATCTGGTTAATATGTTCCACCCGCACCAGCTGTAAAGTGGGGACACGCTCAGGAACTGTGCATGACTCCACGAGGAGGACTTGAAAAATCTTGTGGAGAATGGAATTAAAAATTTTAAGTTAGTGAAAAAAGCTTGTAAACATTTGTAGTTTTGTCAAAATAAGTATTTTCCATGAACATGTTCAAGACCCTTTTAAATGGTTTGTATGTGTGATTCTCTTATTTGTGTAACCTCAGTGAGGTTGATTCTTCAAGTTTCTGAGGCTGACAGTATGCACCTTTGTTTCCCTAGTACAAAGCATAACATCAGTCATGTATGGAGGAAGTACTCAAACCTGTCTGCTTACAACAGAGTTGTAGGTGTACATGAGCAAAGAGTTTAAACAATAGCAAACTCCCTCTATGGTAGTTAAAATATTTTCTTGTCTTTTAAAAATTACAGAAATTGTTGGATTTATCTAATATCCTATGTCAAAATTATGCTTACAATGTCATTCAGTTTTGAATAAATATAATACAAATGACATAATAAAGTCATCATTCAAAAGGATGTGATATGGATATAACAACACATGAGTACAGAAATAATAATCATTTTCCTAAATTCTAATTTGATCCATGAAAGCAATCTTAAAAAAATCAGTGTTTATGAATCTGGGGCACATTATATTAAGCAAAGTAAGGCAGATGCAGAAAGCCAAACACCATAAGTACTGCATGAACTCTCATATGTGAAATCTAAAAAAACTGACCTGGTAAAGTAGTGAACAGAGAGTGGCTGCCAGAGGCAGGGGTGGGTGGGAGAAGGAGGGAGATGAGCAGAGGTTTGTCCCAGGGTACAAAGTTAAAGTTAGAGAGGAAGAAAAGGTTGTGGTGTTCTACTGCATAGCAGTGTCACTACAGTTAACAGTAAGTTACCATATGCCTTACAGTAGCTACAAAGAAAAGACCTTGAATGTCTCACCACAATGAAAAGATAAATGTTTGAGGTGATGAATATGCTAAATACCATCATGTGGTCATACATGATGTGTACATGCATCAAAACACCACACTGTACCCCATAAGTATGTATAATTATTACATATCAATAAAATAAAAAATAAAATTTTTAAAAGTTTAAAAACAAAAATAAAGGTGAAAGTAAATGATTAGTATGAAATTATTATTTTATATAAATATAAAATATTATATATGAAACATTTAGATACCTCGGTGCTCTGAGCATCATGTTAAGCTAACTCTCATTGCTAAAGGGTGTGTCTATTCAAAAAGATATCTGATCTCTCGTTGTTAATCATTGTCATGCTGAAAATTGCTGTTTGTTTTATTATGCTATATTAACACATTTTAAAACAATTCAGATCCATAATATGATTTTCATAAACAGCTCCAAGGAAATGATTTGTTGAAGCTTCCTTTTTTATAAGCAAGCATCTATGGTCTTTCTAACCAATAGTTTGAAACCAAAATGGATGGTTTTGAGATTCCAGGTCTATCTGTTATTTGTTTTCCAACTGTATGCAGCTCCATATTATACACAGATACAAACATACACACCATTCTGTTCACTCACACATATATGCATGTACACACTTACATTTATACACACATAAAAACATACATAGTTACATACACTCACCTACTAGGAGATTACAGATCCGAAGTCTACAACTAGCTTTTTGATCAATTAACTACTGGACATTTTATAAATTACTTAACCAGCCTGAGTTCTCTAAATGTAAATTCACTGAACCTGATAAGTATCTAAGGACTCTGCTAACCTAACATAGAATAAATTATTAAATCTTAGTACTTCAACTGTTAGGCACAAAAGGTAATTTTATACTTAATGTATTTAAAAGCTGAGCAGACAAATCAAAAACTCCACTGCCCTGCTGCACTGGCTATTTCTATTTCTAACCAAATTTTATCAATTAAAATGATTATCAACCTCAAAAGTGTGAGAAGCAGAGAAACAAGTCAGTAAACACTTCCTTCATGAAAACACTGATAATAGTGTGGCTACACTAACATGTTACTGAAATTCATGTCCAGTGACATTTTCATAAAGGACAAGTTGAAAATAAAACCCCTGCTGCTTAATTCAATTCTTAAGTTTGGTTGCTTTTTATAAGAAAAGCTATGGTGATGAAAATATACATATTAAGTGGAGAAAAGGAAAGCGAGTATCTGCCTTTCAATTTATGATAGTCTGATTCAAATAACATCAAATTAAGCTTAAACAATCTTTTAAGAAAGCAGAGAGGGCACGTACTAGGAAGATACACTGCCGGTTTCTTTGACAGCCTTCCAGACGCTGTGAAGTTCATCTTCTTGCAGGGAACTTTGTTAACACTGTCTAGCTTTGTGAGCAAAATCATTAAGAAGCCTTGAAAAATCTGTCTTTTATTGTTGTGTTATACTCCTTAAAATCATTTTCTGGAAATTGTGTAAACTACTGCAAGCATTTTCCCTTAAATAATCACCCTCCCAAAAATTGCGGTGCCACTGCTCATGATGTGTCCACTAGCTACATCTCCAAATTTCACAGGGGCTGGGACTGGCTCTGCAGACACAGCGACAGAACAAAACGGGCTCACAGAGGCAGTGGGAAGCAGAATCACCTCCTCACCCTTCCACGGGTCTGCATCCAATTCCTATTGCAGCTGTCACTCCCACAAACATGGTGGCAACATTTATTTCCTTACAGTTCTAGAAATCAGAAGTCTGTAACAGACTTTGCCTGGCTGCCATTTAAGCCTTGGCCAAGTTGTGCTTCTTACAGATGCTTGAGGGAGAACTGGTGACTTCTACCACGTCCATGGATTGGAAGAATCAACATTATCAAAATGTCCACACTATCCAAAGGATTCACAGATTCAATGTAAACTAGTCAAAGCAATTCAGAGATTCAACGTAAACTGGTCAAAATATCAAGGATATTCTTCTCAGATCTAGAGAAAACAATGCTAAGATTCAAATGAAAACACAAAAGATCCCAAATAAGTAAAGATATCTTAAACAACAAAAACAAAGCCAGAGGCATCACAACACCAGATTTCAAGATATATCACAGGGAAATAGAAACCCCAGAAAGTAATTGACACACCTCTGACGAACTAATTGTTGACAAACAAGTTAAATGTTTCCCTGGAGAAACAACAGTCCCTTCAACAGTGTTGGGAAAATTAGATCTCTGCATGCAGAAACATGAAACAAGACCTCCACCTTACACCTTAGACAAAAAATCAACTCACAGTGGATCAAGGATGTAAATCGAAGTCTTGAAACCTCAAATCCTCAAATTACTAGAGGAAAACATACTGGAAACACTAAGACACTGCGATTAGCAAAGATTTCTTGGTTATGAACCAAGAAGCACAGGCAATAAACACAAAAGTATACAAGTAGGATGACATTAAGCTACGAAGTTTCTTCTCAGCAACGGAAACTCTCAACAAAGTGAAGAGGAAACTGACAGAACATGAGAAAGTATTTGCAAACTATGCAACTGATAAAGGATTAATACCTAGGATTTATAAGAAGCCCAAGAAACTCAACAACAACAAAATAAACAAATCCATTAAGTGATCCAAAAAGGACATGAACAGGCACTTTTCAAAGGAGGAAATACAAATAGCCAACAGACACATGGAAAGGTGCTCAGGATCACTATCAGGCCTCACCACAGTTAGAATGGCCATCATTCAAAAATCAAAAAGTAACAAATTTTGGTGAAGCTGTAGAGAAAAGGGTACCTTAATATATTTTTTTAAAGATTTTATTTCTTTATATGAGAGGTAGAGTAACAGAGAGAGAGAGGGAGATGTCGACAGAGAGAAAGGTCTTCCTTCCACTGATTCATTCCCCAAATGGCTGCAATGGCTGGAGCTGTGCCGATCCAAAGCCAGGTATCAGGAGCTTCTTCAGGGTCTCCCAAATGGATACAGGGGCCCAAGGGCTTTGGCCATCTTCTACTGCTATCCTAGGCCATAGCAGAGAGCTGGATTGCAAGATGAACATCTGGGAATAAAACTGGCTCCCACGTGGGATGCCAGCACCATAGGCAGAGGATTAACACACTGTGCCATTGCACTGGCCCCAATAAATTGTTGATAGGAATGTAAACTAGTACTACTAGTATGGAAGACAATATGGAGATTCCTCAGAAACATGAAAGCAGATCTATCACGTGATCCAGCCATCCCATTCTGGGGAATCTGCCCAAAGGAAATGAAATCAGCATATGAAAAAGCTATCTACAACCCCATGTTTATAGCAGCTCAGTTCACAACAGCTAAGATAGGGAATCAACCCAGATGTCCATCAACTTATGACTGAATAAAGAAACTGTGGTTTATACAGACAATGGAATACCATTCAACCATAAAAAAAGAATAAAGTCCTCTCTTTTGCAACAAAATGGATGTAACTAGATGATATTACCTAGTGGAATAAACTATACCCAAAAAGGCAAATATCATCTATTTTCTCTGATTTGCAGTAATTAATATATAGAGTTTTTTTTTTTAAATCCTGAATGTAGAAGAGGGAAATTGACATGCTATGTGTTGATTATTATTTATAGCACTTGTCTAATTCCTGTAGAAAAGTGGTCTTTCTACTTTTTACTTGTTGCACACTATATTTAGTTGAGCATTAATCCATTTGAAAGTGTATTATCCTTGGCTGGCGCCTCGGCTTACTAGGCTAATCCTCCGTCTGTGGCACCGGCACCCTGGGTTCTAGTCCCGGTTGGGGCAGCCATTTGGGGGGGTGAACCAATAAAAGGAAGACCTTTCTCTCTGTCTCTCTAACTCTGCCTGCCAAAAAAAAAAAAAAAAAAGTATATTATCCTTGGGCCGGCGCTGTAGCTCACTTGGTTAATCCTCCGCCTGCAGCACCGGCAACCCATATGGGCGTTGGGTTCCAGTCCCAGTTGCTCCTCTTCCAGTCCAGCTCTCTGCTGTGGCCCGGGAAGGCAGCAGAGGATGGCCCAAGTGCTTGGGCCCTGTACCTGCATGGGAGACCAGGAGGAGGCACCTGGCTCCTGGCTTTGGATCGACGCAGTGCCGGCCACGGAGGCCATTTAGGGAGTGAACCAATGGAAGGAAGATCTTTCTCTAAAAAAAAATAAAGGAAAAAAAAGTATATTATCCCAAAAACTGAAAGAAAAAAAGGAAGGAGGAGGGAGGGAAGAAGGCAAGGAAGGAGGGAAAAATCATCATGTACTTATCATTTTATCTATGAAAGACATGAATTCTGTTCTATTTCTATTAATAAAAAGAAATTAAATTTAAAAAGTATCTATTAAAGATTGATGTACTAGCCGGCGCCATGGCTCACTAGGCTAATCCTCTGCCTTGCGGCTCTGGCACACCAGGTTCTAGTCCCGGTCGGGGCGCTGGATTCTGTCCCGGTTGCCCCTCTTCCAGGCCAGCTCTCTGCTGTGGCCAGGGAGTGCAGTGAAGGATGGCCCAAGTCCTTGGGCCCTGCACCCCATGGGAGACCAGGATAAGTACCTGGCTCCTGCCATCGGATCAGCCGCAGTGTGCTGGCCGCAGTGCGCCAGCCGCGGCGGCCATTGGAGGGTGAACCTACGGCAAAGGAAGACCTCTCTGTCTCTCTCTCTCACTGTTCACTCTGCCTGTCAAAAAGTTAAAAAAAAAATAAAAAAAGATTGATGTACTAATAGGGAGAGGTCTTTAAAGTGTTTTAAGTTCAAAAAACAAAGCAGATTGTAGCACAACGCAGTATAATAACATCTCTGATACAAAATTCTGCCCATCTAGTATGAAAATGAGTGGTCTTCAAAATGTTCATGGAAAATGTACAATATGAAAAGACTGTGGGGCCAGTACTGTGGCACAACAGGTAAAACCACCACCTGCAGTACCAGCATCCTAAATGGTTTTGAGTCCCTACTGCTGTACTTCCAATCCAGCTTCATGCTAATGTGCCAGGCAACGCAGCAGAGAATGGCTCAAGTGCCTGGGCCCTGAACCCACATGAGTGACTCGGACGAAGCTCCTGGCTCCTGGCTTCAATCTGGTCCAACCCTGACCCATGTGGCCATTTGGGGAGAGAATCAGCAGAAGGAAGGACTTTCTCCTTTTGCCTCTGCCTCTCCTTCTCTGTAACTTCAACTTGCAAATAAATAAATAAATCCTTAAAAAAATTGCAGGGATTTCAAAATTTTCTTGCAGCAAAGTACTCATAAACTTACCCTTTGATTGTACTTCTCCATGAACTTTTTGAAGTTTCCTCACGTGTGGGTCTATGTGTATATGTGTTGTATATGAATAACCATATTTGTAGATGGATAGATATTAAGATACACAGCTATACATGCATATAAAGGGAGTTCACTGAAATTTCAAACATAAGCAACTCAGAAGGAGTTTAAGATTTGAGTGAAGTGAAAAGGGATGTAAATAAATATTTGATCCCATATATCTGTATTTATAGGTCTCCAAATAACATTAATGTTTAAAAAGAGAAAAATGCTTGAGGTTTAAATATGGAAATCAATTGAAGGTAAGGAAAAGCGATGACTTTTAAACCTTTAGGCTAAACTGTAAGTTATGAATAAAGTGATAGTCAAGCAGAAATTGTGGGAAAGGAATTCCAAAGAAGTAGTGACAAGAAGAGGTAGCATCTGTGTAAGAGTGCACACACATGCCATCAGAGACACACATGCAAGCGTGCCTAAGCATGTAATAAGTTCATTTCAGATGATATAGTACTAGATTGGAATCTCTTTGTTATCTACTGATATCTAGAATGTAAACTCATCTAATTAGGAACTTAGTGATGAGTGTGGCAACGGAAACACTGGATGCTATGTTAGTCCAACTTTTATGTGAGCCCTAATTAAAATGTAAACATTTTCAAAGCACAGCAAAAATTGCTTTAGAAATTCATTTATTTCACTCGTTTATAGACATCTTTTTTTATTTTATAAATATCTACTAGGAAAATGAAAATTTCAGTTTATTAAGTGCTATTTGAAGTTAGAATCACCTACACAATCAGAACAAAGAGGAGGCGGACCAGGAGGAAGAGGAAGGAGAAGATAGACAGAGCCACTTGTATACATCCAAACATCTCTTTACTGGGGCCCCACAAGATTTCTTCATGTTTTCTAAGTCCAGATATAAGACAGTTTCTTTAATCTAGTTCTTCAGTTTTTAATTTTATTTGTCACATTGTTCTCTTCAGATACAGTGAAATCACTGATGTAACTGAAGGTGCTTCGAAATCTTCATGGAAAATGCAATTAAAAGATAATGCAGGGGTGGTTGCTTGGAGCAGTGATTAAGACGCATCTCCTATCAGAGTGCCCGGGCTTACGTCCTGACTTGGCTCCCTATTCCAGCTTCCTGTGGATGTGCGCCAGCTCCCTGTGAAGCAGCGGGCTAAGGCTCAAGTAGCTGGGTCCCTGCCACCCATGTGGGAAAGCCAGTTGGTCCCTGGCTTCCAGGTTCGACCTGGCCCAGACTGGCTGTTGTGGGCATCTGACCCAAGTGATGAGCATGCTCTGACTCTTCATTCCCTCTCTTACTCTCTCCCTTCGCCTCTCAAAAAATATAATGTGCATTTTCCATAAATGTTTGTAAGTATTCTTATGTCTATGATTTTACTATGTATGATTTAAAATATATTAAGTATATACTGTATATGATTTTATTTTTTGAAAAAAAATTATTTATTTTGAATGTCAGGGTTACAAAGAGAAGAGTACAGACAGAGAAGTCTTTCATCTGCTGGTTCATTTCCCAGACAGCTGCAACGGCCAACATTTGGCCAGGCTGCAGACAGGAGCCAGGAGCCAGGAGCCTCACCCAGTTCTGTCACGTCAGTGGCAGGGGCTCAATCACTTGGACCATCTTCTGCTGCTGTGCCCAGGCCATTAACAGGGAGCTGGATTGGAAGTGGAGGATCCAGGTCATGAACCAGTACTCATAGGGGATGCTAGGGTCATAGGTGGCAGTATTACCTGCTAAACCACAATACCAGCCTCGTTTTATTTTTTTTTAAGATTTATTTATTTATTTTGAAAGTCAGAATTATAGAGATACAGAGAGAGAGAGGTATCTATGATTTTAAAACTCTCATCCTACCTTTTCTATTTGTTCCAATCATTCTACATTCTTTTAAATCTCCCAACTACCTTCTCTTTTTTAGAAATTATTTTATTTGAGCAGAGAGAGAGAGACAGAGTTCCCTTCTGCTGTTTCACTCTCCAGGGCAGGGCTAGTGTAAAGCTGTGGGCCAGGAACTCTATCCAAGTCTCATTCATGGGGCCAGAGATACCGCTACGCTCTGAGTGCCATCAATGGGAAGCTGAACTCAGGAGCCGGAGCCTGCACTCAGACTCAGGTACTCCCACATAGGATGTGAGCATCTGACTGACAACTTAAGCACCAGGCCAGAAGCCCATGCCACAAGCTTAACCTTCTTTAGTTGTTGCTGTGCCCTGTAGGAGTTTAATTCATACTCATTTCTTTGCTATGGATCCCAGGGCAGCTGACATGGGCCTCACTAAAGAACTTTTATGTCCAGCTACCAGGACAGCTTGAGCGATCACCTCCTCCATAGAAAGCTGCCCCATGCAACGCATGCCCATGACCGTGGAAGTCCATGAACAACTGCTGTGTGACAGAGCAGAACAAAGACCCAGCCTTCTCAGTCTCACTTGGAGCGGCTGTGTAATTCCTCAAGTTCCCTGTGTTTCAGTCAAAGCTGTCCTTGGCCATCAGTTAGGTTTAGCATTTCTCTCTGCCCACTCCTGTGTTCACTCCTTTCCTTCCACAGGCACGGATCATAAGAGCACTCTTTAGTGAATACCCGTATTCTAAAATCTGCCTTAGAGTGGGTCTGATAGGAATGCAGACACTCAGAGAATCAGGTAAAATGACGGGGTTTGTGAGCTGAATCTCATGCTGGCTAGACATTATCCCTGGTCACAGGTGAAGTGTGATGGTCCCTGGAGAAAAAGTTTGTGTTTCAACTGTTCAGTGCTAAGCTGAAGGACATACTAGCGAAAACGATGTACCACGTATTTGAGAAATAAGGGGAGGGGAAGTAACTTCCAGGACAATGGAACTCGGTGCCTACTGGAATGAGGTACTAGAAACTGACAACGATCACCTAATGAAGGTAGTTTTCAAAGTCAGAGGGCCACTGTAGTGGCATCAACCGACAGCAGAGGGTAGAGGAAGCTGAAGACATGGCCCAGCATTTCATTTCGAGATACACACAGTAACAAGTATTTTAAATTCCCAAGCTGAGGAGGTCTAGGGTCCAGCTTGAGAAAGAAAGGCACCATGACAGAGATAACCCACACTAATACCCATGAAAATCTCAAATTCCAAAAATTCCAAATTCTCCAATCTCTGCAAGCCCTTACAAGTAGCCTATGCTTCCCAGTTAAGAATTATCTCCTATCTACTGGCTTGAAGTCAACACAGAAGCCTCTGCCCCAGGGGGACAACAGGCATGCCGCTTCCTTTTTGGTCAACAGAACCTGGCTGGGCATTAGCTTCAACTGATAAATGATGGGGAGAGGAGGGAGAGAGGAAATACTTGTAGATTCTGCACGGTCTAGGCAGCGTGCACTCGCAGAAGCTGGAAGAAGACATCTGGGATGGTACTTTGTGGTTGTTTAATCAAGAGATCCATATTTGTCATTTAGTAGAAGCAGAAATCCTTTGTTCTTTTCTACTATATCACAATAAATGAACTTCAGTAAATTCTGAAACAGCAAGTATTCTAAATGCATATAAATACATATAGAACCAGACTTTGATGTTACACTACAATCAAAGTACTCTTTCACATATATTGGAATTTCACAAGACCATGTTATGCTTCCTGTTTTTGAGAAATCTATAGTGTGCAGACCAACATGCAACATGCTTTGTAAGCTGGGAAGAATATAATTTCAAGATTCAAGGAGGATTTTCTGGAGGACTTGTGGTAGCTTTGGGATCCGCAAGGAGGGAAGGCCTACACTTCCAGGAATGGAAAGTCCCTACCTGTACTTCCAGGGAAGAAAAGTCCTTGTCAAGGTCCCTGCGGGTGCCTAAAGGTCAACCAGTGAGGATCAGACCCGCCTCAACCTTTAACCCCCACGCCCTGAATCTAAAAAAGGAACCCTCCCAATCTCTGACGTGCGACTTTCCCGGCCGCTGCTCTGTTGCTCTGTTGGGACCCGGGAACCTCACCCAGGAGCGGAACCCCGATAAAAGCCTGTGAATTAATTGATTTGTCTGCCTGGGAAGATTTGTTACACGCCGGACACCTTGCAACTTGTTCTGTAAATTTGGGATTGAAGGTTGAAATAGAATAAGCCACATCCTCCTCCACCCTTGTCCTTTCAAAAAAAGACTAAATAGGGCCGGTGCCGTGGCTCACTTGGTTAATCCTCGCCTGTGGTGCCGGCATCCCATATGGGCATCAGGTTCTAGTCCCAGCTGCTCCTCTTCCAGTCCAGCTCTCTGCTGTGGCCCAGGAAGGCAGTGGAGGATGGCTCAAGTGCTTGGGTCCTGCACCCGCAAGGGAGACCAGGAAGAAGCGCCTGGCTCCTGGCTTTGCATCGGCACAGTGCCGGCCATAGTGGCCATTTGGGGGTGAACCAACGGAAGGAAGACCTTTCTCTCTCTCTCTCTCTCACTGTCTAACTCTGTCAAATAAATAATAAAAAAAGACAAAATTTATTTGAGATGAAAGAATATGAATCTCATTTCAGAGATAAATCTTGTGAATTAGTGGTGAACTGAAAGATTCTCCAATTCATCAACCCTACCACCCTGTCCAGGGTGGGGAATAACAGGAAAACACATTCTTGTGTTCTGGAAAAATATAATCAGAAAAGTTAGTTATGCAAAATATTTTAATGTATCTGGTATTCAAAGTCTGAAGTTATGTCCTCAGAATATGTAACTCTAAAATTCTGAATTCTGTTTGGTTATTTTACTGAATTCAAGGGGAAATTTTTTTGTTAAGCTAGAAAAAGAACTTAGTGTTTTACTTCCCATCTTTTAATTTTTAACAGAAAAATGTGCTTTGTGACACTGTACTTTTTTTGTTTTTCAAAGAGTTTCACTGTATTATCACACATGAATCAATGTTATTTTATCTACTCTTTATCTAGTAGCATAATCAGGGATGATTCAATGACATTTTAATCAAATCTAAATCATATCTTATTTTTATTTTAACTCATAATCACTATCAGGGTAATGGAGACAAGGGTTCAAATAAGTGCCGGGAAAAAACAATGATGTTTTCATCAGGCGCACTCTTAATTTCTTATACCTTGTCACTTACTGTAATTGATAATTCATTTTTAGAAATAATTTCTCTAACACAACCCATAATCATACAGAGAACTCTCTTTGCATGCTACCCTAAGCTCTTTATCAACTCTCCATTAAATATCTATTCTATTTCAGGAAACATGCAGGATTCTTTATATTAAATGACACTAATTTTCACAGCAAACTAAAAGGGCATATGTTTGTACAACACATTTTATTCACTAGAAAACTTTGTTTCAAAAGTAAAGTAATATACTGATAAACAGTAAATATAAACATTACAAATGGAGGTAAAAGCCTTTATCTTTCCAATTTTCCATTGTGAACATTATCAGTGCAAAGAGACCTTTGATGAATAGTAATGTAGTGAACAAAAACTGGAGTTCGTAATTACATGTCACAACTTCTAGTGCCTTTTATATCATGATCTACTAATGTGACATCATGTGTAGTTTACCTCTTTCAGTTAACATCATGAAATCTTTTTATTAATGATTCTTGATACTGAATAGTTGAGGTTGTTTCTTTTTCTTTTCATTCTTTTTTCAAGACTGTATCTCCCACAGACATCCAATCACCCCGTCAACTCTGGCCCTCATCTGACCAAAGAGAGCTATGAAAGAGATCATCCTTTCCTTGCGGTCCATAGAGCTCTGCCTGTAAACTGTCCAGGGTTCCTGGGAATTGACCAGTTCAGTTTCTCCATCACCTGGAGGTCTGGCTTACCTAGTAGGGTCCGTGCAAAGTCTTGTTATGCCTGCCCAGGGTTGCCTCCATGCTGTACACTGCCATCTGCTCGGGAACATTTTCTCAGTCTCCCAGTAGTGGTGACACAGTCCTGCCAGGAACAGCCATGGGTAGAGCGCCATGACAGCCTGCAGGCACAGCAACTTGTACAAGGTACACGTTACCTGAAAGATGGGCAGGAAGAAGCAATCAGGCCTAGATAAAAAAAAAAAAAAAAAAAAAAAAAATCAGTGTGTACATGTTTGTGCTCTGTGGTGTGTGTGTATGTCTGTGTGTGTAACTGCACAACTACACATGATCTTCTTTCACTAGTCTATTATGAATAGAAAAAGAAGGGACTAATATGCTTGGGGTACGAAATCAAGACATAGATTTTGAATATATAGGATATCCAGGAAGGCGTTTAATAGAAACATGTCAGTAAGGACCGCATTTTTGATGAAATATTCAGTCTGTGTTATAGAATGGGGTGAGATATCATCAGTTGGGAATATTGTAACAGTCAAGGTGAAAAATGATAGGAATCAGGAATAAACACGATATATTTAAAAACTGCTTTTATTATTATTATAAGTTCCTATTGAGCTATGGCTTGTATCCTTAAAGCATGTTTGCTAAGGAATTTTGAAGAAAAAAGAGGAATGTAATGTTCAGTTCTTTAAAATTTCTCAGATGGCTTAGAGTCTAGTTGTATTGCTCTTACAGTTGACAGTCTAAAAATATCTATAAACAAAAATGGCTGTGTGTAAGAGGAAACTTATATGATATATATTTTTTAAATGTGGTAGTTTCCAGTTACCTCCCAGGAGATGTACAGGCAGTAAAATTAACACAGCCCTTGCTTGGCATAAACAGTTATTTGTCCCCTGGGAGGATTACAGCTACATATTTAAAGGCTGAATTTTCATAGACAACAGTTTACTTCCCCAAATCCCTTAATATTCATAAATTCACTACGGAGAACACCAACATTTGCTTTTAAATACAAGAATGATATCTGATTTAGGGTTAACAATTATCTCTTATTTTTGAAACACTTTAATTCATCATACCATTTTAGTTCCGTATGTTTTTAGGAGAAAATCCAGACATAAAAATCAAAACAAGCACATCTCTACTTCCACAGAAGGAAAACTTAACCTCATAATAAAATCATTGCTTCTGAAAAGAAGAAAAACAATACATCTACCAGTCGAATGGACTTTGTCAGTAAAACGTTATCCATTGAAACATTCTGTACTATAACTTTGTATTGGATACAATAAGGCAGAACAGTTGGGATTAGAAGGAAGGAAAAGAAAAAAAATCACAAGGAATTCTTAGACACATAAACATAATGTAAATTTATGTTAAGCTGAAGTCATATTTTCTACTTTAGAAGAGAGGCTTACATTTTCTGCAAGAAAATCAAAAGTTCATATATAATATTTTTTTAAAAATGGTTTGAATATTAAATACACTCCATTATCTCTCTTTTAACACATGCCAGTTCTGATTAATAGCTGAATAGGAAATGTGAGGCATGTGATGTTAGTGTGGGAGACTAGAAATAAGGCTCTAGGAAATAGTATAGTGTTTAGTGATGCTTTAAATTTTCTCTTTCACAGAATTAAACTCCCGAAATTTTGGTTTAAATGTTAAAATCTGGCAAATAAATTTGCATTTATACTAACATTATTTCATTCCCTAAACTCTTTATCAAATTTCTACTAATTCAAATTTTACCCATGGTGTACTATATCTAAATAAGCTTTTCTTACCCTGCAATGTTTCCAGGTAAACATAATAAAGTGGGATCTGATTCCCTTCTTTTTTTTATTTTTTTTAAATTTAAAAAAATTTTTTTTTATTTTTTAACAGGCAGAGTGGACAGTGAGAGAGAGAGACAGAGAGAAAGGTCTTCCTTTGCCGTTGGTTCACCCTCCAATGGCTGCCACGGCCGGCGCACTGTGCTGATCCGATGGCAGGAGCCAGGTACTTCTCCTGGTCTCCCATGGGGTGCAGGGCCCAACCACTTGGGCCACCCTCCACTGCACTCCCGGGCCACAGCAGAGAGCTAGCCTGGAAGAGGGGCAACCGGGACAGAATCCGGCGCCCTGACCAGGACTAGAACCCGGTGTGCCGGCGCCGCAAGGCGGAGGATTAGCCTAGTGAGCCGTGGCGCTGGCCCTGATTCCCTTCTTCATTGAAGCCCTGGCAAAAGGGTCTGAGGAGGTTCTTCAATGTTGTATCTTTTCTGACCAGCCTAACCTTAGAAGGTTATAATGGAAGACAGAATCAGAATTTAAATAGACCCCAGCAAGCTAAAATAATTAAAAACGGAGAAGACTCAATTAAAGATTAAAGATGAATGACTCTTAAGATCCACATTCAGATTTCAAAAATCAAAATTCCCAAGTTGGAATAAATCAGAGAATAATGTGAAAAAGACTTAGAAATTTCAGTTCACTGTAAGCTGGATGTCTCATGATTCCTACAGAAATCTTGATAGCATATTTTGTTTGCCTCATCTGCAAATGAAATACAGCCGTGTCACTGTTCTTGTGCATAGAAGAACAGATAACAGCTCCACTAAAACCAGAGGGAGGAAATCTATGTTCTTTAATTTTTTTTTTTTTGTATATTTATTGGAAAAACAGAGAGGAAGCAATGGACACAAAGAGCTTTTATCCTCTGGTTCATTCCTAAATGCCTACAATAGCTGGGGCTGGGACTAGGCCAGACCAAAGCCAGGAGCCTGCAACTCCTCCTGAGTCTCTCACACTGGCGGGTTAACCACTATACCAAGTATCTACCCCAAAAGATCCGTATTCTGGACATCTGTCTCCAAAGTAGCATCTGTCAGATGAAAAGCAGTTTTAATTGATTATGAACTTTTTTTTTCCAGCTTTTTTCTTCTATTGCGTATATGTGTATCAGTACACATGCAAGTAAGAATACCATGTATTAAAACCAGACAATTAAGAGATTGTTGGGATTTTGCCTTTCATAAGTCATCTGAAGGAGTTTCATGTGTTAAAAAGAATAGACATGGGGCCAGCGCTGTACCATAGCGGTAAGGCCACTGCCCTCAGCACCGGCATCCCATATGGGCACTGGGTTGAATTCTGGCTGCTCCACTTCCAATTCAGATCTCTGCAGTAGCCTGGGAAAGCAGTGGAAGATGGCCCAGGTCCTTGGGCCCCTGCACCCACATGGGAGACCCAGAGGAAGCTCCTGGCTCCTGGCTTTGGGTCGGCACAGTTCTGGCCTTTGCGGCCATCTGGGAAGTGAACCAGCAGATGGAAAATCTTCTTTCTCTCTCTCTGCCTCTGCCTCTCTGTAACTCTGCCTTTCAAATAAATAAATCAATCTTTAGAAAAAAAAGAGAGATACAGCACAGAAGCCAAATACCAATCAGTGCATAAATATTATAGCAAAAATAGTTGTTTCACTAAAATGAAGCAATGTAATGTTACCTACAGCATCCTAGCAGTTTGATCATCTAACAGATAAATTCCAAAAAAACTCTCCACAAGCAGTGAAGAGAGAGAAATAAATAAAGATTCATGTTCTTTATAATTTGTGTCTTTGAGTGCTGTTAAATAAAAAAAATCTGGAATACAAATCTAGAGTCAAATGATTCAGAACAACAACAACACTCTTTTGCATAATTTTTAAATATCAGTAAAAATACTTCAGACAATAGAAAGATATCTTGGTGATATGTTTTTCACTCAAGGAGGGTCTTATACTCCAGCCAGTCTCTGAAAATGACAACCCATTTATTTTATAATTTATTTGATCACCATCATCCTAACAACCCCTTGCCCTTATCTCACTGGTCTTCATATCCCATCAATTCTGCTCTCTACTATTGTCAGAGCTCATTAATTTGATCCATTTACAATTCATCTGAAGATTCTATTTATTTTCCATTTTCTCTTCAGTAATAAATCTTTTATAATGCCACAAGAAGAATTTCATGAGTGTGGAAACACTGATGATACACACAGAGGAAAATTTCAACTTTAATATACCTGTGTAATCAATGAGTGGGATCGAATGCCATCAGGAAGGTATTGGTTTGGATCTATAATTGCCTAATATATTTATTAAAAAAACAGATGCTAGAAAGGGCATATGGCCTAGCAGTTAAGATGCCCACATCTCCATCATAGTGCCAGGATTCAATTCTTGATTCCATCTTCCTGCCAGTACACACACTGGGGGCTGCAGAGGATGGCTCAAGTCACTGGGTTCCTGCCATCTATGTGGGAGAGTTGCACTGAGTTTCCAGCTCCCAGCTTTAGCCCCACCCCAGATCTGGCCACTGCAATCATTTCGGGGAGTGAACCACCAGATGGGCTCACTCCCTCTCTGCTTTTCACACACACACATGCAATTTCTTACCATTTTTTTTTCCAAAGTCCCCCTTCAGGGACCAATCAAACATCGTGGGTGGCCTTTTGAGAGCCAGGGACCAGTCCACTGGAGCCCATATGCAGGTTCACTTTGATGGTGCTGCCTTCTGTGGGTTTTTGATTTTCCCTTTCTTTTTAGCCCTAGTCTTGTTCCAGAGAAATCGACTGGTGTCCAAAAGGTCACCGGTGGTGGGTGGTGGGTGGTGGGTGCCGGGTAGTGGTGGCATATATGTATATACTATTTCTCTTTTGTGTTCATGTGTATATATGTGTATTTATGTACTGTGCTGTCTCTGTTCTTCATCTATCCATATATATATATATATATATAAAAGTATATGTATACAAATGCACTTAACAAATACATATAAATATTTTATGGTTGATTCTGTGCTTTGATGATAATTCAGCCAGTATTATGCCAGTAATAATGCTATTGTAGTTTTCAGATAGCGATTACCAAAGTGAGTATTCAGCATGCAATTTTAGAGTACTTAAAAACGTATCTGTAGTACATATCATTATCTCAGGAACACTGAATGTTGCCACCAATTCAGTAACTAGAAGGTATTAGGAATGAAAGGTAAATCCTGGCTGTGTAACCTAATCCTCTTGAACACACTGTTCTACGTCTTACTTCAAGATGCTCAGCACTACCTACAAACATGCAGAACTTAGAAATACAAGATTATACGATGCTGAGTTTGCAACAGACCTCAGACTCCTGTTTGAACTGTCTTTTTAAAACCACACAGCTAATTGATGATAATGTCAGACCCAAGGCCACACAGACACTGTGGTCAAGGTTAATAAAAAACTAAAAGAATCTAAAAATATAAAGTTGTCACATAGTTTAAATTCTTTCAACTCTTCACTGTCCTACTAGAGTGGAAGGTGGTTATTCCTCTGTGGTCTGGATTGTTAACAGATTGCTAACAAGGAAGGACAAGAAAGTAACCCATGTCAAGTAACAAATGCCACTTAAAAATACAACTCTAGAAAAATATATTTATTTATCTACTATTGTTCTTGTGTAGGCTGGGATGTCTTATCTGAGTATGTGTCCTTTTAAAGGAGTTTTAAATAGTATTTCTGGCATAATGCGTAAATTGAAAGTTCCTTTTCTTTAAAATGGAGCAAGATTTTAAAGACTGGTGCAAAGTAATCAGACTATAGATTTCTTCTATGATTTTATCATGTGATCTTCTGTCGCTCCCCGTCTTCGTGGAGGAACGACACAGGACCCTGCGCTGTTCTTCTGTCTGCTCGGCCTTCCCCGGGTTTGCTGCTGGTTCTTCCCGGGTTGGCTACTGTCCCTTCCACCTCCGTGGAAAGGTGGTTCCCCCTGCCACTTTCCCCACTTCCGTGGGGGAGCGGCACACCGCCGGCTGGCTCTCTCGGGGGCTGCTCAGATGTTCCTCAGGTGTTCCTCTTAGATGTTCCTCGTGCTTGTTGTCTCTCTCCTCCTTTTTAGTCCTCCTCCGCCAATCCCAACTCGGCTGCCCACACGCCGAGTATGCCGCTCTCCTCCAATCAGGAGCAGGATCAGCTCCTGGAGGTCATCACTCAAGTTGGCAAGAGGCAGCTGCGTAGAAGCTGTTTCCTCCTCTCTCAGCGCCATATTGTGGGAGAGCAGATGCACAGAATAAGTCTTAATTCCAGTAACTCAGTCCAGTCCGGGCTGCTCCCCACAATCATCCAATCCCTTCAGAGTTAGTTCCTTCTCCTATATGTGTTAAGAAAACACATTCCAAATTTGCAAATACCTGAGAAGTAGCATGTTCTTTCATGTTATACTGGGAAACCATGTAATAGGCACCACTCAAGCATTACTCAATCTTTAGGAGATATGCTTTGCCTTTGCTTTCCGTTATTTGTTTGGAATTTGGATATGGTCAAGTTACACATCAATCAAACAATTTCTTGCAAGGTGTCTGGTGCATAACAAATCTTCCCAGGCAGATGAATTAATTAATTCACAGGCTTTTATTGGGGTTCCGCTCCCGGGCGAGGTTCCATGGCCCCAACAGAGCAACAGAGCAGGGCCGGGGAAGGCCTTGTCAGAGATTGGGAGGGCTCCTTTTATAGATTCAGGGCATGCGGGTTAAAGGTTGGGGTGGGTCTGATCCTCATTGGTTGACCTTTAGGCACCCGCAGGGACCTTGACAAGGACTTTTCTTCCCTGGAAGTACAGGGAGGGACTCTCCATTCCCGGAAGTGTAGGCCTTCCCTCCTTGCGGATCCCAAAGCTACCATTTCTGACAAGAAATTATAGTTTTGATGCTTTTTAGGATATTGATTCTGTTTTATAACTAATCTAACAATTTTATTTTAACTTTGTTTTTAATATCCATAAATTTTCCATACTTGCAAATGTAGCAGGATTTGTATACAGAGACAAAACACCAAGGCCTTTTAACATGAAGTAGGCTCTTATTATTTGTGCTGGCGTAAGGCCCAAGTGAAACTTTTATCCAAAAGCCTGAGCACCGAACAAAGAGAGGTATTTTCTTACATATGTTTTTAGCTTATTTGTCTCCCTTACATGGCTACATGATTGGATATTCTAATGTTATGTGGCTGCCACAGCAACTGAATTGCAAAAATACTGCAAGTTCAGGTCAGCAATGTGGTGTAGTGGGTAAAGCCACCACCCGCAATGCTGGCATCCCATATGGGCGCCGGTTCTAGTCCTGGCTGCTCCACTTCCAATCCAGCTCTCTGCTATGGCCTGGGAAAGCAGTGGAAGATGGCCCAAGTCCTTGGGCCCCTGTACCTGCATGGTAGGCCCAGAAGAATCTCCTGGCTCCTGGCTTTGGTATAGCTCAGCTCTGGCTGTTGCAGCCATTTGCAGAATGACCTGGTGGATGGAAGATGTCTCTCTCTCTGCCTCTGCCTCTCTGTAACTCTACCTTTCAAATAAATAAATATATCTTTAAAAAATACTACATGTGCATACACAGTGCTGATTTTTTTCTCACACACATACTGAGCTGTACACTACCTAGCAAGTGTTAAACACTATCCCTCCATGCTAACGAACAGGACAGGTTCCTCCCTTTTCCTTCTTCTGATCTTGGGAAGGCCTGTACCACAACTTTAATGTCAGTTAAAAACAAGTTTAACTAAAAGACAAAGGCCTCTGCCACAGAAATAGATTTTATATCTATCATCTTATTGGTACCCTTATTAATTAAATATGGTGATTTTTGTTCATTTTGTACTCTTATGAAAATAATTTTGTACAATTTATACTTTGACTTGTCATGTCTAATTCAAGTCCTACTTTCATTTTTTAAAAGATTTAATTTGAACGGCATATCATCAGGGGCGGGGAGGAGAGAAACAGACAGACAGTCCAGGTACTAGTTCAATCCCCAAACAGATCAAACACCCAGGGCTGGGCCAGGCCCAACACAAAAGCCAGGAACTCTACCCAGGTGTCTCATATGGGTGGCAGGGGTCCAAGTACTTGGGGACATTTTCAGTTGCCTTCCCAGATGTATCAGTGGGAAGCTGGATATGAAACAGAGCATCCAGGATTCAAACTGGTAATCTGATACAGGATGCTGATATCCTAAACTAAAGGTTAATTTGCTGTGTCCCCATGCCAGCCAATCACTTTATTTTTATTAATTGACTCTGTGGAATTTTTTCAAATAATTTGCTGGCATACAATTTTTTGTCTTATCACACTCATATTTTAAATGTTTTTATTAACTAAAATTAAATTATAATAAACTGTCATAATTGAGATAAGCACACAACCTAAGAGCAACAGAGCTCCTTGGGATAATTAAAGAACAGCTAATAATACTGGGACTTCTAAATGTAGACATCATTGTTAAGTCTAAAAGTATGAGTGTTAACAATGTTTATCTGGTGAGCCAGTAATGCCTCCATAGTTAAAGAAAGCATCTTAACCTTGACAGTTTCCCTTTGAAGTCTTTAAGGAAATCATTTGGTTAATTCATTTGCTCATATTGATTTCCCTTACTGTGTTAAATGGCTCCACTGCATCTGTTATCTACAGTGGCACGCCTGTCAACAGCATTTATATTTATGTTTGCATCTGGAGAAGTTGTTTATTTTCTACTGGAAGTGGTGAACAGGGAGTAGTGAAAAGTGTACTGAGCAACCTTTGTGAGGATAAATTACCACCGGGCGTAGAAAGCATTCCTGGGGAAAAAGGATAAGGCAGCCAAACAAGTTTCAAAACTGAAACACTGGTAGGGGAGAAATCCAGACCTCTTTTCCAGAGAAAAGAAATAATAGTTCTTTGATTTTAAGACTTAAAGGCAGAAAGTTACCTGAGGCTAGAAACCATCCCAGTAGTCTAGGAAGCACTTGCTTGCTGCAGGTTGGCCAGTGCCTCTTGACCGCAGCTGACACCTGCAGTGTTGCTAGACATGGTGGAAGAACGGTGGTCAACATGGGCATGCTGCTGCAGCACGGAAAGCCACAGCAGCTAAGCCGGACAATGGGTTACAGGCACTGTCCTCCCTCCCAAGGGAGGGTGATGCATGTAGGCTGTTGTGCTCAATTCCTGAGTGTCTGCACGTTCTGGGCTCATCCTGAGAAAAGACCACCTGGCACAAGGAAGAGGAACCCTTGTCTGGGCTCCCTCCCAATTCTGCTACTGAGGGCTGGTAGCTTTGCAATCTGCAAGGAGGGAAGGCCTACACTTCCGGGAATGGAGAGTCCCTCCCTGTACTTCCAGGGAAGAAAAGTCCTTGTCAAGGTCCCTGCCGGTGCCTAAAGGTCAACCAATGAGGATCAGACCCGCCTCAACCTTTAACCCGCATGCCCTGACTCTATAAAAGGAGCTCTCCCAATCTCTGACATGCGGCTTCCCCTGCTGCCCCCCTACCCCGTTGGGACCCAGTAAAAGTTTGTGAATTAATTGATTCATCTGCCTGGGAAGATTTGTTACGCGCAGGACGCCTTGCAAGGGCCTGAGTCCACTTTAAAGAATCTGAGTATTCTTACACCCTGATACTTGCATAACCTTTCACAGACTACTGTGCCATCCTAGGATATGAGTCTTTACACACAAGTAGTCAATGAAATTCATGCACATTCAGGCACCATGCGGGACAAAGTAAAGAGCTTTGTTTTAGGGAGAAGGGACTGTGATTCATTGCTGGACCCAATTCCTCCACAGATAAGTTAAAAAGAACTATTTTAACTCTGAAAGTACAGCTTACTGAATAGTAATACCTAGAGCATAAAGTAAATAACAGATAACCACACATGGCGTATCATGAAGGCTTGTGGTTCAGGAGAGGTAAGATGAATTAAAATGATTTTTATCTCAGTGTCTAAGAAATATGGGACATGGCCTTTCAGAGAAAATTCCTTACATGTTCTACATTATATATATATTTTTAAGATGTTGCAAAACCTAGATTAGAAAATTGGTCTGCCAACTGCCTTGATTTATTGCCTCCAGAAAGAGTGAGATGATGAATCATTTCTACTCCAACTTACTTCAAAAAATATTTTAGGGATTTTTAAGCTGACTGTAACTGATTGTATCAAAAGCATTAGCTTTTAATCCAGTGATTCTGTGTGTGCCAGCTGCTAAATGCATGAAAGAATGCAGCTTTGAAATAAGGAGTCCTCACTGAAGATCACTGTTTTGTATGGAAATGAATGCACTTAAAGGCAAAATAAACAGACTTTTTTTTCCCTCCCTTTCTAAACAAAACAACTGGAAATAAACACCAGTGCAGTTAACATATTCAGTCAGTCATCTGGTTTACCAGTTTAGCTGCATTTCCTAACATATACCAAACGGCAAATAATTTGGGGCACATTTTTAGATGTTATCTAAAAATTCTTCCATTAATAAAATGGAAGGTCATCCATCTGTAGATAATGTGCAAGGTAAATTGAATCGACAGAGCAATTTTGTTGGTGATTTAATTTACCCAAAATCACTGTACCTTGAAACCTCTGGGTTTTTTCCTCTCATTATTTCCAAGCTGTAACTCATTCCCTTTCATTGTACCACTATATTAAAAGTTGTTGAAATAAACTAGATTATGTATTTTCTAACTACACAGAATAATGGATAGTCAGCTGGGAAAATAAGTCTTTTTAACAGATAATGCCACCTTATTCGTGTTTGTTGAAGTTTAATGGTAAAAGCAGCAGACCTTGAAAGAATGTTGGTCTTTGGGGGTTTTCTTTAAATTGAAATCATAATCTAACTGCAAACTGGTTGGGGGAGAGCAGCACTTGTAAGAGTGGTGCATCTAAGAACTGTGCAGTGCAGAGTGCAGAGTGCAGAGAGCAGTATGTTGACAGTCCATTCAACTCTGCGGAAGCAAAAGAAAACAAAGAGAAGAAAAAGGAGGGATGCATTTCACTATATCCTAGACTATTAATCCTCCTCAGTTGAATGCAAATTGTTTCTTTCACTTCCTAACCAGGAAGACTGTACCTTTACTTTGCATGACTTTGAATTTTAACTACTTGAGTTTTGAGTCTGTCTTCACAGAGTATTCCCAAAAGCTTGTTAGCTCCCATTCATAGTGTTCCAGAGACTGTGCCAAGCTTCATCATGAAGTCACATACATGAACGCAAAACATGTATATACTGCTCACAGCTAAACCGGGGCAGGTACAACGAATGATGTCATGCACAGAAAGTGAGCTTCAGAGATACCAAGTGAACAGTCCAAAGTCTCACCACTAGAAACTGCAGAGCTGGGATCAGTCAGCAGGGCTCACACTGTCTCCACTGCAATGAACTTGACAGAGGTGGGAGGGCAGGGTTTGCATATAAAATCTGTAAGCCAGTTAAACACTCATTCAAGTTAACTGAATAACTAATTTGCTTTTAGATATCTAAAGACTGAGGCAATTCACCGTCCATGAAATTTCCTGAAATATTTAGTTTTGAGATAGCACTGTAACAACATGAACAAAAAAATGATGCAAATCAAATTTTATGGGGAAAACTATGGTTAGTATGAGCTCATACAAATGATTAAAAAAAAAAAAAAGCCAGATTTGTTTATTTATTAGAGGGGAGCCAGATCAGAAGCAGTGCAGCCAGGACTCAAGCTGTCACCCACCTGGCCTGCTGCACCACAACACTGTCCCCATACCTTTGATTAAACACAAATAGTTGTTGAGCATAAAAAGAAAAATAAAACTATGTGTAAACACTCTTTTAAATCATTTCTTTGAACAAAAGTGAAAATTGAAAACATAAAACAAGGAAGATGGCTGATGGAACGAGGACATAACCCTCAGCAAGTTTAGCTCCTTGCCCGAAAGGAGGTAAAATTACCTTTTACTCCTTACCCCTTCCTTCTTTCAAGAGATCAGCTCAGCCCCATGCCCCGTATTGTTCCTCACCACACTCCCTGCATTCTTTTCCTAGTCTGAAAGCCTGGGCAGAAATACCTAAAAAAACTTGTATGGAGAAACTCACCAGCACTGGCCCCCTCCCGACTCGACTCTTAGCCACCCTAAGATATACAAGGCCCAGCCAGCTCACTGGGCCTCTGCCATGTGTTTGGTCTGTGTACACACTGGCAATTAGCCACATCTGTGAATTTATTTTTCCTGAATACACTGGTTTGGGCTTTGAGTTCATACCCTGTTTCCTTGCTGTTCTGTGCCCCTTTGCATTATATTTGGTGCCCCGTGTGAGGCAGGGTATGGGAGACTAGCCTCTTGCCCACTGTGGTCACTTGGAAACCAGCTGAACCTTATCCTCTGGGTAGGAGCCATGATCCACACACCCGCCCTCTCTGAACTTTTTTCTCCTGCAAACTGCTTTGGTCACTCACCACATCACCCCCTGCTTGCACTTTCTCATCTGTCAGTGAATTCACAGCCAGAGCCCTTCGCCAGATGTCATCACTTCATCCCACATTGGACCTCATTCTCAGCCCATCAGACCGGTAAGAGAAGCCTCTGTCCCGTCAAGTGTGCTGGGGCTGACGCTCATGGTTGGTTTATCCAAAACCCCTTTTTGTGTCTGGAGTGTTCCATCCGGCCAGTCCACTCCTAGGGACTGGGATGGTTGGTTGGTTCCCCATCCTCTATCTCAGGGAGGTGTGGGAAATGTTCACGTGCCTCAACTTAGAACTGAGACGCGGGTCTAAGCTTGAGGATTCTGGCACTCTCCTCTAAGAGGACTCAGAGCTTGGGTTCTCAGGTGCTGTGGCTTTTCTTTCCCAGGGGACGCCTTGTGAAAGAGGCTCCTTCCCTCAGCCCTCAGGCAGGACAAAGGCTTGGAGCTTCCTCCAGGATCACTGACTTGCCCCACTGCCACTCTTCCCTTCCCCAGGGATGCTGCTGCCTCTGGAATATTTCCTTTTCTGACTCTTTCCCCTCCGTGGCCAAAACTGCCTCTCTCCTCTCTTTCCACCCGTGCTCCTCTGTTCTGACACATGCTCCCCCTGTGCACACATGGATACTGTAAAGGCTGCTGGAATGTTTATTGCTCTGGAAAGCCCTGCCCCTGGAGCATTCCAGACCACTAACACAATGCATTGTGACTTCACCAGAGCCTTTCTCATATCTTCCACCACCTTCTCAAGGTCCATGTGGTGCTCTGACCCCTCCAAAAAGCAGCTTAAGAAAGGATTCTAGGCCGGCGCTGCAGCTCACCTGGCTAATCCTCCGCCTGCGGCGCTGGCACCCTGGGTTCTAGTCCCTGTCGGGGCACCAGTTCTGTCCCAGTTGCTCCTCTTCCAGTCCAGCTCTCTGCTGTGGCCAGGGAGGGCAGTGGAGGATGGCCCATGTCCTTGGGCCCTGCACCCCATGGGAGACCAGGAGAAAGCACCTGGCTATTGGCTTTGGATTGGCGCAGCACACCGGCTGTAGCAGCCATTTGGGGAGTGAACCAACAGAAGGAAGACCTTTCTCTCTGTCTCTCTCTCACTGTCTAACTCTGCCTGTCAAAATAAATAAATAAATAAATAAATAAATAAATAAATAAATAGAAGACCTCTCTCTCTCTGCCTCTCCTCTGTTAAAAAAAAAAAAAAGACTACTGGCCCTTCAAATCAGCAGGCTCACCAGGTTGATTACTATGCCCAGGCATACTGCTTTCTCCATAAATGCCCTTTATTCGGTTACCTATCAAATTCTACTCCTTAGGAATCTCTATCTGGAAGGGTGCCCATCTGCTCAGACGGATTCCTTCCCCCATTAAGCATAATCTGATGGTGAACAATCTCCAGTGGGTAACTAGTCCATGGCAACATAGCCACTGGGCCACAGTTACCCTTGGGACGTACCCTGAAACTGCCTGAACAGGTGTTTATTTCACAGATAGTCCCACACAGCTGACTGTTGACTAGGTATCATTGGCCTACTGTGTTTTTTTAAATTGGTAAAAAGTTGAATTAAAATTTAATTTAAAATCTAAAGAGATGCTTTGGTATATAACAAATCTCATACATGAAAATTTGGTTTAGCTGTAACTGGACATTGGATTTAAAGGAATTTCTGCATTTTAAATTTAGGAGCATCATTGTTTAAAACAAATTGCTTTTTAACTGGCCAAACTTGTTTCATAACTTAGTTTAACAGATCTGGATGAAATAGCAATGGGTAATTAGCTCTTGTTATAGTCCCTTAAGGTGGATTTTGCAATCGCTATTTTATGTCACTGATTCCTAGCTAGAGTTTTATGAGAAGGAGTACAATTCCATATAAATTTAATGTTGATAAAGATATAGCATAATATCCATGGGAGACCTGGAGGAGGCACCTGGCTCCCGGCTTCGGATTGGCGCAGCGCGCTGACCTTAGTGGCCATTTGGGGGGTGAACCAACGGAGGGAAGACCTTTCTCTCTGTCTCTCTCTCTCACTGTCTAACTCTGCCAGTCAAAAAAAAAATAGTGTAATATCAATATCTTAAGTTATCTAGATGTAATTGTTAAGTGTAAACTGGGTAAATGTAAATGAGATAAAGGTGTCTAAATATTTAGTACTCAGCACCTTATATTCTATGAAAAAAGCTATTTTTGTTTGCTAACAAATATAAGGACAGTTTATGGAAACCTATGAAAAAGTAACTCATGAATGCTTGAAAATAAGTAAGGTTCAAATTCAATATGTCTTTTATTTAGAAAATGTTGTCCTAACTTAGAGATTTTTAAAGGATTATTTCAAAGTAAATCAAGGAAATCAGTAGATAGAAAAAGATCACAAACATAAAAATGTGTTCTTGGTGGGGAAGGTTAAGAAGAAAAGTGCCTATTTGAAAAAAGTAAGGACATGGTTTAGAATTACTTTGTCCTAATGGCTAGTTTACTATAGATCAGAATGTAAAAGATAGAAAGCTTTAAGTACATTGCAGAAGGTGTGAGGAAGTCAAAGAAGGTTATGAAAGAAAGAGGTTTTTTTTTTTTTTTTTTTGGATATAAAAGCTATTAGTGTAAGGCCGCCACAAAACACACCAGACACTGGAGTAAGGGGAAGAGTTTATTGGAGAAAACCCAGCAGGCCGGAAGGAAGGGGTGAGGAAGCAGAAAGAGGGAGAAGGAGAGTGTAAGAGAGATCAAGAGAGAGATAGAGAGATCAGGAGACAGAGGAAGAGAGAGAGAGGGAGGGAGAGAGAGGAGAGAGGAGAGTGCTGATGAGAGAGGAGCAAGAGAATGAGGGAGAAAGAGCAGGTCCTTTTAAAACTTTGCTAGAGGGTGGGCAGGGAAGCAGGAACAGCGAATCCCATTAGGATGGGGGTGGAGCTTGGCACCAGTGGTTGGGCCATGTGGTCACCTGGCTTCCAGCAATGGCATCAGGGGCTACAGCCTAGGATGGTGTCAGAGTGTAGATCACACCATAGATAAGACTGTACCATTTTCCTAACAATTAGTCTATTTTTTCTTTTATATAGACTTAGAATCTGATCCTCTATTAAAGCAATGAGGTTTTTGAAATACATGTCAGTAAATATTTTGAAATAGTCTTAATCTCTAATTTTGAAATCCACTTAATAGTTTTTAATAGTTTTTGTCTAATTGGTGACTCAGTGTTCTAGCCAGCTCCAGTAAGCTCTCTTCTATTCCCTAGTTCTGACTCTTAAAATTGTTCCAACTAATGAGATGATCCCATGTGCTAACTCATATATAAGGTTTTCATTTCTCATCCTGGCGACAGACTAAAGAGACATTAAATTTCTATCCTATTGAGGTAATCTTCATATTCGCTGTGCCTCCTTAAGTTCTGATTGTCTAAAAACCACTGAGCTTTTTTTAAAATTTTTTAAAATTTATTTATTTGACATATAGACAGTGAGAGAGAGAGAGAGAAAGGTCTTCCTTCCATTGGTTCACTCCTCAAATGGCCGCAACAGCCGGTGTTGCACCGATCCGAAGCCAGGGCAGGTGCTTTCTCCTGGTCTTCCATGTGGGTACAGAAGCCCAAGCACTTGGGCCATCCTCCACTACCCTCCTGGGCCACAGCAGAGAGCTGGACTGGAAGAGGAGCAACCAGTCCACAGACCTTTAGGCACCCGCAGGGACCTTGACAAGGACTTTTCTTCCCTGGAAGTACCAGTAGGAACTTTCCATTCCTGGAAGTATAGGCCTTCCTTCCATGAGGATTCCAAAGCTACCAGAGTGACCATTTTTTTACTAAATATGATATTGTTGCCTTTCCTTGATTCTGGAAATTTCTCTTCAAATATGACATCTTGGCTGTTTTGATTTCCTCTGGATCTTCTGCTTCTAAAATTTCGGTAGGTTTTCTTTTTTAACTCTGTGTAGCAAAGTTTCATAGGTCCTCAGTTCTTCCTCAGAGTTTCAGTTCCCTTTTGTATTTTCTGAACTATACAGACCATCACCTTTTGTTCCTGTTCTTCATTCATTATTTGTAATTTTTGTGGACACAATTCTTTATCTGTTTCTGTTGACTCTTCCTAATGTTTGTTCTTCACGATTTATTCTTAAATATAACATCATATGGTGGATATGGGTTCTTTGCAGTTGTATCTTTGGGAATATGTTGAGAGTTCAATTTAAATTAACTTTCAGATCGTGCCTCATGTTTGACAGAAACCTACCTCCTGGCCAGGAATACTTACTTACACTAAATTTTTTGACATGGACATTTTCAGATTATGCAGTTGCTTGAATTTCAGGTCTTGTTACTTCTGAGAATTTGAACTTACGATTGGGAAATCTCTAGAGGGAAAGTGTGTGTTGTTTGTGCTTGTTTATCAGTTCCATGCTCAGCCGCACCAATTCAGGAACCCAGTTTCACAGTTACTCTCTGAATAAATAAAGATGTTGTTGTTTGGGTTGTAGGAATTGGAGTTCCTAACTTGCTAAATAAAGAGAATTTCATACGCAGAAACAGCAGCCAAGAGACCAGTTGCTTATAGATGGAGGACATGACTTCTCAACAGCAATGATGGAAACCAAAACATATTGTAATGTTGTATTGAAAGTACTGCAAGAAGGTAATGTGAATGTTGTATTTATATACAATGGAACTATTTTTGAAGACTGATGTCTAACTATTGATAATCAACTGTTGTAAAACACATGGACACAAACTTGGTAACTAAGAGAGTGTAAGGTGCCCTGCAGCTTGACTAAACTTTAGATCATTCTTTTCTTTACAAAATCTGTGCTTTAAACTCTTTATCTGCCTGTATGAAATTCAAATCATTTAAAAAGCCTCTTGATAGTTTAACAGTCCAGGAATACCTTTCTGCAGGAACCTGGGGCCTATTCCTTAGAAATGTAGACATCATGAAGTTAGGGCCCTTATCTTCCTGGCTCAGGGGCGAGATGGCAGCCTAACTTCTAAGACCACCGATTAGCAAACACAGAGGAAAGCACTTGTAATCTCAGGACAACCCAACTGACCCACCTCTCCTAATGTCCTGAAGCAGCTTTCTATTAGCTCACTCCAGAATTTAAGAACCCTCTTCCTTTTAGATTCAGGTTAAGCTCTGGCCTTGTTCCTGTTATAAAGCCTTGAATAAAGTCTCCCTTTCCTGATTAACACTGTCCTGTGTCATTTTTGCTTTAAGGCTAAGTCAATGGATTAAAGTTTTCCTAAAGAAGTATCAGGCAATGTGATGGAACAAAGACACAAGCCTCAGCCATTCTTGCTTACTGTCCAAAATAACGATAAACATTAGAATTTATTCCTTGCCCTTGAATCTCAGTTGGGTCTCACACGCTATTGCCTTCATATTATCACCCCTGCATTTTTTCTTGAAGGTTCCCAAGGCCCCCCAGGGCCACCTGAAAGACCAGTTCCAGGAACTATCCTCCACCTGCTACCTCTATCCCCACCCCCATCCCCAGCCTTCCTAAGATATAAAAAGGCCGGGCCCCTGGTGGTTGGGGCTTTTTGCATGTGTTCCATCAATGTGCACGCTGGCAGCTGGTCACCCACATCTACGAATTTATTTTCTCTGAAAAAATTCAGTCTGGATATAAATTCATACCCTGCCCCCTCTCTATTCTTGTGCCTCTTTTTCTAACATTTATGATATCCCACTTGAGGCGGCACCAATCTGCGACTCTTTTCCTAACACCATGGAAGGCTACGTAGTCGCATTATTATCGATCAAAATAGATTAGACAAAAGCTATTAATAGAAATAAGGAGGCAACATCCAAGGAAGATATTAATATTATATACTATTTCTGCCTAATAGTTTCAAAATATTCAAAGGAACAAATGAAAATCTATAAGATAATATGACAATGCAGCATTAGGGCTAAATAAACAGACCAAAAATTTATAAATCCTAGTAATACTGTAGTCCATTTGAACTACATAATTAATATTTTTGATCAGTGTATCCAACACATAGATAATGTTTTAAACTTGATAATCATTTACAAAATTATAAAAGGACAGAGTATCCCAAGAAATTTCAGTGATTATTTATCACACATTCTTCTGTCTCCAAACAAATCAAATTATTGTGATAATACAACAGAGAAGAGACATAGAGATCAAAAACATAATATTATGTGACATATTGATCAAATAAAAAATAGAAGCAAGCAAATATTTAGAACTCAGTAAACAATGATAAAACACTAAAATTATTTTAAGTAGTCTATGCGCACAAATTTATGACCTACTTGCTTACATAACCTAACAGAGAAGAGAAGTACTCATGCTCCAAGCATCCATCCTAAGAATTGAGGAAAAGAACAGAGTAAGTCCAAAGAGGGCAGGACAAAATAAGTAACAGCATAGAAATCACAGAAACCTAGGGAACTACAGAAATGCCTAATATACATTTATTCTTTTAAAAGATTAATAAAACTGATCTGAGGAATGACTAGAGCAGGAATAGAAAAGCAAATGTATTAAATTTGAGTAAATATTGTCATCTGAATAAATAGAGTAAACAATATATGGAATCTTTGTGTGGATTTAGCAGTTTTCACTAAGTGTCTCGTCTTCAAATCAGAATGTTTAAAAAATTATAAATATTCAGAAAGATTATATTTTTGAGTTTACAATTACCTGAATTTTTGTGCTTCATACTGGGTGTTCACTAAAGTATGTGAGTCAAAGATCATCATACTGCATCATGACAAAAAGATAACAATACAGATTTCAAACTAGCTCACAAAACATAAAGCTCTGGGGTCAGTGTAAAACTCAGGACACACAAACCTGTTCAAGAAAATCACTAAAACTATTAAAACATAAAACCTGATCAATGACCTTTTATTAAAGATTTCCATATTTGAAATGGAATTTGTATAAAAACATAGGAAAGGAGAGTGATTTGCTTTCCATGTATTTTAAATAAGCTGGTTCTTAAGAGCTTTATGAAACAGGTCCTGACAACATCAATTGCAATTAATCAGGGGCTTTGAACAGGTATTCACAAATTCCTTTGTGCTTCCCCATCACTGGCTTGCATCCACTTGACAACTCTCTAACATAAAAAAACTACCTGGGGACTCATTACTAAGTTGGCCACTGACACTGCAGGTTTCTGTGTGATTTTCAGTTTTTTTTTTTTATTTCTTCTCAGAACTAAGCTTTCTAAATCGATAGAATCTCAAGGATGTCATTAAACCAAGTTAAACTGTGTTAAAAACTTGTCAAAACAAATCACATGTAAAAGAATCATGAAGGAATAAAGACATTTTTCTGATGAGGTTATGAAGACAATCACAACTGGGACCTTTTCTGTATCGGGTTTACCTTGAGTCTGAGCTGAGAATAATGAGGTTAAGGTTAAAAAGAGCCATCCCTCTTTTCAGGTTCTATGCACTGTAATTATGTCATAGTTACATAATAATCTAAATGAATCATGATTTTTTAAAAAGATTTATTTATTTGAAAGGACTACAGAAATGGGGGAAAGGAGAAGAGAGAGAGAGAGAAAGAGAGAGAGAGAGAGAGGAATCTTCAACACACTGGTTCATGCTCCAAATGGCCACAAAGACTAGGACTAGGCAGGCTGAAGCCAGGAGTCAAGAGCTTCATCTTGGTCTCTCACTTGGGTGCAGGGGCCCAAGCACTTGGGCCATCCTCTGCTGCTTTCTCAGCTACATAGCAGGGAGCTAGATCAGAAATGGAGCAACCAGGACTCTAACTGGCGCACATAAAGTATGCCACCACTTCAGAGTGCAGCTTAAACTGCTGCGCTACAGTGCGTGTACAATGCATCATGATTTTTACTCAACAGTTTTTTTAAAAAAAACTTATTTATATGTGCAATGGCTAGAGCTGGACCAGGCCTGAAGGCAGGAACTGGGAACTAAATCCATGTCTCCCACCTGAGGGGTGGCACACAATGCTGTAAGACATGTCTCCCAGGGTCTGCACTGCAGGGTGCTGGGGTCAGGAACCAGAACCGGGCACTGAACCCAGACACCCTGATGTACAGCATGAGCATCTTAACTAGAGTCCCAACTGCTAGGCTAAACACATACCCATGCATGGCAATTTTGATTTTCACCATTTAAGTTGCTTTTTTTTTCAAGATTTTTTTTTTATTTGAGAGTCAGAGTTCCGGGGGGGGGGGGGCAGAAAGAAAGGTCTTCCTTCTGGTGGTTCACTTCCCAGATGGCTGCAATGACCGGAGATCAGGAGCCAGGTGCTTCTTCCTGGTCTCCCATGTGGGTACAAGGGCCTAAGCCCTTGGGCCATCCTCCGTTGCTTTCCCAGGCCATCAGCAGGGAGCTGGATAGCACCCATATATGATGCCAGCGCTGCAGGCAGAGGATTAACCTACTGTGCCATGGTGCCAGTCCCTAAATTGCTTATTTCTAATGAGACTAGGTGAATATCACTTTGTTACTCTTTAATGATCACTTTAAATGAGAAGCATGTTTCAATTTTTCAATGGATTGCACATGCAGACATTGGAGACAGCTTACAAAACTGAAAAATTTGAAGGTCCCGATGCCTCCACTTCCACAAAAGCTTCCATTTCTTTGCTAAGCACTTAGCTGCTTTTTTATTCACTCTTTCATAATAACTGAAGGCCTTCTTCAAAATGAAAACATGCTTAGAGAAGTTAAGCCCTTTTTAGTCATTAAGACCTATCTCTAAAATGATAGATCACAAAAGAAAACCTAGTACACCTGAAGAATGTTCTGCAAAAAACACACATTGATGGCTTTGCAAAAGCCTGGCAAAGAGTGCCTCCAGAAAGGTGTACTTAAGTGGTATAATGACATTAGAGTCCTATTTTTTAAAGATTTTTATTTTTTAAAAAATTTATTTGCTCACAATGGCTGGGGCTGGGCCAGGCCAAACCCAGGAGCCTGAAAGGCTATTCAGGTCTCTCATGTCAGTGACAGGGAACCAGGTACTTGGGCCCTCACTGGCTACCTGTACAGGTGCATTAGCAGGGAGCTGGGTCAAAGGGGAACAGACAGGACTTGAATGGGCATTCTGATATAGGATGCAGGTGGCAGGTTAACCGGCTGCACCACTACATGAGTCCGATAGTCCTGTATTTTTAAAGCCCAGCAGTGGGCCTTAGGAACTTGAGATGAGTAAGTGCAAACACCACTATGACAGAAAACAGAGATAGTTTCTCTAATCAAAAAATTTAGTTTGTAAGACAAACAACGTACACATCTTATCGACCAACAGCAAGACTCCATCCTAACCCACGGTCCGTGTAAGCTGAGGGCTAGCTGGCTTTGCCATGTGGATCTTCTGATCCTGGGAACCAAATCTCAGGAACAGCACTTGTGAAATACGAGCTCCCACAAGACAGTGCCAAGCACAGGCACTAAGACAACAGGCACAAGGGCATGTATTTAGAGCCCATAGTGCAACCAGGTATTCAGCAGGTCACTGGTGGGTCTCACTTCAGACAGAGGATGCGGTCATTTTCAGTAGTGATGCTGTGTCATCTTCATGGGCACTGAAGAACTTCTATGAGCCCAGTGGTCCGAGAACAAGCAATGTTCAAGCATCTCCTGGAACCATGTATGAGACAGGGTATTAGGCAAAGGAGGGTTCCGCCCTTGCAAATTTCCAGGTAAGCATCGCCTCCACCTGTCTTAGTGACTTACAAGACTCCCAGATGACTCACTTGTCGCCTCACTGCTGTAATATCCAGGCCTCCTTCATTTCCTTTGAGTTGTGTTCTATTAATGAATGTTCTCTTCGCTTTTCTGCCTTTTGGCGAAGATCAAGTGTAGTATTAATCAATGTTCTCCGTACTGCATTAGGCTACGTCTCCTTAATTCTTTCTCTCCTAAACGTGGACAATGCCTCAAAAAGGCACAACTATTCCCTGTGTATTATATGCTTAAGTATCTTTCTCAAGGAAAGTAATTTTTTACTGAATTTGATCTTTAGAAATTGAGTAAATAGGAATTAAAGATCTACCGATTTACCCACTTTTCTTTTCCTTAAAAGAAACCATTTCCATACCTCTCTGATTTTTGTTATCTGACTCTGACCATCTTTCCAACTACATTTCTTTCTGTAGCCAAAGAGACAAGGTGCTGTTCTGACACTGCTCAGTGAAGCCCTTCCAAGTCACAGAGGTCTGCATACTCAGCATTATTTGTATTTATCTCAGTCACAGAAAGCACTAACAGGTACCCTTTCTGAAATGTAAAATACCCATTTGCATAAAGATGTAGCATTTCAATTATGTCTATTAGAATGGTGGAAATACAAACTAACTCATGCTTTCCTCCCATCCCTGATTTTTATGCTTCATATATTTTTTGACTACTGATGGCAGTGGTACAGAGGTCACCTGCTGACTATCAGTGAAAGCAAGATGTTGTGTTCAGTCTTAAAGGCTTACAAGGTTTCTTATCTGCAAAGGTTTTATTCAATTCATAATGAACTGCCGCCTCTGTTGCATGCTTCATATGGTGATCTCTACACAGGGAGTTCAGAATAGGTGTTGCTAACTGCATGTGGCTTCTCACCAGAGGAATGCTAATGGAACAAAAATGATGTTTATAATGCCACTACAACTGAAGGCATTTGCTGGCATTTCCAGATGTTTTCTGAAGCTTCAAAATTGTCATCCAAATGATAAAAGTTACTGGAGAGTTAGAACCAGTGGTTTGCAGCACAAAGACCATGACGTGAGAAACAGGGAGCCTTGGTGAGCATGGAAATAAGAGAAAGCAGAGAGGGTTGCTTTGCAGCACACCTGGCCAGAAGGGACTGTCTTCACGGAACTTCTTAGGTGAGAATTTCAATTCCCCTGGCTGCCATGGCTGTCACTGACAGATAAGCACTGCTGGTAAACAAGCAAGGATGATTAATTATTATGCATGTGGCTATGGAAGCACTTTCCCTGAGTGGTGGTGAGATTTAGTGTCATGCTAATCACCACCAAGGCCAAATGCAAAAAAATAACGCCATGGGAAGGTTTTGTGAATCTTTCTCTACCTCAGTAGAACCCCTACCATTTACAGCAGTCATAATGATTCTACAACTATCAATCAATCATCTTTTAAGAAGACGTCTGTTCTCAATAGAAATGAGAGAAATGCTTTTGTTAGTTCCCAAGTAATTAATTTTAAAAATATGAAAATCATAACTACATAATTAAATACAAAACAGTGTGCAACATTTAGGTATAATTTAAGACACAATAATGTTTTTGCTACCAGGTATCCATTCTAGTAAATAGAAGGGGGAAGCCTCCTGAGCATTTTTATCAGTTGTATCCCTGCCCACCCACTGAAATACATTTTTGAATTTTGTGTTAATTTTTCATTGATATTGATTATAGTTGATCACATACATGTGCAGCCAAAATGATAGCTATTTATATTTCTATTCCTCTAGGAATAGGTAAACATATTCATGATGATGTGCCCAACAGTGAGTAATTTACTGTCAGTCTTCTAAGCCAATTGTTCATCAATATTCTCCTTATGGAAAACTGGTTATTTCTAGCTTTGAATACAACACACTACTACTATGAGCATTATTATATAAGCCGTTTGTTTCATATTTAAAATAATTCACCCACACTATGCATTACTAAATCATAGTGCATGTGCATCAACTTTGAGACACAATATAAGATTTATTTCAACAGTAATTTTAGCAGAGTTGAAGAGATTCTTCTTCAACACATACTTGGACAATAGCTGGTCATCTAAAATCCAGTTTAGAAACTGGAAGTTTGACTAGTACAGTGGAATCCCTTTATTTTAAAAATAATTACATTTTTAGATAATAGATAATTCATGCATCTCTGGGTCATAAGCTCTTTGGCAACACATGTTGAGGCAGACTCAATCTTGTCCCCTGATTGTCTATTTGTCTTTAAATTAAATAAAAACTTGCATTATCAACTTCTTAACTCAGATGCCAGAGTTCCAAGCTACAGTACAGATTGTACTCTTACTTGACTTTTTGAGGAAATAATCATTTCCCTAAAAATCATGAATAAATGTGCTATTTATTATTTTGGAATTTACATGAAATATGTAAATGGGGCCGGCTCTGCGGCTCACTTGGCTAATCCTCCCTGCGGCACAGGCACACCGGGTTCTAGTCCCGGTCGGGGCACCGGATTCTGTCCTGGTTGCTCCTCTTCCAGGCCAGCTCTCTGCTGCGGCCCGGGAGTGCAGTGGAGGATGGCCCAAGTGCTTGGGCCCTGCACCCCATGGGAGACCAGGAGGAAGCACCTGGCTCCTGGCTTCGGACCAGTGCAGCGCGCCAGCCGTAGTGACCATTTTGGGGGTGAACTAATGGAAGGAAGACCTTTCTCTCTGTCTCTCTCTCTGTCTCTGTCTCTCTCTCTCTCTGTCTAAATCTGCCTGTCAAATAAAATATGTAAATGGAAGAGGATTGAAACTTTACAATGCTTGAAGTAGGTAAGAAAGTCTACAAATAAAGAAACAAAAAATTCCAAAGAAGGAAATAGGTGAATTTTATTAAAGAAAAGCTCTATATTAAAAATGTAACCCGTGAAGTCATGTTTGTGAGAAAGATGTTGATAGTTATATACCTAATATTAGACTATCACCTGTGAGAACAGAGTCTGTATAGAAATTTAAAATATCCAACAAAGTGACTTTTCTACAGAAAATAATTTTTAAAAACTGTTTCTATGCCATATTTATCATTTTTGCGACATGCATTTGTGTGTATGAGTTATGTAGACACTTCAAAAAGTTCACTGAAAGATGGAATTAAAAGACCAGTTTGGGGTGGGGATTTGGCCTAGCACTTAAGACGCCTATACCCAACATAAGAGTATTTGTGTTTGTGTGGGCTCCAGCTCCTGACTCTTGAGTTCCTGCTAATGCAGACCCAGGAGGCAGTGGTACTGGCTAATGAAGGTGGGCCCCTGCCATTCATTTGGGATAAGAAATTCCTGGTTTCCAGCTTTGGCCTGCCCCATTGTAGGCATTTGGAGAGTGAATCGGCAGATGGTGAATTTCTCTCTATCGCTGCTTTTCAAGTAAGTAAAATAAATAAATAGACAAATAATGAAAAAAACATTTATTTGGGTGATAAAAGTTTTGAAATTCATGACTAGTTTTTTCCATAGTACACATCTCACTTTTTGAAAATCTTTTATATGTAGTGGTACTACATGTGTTTTTTTTATTCTCAGGATTGCAATTCTCTATGAATTTCAATCATGTTTAAACTTTACATAAAATTATATTTAAAGTCAGTTGTGGCTCTAGTACAATAGCAAAGTTTTCAGTGACAGGTTTATTTAAATCTAGGATTATTTGAAAAAGAGGAAAGATTTAGATTTCTGAGAAATCATGAGGAAAATCACACATATTGTAGTAACTGCATTTGGGAACAAGAACACTTAGTAGAGGAAGTGGAAGATGTATTTACTGACATAACACTGGGTTCCAGAGTCTCTGCCAACTGCTATTCTTAAATCTTCTTATAATAATGTTGAGTACATCATGTAATTGTCATTTCACATTATCCTAAAGTTAAAGCACAAATTTATAATGGCAGATTACTGAAGCTGACCACTAGAAGAGGTACTATTTTATAGGATGAAACAAGAATCATCTCTGATTTTAGAAACATCTTGTTGGGTGAAATCAGAAGCACAGTGTCCTTTTCCTTTCATTGTTGCTGGCTTTAAAGAAAGTATGTAGTAAGGGCTGGCACTATGGCAGAGTGGGCTAAGCCAGCATCCCATATGGGCACCAGTTCTAGTCTCAGCTATTCCTCTTCTGATCTAGCTGTTATGGACTGGGATAGCAGTGGAGGATAGCCCAAGTGCTTGGGTCTCTGCACCCACATTGGAGACCTAGAAGAAGCTTCTGGCTCCTGGCTTCAGATCAGCCCAGCTCCAGCTGTTGTGGCCATTTGGGGAGTGAACCAGTGGATCGAAGACCTCTTTCTCTGTCTCTCCCTCTGTTGTAGCTCTATCTCCCAAATAAATAAATAAAATATTTAAAAAGGTACATATTGGATTTAGTAAGGATCATTCTCCCAAAATTGTGTCAATCTGTTCAGATTTGACTATTTTTCTCATAGAATCTCTATAATTATCATTTTCATTACTGCTCTGTGGTTCCAGATAGCATATAGAACACGACCAGATTTTCATCTTGTTTTCCTGATTCATATAAACTTTCAATAGTCAAGTGTATTTGCATTTATTTAACTGCAATTCAAAAGTGTCATTTCTGCTATGATGCCAGGTATCACCCTCTTTTATTAAGGCAGATGATGTAGATAGCTGTGAGCTTTGTCATTTTGCTAAAATCATGAAGCTCCTAAATCATTCAAACCTTGAAATTGTCTTATTTATTTTCTGCTAATCATAGTTCTTAACAGTAATTTAATTTCAACCCTCTGTTGGTAAGGTACAAAGAGAGGACATTTCTGCAATACCTATAGTCAGAGCTGCTGCAGATTTCCTGGACTGTAGAGACAAAGGCGATTTTAAAAATCACATTATATGCTGCAAACTAGAAAGTTTGGCAGTTTTCACCTTTAATCGAAGTAACATTTTTGGGATTCAACCATAGTAAAAGTTACACACTTGTGTTTGTTATAGCAAAATGCTCAAAAGTGTATATTTTGAAATATGTGCCTTTAATAAAAGCATATAAAATAACACTGAATTGCTTAATCATTTTGTTATTCATTCAAAAACATTCTTAAAAATACTTTTTTATGACATTTTATCAAAATCAGCAATCATTTATCTAATTTCACATAATTTAAATAAGTACACAAGGGTATTTCAAAATGTATGTGGAAAATGGAATTAAAAGTTAACTTTATTTTGATGCAAATTATTTTGAAATCCATGCATAGTGTTTTCAAAATACGTATTTTCCATGAACATTTTGAAGACCTCCTCCTATACATGGATTTCAAAAATTTTTGCATCACAATAACTTTAATTCCATTTGTCATAAACATTTTGAAGCACCCTCATATTACTGAAATTACAAATAATGTATTTTTAGAAAATTCCCAGATAGATCAGTAATGAAAATGACTGCCTTAAGATTTTAAAACATTCACATTATTTCCAATTATCCATTATTTTAGAGGACCTGGCTATCACCTTAATGCCATGAAATCTCAGCCATGACAGTGCTCCTAAGACACAGTGGTCTCAGAAGTGAGTTAACTGGATCAGTTCATAAGCTTGTTTTGTCTTTTTGTAGAGATTATGCTGTCAAGCTTTCCAAAGGTCTATGCATATTCAGGGTTTTGCATGGTTAGATAAATGTAGTTTCACTAACGCTACACAATGAAACTAGCATTTAATATACTAATTTATCTTTCCTTTAAAATCACATATAGAGTGATAAAATAAAATAGTACAGAAGACTTTTATTAAATATTTTGAGAGAGAGAGAGAAAGAGAGAGAAAGAGAGTGTATACTTAACAAATGACTGTTGGTTAATGTGTGATACTACTCTCTTTCAATCACCTTTAGAGAGTACACTTCTAATGCCTGCTCTGAGAGAAGAGTTTGCTGTTCTACAGTAACCTACGTTACCATCCTTATCTCCATATAGACTTATATCACTATTTAAAATGAAGTCATTACTAGTGTATGGATTACTTTTTTTTAAAGGCCAATTCATTTATTTGAAAGAGTTGCACAGAGAGACACACAGAGAGAGGCAGAGAGAGAGAAAGGGGCGGGGGACAGAGAGTTCTTCCATCTGCTGGTTCACACCCAAACTGGCTGCAATGGCCGGAGCTGTGCCAATCTGAAGCCAGGAGCCAGAAGCCTCCTCCAGGTCTCCCATGCAGATTCAGGGGCCCAAGTACTTGGGTCATCCTCCACTGCTTTTCCAGGCCACAGCAGAGAGCTATGTCAGAACTGGAGCAACTGGGACTCGAAACAGTGCCCATATGGGATGCCGGCACTGGAAGTGGCAGCTTTACCCACTATGCCACAGTGCCAGGCTCTGTATGGATTACTTATGACTAAGTAAATCTTATTCTTTTCCTCAATTCTCCCCAATTTGCTGTCATATCTGCCATTAGCCTATTCCCTATTCCTTGCCATTCTGTTTCCTTCCATGTTGGGATTCGTCACACCCATATCTACAGTGAGTAACTGACTTTCCTCTCAAGGTTATTGGCTCCTGTGCGATTATGTGGGGATGCACCCCTCTTTTCCACTCTTGGGTTGATCCTGTATTTTTTGGATCTGACATCTTTCTCATACTTAGTTCATATCCTTACATTGCTGAGCGTATTTCTGGTAGCATCACTAAAAGCATAACAAAGTTACAAAACCAAGTTCTATTTGTTTCTTAAGGTTTTGCCACTCTGACTATAAAACTTCAGAGTGAAAATAGTCTATCAAGATTTTTGAAGACAGTACTCATTTTTCAGTATTTTACTGAGAAATAAAACATTCTATGAACCTGTTTCTTGTTTTGTTTTTTCTTTTAATGAAATAGCACTATGTGTCTGTAGCCATCATTTTCTAAAATTTTACTGCAATGGGAAGACTGATGAACTCTTTCAATCACCGTGATAGGCAGTAAGCAGATTGAGGCTTATCAGAAATTGTCAGTTTTCTCCCCTATGTTCTTGTTGTTGGAACTCCTAATACACAGACATTAAACTTTGAGGTTAAGATTCTAAGATGTCGGAATAGGACCAATGTACTGTGCTAGGCTAGTGATAAACAGTAAAAAAATTTTTAAAAAGTATAGGAAGTGTTCTCTCGGGGGGAAATCAGAAGAATTAGAGAGAAAACTGCAGTGGAAATTTTACAGAAGGGAGAATGTCGTGGACCTGTGGGGAAGGTGCGGATACACAGCGTGATCATGAACACAACACACTAAGCAGCCGAGAGCCAGCACAAGTGGCAGCTTGGAGATGGAGGTAAGAGCAAACTACAGTAGCCCATGGTGATATAGACAGAGGGAGATCCTGGTGTGAGTCCAGCCTGCAGTCCTCAGGCTTAGCCGATACCCAGAGAATCAGTAGAAGTAAAAGGGGCACATTTCTGTCACCCCATCATCCCCAGAACAGCACCCGGCGTGCCGCGGAGAGAGGTTGGGCTTGGGCGGCAGCTGCGGAAGCTCTTTTACGCTTGCACAGCAGCTTGCTGAGACAGGATACCATCTTCTTAGCAGCACTGGCAGCAGTGGTGGGGAGAGGGCAACACGCAGCCAGTGGCTCCTATGTACACATGTGATCCAGAGATTCTAGCAGAGGGAAAAATCCAGTGTCCCTGCTGACTGTGAGCCTGGCTGGGAGGATGGACAGGACTGTGAGGTGCTCCCTGCCTCTTTTTTTTTATTTTTTTGACAGGCAGAGTGGACAGTGAGAGAGAGAGAGAGAGAGAAAGGTCTTCCTTTGCCGTTGGTTCACCCTCCAATGGCCGCCGCGGCCAGCACACTGTGGCCAGCCCACTGCGCTGATCCGAAGCCAGGAGCCAGGTGCTTCTCCTGGTCTCCCATGCAGGTGCAGGGCCCAAGCACTTGGGCCATCCTCCACTGCACTCCCTGGCCACAGCAGAGAGCTGGCCTGGAAGAGGGGCAACCGGGACAGAATCCGGTGCCCCGACCGGGACTAGAACCCCGTGTGCCGGCGCCGCAAGGCGGAGGATTAGCCTAGTGAGCCACGGTGCCAGCCCCTGCCTCTTAATATACCAAAGGGTCTAGGGCTCAAACCACCTAGGCAGAGCATCTACAGACAGCTGGATAGGGGAACATCTGCCTCTATGTAGACCGGACAGGCTGCTGAGGCAGAGCAGAACCTCTGTACCCAGCGACTGTGGGAGGCTTGTGTGCTGAGGCTATGGGGAATCAGTGGCTGCCCATGAGGGTGCAAGGTGTGGCTGGGTCTCTGGGTAGTCACTGTGTACAGCTCCACATGCTCTGAACTCCCTGGTTTCCTGGGGCAAATCATTGCAGTGAGATCTGCATTCAGTGTAAGGGCTGTGCAGATCATTTGTACAGTTCATATGGCAGTGCAAATCAGCATTGCAACTGCTAGCAGGCTAAAACCTGGTCATTAATCACCTTGGAGGAGAGGAGGTGAGGGTGTGATTACACCAACAGAGGTGACCATTCCTTCATTTCTGTTAACAAGAGATCTACCATGCCCAACTTGGGTGTTACCCTGGATACTTGCCCTACTCTGTAGTACCAACCAGAGCTCCTGGACCACATGCAGAACATACCTCTCAGTAGTCACTAATACTGAGACATTCCACCAAGCAACAGAGGAATATTTCAAAGATAAAAGTCATCAGAAGAAAAAAAAATCAACAAGTATCTCCACAAAACCCTAAAAATACATGCAAAAATTCAAGAAACAAAATTAAGGAAGGCATCATGAACTTCCCAAAGGAATACAACATTAAAATATTAGAATGTTAACATGAAGAGACTGATGGAATGCCTGATGTGGAATTAAAAAGACTAATCATAGTATTACTCAAAAACAATCAGGAGGAAATCCATTAACAAAAGATGTTCTTACATGATATGAATGACACTGAGATTTCAAAGAGAAATCAAAATGAAGTATTACGAATGAAGAATGCAATAGATCAAATAAAAAATTCAGGGGAAAGCCTTAGCAACAGAGTTGCTAAGGCTGAAGAATGAATATCTGAGCTAGAAGACAAATCTTTATAAATATCTCAGTCACATCACCCCCCCCAAAAAAAATTGAAGAAACTAGAAAAACTGAAACCTTTTGGAGATTTATGGGATACTATCAAATGACCCAACATATGCGTCTTAAGAATTCCTGAAGGTGTAGAAAGAAAGAATGGACTAGGAGGCTTATTTTGTGAAATAATTATAGAAAACATTCACAATTTGGTGAAAGCAACAGACATCCAAGCGCAGGAAGCACAAAGAACTACTAATAGACATGACCAGAAAAGATCTTCATCAAGACGCACTGTAGTCAACTTCCAACAATAAAACAAAGAAAATATTCTAAAATGTGCATGAGAGAAATGCCAGATTACTTTCAGAAGATCACCAACAGACTCACAACAGACTTCTCATCAGAAACCCTACAGGCTACGAGAAATAGGAGACACACAGTACAAGTCTTAAGAGAAAAAACTGTCAACCCAGCATACTATACCCAGCAAAGCTCTCATGTATGAATGAAGATGAAGACCTTCCACAAGAAACAGAAATTGACAGAATTTGTCGTCACTTATACAGCCTTAGAAAAGATGCTTAAGGATGTGCTACATACAGAAACATAGAAAGACAGCCTTCATTACAAAAGAACGTGAAGGCAGAAAATCTCCCAGTACAAGTGCAAAAGAAATACAAAGTAAACAATGGGAATACTTAAGGAAAAATGGCAGGGCTGAGTCATCATTTATCAACAGTCCCAATGAATGTAAATGGCCTCAACTCTCCAGTTAAAACATACAGACTGGCTGAGTGAATTAAAAAACAAGAGCTATTTATTTGCTACCTACATGAAATACACCTCACCAACAAAGATACCTACAGACTTAAAGTGAAAGGATGAAAAGAGATTCCATGCTAACGCAAATCAAAAAAGAGCTGGTGTAGCCATCCTAATATCAGAGAAAAAAGACTTTAACACAAAAACTGTTAAAAGAGACAAAGATAGGTACCACACAATGATTAAGGGATCAATTCATCAGGAAGATGTGACTATAATAAATGCATATGCATCCAATCACAGGTGCATAACAATGTTAATGGATATAAAGGGAGACATAGATTGTAATACAATAGAAATGGGAGATTTCAACACTCCACTTTCATCAATAGACAGATGAACTAGACAGAAAATACACAAAGAAACAACAGAGCTGATTGACACTACAGACCAAATGGACCTAAAGATATCTACAGAACTTTTCACCAGAGTTGCAGAATACACATTGTTCTCACCAGTGCATGGAACTTGCTCTAGGATACACCATATGCTAGGACATAAGCAAGTTCCAGGAAATTTAAAAAAATCAAAATCATACTATGCATCTTTATTGAACATGATGGAATGAAGATGGAAATCAACAACTCAAGAATCTTTGGATCATATGCAAACACATGGTGACTGAGCAACATGCTCCTGAATGATAGTGAGTCACAGAAGAAATCAGGAAAGAAACAAAAAATTTCTGTAAATGAATGAAGATGACAGTACAACATATCTACACATACAGGATACAGCAAAAGCAGTATTAAGGGAAATTTATAGCGATTGGTGACTACATCAAGAAATTGGAAAATCACCAAATAAAAGAGCTATTAATGCATCCTAAGGACCTAGAAAAAAAAACCAAACCAAAAATTAGCAGGAGGAAAGAAATAATTAAAATCAGAGAAGAAATAAACAAAACTGAAACAAAAAATGGATATAAAACATTAGCAAAATGAAGAGTTGGTATTTTGAAAAAAAAATAAACAAAATTGATACATCACTGGCCCAACTTACCAAAAAAAAAAAAAAAAAAAAAAAAAAAAAAAAAAAAAAAAGAGGGAGAAGACCCAACTCTATAAAAATCAAAGATGAAAAAGAAAGTTTAACAACATATACTACAGAAATAAAAAGAATCATCAGTAATTACTACAAAGAGCTGTCTGACACAAATTCTAAAAAACAGACCAATAACCAAGATGGAGATTGAATTAGTAATAAACGCCCTCCCAACAAAGAAAAGTCTAGAACCAGATGGCTTCACTGCTGAATTCTACCAGACACTTAAGAACAACTAATTTCAATTCTTGCCAGGCTATAAAAATAACTGAAAGGAAGGGAGTCCTCCCTAAATCCTTGAATAAAGCCTGCATCACCTCAATTCCTAAGCCAGAAAAAGATAAAACAAAGGAAGAGAACTATATACCAATATCCCTGATGAACACAGATACAAAAATCCTAAACAAAATATTAGGTAATTGAAACCAACAACATATCAGAAAGATCATTCACCCAGGCCAAGGGGGATTTATCTCTGGTATGCAGGGATGGTTCAACACTCACAAATCAATCAGTGTGATACATTACATTAACAAACTGAAGAACAAAAACCATATGATTATATCAACAGATGCAAAGAAAGCATTTGATAAATATAATAACCTTTCATGATAAAAACCTTAAACAAAGTGGGTAAAGAAAGAACATTCTTCAACACAATCAAGGTAATTAATTTATGACATACCCACGGTCTGTGTCCTATTGAATGGGGAAAAGCTAGGAGCAATCCCATTAAGATCTGGAACCAGACAAGGATGCCCACTTTTACTGTTGCTATTCAGTACAGTCCTGGAAGTTTTATCAGAGCAATTATGCAAGAAAAAGAAATCAAAGGGATAGAAATTAGAAAGGAGGAAGTCAAACTATGCTTATTTGCAGATGACATGATTCCATATAAAGAGGAAGCAAGAGATTCCACAAAGAGATTATTGCAACTCATAGAAGAGTTTGGAGAAGTGGCAGAATATAAAATCAACACACAAAATTCAGTTGATTTCATACAAATAGACAATGCCATGGCTGAGGAAGAAATTTTAAGATTAATCCCATTCCTAATAGCTACAAAAATAATTAAATACCTTGGAATAAATTTAACCAAGAACATCAGAGATCTCTATGATGGGAATTACAAAACATCAAATAAAGAAATAGAAGAAGATATTAGAAAATGGTAAAATCTTCCATGTTCATGGATTGGAAGAATTAGTATCATCAAAATGCCCATACTATCAAAAGTAATTTACATATTTAATGAGATTCCAATCAAAATACCAGTGACATTCATCTCATATCTAGAAAAAAATGTGCTAAAATTCATATGAAACACAACAGATCCCAAATAGCTAAAGCAATGTTATGCAACAGAAACAAAGCCGTAAGCATTACAATACCAGATTTCAAGACACAATACAGGGCAGTTATAATCAAAACATCCTGGTACTGGCACAAAAACAGATGTGTAGACCAAGGGAAAAGAATAGAAACTACAGAAATCCAGAAATCAATCAACACATCTATAACCAACTTTTTTTTTTTTTTACAAAGTAGCTAAAATCAATCCATGGAGCAAGGAGAGTCTTTTCAACAAATGGTACTGGGAAAACTAGATCTCCACATGCAGATGTATGAAACTGGACTCCTATCTTACACCTAACATAAATTTCACTGAAAATGGATCAATGAACTGAATCTATGATACCAACCAGTTACTAGAGAACATTGGGGAAACTCTGCAAGACCTTGCTTTAGGCAAACATTTCTTAGAAAAACCCCAGAAGCACACAATCAAAGCCAAAACTGACAAGTGGGATTACGCCAAGCTTAGAAGCTTCTGCACTGCAAAAAAAAAAAAAAAAAAAAACAACAACAACAACAACAACAACAAAAAAAAAACCACTCCGCAAAGTGAACAGGCAACCAACAGTATGGGAGAAAATAATTATAAACTATGCAGCATTTAAAGGGTTAATATCCAGCATGAATAAAGAACTCTAGAAATTTAACAACAACAAAACAATCCAGTTAAGAAGAAGTGAACAAAGGACTTGAAGAGTCATTTTTCAAAAGAGTAAATTCAAATGACCAACAAACACTTGAGAAAATGCTCATGGTCACTAATCAGGGAAATGCAAATCAAAACCACCAGGAGGTTTTATCTCGCCCTAGTCAGAATGGCTTTCATGCTGGTGAGGATGGGGATATTTGCTACCCTAAACCTCTGTTGGTGGAAAAGTAAACTGGTCAAGCTTCTGTGGAGACACTGTGGAGACACCTCAGAAATCCGAATATGGACCTGCCATATGATCAAGCCATCCCACTCCTGGGAATTTACTCAAACCAAAAGAGACCAGCATATGAAAAAGTAAGCTGTAACCCCATGCTCATTGCAGCTCAATGCACAATAGCTAATCAACCCAGATGTACATTTACTGAAAAATGGCTAAAGAAATTATGGCATGTATATACAATGGAATAGTACTCAGCTGTAATAAAAAAAATAAAAACAAAAACAAAAAACAAAATGAAATCCTGTCTTTTGCTACAAATGGATACAACTGGAAACCATTATACTTAGTGAAATACTATAGTCCCAAAACAGACAGGTATCATAAGTTTTTCCTGATCTGAGGTAACTCATAGAGTACTTAAAATGTAATGTATTGGAGTGAAATGGACATTTTGAGGTTCAATGATTGTTATAGTCCTTGACTCTTCTGTTGAAATCAGTGGTTTCTTTCTTCATACTATTTGTTGAGCTCTTTTATTCAGTGTAGGGTTAACATTATGATCATTAAGTCAACTGAAAGTAAATCTCTGTAAAAATTAAGAGTGGGAAAGGGATAAGGAGAAGGAAGAGGCATTGGACTATGGGTGGGAGGGAAGGAAACATCACTATGTTCCTAAAGTGGTATATATGGAATACATGAAATTTGTATAACTTAAATAAACTTAATAAAATCAATAAAAAAACCTTTAGAAGTTACCATAATATAAATAAATATAAAACAGCAAAAGTTATTGCCAATTAATCATGTGAACATGAAGAATACACATGATGAAAAGAAAAGGCATGGAGAAGTTAGAGAAATCACCTGTAAGAAGTTTCAGAGATAACATTTTCAACCCTACTTTCTGGGAAGGTTAATAGTTTGAATAACCAAGAACCCATTTTTTAATTATTTTAGATAATCATTTAAAAACATTATTGCGGCCGGCGCCGCGGCTCACTAGGCTAATCCTCCGCCTAGCGGCGCCGGCACACCGGGTTCTAGTCCCTGTCGGGGCGCCGGATTCTGTCCCGGTTGCCCCTCTTCCAGGCCAGCTCTCTGCTGTGGCCCGGGAGTGCAGTGGAGGATGGCCCAGGTGCTTGGGCCCTGCACCCCATGGGAGACCAGGAAAAGCACCTGGCTCCTGGCTCCTGCCATTGGATCAGCGCGGTGCGCCGGTCCCATCGCGCTGGTCGCGGCGGCCATTGGAGGGTGAACCAATGGCAAAGGAAGACCTTTCTCTCTGTCTCTCTCTCTCTCACTGTCCACTCTGCCTGTCAAAAAAATAAAAAAAAAAAAAAATTATTGCAACATCATTGAATTTTCTCTGAAGAGATGTTACTTTCAATTAATTTTATTTATTTTAAATCTCTCTACTGTTACCCTTTTTTATGAATATCATCAAAGCATTTTTAGTGTGAAGTTAACACTACACAAGTAAAAACTATCACTAGCATGATCATTAAATATTTTTGAAATTTAAATCTAATTTTCCCTTTAAAATATTTTCCAAGTAAAACTGGAGTTCAAAGAGCTAAATATTCAAATGCCAAATAATTTCCAAAGTAGCTTGCCTTCACTTTTTTTTTTTTTTTTGACAGGCAGAGTGGACAGTGAGAGAGAGACAGAGAGAAAGGTCTTCCTTCGCCGTTGGTTCACCCTCCAATGGCCACCGTGGCCAGCATGCTGCGGCCAGCGCACAGCGCTGATCCGATGGCAGGAGTCAGGTGCTTCTCCTGGTCTCCCATGGGGTGCAGGACCCAAGGACTTGGGCCATCCTCCACTGCCCTCCCTGGCCACAGCAGAGAGCTGGCCTGGAAGAGGGGCAACCGGGACAGAATCCGGCGCTCCGACCGGGACTAGAACCTGGTGTGCCAGCGCCGCAAGGCGGAGGATTAGCCTAGTGAGTCGCGGCGCCGGCCTGCCTTCACTTTTGTCCTTTCTTCTAAAGTGAACCAATGAGAAGTCTGTAACATATTTAAATGTGTATTAAAGACACTGGAAACAGCATAAAAGCATGGAGAGACGCTAAGTAACTGGACTGAATGACCACAGGAGGTTGTTTTTGCTGGTGCAAGAAATTTTTCAGTAAACATGAGATCCCACCTTCAGTACCATTACCAATAATTTTGACAGATAAAATGTATTCCAACCACAAAAGCCAGATTTTGGATTTCAAGAAAACAGATGAGGGCAGTGATACAATTATATTCTAAGTAACATATACCCTACATGAGGTAGAACTCATAAGACATAAACCAACTTGTTTTATTTACACCCTCAAGTGGTAGGAACTGATTATTGTTGTTTGTCCAGCACACACTTTTAACTAAACATTAAGGAAACAGTGATATATGACAGAACCGGGACCTTGCCCACTGTAGACTACATTACAGAAGATTGACGAACACTAAAATTAGATACACTGATTTAAAAAACAACAGAAATAACTAGTGTACATGATTTTTAAATTTTTATATTTTATTTGTTTGAAAGGCATAGTTAGAGAGAGATGGAGAGACAGAGGAGAAGTAGCTGCCATCTGCTGGTTCACTTCCCAAATGGCTGCAACAGCCAGAGCTGGGCCCATCTTTAGCTGGGAGCCAGGGGCCTTTCCTAGTTCTCTCATGTGAGTACAGGGGTCCAAACAGTTGGACCATCTTCAGGGGCTTTCCCAGGTGCATCAGTAAGGTGCTGGATCCAAAAGAGAGCAGCTGGGACTCAAACCAGCAGCCATATGGGATGCCGGAGCTGTAGATGGAGACTTAATGCACTATGCCACAGCATTGGCCCCATATATACAATATTTTAAAAATAGAGTAATGTGGAGCCAGTATTGTGGCGTAGCAGGTGAAGCAGCTATCTGTACCTCCGGCATCCCAATGGGCTCTGGTTTGAGTCCTGGCTGCTTCACTTCTGATCCAGCTCCCTGCTGATGGCCTGGGAAAGTAGCGGAAGATGGCCCACGTGTTCGGGCACCAGCACCCATGAATGAGATGGAGAAGAAGCTCCTGGTTACTGACCTCAGCCTGGCACAGCTTTGACCATTATGGCATTGACCTGGACGTTTCAGTTTATTTTGTGTAGGTGAATTATACCTCATGTGGCTGTTTTTAAAATATAATTAAGTGCTCCATCATTTGTAGAGGTCCTTATACTAGAATAAATTCTGGATATATTTTCCTTGGAAATAATTCCTCACCACAATGTGCATAACTACTTTAAATAGGTCAGATTTTTAATATTTTCCTGAAATTACTTTTTAGGTAAATAGCAGAAACATAAGAAATAGTCACTAGGCCGGAGCTGTGGTGTAGCAGGTAAAGCTGCTGCCTGCCATGCCGGCATCCCATCTGGGCGCCGGTTCGAGTCCTGGCTGCTCCTCTTCCAATCCAGCTCTCTGCTATGGTCTGAGAAAGCAGTAGAAGATGGCCCAAGTATTCAAGCCCCTGCACTCACATGGGAGACCTGAAAGAAGCTCCTGGCTCCTGGCTTCAGGCTGGCACAGCTCTGGCTGTTGCGACCATTTGGGGAGTGAACCACTAGATGGAAGACCTCTCTCCCTCCTTGACTCTGCCTCTCTGTAAGTCAGCCTAAATACATAAATACATCTTTTTTTTTTTTTCAAAAAAAAAGCTTATTCTATGATTTTGCGATAGAATATATTTCCTTGGAAATCAAGTTAATAAAAGGATTTTCTCTATGAACACCTTTGTTCAGTGTTATACTGAATAGCATCATCAGTGCAACAAGACACAGACAGGAACTGTGGCATGGTGGGTTAAGCTGCCATTGGCAATGGTGGCTTTCCATAGGAGTGCCAGCTGGGTTCCCAGCTGGTCCAATTCCTGTCATGTTTCCTGATAAAATGCCTGGGAAAAGTAGTGGAAAGTGACCCAAACACCTGGGCCCCTTCCACTCACATGGCAGACCAGAATGGACATCCTACCTCCTGGCTTGAGAATGAGAGGGGGAAAAAATCATTAATTTTATTATACATTTATAATGACATTTTCCAGTAATCTGCTAGGTATACACCCCAAAAAACAGGAACACACTCTATCAGAGAGACCTACTCTATGTTTTAGCAGCACTGTTCACAATAGCCAACACGGAATCCACCCAAGTATCCATTATCAGATGAATTGATAGAGAAAATGTGGTTTATATGCACAAAGGAATACTATTCAGCTACAGTAAGAATGAAAACTTGTCATTAATTAGCAGCAAGGTGCATGGAACTGGAGAATACCCTCTTGAGTGAAGTAAGTTAGATACAGATAAGAGAAACAATGCAAGTTCTTGCTTAAATATGGGAGCTAAGAAATAAAATAAAAAATTCAATCTGAACAGACAATGTAGATCTCTTGAAGTTGGGAGGGTGGGAGGGATAAACATTTTTTTTGGATAAAAATAATAGGGGAATCTGGGTGTCATTCATTAATTGTGAAAAAGATACTAATATGAGATGTTCATTGCGGAAATTGGATAAGGGGTATGTGGGAGTTCCTTGTGTTACTACCTCACATTTTTTGTTTTTCAAATGTAAAGCTTTTCTGAAATAAAATGTTCAAAAGAGAATCACAGTTTTCAAGCTAATAAATCATTTTGAGCTTTCTGTTTACTTTTTATAGGGGAAGTTGGGCTTCTTTTCAATTTATTTTTCTCATCCCACTTTCACCACTTCATTGGTTTGAATGTTAAACACTCTATGTCTGTCACTTTGGTTGTTACTGCCAGAATTGAAGCATGCATCTCAATTTAGTGTTTAAAGGTACACACTTAACCATATCTAACTTTGGCATATTTACACTGTCCTCAAAATATATAAAGCCCTATGAAAGCTTTAACTCTGATTTTTAATTACTTTTACTCAATGACATCTGAATGTCTAGGAATTTTTACATTTCACGTTTTCTCTAGCTTATGTTTTAATATGTTATGTAAAAGCTTGCTTGGATATACTCACAATCTTACTTGTTTATTGACTCATATTTTCTTCTTGTATTTCAGCACATTCACATCAAATGATTCTTCTTCCTTTGGGAGTGCAAATCTGCAATTTCTTTTAGCTAAAAACCATTGCTAGTAAACGCCCTCAATGTTTGCTTGTCTAAAAATATGGCAGTTTAACAATTGTTTTTCAGACAGCTCTGCTAGGAACACACTTCAGTATGAACATCATGTTCAACATGATAGTCCTGTTTATTTGAGCTTTTTCTATTATTTTAGAAAATCTGTTATCAGCCTAAATGTCCTTGTGGGTTATCTGCTTTTCTACATAGTAGCATTTAATGTTTTCTCTCTACAGTTGCAGTTAGTAGTTTTGCATCAAATTGTCTAAGTTTTTATTTCTTTTAATTATCTCAATTGGGATTTATTAGACTTACCAGATCAAAGACTGAGTGTCTTTGAGTGATTCCAGGTATTTTTCAGGCGTTCATCACTCTATTATCTCTTTAATGGTTTATTTATGCTCCCTTTTGGACACGTGAATTAGACACTTATCAGAATGCCTCATACTCCCTTCAGATCGATTGCCTTTTCTCAATAGAACTCATCTTTTCTACTCTGTACCCCATTTTAGTCATTTCATCAAGTTTTTCACCCAATTCAAAAGTATTCTATCAATTTTATCATTTTCTGTACTTGCTAGTTCATGGAATTTCTAATTTAATTGTTATACATTTAACTTAGTACTTTCTTAAATTAGGTTAATTTTAAATCTTATTCACTCATGAAGTATTCCAAATACTCATTTCTTTCAACATATTTCAAAGCCTTATTTTATAAAATCATTCCAATGCTTCCCTATTTCTAAATCTAACAGGTGTTCTAACAGCATAGCACTGAGCTGTTTCCTGATGCGCTCACTAATGTTAACTTTATTGAGGTATAACAGATATAAAAAGAACTCTACATAACATGTACAATTTGATGTTCTCACGACATCACAATAGTAAAAATAGAAGACCTATTCCACACCTCTCAAAGGGTTCTTTGTCCCCATTTTGTTTGTTCATATAGTAATAACACCTAATATTAAGTCCTCACTCTCAATTAGCCTGGAGTTGCACATTACCTCGTAAAATATAAACACTATGTTATACAGCAGAGATCTAGAAATTATTTGTATGGTATACCTGAAACTTTATACCCTTAAATCACATTTTTCCCATATGATTAGCCCTGAGAAATCACCATTCTGCTTTTTAATTCTATGAGTTTCATTAAGTTCCTCCTGTATGTGAAGTCATGCAGTATTTGTACTACCTGTTACTGGATAATATCACTTCACATAATATAATCCAGGTTTAATCCATAAAGTTGTAAATGGAAGGATTTCCTTTTATAAAATGACTAACAGTCCATTTTAATATTTTCTTTATCCATTTATGTGTGATGTACACCAGTTTTGACTTATCTTTTTCCTTTTTATAAATATCTAAAGGGAACTAATTTCATATACTGCATATATACAGTTTAAAGTACATGGTGAGACTCACCACCATAACCTCCCTCCCTCAATCTCAACCTCCCTGTTACTTCTTTTTAATTTTTATAATGACATATATTTTCAGTTTCCTTTATATAATCATAAGCTTAGCCCTCCACTAAACAATTCAACAAGTAGTAAGTGATAAAACCACTGTTCCTCAAGAATATACATAAGGGTTATAAACAATAATCAAATATGAAAATGTTAATGGTTTTTTGGGGGACTGGCTTACCACACTAAACGTGTCTCCATTTCTTAACTATGTACCATGAATAACACTGCAATAAACATGGGAGTGCAGATATCTCTTTGAGATCCTAATTTCAATTCTTTAGGTTAAATACTCAGGAGTGAGATTACTAAATCCTAAGGTAGGTCTATTTTTAAATTATTGAGCAATCTTCATACTTTTTCCACAGCTTGTGTAACATTTTACATTGTAACCAAAAATAAAGATTTAAATTTCTTCACAATCTCATCAATATGTCCTATTTTTTTAAAATAATAACCATCCTAAAAGATGTAGGATGGTATCTCATTGTAGCTTTAATCTTCATTTTTCTGATAATTCATTATGTTGACCATCTTTCCACATATGCGTGCACCATTTGCCTGTCTTTTGAGAAATGTCTGTTTAAATCCTTTGGTTAGGTTATTTGGTAGTTTTCTATTGAGATGTAGGAATTCTTTACTTATTTTGGAAACTACTTATCACATACAGGTTTTGTACATATTATTTTCTCCTTTTTGTGAATTGTCTTTCATTCTGTAGATTATTTCTTTGCTGTGAGCATCCTGTGCAAGGAAAAATGTGGTACATGTGTATATAATCTTTAAAAGATAAAATACGCACAGCAATGCAGTCTATCCTTCATTTATATTTCCTTGTTTGGTTAGATAAATTATTGAAATATTAAGTATTGAAACTTTGTTTCTAGTTTGAGCATTCATCTAAATATGTTGGTTTAGGCCGGTACCATGGCTCATTTGGCTAATTCTCTGCCTACGGCGCCGGCACCCCAGATTCTAGTCTCGGTTGGGGCACCGGTTCTGGCCTGGTTGCTCCTCTTCCAGTCCAGCTCTCTGCTGTGGCCTGGGAGGGCAGTGGAGGATGGCCCAAGTGCTTGGACCCTGCACCCCATGGAAGACCAGGAGAAGCACCTGGCTCCTGGCTTCGCATCGGCACAGCACAACGGCCTTAGTAGCCATTTGGTGGGTGAACCAACGGAAGGAAGATCTTTCTCTCTGTCTCTGTCACTGTCTAACTCTGCCTGTCAAAAAAATAAATAAATATGTTGGTTTAAAAGTAAGTTTTATAATAATGCCTGATGCTGGCGCTTATATTACTGAGTGAGTAGCAAAAAATGATGAAATTCCGCTGCCTTCCCAGATATACTAAAATATATATTGTGTATACAAGTGTACTTCAAAAAGTTCATGAAGAAATGGAATTAAAAGCTGTTTATTTCAGTACAAATTTTTTAAAATTGCAGTTTTTTATATTATCCATTTTCCATGAGCTTTTCTGAAAAACTCTTGTATAGATAATACATTGATGATATTTTAAGAAGAAATGTTAGAAAATCATGACAAAGTTTAACATGCAGTCAGCAATTCAGAAGCAATAATCGAAACATTACCAATTTGGTTTAGCATTGTATAAGAAATAAATGAGCGACCTATAGCATATGAAGGTGACGTTGACATTTTGAGACAGTGTCACACAGCTATGTCTGAATATATATTTGTGTAGTAGAAAAAAGGATATGAATATTTTTGATGGATAGAAACCTAAATTAACTGTTCTCCCCAGAAGTGGAACATCCCAAGATGTGGCTTATCTCATTGCACCAAAATTCCTGACCTGAAGAGATCTAAAATGCACAACACTAAGTAATACATAAAAATATTCCCATATGTAAAGCAAATACAAAGTTTTATTTAAAAAAAGACTCTACTGTCCAAATAAGGAAGGGGTATCTAATCAGTCAATGGTTCTGTAATAATTAAATTTTGTGACCACCGAATGGGAACAATTTTATAAAATAATTTTACAGAATCTCTGCTGAGTCTTTGGGTAGAATTAGCTGATGCTGACCAGAGGAGGCCACAAGGTAAATACATGAATATGTAAAATGAGTGCCTTGCAGATTTATGCCTTTGCTGACAAACTTTATGCTCCTTATTTATTCAGAGACAAAAAGGAGCCTGTAGTGCCAAGCACAAAAGCCTGCTTGCCTGAGGCCTTTATCTGTGAGCATTATGATGACAGGTGAGCCACGTCAGGGAACTGGCTTCCACCACAGGATTCCACCGATCTGATTTGGGGCTCTTGCCTAGAAACCATTTGAAAATACCATTTACAACCCATAGAGGGCATATTTTAGTAAATGCATACGGAATTATAAAATACAAATCTGAGGTATTTTTTTTTCCATGATTCTAAGGTTTGTCAATTGAGAAAATCTATTCATAACAAAAGACAAAATTTAAATAACCGACCACACACAGGGTACTGTTTCTAGTGAGAAATATGTAAAAAAAAAAAGTATGAAATGATCCAATACACATGCAGATAATCATACCTTAATTTTACAGAAAAAATATTGATTGTATTTGAATTGCAACTTTGCAGGGAAAATGGTGGCTCACCCCAGGCCTTCCTACTTTTTCAATGACACTTTGCAGGCATACAGGGCCCTTTACTGACAGCAAATCAGGCACTCCAGTCACCATCAAGAAGCCCTCGAGGCCTTTTAAAGACATAGATTACAGACTTCCTTTGACACTGAGTAAATACCAGGTGCTGCTGTCTGACAGATTCAGTGGCAGCCTCTCCCATCACTTGCTCCTGTTATTACCGAGAGTGGCAGGGAGTCTGTAGCTCTGCTTTGTTTGATGGGTCTCTCCTGGCCTGTGGGGGTCTGGCTTGCAGCTGAAATCAAACAGCAAGGCCAGTGGGACTGTCTCCTCCTGCTCCTGGAGAGTCCTTCAACAGGTGTACGCCTCGCCTGCTGTGGGGCCGCTCTTTCCCACTGGTTGCCCAGATGTACACGGTTAGAAGGACAAGCTCTTCAAATGCTCAAATTTGTTTTCAGGGACATCTGACTGACATGAGGAAAATGACCTCACCTCTGGAGTGAGGTAGGAGGAGGCATGATCCAGCATGCAGAAGCAGTGAGGAGCTCTTCACAGTCACTGCTGTCAGAAAACCAACATTCAGGAGCATGATGTGTGTGGATATGTGTGTATGCATTAGGAGGCACTGCCTCTCGCTTCCACATGTCACATGTGCTACCATCTCCCCCTGGATCCATCTTTTCTCTCCCCGTTGTGGTGTAAGGCCCTATATTGACATTATATGCTGTCTAGGCATCTGGTGGAATGAGCATGGTCTCAGATAACCCAACCTTCAGTTCCCTGCCCCATCGCACTGTCAGAGACAAAGCCCTGTAGTCAAACAATCTTCTTTATCAAAAGGACCAGGCACAAATTTCTGCCTATTCCCGAATAGTGGGTATCAGTTCTCTGCCAACCCACGAATTTATTCAAACAAGAGAACCACTTCCTTCCATGACAACTGGGGCTGGCATCCCCCCTTGATACTGTGAAGTCTGCTTCCCACAACCCCTGCTTATTCACTCTGCTTTCACATGTAAACCGTGTGTCCTGGAGAAGGCTGTGTCCTGCTTCTCCAGGTTGTGAATACAGGTGACCACTGATCAGATGTCAGTCTCACCTGGCCGCTTGCAGGGCCTGATGGCGTTCATCCCAGTAACCCTAGTGTGGGAATCCCTCCCTAACCACCAGTGGGAACAGCAGTTGACCCAAACACCCCTGTATCCCTCAGCTGTGCAGCCTACTCCTCCCTCTTAGAAAGACTCTTTCTCTACAGCAAAGGACACAAGCATCCATATTTTCACATTCAAAATTAAGTTTGTATCCCTCATTTCAGCCCTTCCAAAGTGCTGCTTTATCTCATCTTAGGGCAATATGTCAGATTTTTCCTTACTGCCCTGAGTAGATAATATCCTTCAGACTTACCAATGAGTCTGCTGCTTCTTTGTTCTGCATAGCCCTTTACACTGAACATTATGTAAGTAATTATAGAACTAAATTGATCTGGGGATGCTGAAGCCAGATGGTTTATTTCTTCATGGGCCTCATCTTCACTTCCAGTCTAGACTACAGATATATTTTTTAAAATAAATTGTGCTTCTGGATCGCACTTTCAAGTGAAAACAAGCATAGATTCTTGATGTCTACTAGAATTTAAAAATGATTAAAAATTTATGTTCCCATGAAAATGACGTAATTACATTTTTAATATTAGAAACAGAACAGTTTAATAGTCTATATTAAATGAATTTCATTATTGTTTTCTTCTTTATTCTCTAATTGCTCTGCTTTGTCTCCGGGTCTCATTCCTGAATAACGTGAAAACACTTGTTCTTTCTCCACATGCTTTCACTAGACGAACAGGTCACGTGCTCGGACTCATCTCCTACTCTGTGGCAAGGAGCCCAGCCTGTCTCCTGCAGCTACAGTTCTTATCTGCATGGAACATCGATCTTTTATGACAATCAACAATTAATCCAAAGCTCTCATCCTAAAATTTAACTCATTTTTTTATATGATTTTATTTTACTTTCTACATGTTAAGCAAAAGCATAATCACCCTGTTAAACACCTATCCTTACGCATTGGATTTATCTTTGCTTCTTTCTTTCCCTTCCATTTGTGTTTAATTCACATGTAATAAAACGTGGAGGAGCAAATACAAAGACTGGACTGACTGGATGCAAGGAAGGGATGGCTCTTCTGGCTTCACATTCAACAGAACAAGGAGGCAGGATGCACAATCCACATGTGTATGTGCAGTGTTTTCATGCACCGACATTAGATGGCCACTGCCAACAGAGAAAGGCAAGTCTTCTTCTTCTGAGTCCCTTTGGTTGCTTCACAAATAAACTCTCGTGACTTGATAATTTACAAAGCAATTTTAATCCAATGTGAAAATTACTGAAGTTTTATAAGCTTCTATCCCTCTAAAATTAATTATGCCTCTTCAAAGAAACTTCTATCTCCCTAAAATTATCTGTCTTTTCAAAAAAAGTATTGTATATAAATTATTTGTCTTAATAAAGAAAAAAATAAAGATAATGAGCAGAGATTTGGTTAGCTTTCTTAGAATTGCTTTGAAATTATTGGAAACAAACTTTATGCTGTCACTTTTTGTACCTTTTTTTTTTTTTTTTTAATGGGCTGTCAGGGAACTAGAAGTCAACCACAAAGCACAGGTTGACTGTGGAGAAATTTTCAGCGGAACAAAGCCGAATCTGTGAAGCTCAATTTCAAGTGTGAAATTATTTTGCTGGCTAGTCTTTTCGGAAGCAAACACCAAAGTTCAGATCTAAACGTGCTTGAGGCACAGAGTTCCCTTATGAGACTACAAAAAATTTTATAGATAACCAAAATTGGTATAATTTAAAAGAAATATTATTAACATGAGCTGACTGGAATATATTTTCTGTCTTCAAGTGTGAATTCTATTCTAATCATGAAAAAGTCATGGGGCTGGCGCCATGGCTCACTTGGTTAATCCTCCGCCTGCAGCACTGGCATCCCATATGGGTGTTGGGTTCTAGTCCTGGTTGCTCCTCTTCCAGTCCAGCTCTCTGCTGTGGCCTGGGAGGGCAGTGGAGGATGGCCCAAGTGCTTGGGCCCCTGCACCCACAAGGGAGACCACGAGGAGGCACCTGACTCCTGGCTTTGGATCAGTGTAGCTCCGGCCGTAGCAGCCATTTGTGGGGTGATCCAACGGAAGGAAGACCTTCCTCTTTGTCTCTCTCTCTCACTGTTTAACTCTGTCAAATAAATAAATAAATAAGTCAGTCAGTCAGTCATGCCAACATCAAGTATTTCCTGAATACTACCTTGCTCTGAGGTTAAGGATACACTTGAATGCAAGAAGTTACTTTAACAAAATTTAAAGGGACATGTCACATATGGCTGTCAGCAAGTAGGCATCACAAAGACACCTATCTCACATGAATATTTTGAAATACAATGAGAGTAAGGTGTTATTTGTTGGTCAGCAAAGAATGGTTTTAATCATATCATAGACTGGTAGTATGTTGTGAAGAAAAAAAGGGTAGACCTATTTAAAGAGAATGCAGAAAATTTTAAGAATAAATATAAGAACTTTGGATCAAATAAACAGGACTTAATTTTTTATTTACTATGGATTACTGACAAATCTGTCCAAAGCTTCTATGAGAGAACTCATGAGTAGAGACTGAGAAAATACAGCCCTAACAGATAAATTACTCTGGAAATAGTCAGATTTAACAGGCCATCTTTATGTTTTTCCTGGATCTGGCTAATACGAAGGTCTTGTCAAGAGTTACACAGGGTGGGTTTCTGCACATCAGAAACTTGGTCAAGGGATTGGGATCAAATGAAAAGGAAAAGAAAACATTAGCATACTTTCTGAAGTGAGAAATCCAGTGAATTCCTCAATTTAACTCTAGAGTTTTATTTCACATAAAAATTTATTCAAGCACAAGTTTGAAACTTCCCATCAAGGCTACATAGAAACTACACCAAATATAAAAGAGTATGTATCCTTAATTTCCCATTTCATTTGTAATAGTTTTCTCTCAATATGTATTTCTATTTCCCATAGTAATTCTATGGAAAATTAATAAACTGTTGAGATAACACAAATGACTGGACTGTCAAATCAGACTTACAGGAATCAGAAATGCAATCCAATATCAAGACTGAACATCAATTTCAACGATTCAAGTCATTTTAAAAAAATAATTTCATGCAAAATAATATACTGGAGCAACATTCAATTCTATAACTGTTCAACCGATGATGAATAAACATTTAAGACAAAAGGTCTAAATGGAGCTTTGATGACAGAAGCAACAAGACCCATAAAGGCTCAGCTCAAATACGGGCACAAAACCAGTAAGTGGACTACAGTTTCCCCAGGTGGTAATGGTCGAGGTCAGATTGCGCACATTAAAAGATAACTTATTCTTAGAAATGCTATTATTTTGTTTCAATGAGGGGCTTTTATTTTGTTAATTTCATTTACCTTTAATAATTGATGGTAAAGCACATCATAAGTAATTCAGAGTGTTTTTTTTTTTTTTTCCAGTGAACAAAGTCCTCAGGTCTGTGAGTGGTTTCTTTATTGCTGGACTACCTGCTAAGGTTTTAGGGTACCCACTCTCTTGGTAACATAAGGCAGAAGGAAGCTTCTAAGGAAACGCTGAGCAGGGTCCATGAGGGCAGTCTGAAGACCTGCTCTAGTCCTCTGGGCCACCTGGCTGCACCCTGCTTGGAGGCAGGTCTGCCAAGATTCAGTGCAATCCTTCCCACTCAAGTATCAGAGGCGACTTCCAAAGCAAGTGTTATAGGTTTTAGCTACTGAAGTCTTACACAAGAAAAATATAGTTAAGGATTATAAAAACTAACCTACTAACCAAATTAATTCCTTCCTAATCCAAAGCCACCAGCACTTCCCAGAAACCTGTTAGAGATATACAGTCTCGTGTCCAAACTCAGGCCTACTAAATCAGAGTGCGAAATGTTTAAACTTGAAAAGACACTAAAGGAGACATGAAGAAACTTTGGGAGGTAACAGTACGTTTGTGGCCTTCACAGCGATCATGGTTTTCATGGGTACACACTTATCTCTGAACTCATCAATATGTATGTATTAAATGTGTACCGGTTTTTCTATTTGTACAATGTATACCTCAATAGAGTGGTTTAAACAATAAAAAAATAAGACTTAGCCAGTTAATGTGTATGGACATCAAAGCTGTCCACACGGATGCCATCCTTATTTACCTCATACATACCACATATTTGACCAATACCACAAAAGATGTTTTGAAGCATGTGCAGCCTATTTATTTGTGAACAAATAATTAAAATATTAAGATCGATGCAGTCAGTAAGGAATTGCAATCATTAACAATAGCACAAGGGCCACTGTTGCCGTGCCACTGCTTGCGATGCTGACATCACATGAGTGCCCGTGTGAGTTTGGCTACTCTGCTTCTGATCCTGCTCTCGGCCAACGAGCCTGAGAAAGCAGCAGAACACAGGGCCCAAATAGCTGGGTCCCTGACACCCAAGTGGGAAACTGGGATGGAGTTCCCGACTGCTGGCTTCAGCCCAGCCCAGTCGTGGCCAATGTGAATCAATGGATGGAAGATCTCGGTCTATCTCCCACTTTGTCTCTGTCACTCCACATAAATAAATAAATAACCTTTAACATACAAACAAACCAAAAACAAGTATCACAACCCAGAGCACTCTTTCTACTGCCTGCTTGTCTAGATTATTTGGATGGAGTCTTCATATCAATCTGTTGCTGCCATTCTTGCTTTTCACCTGTTAGTGATACTTGGTTTAGACCTGTGTGCACTTTGATTTCATGCAATGTTATTTTTTTTTCCTTCCTGATATACTCACAAAAGGTGATGGCCTGCTTGCCTATTGATTTCTTTGGAAAGTTTTTTGCAGCTGAACGGATGTGCCCAATTTTCTCATGACTACTATAGGCGTATTTTCAAGAAAAATATGATATGGACTGATTAAACAAAAGACGAGGTTTTAAAATATGCTTTTTAATCAGTACCTAGTAGGTCAGATGGCAAAAGAGGAAATTATCACTTTTCCTGGGATCTTTGGGGAAAGTGACCCTGATTTATAAATGACAAGACTGAAAGCAATGGATTTGACCTTGTTTGATTATTGGAACCCACACTCGAGAAGCATCACAGGTCTGCAGGCAAGTAGCAACTTCCCCAGCAGGGCATCTGGTACGGTCCTCATACTTTGTGTGGCAGAAGTCGTTTTTCAGAATATTTAAAATAGTTAATGGATTTTTGTCAGGTTGTTCTTTACCATCTAATTCTTTTGCCCAACTGCTCTCAGACATTCAGATGATAATTACAATGCAGGATCTTGTACATGTGCTTTCCCCTCATTTACTACCTGAACCACAAGTAAGTTCCTTCTTAATGAAAATGGCACATTTAGAGGAAATAAAATTAATCAAAAACTTTTTGTTTGGGTTTTCATTTTGGTAACTGTGATACAGTCAACTCTCCTGGAAGAAGGTACTTTAATATATTTTCTATAAATTCATAAACTAAACATGTACTTGATGCACAACATTACATACCCATTGAGCATCCAAAGGTGACACCAAATCCATATGTAAAATTAAGACAGGAGTCAAGGGGCAGAAGTGTGTTACTAATTACAGCATATGTTTTGTGCTGGGAAATCAACCCTTAAGGATAAAAATTTGTAGTTGGTAATGTTCTCTTACCTCTGTGGTGTAAATATTTCATCATACCTCATTTCAAGGTATATATGATTTAACAACCATTTTACAAGATTCTTGAAAATGTAGGTTTGTACTCTCTCCAGTTGATAGAATCCTGGTCTGGCACTGCTGCCTGTAACAGCAGCTTCACCTGCATTTTTGCCTAACAGTTGCAAAAGTCAAAACTCCAGATAAATTTGCATTTGTTCTGGCAAAATGAATATTTCTTACCCTAAATTCCTGTATTCCTATTTTAAAATTAGGACAGAGCGGGCTAAACAATGTGTTTGAATAATCTGAAGTGGTACACTACCTTGTAGTATTTCTCACAGAGGATCCAGTTTTAAAACACCTTGTCCTTTACCCCCACTTGTTTAAATTTTTAACTTCAAGATGATCTTATAAATTAGCCAGATCACACAAAGACCTTATTAGTGGAGGTTATTAGAGAATGAACTTAATTGGAAAGGGAAAAAAAAAAAAACAAAAATAAAAACAAAGTAGAAGGCTTTATTCTCAAAGAAATCCAAGAACAAGTTTTACTTTAAATAAAAATTGTCTCTACTTTGATCCAAATATGCCAAAATTTCATGTTCTCTTATAAGTATGCAGTAGCACCAAGTTAAGGAAATAAATTTAACTTTAAAATTTCACCAGAGGGTTATATAAAATACAGAACTCTAGATAACTTAGAGAGCACTTATTCCCCAAAGAAATAAGGATGATGAAAAGAACAAGACAGATGCTCAGGAACTGTGAAAGTTCTTAAGTTTTAACTTCACTTGCAAGTTAACAAGTTTGCCTACAATGATTTCAAATGAATGCTGGTGGGACATGTAAGATTCCAAGATCAGAGAAAAAGAACTTCATTGCTTATAGCCCTGTAACAAGGTAAGATTCATGTTCCCCTAGTCCTACAGCAATGAGGGGGATTTATAATGTCACAGCTGAGGAACACAAGAGTTTAGGGAAGCTGAATCTTTTATAATGGCTTCAGCAAACCAAAGCAACCTTTAACTCATACAAAGATATTATCATTACTATACAAGAGCAAACAAACATGCGCTCTGTCCTCTTGAGGCTGTTCACTATAATAACATATTGAAAATATAATGTGGGTAAAACCTGTCAATGTTTTTGATTGCAAGATGTGCAGAAATGCAAGGCACATGGAGGATTTTCTCCCAATACATAAAGGCAAACAATCAAGATATTATCTATCGCCGGCACCGTGGCTCACTAGGCTAATCCTCCGCCTTGTGGCGCCGGCACACCGGGTTCTAGTCCCGGTCGGGGCGCCGGATTCTGTCCTGGTTGCCCCTCTTCCAGGCCAGCTCTCTGCCGTGGCCAGGGAGTACAGTGGAGGATGGCCCAAGTACTTGGGCCCTGCACCCCATGGGAGACCAGGAGAAGTACCTGGCTCCTGCCATCGTATCAGCGCGGTGCACCGGCCGAGCGCACCGGCCGCGGCGGCCATTGGAGGGTGAACCAACGGCAAAGGAAGACCTTTCTCTCTGTCTCTCTCTCTCACTGTCCACTCTGTCAAAAAAAAAAAAAAAAAAAAAACTAATCATTAAACACAAAATAAAAAAAAATATTATCTAGAACTTCCTTTTAAAATTTTCTTATTTTTATAAAAGTGCCATTTATCACTCAAGACAACTAGCATTAGATGTAGATTCCAATTTTAACAGCCTTTAAGTAATTACAGTAATTACCTCAGTAATGTGTTACTGAAAAAAAATCTGAAAGCAAATTGAAGATGTCAGTGAATGTAACAGCAATCAAACAAAGGAATTTAGGGCTTTTAAAACTCACTCACCATACTGAACAATAAGTTTTATGTATATTTATTTTTACAACATGATCTAGCTTAATGTTGGCCAATTATGGTTCAGAGGCGAAATCTGGCTTGCCACCAGTTTTTGTAAGCAAAATTTTGTTGGACCACACATTTATTACTGCCTATGACTTACTTTGTGCTTTGGTGGCACAGTTAAGTAGTTGTGACAGAGGATTTCAGGTCAACAAAACCTAAAATACTTGCTGTCTATGTATTTTCAGAAGTTAGATGTCTCCTGATTGAGATTCTACGAGACCTAAGTCATAGTAATTGCTAGAAAATTTTAAACGACATATTGTAGAGTATTCCAGAGATAAGCTATTACTGGCAGCATTATTACTGGCAGCATATAGTGATCCATCAAAAGCTAGCTTTACAAGGAATTCTGGAATATTTAAGCTAATATGCAGATATTTCGGTTTCTTCATAACTCAAACATGTTTAGAAAATAATAGCTCTTTCAGTACAATTAGACACAATATTTTAATGGCTTAAACATGTTACGTCCCTGTGCTCAATGCAAAGAAATTTTATGATGGTTTACTTGGCCAATTAGGCCCTTGTTAGGAGGGATAATGTTTTATGATAATTTTTCCAAGACCCTATTTAACTCCCCATCCAGGAAACTGGGAAATCACCGTCCTACCTCATTTCAGGGTTCACCAGCCAAGAGCCTATGGAGCTCTCCACTTCAGAAATTATTTTCATATAAGGTTATACTCTCTTAGTCTTATTCCTTTTGAACACACACTTGGGTAAGTTTCTCTGACTTCATTTGAACTTCTTGTTCTAAGATTTTATTTAAGTTACAAAACTTCCATGTATTTCATATATACAAACTCAGGAAGACAGTGATACTTCCCATCCTATCCTCCCTCTTGCCCATGCCCCAGTCCTTTCTCCTCATTCCTCTCTGATTCCCTCTTTTAATTTTTACAAAGATCTATTTTCAGTTTACTTAATGATCATAAGGTTAACTCTACACTAAGGAAAGAGTTCAACAAATAGTAAAATAATATGAAGAAAAAAATAAACTGTTCTTCAATGGAAGAGACAAGGGCTGTAAACAGTCACAGAATCTCACAATGTCCAGTTCATTCCTATACATTCTATTTTAGGTACTCTATTAGTTACCCCAGATCAGGGAAATCATGACATCTGTCTCTGTGGGATTGGCTTACTTCACTAAGTATGATGGTTTCCAGCTGCATCCATTTTATTGCAAAAGACAGGATTTTATTTTTTTTATGGCTGAGTGTACATATATAGTGTATTTATACCACAATTTCTTTATCTAGTCAACAGTTTAATTTGGCCAATTCTGGACTAAGCAAATGCAAGGATGAGAGAAACGCCGTGTCCTCCTGAATTTCAACTGACAGCTGAAGGACAGCTCTGTTGCCAACTTCTTTCCTCCTCTCCTAGTGACATAGACACTGGCATTTGTGGATTAACTTTAACGATAGCAACATTTGATATTACATCTAGTGAAATACTTTCAATCTCAAATTATTTACAGCAGAATATAAAAGGCAACTTTTCTTCCTATTTGGAGTCATTGGAAGCTACGGCCACAATCCAAGATCTCGCATTTGTAAATTCTAATGACTCCTGGACCTAAAGCCAGATTCTTTCCATCTTGGACTTTACAGGTTTAAGTAATTTTAATTTCATTATGTCTGAGGGTTAGACTTACTCCAAATATTATCATGCTTTATCTGCCCAATATTTCATATATCTGTAATATGGCTTTCAGCAAGAAGTTTTAAAGTAAGTTATTTCTGGGAACAATTTTACATTTGGAGCTTTATTATCTCAACTATGTCTTTGAATTTTGTGGTTCACTATGAGAATTCATTATGAGATTCAAGTCTTAATCTCTGGCTCTAAACAGAATTTGTTCTCTAATCCTAGTTTGTTTATAAATTGGAATCTGAAGGCCAGATTTGCAAAAAGATAAAAAATACATTAAAACAAAAGAGTTTTAAGGAGTGGCAACATAGAAAATAATTTAGGCATTAAATTTCTTGTTGCACAGTTGCCCTTTTTTCATTTTATCCATGACTATGTTGAATTTTCATATCTGATATTTTAACATATAGCTCTTCTTTACATTTTCTTAGTAATAAATTATGAATAGTATTTTATCAAAATCTTTGTTACATCAAAGCAAAATATTTGGCCTCTATTATTATGCTATCTTTGTAGTGTTTTCTTTAGTAAGCTACCAGCCCCCAACCTTGTCCCAAAGAGTTAATTCTGGTATAATGTGTCCTGCATAATTATCCAGCCTTCACTTTGGCCGCATATCCATGGTTATACTAGGTAATCCTTCCATTTATAAACATCCTTGTTGGCAAAGTGAAGACAATGATAGTATGGACCTCACAGAGTCCCTCCAAGAATCAAGCACCATTTGCAAGGAGCCTGCAAGACTAACAGGAATAGAACCAAAGTCCAAGGAAGCTAATTTTCATGGAGATCACATTAAAGGTCATTATAATAGAGTTAAATTCTTTGTTTATCATGTTTGCTTTTTAACTCTTTTGCCTATATTTGATCTCATGCTGAATGCACTGGATTTTTCTTGGCTCAAGTGGAATTCACTTATAACTAATAATTTATTTTGCTCTTATTTTCAAGAGTATAACCTCATATATTTAAAATAAATTACTGAAATTAAGAAGAGGAGAGAGGTTTTATACTCTAAGACAGCATAATGAGCAATACTGATATGGAGAGCTGAGAGAAGGATAGTATATAAACGTAAATTTTATTAACTTGTCACAGTACTAACACTTCTGCTTTCTAATGTTTCTTCCAATGTCATTGTACATTTAAGTATTACACAGAATTGCAGGGAGCTGTACAGCATGGACTGAAATAACATTCCTTTTAGGCAAAATAAAGGAACAGTTCTCTGAAGTCTTTAAATAGGTTAATTTTTATTATTAATACTTATTATTAATGCATTAATTTCTAAATAATAAATCCTCTATAAGTATACTATGGAACTATTATTTTAAAACAGTCATATTTTTCATAACACTACAGCATTAGTAATAAATGTAATCATATGAACTCATCTTATGTAATACATTAAATTCTATTAAATGTTTTTAACCTCTCTTAAGACTCATAATTTAGGGAAAATCAGAGAAATGCTGGGGAAAGTCGAGGATTCAAGTTGTGAATTCTATGGGATACAGTTTTCAAAACTATAATTGCTCATACTGATTTTCTTCTAACAATGGAAGATCAGGTTCTTTATAACCCAAACTATTGCTTAGAACAACTAGTCAGTCAAATTATGCAAAACTGATCAGTCTGAAGCAATCACACCACTGGCAAATTACAAAGAAATTGTGAGAGATTCAAAGAACAGAGGTCCAGAGAGGTCAGTACAGACTGACATCAATTTTACCCTGGAGCAGGTGAGAATCCCCAAATTACAGTTATACAACATAAAAGTATTGAAGCTGAGAGCTTCAAATCATTTCACGAGCCCTGAGAACAAAAACTGGATTTCACGGCACATCTAGGCGGAAGAAACCTATCCAGTGCACCTCAGTTTTGCTATAGTCTAAAAGCAAAGACAACACAAATATCAGATAAAGGATGTTTTTATATAAATAATGTGTTAAGTGGACTTCATGAGGAAATAAAAAAAATTTCCATTTCTTCATATAATATATTAAAATCAATCTTGGGTAGATTAGATCTCTAAATGTAGAAGATAAAACATAAAGCTTTTTTTTGAGATTTATTTTATTTATTTGAAAGACAGAGTTACAGAGGGAGGTAGAGACAGAGAGAGAGGTCTTCCATCTGCTGGTTCACTCCCCAAATGGTCACGATAGCTTGAGCTGCGCTAATCTGAAGGCAGGAGCCAGAAGCTTCCTCCGGGTGTCCCACGTCGGTGCAGGGGCACAGGACTTGGACCATCTTCTACTGCTTTCCTAGGCCATAGCAGAGAGCTAGATCAGAAGAGGAGCAGCCGGGACTAGAACTGGTGCCCATATGAGATGCTGGCGCTTCAGGCTAGGGCTTTAACCTGTTGCGCCACAGCACTGGCCCCAAAACATAAAGCTTTTAGAAATTAGCTTCACCCTGGACAGGTGCAGAGTTTTTAATCAGTGGTAGTCTGATTCTACATTAAGAATAATAATTTCTGTTTATTTACTAACTGTTAAGAGGTCACAAATTAGGAAAAACTCTTAAAATATATAACAAAGTACTCATTTTATGCTGCATAAGGAGGCACAAATAATAAACAACTGAAGACATAATAATAAAAATGGGTTAACTCAATCATATAGTATATTTATTTTTAGTATTCTTCAGCAATCTTGAGCTCAAAATGCCAAAGCAGAGCACCCACAGGCTGCTGACTCGGGGAGTATCTCTGCTGTCTCCTTGGATGGGGCAGGCTCATGAGGTCGAGTGGAATCTTCTGAACCTCATGAGTGTGGGAACCTTGTGTGCTCTGACTGCGAGAAATCCATGACTGAGTGATAGGGTTCGGGGTGTAGCTGGATCTCTGGGCCATCTCTGTATCTGCTGTCAGTGGCTCAGTGCTCCTTGACGGCCTGGGGTAGATCATTGCAGACAACTTGCTCACATAAAGGACCACAAAGATCTTTCGTGTGGTTCATGTGCCAGCGTGGATAGAGGCTGTATCCAATCTGTGCTAACCCTGGGCACTGATCCCCTTGAAAGAAAAAATGAGGTTGTGATTACTCCAAAAGGCAAGATCGTACTACTTTCTCCCCTGCTGACAATACAGGAGCTCTACCGTGACCAACTTGAGTGTCACTGGCTTTGCACGCTAAACCTGAATACTGACGAGAGCTCGATGGCCACACACAGCACACGTCTCTAAGTATTTATGAGAGAGTAGACACTCCAGTAAGCCACAGAGGCACAGTTCAATGACACAATCCAACAGAGAAGAAATCCAACAACTATTTCCATAACTGCCTAAAAATAATTACAGAAAACAATGAAATAAGAATAAGGAAGAAAACATGACTCCCCCAAAGGAATGTAATACTTCAATAACAGAATGTGAAGACATATTGCAGAAATGCTTGAAATAGAACTCAAAGGAACGATCACAGATTACTCAGAAGCAATGAGAAGCAAATTCATGAGTTACAGAAGTCCATACATGACATGGATGAATAATTTTCCTGTTAGATGGAGATTTTGAAAAGAAATCAAACTGAAATTATAGAAATGAAGAATGAATTCAATTTGTCAAATAAAAATTCAGTGGAAAGCCTTAACAATAAACTAGGTGAGGAAGATGAAAGATTATCTAAATTACAAGACAAATCTTTGGGAATAACTCAGAAAATAACAAAAAGACATTAGAAAAATTAAAAACAAGGTTCAAACTTTATGGGATACTATCAAATGACACAACATGTGTGTCATAGGAGTTCCTGAAGTTATGGAAAGACAGAATGCATTAGAGGACTTCCTCAATTAAATAGTAACAGAAAACCTTCCTAATGTGGAGAAAGAAAGGGACAACCAAGTACAGGAAGTACACAGAGCTCCTAATGGACATGACCAGAAAAAGTCTCCACTATGACACATTGTAGTCAAACTTCAACAGCAAAACATAAAGAAAAGCTTATAAAATGTGTATCAAATGCCAGATTTCTTTCAGAGGATCTCCAAATGGCTTCAAAGCTGAGTTATCATCAGAAACCCTACAAGATAGGAGAGATAGGAGGGGCAGAGTCATAGTCTTACAGGAAAAAACTGTCAACCCAGAAAATATATCCTGCAAAACTCTCATTTATGAATGACTGTGAAATAAGAACCTTCCATAACAAACAGAAATTTAAAGAATTTGTCATCATTCATCCAGTCTTTCAAATTATGCTTAAGGCTGTGCTACACACAGAAATAGAGAAAGACAGTCATCATTATAAAAGAACATGAAGGCCAGCACCGCAGCTCAATAGGCTAATTCTCCACCTGCGGCACCGGCACCCTGAGTTCTAGTCCCGGTCGGGGCGCTAGATTCTGTCCCGGTTGCTCCTCTTCTATTCCAGCTCTCTGCTATGGCCTGGAAGTGCAGTGGAGGATGGCCAAGTCCTTGGGCCCTGCACCCACAGGGGAGACCAGGAGAAACACCTGGCTCATGGCTACGGATCAGCATGGTGTGCTGGCCGCAGAGCGCTGGCTGCAGCTCGCCGGCCGCAGCAGCCATTGGGGGGTGAACCAACGGAAAAAGGAAGACCTTTCTCTCTGTCTCTCTCTCTCACTGTCCACTCTGCCTGTCAAAAATAAATAAATAACAATAATAAAAAAAAAAGAATGTGAAGGCAGAAAATTTCCCGATAAGGTACAAAAGTATTCCAAAGCAAACAATAGGAATATTTACAGAAACATGGCAGGGCCATGTTGTTATTTACCAACAGTAAACAAATATAAATGGCCTGAATGCTCCAATTAAAACAGCAAGACAAGCTGAATATATTAAAAAGCAAGACCCGGCCAGTGCTGTGGCTCACTAGGCTAATCCTCCAACTACGGCACCGGCACCCCAGGTTCTAGTCCCATTTGGGGCACTGGTTCTGTCCTGGTTTCTCCTCTTCCAGTCCAGCTCTCTGCTGTGGCCCGGGAGTGCAGTGGAGGATGGCCTAAGTGCTGGGGCCATGCACCTGCATGGGAGACCAGGAGGAGGCACCTGGCTCCTGGCTTCAGATCGGCACAGCGCACTGGCAGTAGCGGCCATTTGGGGAGTGAACCAACGGAAGGAAGACCTTTCTCTAAGTCTCTCAGTCTCTCTCTCACTGTCTAACTCTGCCTGTCAAAAAAAAAAAAAAAAAAAAAAGCAAGACCCATCTATCTGCTGCCTACAAGAAACATACCTCACCAAAAAGATACACATAGACTGAAATTGATAGGATGGAAAAAGGTATTCCATGCTAATGGAAAGCCAAAAGAACAGGTATAACCATCCTAATATCAGACAAAACAGAATTTAATATAAAAACTGTTAAAAAAATGAAGAAGTGCATCACATAATGATTAAGGGATCAGTTCAACAAGAAGACGTGATTATAACAAAAGTATATGCACCCACTCCTATGGTACTTGGATATTCGCAACTCACTAGGCTAATCCTCTCTGCCTGCAGCACCGGCACTCCGGGTTCTAGTCCCAGTTGGGGTGCCGGATTCTGTCCCAGTTGCTCCTCTTCCAGTCCAGCTCTCTGCTGTGGCCCGGGAGTACAGTGGAGGATGGCCCAGGTCCTTGGGCCTTGCACCTGCATGGGAGACCAGGAGGAAACACCTGGCTCCTGGCTTCGGATCGGCGCAGTGCACTGGCCGCAATGCAGCCACTTGGGGGGTGAACCAACAGAAAAAAAGGAAGACCTTTCTCTCTGTCTCTCTCTTGTCGCTCCCCCATTCGCGGAGGAACGACACCGGACCCTGCACTGTTCCTTTTGTCTGGCCCTTTCTGGGTTTGCTGCTGTTCCCTCACTTGCGGAGGAATGACGCCATGCCGGGTTAGCTGCCAGCCCCCCCACCTCCGCGGAGGGGCAGCACCCCCGCAGCTTTCCCCGCTTCCGTGGAGGAGCGGCACACCGCTGGCCAGCTCTCTCAGGGGCTGCTCAGGTGTTCCTTCAGATATTCCCGGTGCATGTTGTCTCTCTCCTCCTTTATAGTCCTCTTCCACCAATTCCTGCTCTGCTGCCCACACGCCGAGCACGCTGCTCTCCTCCAATCAGGAGCAGGATCAGCTCCTGCAGTTTATCAGTCGAACTGGCGAGGCAGCTGTGTGGAAGTTGTTTACTCCTTCTCAGCACCATATGGTGGGAGATCAGATGCATAGAATTAGTCTTAGTTCCAGTAATTTAGTCTAGTCTCGGTTGCTCCCCACACTCTCTCTCTCACTGTTTAACTCTACCTGTCAAAAAAAAAAAAAAAAAAAAAAGGAAATGTTAATGGATCTAAACAAAGACATAGACTCAAATATAATACTAACAGTGGACTTCAATATCTCAGTTTCATCAATGGACAGGTCAACTAGATAGAAAATCAACAAAGAAAAACAGACTTAATCAAAACTACGGACCAAATGCACCTAACTGTTACGTAAAGAATGTTTCATCACACAGCTGTAAGTTAAGGAAAGATAGAATTGATTAGAGGACTTATTCAGTGAAATAATCACAGAAAACCTCCCTAATTTGGATAAAGAAAAGGACAATCAAGTACAGGAAGCACACAGAGCTTCTTTTGATCAGTGTGTAGGTAGGACTTTCTGTATAATAGTCAGAATGCTGTGTCAGAAAGCAACTCTCAGCAAATTCAAAAAAACTGAAACTATATATTGTATCTTTTTTGACAACAATGTAATGAAACTGGAAATTAACACTTAAGAATCTTGAGAACATATGCAAACACATGGAAACTGAACAACACTCTCCTAAATGAACAGTGAACAGTGAGTCTTAGAAGAAATAAAAAGAGAAATTAAAAAACTCTATAAACAAAGATGACAATACAACAAATCAAAACATGGGATTCAGTAATAGCAGTGTTAAGAGGGAAGTTTATAGCAATTGGTACCTACATCAAGAAATTGGAAAGGCATCAAATAAATGAGATTTCAGTGCATCTCAAGGACTTAGAAAAACAACACAACAAACCCAAAATTAGCAGGAGGAAAGCAATAATTATTATCAGAGAAGAAATAAACAAATTGAAACAACCAAAAGATCAGTGAATAAAGAGCTGGATTTTAAATAAATAAACCAAATTGATACACCACTGGCCCAACTAACCAAAAAGAAACAAAAAAAGGGAGAAGACCCAAAATAACAAAATCAGATGAAAAAGTGAAAGTAACAAGGGATACCACAGAAATAAAAGGAGTCATCAGGAATTACTATAAATAGCTATATGCCAACAAATTAGAAAATCTAGAAGAAATGATAGATTCCTAGACACATACCATCTACCAGAACTGAGGCATGAAGACAGAAAACCTAAACAGGCTAATAGCCAAGATGTAGGCTGAATCAGCAATAAAGACACTCCCAAAAAAGAAAATCCCAGGACCAGATGGCTTCACTGCTGAATTCTATTAGACTTTAAAAAAACAAATTCCATTTCTTGTCAAGCCATAGAAAATAACTGAAAGGGAGGGAGCCCTCCCTACCTCCTTCGATAAAGACTGCATCAACTTAATTACAAAACCAGAAAAAGATACAACAAAGAAAGGGTACTGCAGATCAATTTCACTGATTAATATAGATATAAAAATCCTCCAAAAAGTACTAGATAATCGAATTCAATAATATGTCAGAAAGATCATTCACCTGGACTAACTGGGATTTATCCCTGGTATAAAGAAATGGTTCAACATTTGCAAATCAATAAATGTGATATATCACATGAACAAACTTAAGAATAAAATCCATATGATTATCCCAATAGATTCAGAGAAAGCATTTTGATAAACTACAACATGTTTAATGATAAAAACCTTAAGCAAACTGGACATAGAAGGGACATTCTTCAGCATAATCAAGACATTTCATGACAAACTCACAACCAGCATCTGGGGTACAGTAGGAAGCACTTCCACTTCCACTAATTATCTGAAGCACTCAAGGACCCCCATTTTCATCACTGCTATTCAATAAAGTCCTGGAAGTTTCAGCCAGAGCCATTAGGCAAGAAATAAATTCAAAGGATGCAAGGGAAAGGAGGAAGTCAAGTTATCCCTATTAGCAGATGACATGATTCTATACATAGAAAAATCAAAGACTCCACTAAGGTATCATTGGATCTCTTTAAAAGAGATTTTATTAAAGTTGCAGAATATAAAATTAGCACACAAAAATAAGTATCCCTTTATACAGAGACAATGCCATGGCTGAGATAAAACTTGTAAGATCAGGCTCATTCACAATAGCTACAAAAAAATTGAATACCTTGGAATAAACCTAACCAAGGAGTAGAATGATCACTATAATGAAAATTACAAAACATTAAAGAAATAGAAGACACCAAAAACTGAAAAAAATCTTTCATGTTTGTGGATTGGCAGAATTAGTATCATAAAAATATCTTAATCGAGGCTGGTGCCATGACGCAGTAGGTTAATCCTCCATCTGTGGTACCAACATCTCATATGGGCACCAGTTCTAGTCCCAGCTGCTCCTCTTCCCATCCAGCTCTCTGCTACAGCCTGGGAAAGCAGTAGAAGATTGCCCAAGTGCTTGATCCCTGCACCTGCAAGGGAGATCAGGAAGAAGCTCCTAGTTCCTGGCTTCGGATCTGTGCAGCTCCGGCTGTTGAGGCAGGTTGGGGAGTGAACCAATGGAGGGAAGACCTTTCTGTCTTTACCTCTCACTGTCTGTAATTCTACCTCTCAAATAAATAAATATAATCTTTAAAAAAAACTTAATTACAACAGTAATTTAAAGATTCAATGTGATCCCAATTAAAATTCCAATGACATTCTTACAAGATCCAGAAAAAATAATGCTAAAATTCACATGGAAACACAATAGACTCCGAATAGCTAAAGCAATCTCATAAAACAAAACAAAGCTGGAGGTTTCAGATCACACATTCCAAGACATACTATACTACAGTTATAATCAAAACAGCCTGGTATTTGCAAAAAAAAAAAAAAAAAATAGATGTGTAGGCCAGTGAACAGAACTGAAACTCTAGAAATCAATCCACACATTACCAACCAACTAAAAGTTGACAAAGGAGTTCAAATCAATCCTCAGAAAAAGAACAGTCTGTTCAACAAGTGGTATTGGGGAAAATTAGATCTATGCATGAAGAAGTATGAAACAAGACACCTATCTTATACCTTATACAAATAAACAACACAAAACTAATCAAGGATTCAAATGTATGATCTGATATCATCAAATTATTAAAGGAGCATAGTGGGAAAACTCTGAAAGATACAGCTATAGGCAAAGAATTTTTGGAAAGACCTCAGAAGCATAGGCAATCAAAGCCAAACTAGACAAATGGGATTGCTTCAAGCTGAGAAGCTTCTGTCCTGCAAAGAAAACATTCAACAAAGTGAAGACTAACAAACAGAATGGAAGAAAATATTTGCAAACTAGCAACTAATAAAGGACTAATATCCAGAATCTACAAAGAGCTCAAAAACTCAACAATAGCAAACAATCCATTTAAGAAATGGGCAAAGGAATTGAACAGTAATTTTTCAAAACAGAAAATTCAAATGGCCAACAGACACATGATAAAATGCTCAGGATAACTAGCCATCAGGGAAATGCAAATAAAAACCACCATGAAGTTTCACCTCAGCCCAGTTAGAATGGCTATCATACAGAAATCTTCAAACAATTAATTCTGGCAAGGATGTGAGGAAAAAGGTACCTTAATCAACTGTTGGTGGAAATGTAAGCTAGCATAGCCACTGTGGAAGACAGAATGAAGACATCTCAGAAATCTTAATATAGACATAATTTATGATCCACCAACCTCACTTTTGAGAATTTACCCAGGGGAAATTAAATAAGCAGATGAAAGAGTTATCTACACCCCAATGTTTACTGGAGCTCAAGTCACAATAGCTAAGATATGGAATCAACCCAAATGTCCATCAACTGATGACTGGATAAAGAAATTATGATATATACAGAATGTTACTCAGCTTTAAAGATGAATGAAATCCTGTCTTTTTAAAACAAAATAGATGCAACTGGAAAACATTATACCTAGTGGAATAAGCCAATCCCAAAAGAGAAATGTCTTTACTCTGATCTGTGGTAACTAACAGAGTGCCAAAAAACTAATGTACAGAAATCAAATTGACATTTTGAGATCTGATGATTGCTTATAGCCCTTTTCTCTACTGTTGAGGAATGTGTTTTGTCTTCTTACTATTTGTTCAATTCTTTACATAGTATACAGTTAATCTTATGCATATAAAACAGACTAAGTGTAGATCAGTATAAAAAGGAAGGAATGGGAGAAGTAGGAGGAGTTAGGGTGGGAGTTTGAGTGGGAGCTTGGGTGGGAGAGAGGGTAGGATGGGAAGACTTCCTATGCTTCTATATATGTATATATTAAATACTTGAAATCTGTTCAACTTAAATAAATGCAATAATAAAAAATAAAAAAGTAAAAAAAAAACATCTTCTATGGGAGAGGCCACACTTTTTTCTGTTAAGGTCTTTGATTTGAGAAGGTCCATCCACTGTACTGAGGGGAAAATCTGCTTTACGCAAAAGTCTACTAATTGAAATCTTACTCTCATCCGAAAATCATCCTCCTGGAAATATCCAAAATAATGTTTGGACAAATATTTGGTCATTATGACGCAGTCATGTCAATATATACAATCAGCCATCACAACACCTAGTGATCCAATTTCGACAATTTGTGCAGTCTTCTCAGAATGGAGAAGCTGTTGAGTTTCAGTTCCATCCTTTCCTGTAATCATTTAGAGATTGCATGTGCAGTTTGGTTGTCTGCAAATCAGACATATGCGTTCTTTCTGCTGAATATCTATGTCAAGCATTGTAATAGCTCATCTAAAACCTACTGTTATATTTTCTGCATAATTCTGGTGACACTAAAAGCATGTGGAAAATGTATTTTATTCTGTGTTTTTTTTTCTCCCTGAATTCTATAATTGCTTCCATATCATTATACTGTATCATATTGCAGTGTATGCTTCAACAAAATTGTCTTACAATGTAAAATCAGGCAAAAATATGTTGTGGGGCCGGCACTGTGGCGTAGCAGATAGAGCTGCTGCCTGCAGTGCTGGCATCCCACATGAGCACCAATTCAAGTCCTGGTTGCTCCACTTCCCATCCAGCTCTCTGCAATGGCCTGGAAAAGCAGTATAAGATGGCCTAAATCCTTCGGCCCCTGTACCTGTGTGGAAGACTGAGAAAAAGCTCCTGGCTTCGGATCAGCACAGTTCCAGCTGTCGCTGCCAAATGAGGAGTGAACCAGGGGATAGAAGACCTCTCTCTTTCTCTCTCTCTGCCTCTCCTTCTCTCTCTGTGTAACTCTGACTTTTAAATAAATAAATAAATAAAATATATTGTAACATCAATGGTATAGCATAAAGAGTATAATTGTTCTCACATAAAAACTGGGTCAGGAGTGCAGTTTTAGAAAAAAAACACTTAACAGTTGCCTTTTCTCCAGCCCGACAATCTACCATAATGCCGCAAAGAATTGCTAATATACTATAATTCCTCCAACGCTACAGATGAAAAACTTAATTGTGGCTGATGACATTACATTTCCATAATTTCCTCAATGCAAAGTGCTCCTATACACTTCTGTATTTCTGATATCCTAAAATATTTGGCAAACTTATAAAAAATGAGGAAATACTTATATAGCCCTTGGAAAACTTTTCTAAATCAGAACCATAAATATTTTACATAGCAAAGAATAGCAGGTGAATTACATATATATATATATATATATATTTATTTTTTCCAAAAATATATCATTACCAACGTAAGAAGGAATAAACTCAGTAATGCTCCATTCTTAAAATCTGATTTGGAGTGTATAGGCATTCATGCATGTTTGGATGCATATATGTTAGTTTGTATGTTTACTGGTCTATAACGATGCCATACTAGCTTATTAGCATAAAATTTGATTATATTAAATAACATAATAACATGATTTCTTTTTTTTTAAGATTTTTATTTATTTATTTGACATGTAAAGTTACAGACAGTGAGAGAGAGAGAGAGAAAAAGGTCTTCCTTTGATTGGTTCATTCCCCAAATGGCTGCAATGGCTGGAGCTATGCCGATCCGAAGCCAGGAGCTAGGGGTCTCCTCCTGGTCTCCCATGCGGATGCAGGGGCCCAGGCACTTGGGCCATCCTCCACTGCCTTCCCAGGCCACAGCAGAGAGCTGGACCGGAAAGGGGGCAACTGGAACTAGAACCTGGTGCCCATATGGGATGCCGGCACCACAGGCAGAGGATTAACCTAGTGCGCCACTGCGCCGGCCACCATGATTTCCTTTTGAGAAACATCTTACACTTACATTGTGTCACAGATGTTCTTAAGAATATTTTCACATATGTGTCTGTGTATAAAACTGATTGACTGAATTTCTATTAGATTATATGATATTCAATATTTTATGCCCACCTACATTATCAGAGCATTAGGCACATTAAATTAACTTCAAACATTTGAAATTACTGGGGAAATTTTCAGCCTAAAAAATTCAAAGAACATACACTGAAGATGCCAAAAGTCATAAAAGTACGATACACTTAAAGTGCTTTATAATATTCAAAGACATTTCATACTGCAGGCCTAAATGTTAAATGATTTTTTCTTTACAGAGATGCTGTGAAACAAATGAAATTCTCAACATTCTCAAAGTGAGAAATAATCAAGATTCAGTCACACAGCTCATAAATTTCAGAGGTAGACTCCAATCTGAAACTCTCATGACTTAAACTTACACTCTCCCCAAGCTTGTGATAGTATAGCACGGTGGGTTGGGGCAGCTCATCATGTTGTCATCCCACCTCAGAACGATGGTTCCAATCTCAGTTACTCTGCTTCTGATTCAGCTTCTTGCTAATGTGTCTAGGAACACAGAGGAAGATGGCCCAGGTACTTATTTGGATGCCTGCCACTCATGTGGGAGAACAAAATGGAGTTCCTGGCTCCTGGCTTCAATGTGAGAGACAGAGAGAAAGGTCTTCCTTTTGCCATTGGTTCACCCCCCAATGGCCGCTACGGCCGGCGCATCGCGCTGATCCGATGGCAGGAGCCAGGTGCTTCTCCTGGTCTCCCATGCAGTTTCAGGGCCCAAGCACTTGGGCCATCCTCCACTGTACTCCCGGACCATAGCAGAGAGCTGGCCTGGAAGAGGAGCAATTGGGACAGAATCCGGTGCCCCGACCGGGACTAGAACCCGGTGTGCTGGCGCCGCAAGGCGGAGGATTAGCCTAGTGAGCCACGGCGCAGACGACATTTTCTTAAACTACAAGTACTTTGCCTAAGCATCTCATCCATTCATTTTACAAGTTCTTTTTCAAAGGATGATGTCACCAACATTTATCACCGTGAATCTCCACGTTTATTTAATCTGTTGAAGAAAGTAATATTGGGTAGAATATTACCAATAGACGATAACTGGTAACATTTCAATTTTAAGGAAGTAATGACTTTTTTAAAACAGTGTGTGAAATACTACATATACTACAGGAGACATGCTTATATTAAAAATTAATTTGTTGCTAATTACAAGTAAATTTTTTGCTTATCTGAAATTCAAATTTAGCTGAGTAGTCTATAATTTTATTTCTGACATCTGATGACTCTATAATTGATTAGATTTTTAGAAATGTAATTACAGAGGAAGCAGAGACTCTGTCCAAGGCACAAGACGGAGTGGAGTGAGGTTCACACAGACCTTCCTCCTTAAAACCATCTCATCAATCTTTTGTCCATCATTCTTCAGCTCACTCACTTATCAAAGTCCCATCAAGAGGATCAACGTCAGTTCTCAATAAGTGTGTCTGCATCAGAGTTGGGGTAGAAAAGTAAGCTAAAATTAAGGTCTTTCCTCGTTGTTTTTAGCATTGTATTTTTAGCACATGAAAAAATTTCTGCTGCTCAACATTTGTATAATGTTTCTAACAAAGTTTTAATGCTTTCTTGAAAATAGATTCATTTCTCAAGATTATTTTAGGTATGGCATTTATATGAAAACAGAATTTTTAGCATGAAGAAATAAAATATTATTGAAATATATTCTTCTGTTTAGCTCTACTTCCAAAACTAAACAGAGATGTTACTTTCTTTGGGGCAGAGCAATCTGTCCCCTCCACTGTCCCATACTTATTCCATAAATCTCCAATCCTAGCTCCTGATTCTGAAATTCTCACAGTCTCTTCTCACTTCCACTAGACATAACTGATAATATCCCACCATCATATTTTCTCTAGATTATGTCAGCCTAAGAACTAGGGTGTGAAATTTGGCCTTGTATAATTATTTTACAGTATTTGACTGTAAATATCAGAATTTTGTTGACAGCAAAAAGACTTCAAAAAACCTCAACAGAGTGCAGTGAGTTTAAGGCTTTGTAAACCCTTTTGGTTAAGAAAAAGTCTTAAACTGAAACATGGAACTTTGTTCCAGCTGCAAAATCAAGCTGCTTTCACTAATTAATGCAGGGGACATTTCTGTAATTAGGAAGAAAAAAGGTACTATTTGGGTTAAATTACTTGAGTTAAAAAGTATGCTTTAAAAAGTCTTTCTGGTTTCAGTATCCTACAGGGTTTTATTTTTATAGATGAAATACAACATTGAGACATCAAATAGGCAGTCGTCAAGTCAATTTTACAAAATTGTTTTATTGTGCTAAAAATGAGCGAATTATTTAATCCACGGTGTTTTTTAAAATATGAAAGCACTTGGGGGCCAGCACCGTGGCTCACTTGGCTAACCTGCCTGCAGCGCGGGCATCCCATATGGGTGTCGGGTTCTGGTCCCAGTTGCTCCTCTTCCAGTCCAGCTGTCAGCTGTGGCCCGGGAAGGCAGTGGAGGATGGCCCAAATGCTTGGGCTCCTGTACACATACGGGAGACCAGGAGAAAGCACCTGGCTCCTGGCTTCGGATGGGTGCAGTGTGCCGGCCATAGTGGCCATTTAGGGGGTGAACCAAAGGAAGGTAGACCTTTCTCTTTGTCTTGCTCTCTAACTCTTTCAAATAAAAAAAAAATATGAAAGCACTTTTTTTTCCCCAAAATGTAGCTACTATTTCCTATTGGTTATTTTGCTGATTGAGAAATTTCACAGAATTACAAAGATAATAATGGCTCAGTATTTGATATATCAGAGAGAGAGAGAAGAATCTACATACTCAGAACTGTGGAGTATTCCCATAAATTACACCGTCTCTGCAGTCAGGACAGTGGTATACTAATTAGGCAAGCAACATCTGTCAGACACAAGTACAATTTATTTATAATGTACCCAATGTATAATCCTATTAATTTGAGTTACAAGGCAGTCTCACTGGTCTCAGCCCTCAGACAATTTCAGTGAGACACCTAAGTAAATTGGTGCTACTTATTTACTTTCATAATTAGTTATATGAATAACTGTCTGAAAGAAGTGGCTATCATAAAGTTTTCTCTTTAGTTCTACTTATCAAAGACTTATTTTTATGCTTCCAAGAAGTGGGAGGTATGAAAAATTACTCTTATAACTATGGTCAAATATTTACTGTCTACTTACTAAAGCACAGATAATATACTAGATGATGACAGACAAAACAAAGTTGATATGACCACAGTGCTAACCTAAGGGGGTTCACAGTCCTCAAGATCCTGCAAGATGATAAATGGCTAAAAACACCAGCCAGCAACTGATATACAGCAAAACGAGAAATCATCAGTAACTAACATGGGAAGTGACGTCAACAAGGAGACACGTGACAAATGAATAAAAACAGTGATATGGCACAGAGACATCCATATTTGGCTTCATTAGTCTGGCAATAGTCTATCCATTCTATTCTGTGATTCATCAAAAAGTAAACCATCGGCATGTACAGGCCCACAGTGCTCATGTGTTCAAACACAAAATTATTTCTCATTTTTAATAGAGCTAAGCAGAGGCAGTGCTAATTGATTACTGGCTGTTTCTTTACTAGGTGAAGAATGAAGGCCCAGTCTGTTGTTGATCTTTTTTTTTCTGCATACAACAAGAAGAAAGGAAGCAGAGAGGAAAGAAGGCTCCGACTTCAAAAGAAAAAGAAAAACGTTCATTTATCTTTTATTTGAAAGCAGTACACAGAGTAAGCAAGGAAGAGTGAGAGTGAGAGCGACTGTTCATCCACTTGTTCCCTCCCTGCTAGTCCTAACAGCAAAACCTGGGCCAGGCTGAAGCCAGGAGCCAGGAACGCCACTCTGTACTCCAACAGGGGTGGCAGGGCCCCGAGGAGAGGCTATCATCTGCCACCTTCTCAGGTACACCAGCAGGAAGCAGAGCAGCCAGGACTGGAGCATAGCACTCCGATATGGGGACCCTGGCCCAACCCCCTGTGCCATAATGCCTGCCCTTCGGACCGGCTTCTTAAGAATTCTTCCCAGAAAAGACGCTCTCCCCTTCTGTTCATGTTCAACTGGCTACAACTCAGTCATATAGTGAAATTTATCTACAAGGGAGGCTACCTTTTAATTTTGTGTGCCCAGAAAAAAAGATGAGTAAATTTGTGGTAAATAGCTAGGAGTTTTTCCCTAAGCCATCATCAGAATAGCTAATTTTTAAATTCTGAGGCACAGTGTTTCAACTTATAGCCATTTTACAACACAGAACCTCAGCTGAGAGGAACAGTACGTATGGAGGATTCCGTGTAATTCCTACATTCCTCTAGGGTACCAGTTCTCAACTGGGAGCGATTTTGTCTTTACCTATAAGGAGTTGTTGGCAATGTCTTGGTACATTTTGAGTTGTCACAATTTGTAGAGCAAAATTTGTCACAACTGCATCTGGTGGGTAGAGGACAGAGATACTGATGTCTTATAATGCAGAGGACAAGAACCCACAATAAATAAATTAAGGAAAAAGAGTAATAATGCTGAGCCCAAGAAACTGTAATCTGAGATCCTCCATAGTCTTCACTCAAAGAATATGTCTAACCAGATTGTATTATATTCTGTTAGCATATTATGGATTGTTTTAAACTGATCATTCAATGACTTTGTGATGTGATACCACTGAAGAACATTGATGGAAGCCATAGGAAACTCAGCAGCTTATCCTAGTATTCATTAAAAGGGAGGCATATTATATGATGCTGATTCTTTGAAGAGTTGTGGCAGAGGTTTGTCTCCTTTATTAGTATGACAAAGAAAATCTGGATATCGTTTTCTTCTTATTCTATAAGCACTCCTATAGTGAATCATGTTCTACCATTTGTCAACTTGTCTATCAGTAAATTAAGGGCCAAATAAGTTTTTAAAGGCTCATGGTTATTGAGGGTTTGTGCTATTTGGATCTTATTTTTCTGAACTTTGTGTTTGTTTATACTTACCATATCCCTTGATTCATATTACTTTTAAATATTTTTGTCATTCTATATAAATTTACTCATTTAAAGCATATTTTATCAGATTACAGTGTAAATATTTTTAAGGTTCATTATTAAAACAATGAGGAATTAAACACAAATGAATGAATTAATAGCAAAAAATGAAACAGTGAAAAAGACTCGCAACATTCACTCTTTCCAATAAAAGAATCTAAATGTTAGTTCACTTGTCTAAGATCATTTAGTAAGGATCAAGTGTCAGATCAAGCGATAGGAAAACAAAACTATAATTTTGGAACAATGTCAAAATGGTAAAACAGTAGTTACAAATATTCATTTACTCATATGGAGATGTATTTACTAGCCATATGGAATTTAATATGCCAAAAAATGACACCAAATCCAACAAACACCTGCCCCCAACCACTATCTTTCTCTTTTTAGCAAGTGATACATTCAACCCATCAATTTTGATCAATATGCCTTTTAATAATTTGATATTTATAAGCTACACTCTAGAATGCACCAAATTAGGTTAAATGTCTTATTAAACAAAAATTCTTAGATCACCATAATTTTCATATATATTTTTAATATTTGTGAGGTATACGACTTTCAGTCTTTGTCTCAAAATTTCATAGATTTATATAACCCAATGAATGACTGAAGGCATGTCTGGCTACACAAATACAAATATCTTCAGCTTTTCATGATTTGCTGCACAATTTAAATCCAAGTGCTATTTTCAAAATGTTCTAGGTTTTATTTAAAAAACACAATCTGTCTTTTGAGGTATTTATACACATTTTAAACTAAAATTCAAAAACTTGCAGGCTGCTTTCCTTGGACTTCATGGCATTTCAATTTTTTTAAAAACACTTTGAAATTATTTGACATCTTTTAAACATTGGGATATTTCTGGCAGGGTAATCAAACCCTTAGGGCTCCTATTTCCAAATGGCATCAAGTGTCATAAGAGAAATGCCAACCTTTCCTACCAGCTAAGGCCAAACCCTGCCACATGTGTTATTTCATCACCTTGCTGGCCCCTTGTAAGCATCTCTTCTCACGATTAACTCTCTACTTCCGTGACTACACATTTAAAAATGGAAGATACATTTTCAGTACTTTCCTTTCCTTTATGGCTATTCCTTTTGAAGATGGCATTACTCTCCAATTATTGTTATCATTAGAACATGTGTGATTGCAAAACCCAAGACTGTCTGAACGTCCTGCCATGGCTTCATCAGGCCCGCCTGGGCATGCTGGTGAGTGCATGGCACGCTTTGCTTCTGTTTCAGATTCACTGCAGTGAACACACTTTTCAGCCTGGGTATACTGTGCTCACTTCACCAAGACGTCTGAGAAACTGTTTCTCTCCCTGCAAATGACAAACTCTCCTTCCTTCTCTAGTCTTCTCTCTTGGTTTCCCAATACCAAATGAGACTGTAGTTCCAGAGTTTACAAGTGCCCTGTGGTCAAAAGAGCTTTTCAATTTTTAGTTGTAATTTCAGAAAATATCATAGAAAATCTGTCTGGATCCCTTAGTTAACAATGCACAGCTGTCACACAGGATGAAGAGGGTAAGTTGAGATGAATTAGAAACTTTTGGCTAAATCATTTGGAAGATTACAAACAAAAGCATTATGGCACTTAGTATGTACATTTTCAGAAAAAATATCAACTGCAAGGTGAATAACCTGCAAGGTAATGTCAACTAAGTATTCAAAATCTCTGTGAGTGAGATCCCTGCAGAAAGGATGGGCCATCAAAGAAGGAGGTACCTTTCTCTGAAGGGAGGAGAGAACTTCCACTTTGACTATGACCTTGTCTAAATAAGATCCGAGCTGGCGAAATCAAGAGGCTTCCATAGCCTTGGCAGCTCATGACAAGAGCCTTGGGTGACTCTTGACGTCATAAATAAGAGCGTCAATTGTTAAATCAACAACAGGAGTCACTGTGCACTTACTCCACATGTAGGATCTCTGTCCTTAATATGTTATACTATGTATAGTAATGGTATAACTAGTACTCAAACAGTACTGTATACTTTGTATTTCTGTGTGGGTGCAAACTGTTGAAATCTTTACTTAGTAAATACTAAATACATCTTCTGTATATAAAGATAATTGAAAATGAATCTTGATGGCGAATGGGAAGGGAGAGGGAGTGGGAGATAGGATGGTTGCAGGTAGGAGGGAGGTTATAGGGGGAAAAAGCCCCTGTAATCCAAAAGTTGTACTTTGGAAATTTATATTTATTAAATAAAAGTTTAAAAAATTAAATTAAATTTAAAAAATCATGCCATAATGACCCATACCCTCTGACGTGTGAGCCCAGTACTGGGATCTCCCTTTCCCAAAGGGTATCAGAAAAGGAGAAAACTGCCCAAGGACATGATCCATAATGTCTGTAAGATACACGCACAATTATTTCTCATAAACTCTTATCTTTCTTCTAAGAATGAATTGAATTGATACCAGTGGTTTTCAATGAGGAGAGTGTTGGGAAAATGGCACAGTCTTATCTATAGCGTGATCTACACCCTGATTTACATCCTAGGCTCTAGCCCCTGCCGCCATTGCTGGAAGCCAGGTGACCACATGGCCCAACCACTGGTGTCAAATCCACCCCCATCCTAATGGGATTCACTGTTCTTGCTTCCCTGCCCACCCTCTGGCAAAGTTTTAAAAGGACCTGTTCCTGAACACGTGGCTCTCTCTAGCCTCCTCTTCTCCTCTCTCATTCCCCTCTCTGCTTTACTCTCTCCTCTTTCTCTCTTAATCTCCTTTTTGCTCTTCGCCCCTTCCCTCCAGTCTGCTGGGTTTTCCCAATAAACACTTTCCCTTACTCCGCTGTTTGGTGTGTGTTGGGACGGCCTAACAGAGTGTCCATGTAGTACACTTCAGCACTAGTTCCATGGGATCATTTCTTACTTCCACCCTGAACATGAGCAGATGGTGTAACTTTAGGATGAAATCCGTATAAACACTGCTTCAGGTGGTTGAGAAAATGTCAGTCTTGCCCTTGCGCTGATCTGAATAAGTAAAAGGGAAGATGTTTCAAGACATCTGGCATAAATGTGATTACCGTCACCTGAGCATCGGAGAAGATGGGGTGACTGATGACTGGAGAGCAGCTTTTCAGTTGAACAAACACACACCACGTCAAGAATCTATCGAGACTGGAGGTGAGCTGGATGCTCTCTTAAGAGAGCTGAGGCCAGTGCAAGCTTCCCCTGAGTTAGGACCACACCAATTCTCCACACAAGCAGGAAGGACGCGCTCAGTATTCTGCTGAGATAATTGGTTAGGATCTGCGTCAACACACAGATGAATTCCTAACAGAAGCTGTAAAAGCCTGCGACAGAGCATGGCCAGGACTGTTTTCAGTACAGGGGAAATGACGGATGTTATCGACACACTTCCGGTGCAGGGAAGTTTATACAGAATGTCTGTCAAACTGCTAACCCTTGTTGCACCTCACAGATAAAAACACTAATGAAATCAGTATTAAATACTTCATGTCAGGAAGCATTTCTTAGGAATAATCTCAAGTGGAAATAGTTCCTTTGTGTTCTTAACACGGCAAGACTGTCACTTTGGGACACAGATATTTATCAGCAGGTAATAAGTGAATGCTTACAGTCCCTTTTGGTAATGGAGGAGGAGAGTGTTTATACCTTCATGATCTAAAATGATCTATTGAATCATTGAGACAAAATTAAAAGAACAATGTATATTAAGGAGATTCAGAGGTATCTGAAAATACAAAATCCTTTTTAAAAATCATATTAATGCAGTTAAAGTTACTACTCACTTTTTACCAGGAGAGCAGAGAAAATATTCATATTATACTCAGTAGACAGTGCTTATTAACTATTAAGGATCTAGGTTCTTAATTTTTAAATTACTTTTGGAAGCATAAATTCATACAGGACCTCAGTTTTTATTTAGAAGTATGTTTGCTCATTGATAGATCCTAATCATCATGAATTCTTTTCAACTCAATACAACAAATCCATATTAAGCTTCCATATTCAAGGTAATTCCAAGTGCTGACAGGATGAGCAAGACACTAACTTAAATGATTCTTCTTCCTAACAAACAAAAAAGTCAAGAACAGCACAGAGGCTCACAGCGTAGCCTTCTTGTCAGACTGCTTGGTCTCAAGCCTGATACCTTCTATTCCGTGGTTTCACGTTGGCCAAATTAGTTTATACATCTATTGTTTCAATATTACCATCAAAAAATGTGGAAAATAATATTATACTTCTCATAAGATAGCTACTGGGATTAATAAGACAATCTCTGCAAATGTCTGATTATTTTTATTGTTATTATTATTGACTGTGCAGCTAGTATTCACACTTTGGTAGAAGGTCTTTGCCATACATAAATATTATGCACTGCATTATTTCAAAAATACCTAATTGACAGCACAGCATTTAATCAGTGGGATGTAGTAGATCTCCTGGGGGAAGAAGAGCTCCCTGTTCACAAGATCACATAGTGGCATTACCTTGGAAACGCCCCACAATTTTAGTTGAGCTCAAAATACACATACATCCGCCAACGGAGAAAAGTCGTAAGCATTTAGAAACAGCAAACACCATCTGAGAATTTACACAGGGAAATGTATCCGTCTCCAGCTATAACTGCAGTCTTTGCACGGCTAACACACCAATTCATGGAGGCTGGATACACTAAGTTCCAAGTTTAATGAAAAGCTTATTTAAAAATGTGGTAGTTATAATTACAACTTTGAAAAGCATTTCATTTAAGAGAGTAATATTCTCCCACTGAGATAGAAAGAGTCGATGTTCATGGCACACAGTGCCCTTTCCTCCGGATGGTCACTGCACAGATGCAGCCATCACTGCTGTAGTCACTCAGTACTGTCGTTACACGATTTTTTCTCTTCCTGGTTGGCACTCTAAAGGATGAGGTGTTTTTCAAAGTCTTGTTTATGTAGGCAGCTAGGTGATGAACTGAAATTCTCAGTCTGTCACTTTAACACAACCTGGGATTTTTCACTTCAAAGATTAGCAATACTTTTTAAACTGAACGCATTTCAGGTAGAATCTTAGTCTTGCAGTTACTCAGTTGTTTGCATACAGGAATGAACAGATCATGGACTTCAATACAGATTTTTCCCCCCAGTTTTGACATAAAGGAAATGCTTCTAATAATATCAAGAAAGCCAAATGAGTCTCCAAAATTATTAGAATTACAGCCTAAATTTTCATTACTTTATAACAATATTATTTCATTATGTTATAGCATAGTTGTTTTCTATCTTCAGGGGAAGGAAGAAGATGCTTGTGAAAAAGCTATTTTAATGACAGCTCTACTAAAGTGTAAACATTCTGAAATTTCATGTTATTGTAACTAGAACAATAGATATGGTTTTACTGAAGTCCCTAGAATGAATTCAATTATCTTTGTATGTAAGAAGAAAAGCCTCTTTAGGACTTGACTCTATGAAAATGTGTGCATGCGTTTGACTACAGTCATACATGCTCACACATACAAAACACATAATACACAGACTTCTGGAGTCAATTTAGGGTTCTTATCTAAAACTTACTTTGTGTTATAAATCTGCTAGTTGATCTGGTTGAACTGCCACATATGGAAGTACCATATCGTAATATTCAATTAAAGCTATTTATTGTCTTGTAATGGCCGGTTTTACTAATGAGAAAAACTACCAGCCACCTAGCAAGACTCTAACCTACACCAAAATATAAAGCTTCCTGAGGACACAAGTGTTATGTTGTCCTCTATACTCGTCTTTCGATACTCTTAAAATGAAACTGGCATTGCAAACTGAAATGAAATGTATTAAAACATTAGCAACTATAAATAGTAGATGAATTAGTTTATCAAAATATCTCCAATTTTTAATTATGTTTTTACAGCCTACATTACATGGTTAGTCAGTTTTGATAACAGCACACTGATAAATATTCTGAATAATTATCTTATTGTGCCAAATAAAGCAGGAAATAGGGACATTGAACACTTTACAGGTACAAATATAAAAAATATTACAGTAGAATAAAAGTTAGAAGTATTATATTAATATTCAACTTTCACTTGTATGTTCTAGTAGCAAGTACTCTTCTAAGCATTTTTGCGTGCCTTAATTTTCCTAATAACCCAATGGTAAAAGTTATGCTATAATCCTTATTTACACATGAGGAATTCAAGGCACAGTGAGGTTCTATAGTTTGCCCAAAGTCACACAACTAACTAGTAGACAGAGTTCTGATCAACGTATTACATTGATCAAGCGACAGAATATTGACCCTCAAAGTCTGACTTCTGAAAGGACATTCTTATTCACTGCACTATGACAAATGTTATGGCAGTACAAAGATAAAGGGAAGAAAAGAGACCATGAAAGTGTTTTGGTCCTACACTGTGCCAGGACCCAAGCCAAAAGTTTACATTTGGTACTGATTAAACCCTTTGACCTCTCATTCATAACCAGATTCCCTGGAATAATTATAAATTCCTATAAAGTGTCTTTACCTACAAATTAAGTGGTTATACCACATTCTTTCCAAGAATCCCTCAGTTCTGAATATCTGCTTCCATTCCTTGTAATAAAATAAAGCACACTTTGTTGCCTATGACTTTGCCCATGTCTGAATCTCTCAAAAACTTTTAAAGTATTTAGAGATTAAAATCTTTATATCCTGGATTTGGACAAAAACTTTCCATTGTTTATCAGTTTGTGTGGCATAGCAATGCTTTCTTGTCTTAGTTTTGGGCTATGAAGAATAAGTTGGAGGGCTGGTGCTATGGCATAGCAGGTTAAAGCTGTCAGCTGCAATGCCAGCATCCCAAATGAGCACCAGTTTGAGTCCCTGCTGCTCCACTTCTAATCCAGCTCTCTGCTATGGCCTGAGAAAGCAGTAGAAGATAGCCCAAGTCCTTGGGCCTCTGCACCCACATGGGAGACCCAGAAGAAGCTCCTGGCTTCGGATCAGCGTAGCTCCAGCCATTGTGGCCATTTGCGGAGTGAAGACCTCTCTCTCTGTCTCTGCCTTTCTACAACTCTGCCATTCAAATAAGTAAATACTTAAAAAAATAAGTTGGAGAACAGGTCATCAAAGAAGGAGGTACCTTTCTCTGAAGGGAGGAGAGAACCTCCACTTTGACTATGACCTTGTCTAAACAAGATAAGAATCGGAGAACTCAGAGGGCTTCCATAGCCTTGGAAACTCATGACTGGAGCATAGGGAGATTACTGATGCCATAGACAGGAGTGTCAATTGGTAAAGTCAACAACAGGAGTCACTGTGCACTTACTCCTCATGTAGGATCTCTGTCCTTAATGTGCTGTGCATTGAGATTTAATGCTATAACGAGTACTCAAACAATATAATTCACTTTGTGTTTCTATGGGGGTGCAAACTGTTGAAATCTTTACTTAATGCATACTAAACTGATCCTCTGTAAAAAAAAAAAAAAAGAAATTATCAATTCCCAACTTGACTCTCACTGGGATTAAACATGACAATAGGTCTGCTCTGATTTCATCATCATTTAGAAAAAATCATCTATTATTTTTCACTTTATGTTTCTGTGTGGGAGCAAACTGTTGAAATCCTTACTTAATGTAGACTAAGCTGATCTTCTGTATATTAAGATAATTGAAAATGAATCTTGATGTGAATGGAAGGGGAGAGGGAGTGGGAAAGGGGAGGGTTGTGGGTGGGAGGGACGGTATGGGGGGGAAGCCATTGTAATCCATAAGTTGTACTTTGGAAATTTATATTCATTAAATAAAAGTTTAAAAAAAACTGTGGGTATGAAACCTGTTCCCTTTATATAAATATGAAAAAATGAGAAAAACAGATTTTACAAACAGTAAAATCTGACCTACGACAGGCATTTTAAAGAGACTAAAGTTTGTCATGCTGTGGTATGTGTGTGTTTGTGTGGGTATGTGTGTGTGTGCGTGTATTCCCAAATGCTGCCAAGTATAAACTAATCCTAGCACATGGTAAAATTACACAGCAGGTTAAGCTGTCACCTGTCATACAACCATCCCATATGAGAGTCGGTTCAAGTCCTGTGTGCTCCACTTACTGGGTGTTCCACTTGTGATCCTGCTCTCTGCTATGGCCTGGGAAAGAAGTGGAAGATGGCCCAGGTCCTTGAGTCCTTGCAAGCATGTGAGAGACCTGGATGGGGTTCCTGTCCTGGCTTTGGCTTGACTGAGTCCTGAATGTTGAGTGAGTGAGTGAAGCAGCAGATGCAAGATCTCTCTCCCTGCTTATCACTCCCTCTGTCTCTTCCTCTCTCTCTAGCTCTGCCTTTCAAATCAATCAATTAATTCATCAATTTTAAAAATATTAGTTTCAGGAAATCTAGATAGATAAGACCACGCAGTATTCCAGTAATGATTTTTTTAAGAAGATTTATTCTTTTATTTGTAAGGCAGAGTTACAGAGAGGCAGAGACAGAGAGAGAGAGGGCCTCCATCCACTGGTTCACTAGCCTTATGGCTGCAATCTGGATCTGGGCCAATCTGAAGCAAGGAGCCTGGAACTTCCTCTGGGTCTCCCACATGGATGCAGGGGCTCAAACACTTGGGCCATCTTCTACTGCTTTCCCAGGCCATCGCAGAGAGCTGGATCAGAAAAGGAGCAGCTGGGACTTGAGCTGGTGCCCGTATGGGATGCCAGCACTGGAGGTGGCGGCTTCCTCTGCTACACAACAGCAACGGTCCCTCCAGTAATGATTTTAATATAGGCGGGTTTTATCCAGGTGCACGTGCACTGAAATAATTTCCGTCAGAAACAAGTTATCTCTTCCTGAAGATCTCATCTCATACCATACTTCCTCAACAGCAAACATCCCTGATTTAACTAAAGAAAATGTAGAGGAAACATTCTGGTCATTTTCATGTTCACACATGAAGTATATAATTATACACATTAAGAGATTTATTCTTAGGAGAGTATTATTAAGAGTTGGCAGTTCTTGCAGAAACATTTCCTTTCCAGTTTTCTTTGACTCTTCTGCATGGTAAATATACAGTCATTCCTTTTTCATGAACAATATGCAACGGGTACTGCATTCTTGGGAAAGCACTGCGCCCAGCCATGTGCCAACAACAACTCCTTCTTGCAGTGGTGCCCAACACCTCTGGGATGCCAAACTTTAGTAGGAAAAGACTAGCCAAAGAGAAGCTTGATAATATCCCACAAAGTAGATAAACATGCTAAACACAATACAAGAGATGTTATAGGGAGGCACAGCACATAAAAAATGCCTTATAATTGTTGATCTATTTGAAAAATTGAAGAATCTAAGTAGAAACAATCAGTTGGGTACACAAGTTGCCTTCAGTTACTGCTGATTCAAGGTAGCAATCTCTGTAAACAGAAAATTAAGAGAGTTGAACTAGTCTTGGCACTGAGTAACTTATTTGTCAGATCCTAATACACCAAAATGCATCATCACCTCTCTCTCCCTATGCAGTGCACAAGCATTTCACAGTGATTTATGTGTGCAAAGATCAGATCAAGAAGCACAGAGGGATGCGACTGCCAACAAGCACCTACAGTGACTGACGTGTCCTAGGAGACACAGGTACAAAGTGCTCCGAAGCACAAATGAAAGAACGAGGATATAAGGATCCTAGACATCACGATGGGGAGGATCATGAGTGAATTAAAGGATTTTTTTAGAAGTATAAGGAAACTGTCTGATAGGCAAGGCAGAACGGTAGGCGCTTTAATCACAGCTTAGTCAGGCCACCTTTCTGCCAGGATGATTTTCGCTTACAGCAATGCTGAAGCAAATCAAAGGGATCAATTCTTGATTTGAGTTAACCTCTCCCAACACGCCATTAATCTCTGTCCATTCACTACTTTATGAGTCAAACTGTAACTTTCCCTATGTCATCACGCTGTATGTCCTCAATAATTGGTGGAATTCAGTTTCCTGCTTCACAGTGTTTGTGTAAACATAACATCTTTATAGTGAATTTAAAAACTATTATTGAATTAGGGATTAATAATTCTTAACAACAAAAGTAAATTTCAAGTTTCTGTCTCTTCTATGCGGACAAAACAAAATACTGGACCACTTTCTGAACTGGGTTAGTCTCTGGGAGAGGGCAGAGTTGTTTTTGATTTGTATAATTCTAAAAAGGAAGTAACAATGAAATGCATGTGATGCATTAAAGTAGTTTTAACATGCATTGTCCATATGCATACTTAACAACCATGGAGATATTCACACTTTTTATTCATGACTGAATCACAAAGAAACGATAAATGCTTGAGAAAATGGATAACCTAAGTATCCTGAATTGATCAATACATAATCTATAAATACTCCAAATACTACACTGTGAAGATGTACAATTCCAAATAGTCAGTATAAAAAAATGAAACACAGGCTGGCAGTGTGGCAAATCAAGTAAATCACCATCTGAGACATCAGCAACCTACACGGGCTACTGCATATCCAAACCAGATCCCTGCTAATGGCCCAGGAACAGCCAGAGAAGATGGACCAAGTATTTGGACCACTGTGACCCATGTGGCAGTACAGGATGAAGGTCCTGGCTCCTAGCTTTGGCCTGGCCCAATGCTGAACACTGATGCCATCCGGGGAAGGAAGCAGCAGATGGAAGATGTCTCTCTGACTTTCAAATAAATAAATAAATCTTTTTTTAAGAAGTAAAAAGAAATTTTATACAATTCCACTTTAGTTCCACAGTGAATCATCTTAAAGGCATGCACAGTTTTTTAATATTATTATTTTACAGAATTTGAATATATGCCATAGTATTCCTTTGTTCATTGATATAATTAATACATCAAGTGATGAATATGTCATGTTGTTAAGTGTCATCTTATTTTACATTTTAAAAGAGCTCCATTTCATAAATTTCTAAATAAACCTTTTCATCAATTACTGGATTAGATAAGTTTTTATCTTATTTGACTGCATACATTAAACCTCAAATGTTCCCTATTCAAACGTAACGCTAAAAAATAACCAAACTACCTAATACTATTATTTCTACTACTGTTATTTTCCCAATCTTTGATCATGTTAATGTGCTATTTTATATTTATATATATATTAAAATAATAAGTGTATTATTTGTTGGACATTAATTATTACTTTTAACTACTTCTATATAAAATGCCTTAGAGTTCAAATCTTCCAAACCAGTTCAGACCTAGTTCCTTCTTTTGGATGTGTCATTAGTACTCATAATCATCACTTATCTATTGTATGAACACCTATTGGCAGTTACTTTATAAACAAACAAGTGCATCCGTTCTACTTTGCTTCAAACTCAACCTGGACATTTCTCTGCTGGATAATATAATTTCCACAAGGCTCTGATACTATCTGAGAAAAAAAGTTTACTAAGGTCATAATTCACATTTTAATAAAGTTCTTATCTACCTGTTACTGTTATTTATTTATTTTTTTAATGTGTGAGTGCTTCACTGGCATGGTTGGCAGTGCAATTATCTTTTCCTACCAAAGGACCTGGGTGCCCACACTCTCTAGATGTTTTTTAAAAATGTGCTTACAGAACACATTGTTTCTTCCAAGCCCTTATACTTCTCTAAACATGTCATTCATTTACTGGTTAGCACTGGCCTCTTCCAAGTATCTCTGCAGTTTGATCTTGGCACTGCTGTTCTGTGAGCGGCTAGGCTACATCTTCAGTTTCAGCAGTGCTCTACCACCTGAACTCTGGTTTGTACTTATTCTACCTCTTGCCTGACCTTTGTTTTTTCCTTACAAAGCTTCTTTACTTAATATCGTCCATGGTTCCAGATACCTTGGTGATGCAATTTAGAAATAAAGAATTAGTGAAAAGAAACAGAATATAATCAGCTCTGCTGATTTGTTTTAAGATCATTCCCTAATACGTTAACTATTGGAATCCCTACAAACAACCTTTATAGAAACCTTTGGATACTCTCATGCCACATATCTAAGAGTTGCACTACAATTTAAAATACCCATTATTAAATTTAACGAACGGGACACAATAAGTAGACAGGGTGAGGCAGTAACATCATGTATAAAAAATGAAGCATCTCATTGCAAAGAGATAAAAGAGCATTACAGACTGTTACCACCTGGGTTGTGTGGCTTCTGCTTCCATCAGCTCTGACTATTGCTATGAAGTTGGTGTCAGCGTTGTTTTCATTGTTTCGGATTTATCTTGGAATAGTTTCATGTGTGGGCTTCCCAGTATTCTTTAACCAACCCATTAATTCTAGCCTCATTCTTTCTCTCCAGTGTGTATCTTTGTGCAATCACTCACTGCTCTGCTACTTCACTCAATTATCTCTTCTAAAAGCTTCATTTATTGTTACTTAGAGAAATGCTGCCAAAACAGAGTGGCCAAGCTGGGAAGGATTCAGGGCGATCTGACAGTTACTGTGTTTGAATGATAGAGAATGCAATTCTGCAAGGGAATGGGAACAATAAAGGGGTTAATTAAGGAGAGGCTTCATACAGGGGGAGTCTGAAAAGAGAAATGATTCTCTGAGCTACTCTTCAGAACAACAGCATATTATATTTTCCAATGCTTGTGAGAACACTGAATTTGATTAGCACATCAAGATCAATCCCCTAATCACCAACATTCCTTTGCAGTTAACTTGCAGTAAACACTGCACTTTGATACCCTATCAAAATGCCAGTTTTCCTAACATTTTGGTGAAACTATGATATATAATTAAAGATAATAAGCATTTATTTGTTCCTTACATCAACCTCTTCAGAGTATCAGAAACTCACTATCCGTTACTGATTCAATTCTCAAATGATACTGTCTTCTATATTCAAGAAGCTTTTTTAATGTATTTCAAATTTTTATTTATTAATTTGTTAGAGAGAGAGAGAGAGAGAGAGCGACTACTCTCATCTATGGTTCTGTTCTCCAAATGTCCACATCAGCCTCACAGAAGCTGGGAGCCAGGAACTCAACCCTCCCTGAGCCACCACCATGGCCTCCCAGGAAGCATTAGCAGGAAGCAACAATCAGCAGCCAGGGCTGAGGATTAAATTTAGGTATTCTGATGCAGAATGTGGGTGTTCTAACTGCTGTCTTAATTGCTAAGCCAAATGTCCACTTCCCCAGGAATTTACTTTAATGAAGTAGATAAGCATGTGAATGTATTACAATCTGCCATGACAAGTCTATTGATAATATATTGCAGAAAATTTTATACTTTCTTAACAGCCTATTACGCCTTTTGTTTAGTTTCTGTATATTACTATTGGAATTAGCTAGAAAGTACAGGACCTTATGGATTGGTACATGGAAGGTTAAGGACCTTTTGCCTAGAAGAAAACGATCACTAGGAGAGTCTGAATTCTCTCCAGCAGAATGGAGTGTTTCGTGAGCGTACAGGGGCAGTTCTTTGCTCCTGAATCCCAGTTTAGTGTTTCTGCAGGACATAAAAATAAAATCAGAGTGCTCAGAAATGGTGATACAAAATAAGTGAGGCGTAGCATAATAAGACTGCTTCCCATGTGAACATTAACCTTTGGAATAAAATGGTTAAGATGGATGTGAATGGATTTTGCCTCCCTCATCAACCAACCCAGTCATTCTCTGTATCAAGCCACGTTTGGCTGGGTTGCACATTTTTCATCTATCATTACTAATCAAAATCCCTCCTTAGAATTCCCTTATGAGCACAGAATAAAATCAATCATAAAATGTGGTTCATTCTGATTGCTCATCCAAATTGTAGCACACTTTTACTTGCCATATATTATTTTCATTTATGTGTATGTACAAGTGAATCCACCAGACAACAGCCGTATGTGCAACATGACAGGTTATAATTCATCCTACTGCCTTGCTTTCCCTTACTTGATTCAATTTTATCTTTCAAAAGTACGTATTCATTTAAATTCTTTAAATTACTTGTACATCTAAATACTTCCCAAAAAGGTATGCTCTAAGTTTAATTAGTTTTACATTTTTAAAATCATGCATCATATAATTTTGGAGTGGTATACTTTTTCACAATATATTATTTTGTGAAAATTCACACAGATTGTTGAATGTTTCCATAGTTTTCATTTGACCACTTTATGACACTTCACAGGGTGAATATACTGCAGCATATCTGCATATTTTCATCATGAACATGCATATTGTTTGTTGTTTTTCTGTATTTTGAATAATATTCCTTGGAAACCTTGAATGTGTTTTTTGTTGCACGTGAGCGAGAGTTGCTCTTGAATATAAATCTGGGAGACTCAATCTCCTGCACAACATGTGTTGTTTGCTTCAGGAGACAATGCTGAACTGTCGAAAACATTTGCTTTTATTTATACTCTTACGTATCGGAGAGCCAATGCAGCCACTTCCCCTCTAACCTATGATAATGTCATACAGTCTTTGCCAAACGAATGGCAAAAGTGAAAAGATATCTCATTGTGGATATGTTTTAAATTTTATTTCCCTAATTTCATTCTCTTTTTAGGAAAAGATGAGTTTCTTTTTATTTATTTTAAAAGCAGAGCGACATAGGGAGCAAGAGAGAGGGAAAGAAGGAGAGAGACTGATTTTCCACTCCCCAAATGGCCGCAACAACCAGATCAAGGATAGGTCAAAGCTGAGACTTTAGAATTTCATTCTGGTTTCCCACGTGGCTGAGAGGGGCCTAGGTTCTTGGGCCATTTTCTGCGGACTTCACAGGCTTATTAGAAATGTAGATTGGGGGGCCGGCGCTTTGGCGTTGTGGGTTAAGCCGCCACCTGCAGTGCCAGCATCCCATATGAACGCCGGTTCAAGACCCTGCTGCTCCATTTCCAATCCAGCTCTCTGCTATGGCCTGGGAGAACAGTGCAAGATGGCCCAGGCCCTTGGGCCCATGCACCTGCGTGGAAGACCCAGAAGATCCTGGCTCCTGGCTTCCTATCAACTCACCTCCAGCTGTTGTGGCCAACTGGGGAGTGAACCAGCGGATAGGAGACCTCTCTCTGTCTCTGTCTCTGTCTTTCCTTCTCTCTGTGTGTAACTCTTTCAAATAAATAAATAAATCTTAAAAAAAAGAAAAAAAAGGCGGACTGGAAGTGGAGCAGTGTGGACTCAAACTAGCTCCTGGATATGGGATGTTAGCAGCACAGCTTAAACGACTATTCCACAATGATGGCCCTTAATAATTTTTTTTAAGATTTATTTTATTTATTTGAAAGTCAGAGTTACACAGAGAAAGAAGGAGAGGTAGAGAGACAGACAGAGAGGTCTTCCATCCGCTGGTTCACTCCTCAGTTGGCCGCATCGGCTGGAGCTGTGCCATTCCAAAGCTAGGAGCCAGGAGCTTCTTCCAGGTCTCCCATGAGGGTGCAGGGGCCCAAGGACTTGGGCCATCCTCTACTGCTTTCCCAGGCTATAGCAGAGAGCTGGATCAGAAGTGGAGCAGCCAGGATATGAACCAGCGCCCATATGGAATGCCAGCACTGCAGGCAGTGGCTTTACCCACTATGCCACAGCGCTGGCCCCGGCTCCTAATAATTTTATTCTTGTGTTTCTTCTATAGTAAAATGCACATTCATATATATTTGCCATTTTTTCAGTTGAATATTCTTGTTTTCCTTAGCAATTTGTGGTTATTTAAAAAATATGCTGTGATTATTCCTTTGTTGATTATATTTCTTCTTATTTGTCATCTGTCGCTTTTACATTTTTAGTTTTCTTTTTATGAAAAAAAGTTCTTCATTTTAATATACTGAAATGTATTTTTGACAAATGTTAAATAGGTCTTTTTTAAAAAAATTATTTATTTGAGAAGCAGAGTTAGAGAGAGGGGGAGAGGCAGAGAGAGAGAGAGGTCTTTCATCCACTGGTTTACTCTCCAAATGGCCACAGCTACACCAATCCAAAGCCAGGAGCTAGGACTTTACTCAGGTAGGTGCAGAGGCCCAAACACTTGGGCCATCTTCTACTGCTTTCCCAGGCCATTAGCAGGAAGCTAATGAATCGGAAATGGAGCAGCCAGGACTTGCACTGGCACCTATATGGGATGCTGACGCCATAGGTGGAGGCTTAACCTACCATACCACAGCACTGGCCCCAACGGGTCCGGTATTAAAAATTTCTCTAGCCTACTCCACCCAGAAGATCAAAATTTCAGAACCTAAATTTTCAAATGACAATTTTCAAGCTATATTTCTGACATCAGCATTTTTAAATTATCTGGAATTGGGTTGTATGCACTGCAGATCATTTAAAAATGTTTTTGCCAAATGAAGTCCCATTCTCCAGAGCTCTGCTTAGGCAGGAATCTCTCATTTCCCCAGGGATCTACGTGCTTCATAAACATATGGCTCTGTTTTGTCATTTTCTCATCTACCACACTGATAAATTTGTCCAACTGTGCTACTACTGTACTATCCAAGTTTCAGTTCATTCATAAGTTCTGACATTTCTAACTGGAAGTCCCTTCTTATTCCTTCTTTTTCATGATTATCCTGGTAGATTTTGACAATTTCACCTTCCTCTTAAATGTGAGGTGTCATTCTGTAGGAATCCATCTTGAGATTTTAATTTGAATTTTGTTGAGTATTTAATTACTTTTGTGGTAATTTATGTATTGGTGATATTTGCATTTCTATCTGTGAGGTTAGTGTATCATTTTTTTAAGATCTCATATAACACACTACAATTAAAATTCAGAATTTTGCCTACAGAAGGCTTTGCACTTGGCTGATTCCCAGACAGCTTATCTTCCTCCTGTTGGCACTGTAGGTGACATTTTCTCTTTAATTAATCTATTCTTCTAGTTGTTTACTGCTGTGTAAAATCCAACTGGTTATTTTACAGTAAGTTATAACCAACCACATTGCAAAATTCCTTTCAAAATGAAACTGTAGGGGCCGGCACTGTGGTAGAGCGGGTAAAGCTGCCTGAGGTGCTGGCATCCAATACGGGTGTTGGTTCATGTACTGGCTACTCCACTTCTGATCCAGCTCTCTGCTAATGTGCCCGAGAAGGCAGCAAACAATGGCCCAAGTGCTTGGTCCCTGCCACCCATTTGGGAGATCCAGAAGAAGCTCCTGGCTCCAGCTATTGTGAGTGAACCAGTGGTTGGAAAAATCTCTCTCTCTCTCTCTCTCTCTCTCTCTCTCTCTCTCTCTCTCTCTCTTTCTCCCTCTCACCCTCCCTCCATGTCTGTAACTCTGCCTTTCAAATAAATAAATAAAATTTTAAACAAAACACAGAGAGAGATTGCAGATGAGTTTGGTCATTCACATTCTTTGAGGGAGAAGCCTTCCCTGTTTCCCAGCATTGAAAAGGTGGTCTTTCTATTGCTATATGGAAATGTGTGTGAAAACCACTAGCTGTCTTATGAGCAAATTGCCCACACAGAATGTGTTTGGTACTGAGAAAGCTATATGCATGTCACAACATCCAGGACTCTGGAGCTCACAATATCATATTACATATTCAATTGCATCTTTTGGCTAAAACATATTGAAAATTGTAATAGAAACCATAAAATTATATTTCTACCTCATGGGCTCACTACATGAAAATTTTAGGATTGCAAAGATCAGAAATTTGATTTTTTAACATCCCACAACAATGCTGCCTCAATACATACTCCCACTTTGAAAAGTTCAATGTTTTCCCATTGTTCCGAAAAAGTGAATTATTTTTGCTTGTTAAAATGATCTCTTGTTTGGGGACAAGGGGAATAACATGATATTTGACAAGTTTGAAAGGTCAAACATTTCCCATAAAATCAGATGAATGAAGAAAATGTAACTCTACCTTTATCCACTCTAACTGTATCAAACCTTACATTCTGGCTAGCAAAAAAAAATAACAAAAGTCTAATCTGATCTAGTTTATATGATTTGAAAATTCAAATAAAGCATGTATTGTTCTCACTTTGATAGAGTGCAGAAAAAAATGTTCAGTTCCCTGGGAAACCAACCCTGTATTTTTCCTTCATCAGGTCCTTTTGTATGAAATTAGCAAGGCAAAAAAAAAAAAAAAAAAAAAAAAAAAAAAAAAAAAAAAAAAAAAAAAACCCTAAATGAAAGATCTCCTTGAGTGAGATCCCAGTGAAAAGAACAGGTCATCAAAGAAGGAGGTACCTTTCTCTGAAGGGAGGAGAGAACTTCCACTTTGACTACGACCTTGTCTAAATATGATCAGAGTTGGTGAACTCAAAAGGCTTCCATAGCCTTGGAAACTCATGACAGGAGCCTAGGGTGATTACTGATGCCATAAACAAGAGTGTCAATTTGTTAAGTCAACAACAGGAGTCACTGTGCACTTACTCCTCATGTAGGATCTCTGTCCTTAATGTGCTGTACATTGTGATTTAATGCTATAACTAGTACTCAAACAGTATTTTTCACTTTATGTTTCTGTGTGGGATCAAACTGTTGAAATCTTTACTTAATGTATGCTAAACTGATCTTCTGTATATAAAGAGAATTGAAAATGAATCTTGATGTGAATGGAAGGGGGGAGGGAGAGGGAAAGGGGAGGGTTGCAGGTGGGAGGGAAGTTACGGGGCGGGAGAGCCAAAAAAATAAAAAAGAAAGAAATTATGAAGAATTTTAAAAAAATAAATATTTATTATTAAAAAAAAAAAAGAAATTAGCAAGGCAAAAAAAGCTAGGATTTTCCTCTGCCTTTTCTGATCTCTCTAACACTGCCCCCTTGTTGCCCTGGACCTTGCTATCTTTCTTGGTGCAGAGCTGATGTCTGACCAAGTTTAAGTCACAGCCCGTCCTTTATTGTCCCCAACTCCCCATTCAGCCTGTGCTCAAGTCCCCAGTGCCCTGGGCTCTAGCGCTCTGATCCCTTGCCTGACAGTTTTCTAATCCCTGCTCTGAGGGTCCTCCCTGCAGAACCACATACAGAGCCAGTCCATCCTCAGCCTGAAACCTCCTCAGTCTCACCCTGCTGAAAGTTATCTTTCTATTTCTGTTCAGACTTTATTCACAATTGTACATATTTTGGCTGCAGAGCGACAGTTACATACCTGTATCTAATGTGTACTGATGAAAACAGGACAACTAGTACTTCCCCTCACCTGAGATCACTTTATGACTGAAGGCTTCCAGTGCCTTCCTGCTATTTATTCCTACAATATCTACCACGTTGTTGTGAACTACTTGCCTATTTCTGAGGATATTTTATACCACATGAACACTTACGGCTAACAGGTCAGTCTCAAGGCCTCCCTCTTCTGAGTACTGACCCTGCCAATGCTGCTCACTAAGACGGAACGGAGAGCCATAGGTGAATTCGTGCTAGAGATCCAAACAAGGTCCACAGGTACAAAGCTACTTCCTTGTCTTAATGACACTTATCTATACAACTCTTCCTTTTGAGCTGATATCCAAAATAAAAAAAAGCAAAGAGATTATGAAATTATGTAGAAATCTGTATACTACTATCTAGCCCCAGTATTTTTGAATTCTTAGGTCAGAATGGACATGATTCTTGGTTTTCTTTTTCTTTTGGTTATTCCTCACCCAGTACAATATGAACTAACTTTCTGAGCTTTGACCTTGATATAATAAAGGAAATTAGAAAATTTCTTCTTAATACTATTAATTTCAAGACTAATTCTACTTATAGCCTTTCTTTAACAGTCTAACTCTCCCTTCCCCTGAGAGAGATAAATGCCTAATAGAGGTCAACCAATTTAGATGTTACAAACAAAAATAAATATAGGTCAACATACTCTACAACAAGAAACACTGAAATTAAATCACAGTAACTGAGAAGATTAGAACGTCTGCAGTGTTTTGTTGCCATCCTTGTTAATATTTTGTTCTGTTTTTCACACAATCACTTCTTTTGAAATGGCAGAACTTCTTTATTCACATATCAAAACATGATCCAAACATTATTCCCCTAATGAATCAGGAATGTTTTCAGGGAATCAATATTCTCAATTTCAAAATTAATCATATTGGCCGGCGTCATGGCTCACTTGGCTAATCCTCTGCCTGCAGCGCCGGCACCCTGGGTTCTAGTCCCAGTTGGGACACGGGGTAGTAGTCCTAGCTGCTCCTCTTCCAGTCCAGCTCTCTGCTGTGGCATGGGAGGGCAGCGGAGGATGGCCCAAGTGCTTGAGTCCCTGCACCCGCATGGGAGACTGGGAGGAAGTACCCAGCTCCTGGCTTCGGATCAGCGCAGCGCCGGCTGTAGCAGCCATTAGGGGAGTGAACCAACGGAAGGAAGACCTCTTTCTCTGTCTCTCACTGTCTATAACTCTCTCTCTGTCTCTCTCTCTCACTGTCTAACTCTGCCTGGCAAAAATCAATCAATCAATCAATCATATGGGGCCGGCACTGAGGTTCAGTGGATTAAAGCCCTGGCCTGAAGCGCTGGCATCCCATATGGGTGCCAGTTCAAGACCCAGCTGCTCCTCTTCCTCTCTGCTATGGTCTGGGAAAGCAGTAGAAGGTGGCCCAAGTCCCTGGGCCCCTGTACCCGCACTAGAGACCAGGAAGAAGCTCTTAGCTTCCACCTCTTGCCCTCTCTGTAACTCTGACTTTAAAACAAACAAATATATCTTTAAAAAAAAGGGGGGGTGGGGGGTGGGGGGTGGGCGTGACGGTACTGTGGAGCAGCAGGTTAAAACCCTGGCCTGAAGCAACAGCATCTCATATGGGCACTGTGGGGAGCAACTCGGACTAGACTAAGTTACTAGAATTAAGACTTATTCTATGCATCTGCTCTCCCACAATATGGCGCTGGGAGAGGAGTAAACAACTTCTACAGAGCTGCTTCTCACCAATTTGACTGATAAGCCGCAGGAGCTGATCCTGCTCCTGATTGGAGGAGAGCAGTGTGCTCGGCATGTGGGTAGCAGAGTTGGGATTGGTGGAAGAGGACTATAAAGGAGGAGAGAGACAACATGCACCAGGAACATCCGGATAACATCTGAGCAGCCCCTGAGAGAGCCGGCCGGCGGTGTGCCGCTCCCCTGCGGAAGTGGGGAAAGTGGCAGGGGGAGCCGCCCCTCCACGGAGGTGGAGGGGTCGGCAGCCAACCTGGGAGGGACCAGCAGCAAACCCGGGAAGGGCCAAGCAGACAAAAGAATAACGCAGGGTCCTGTGTCGTTCCTCTGCGAACGGGGGAGCGACAGGCGCAGGTTCTAGTCCTGGCTGCTCCTCTTCTAGTCTAGCTCTCTGCTATGGCCTGGGATAGCAGTGGAAGACGGCCCAAGTTCTTGGGCCCCTGCACCCACGTCAGAGACCCCAAAGGGGCTCCTGGCTTCAGATCGGCCCGCTCCGGCCGTTGCAGCCATCTGGGGAGTGAACCAGCAGATGGAAGACCTGTCTCTCTGTCTCTACCTCTCTCTATAACTCTTTCAAATAAATAAAATAAAATAAAATAAAATAAAATCTTTAAAATTTTTTTTAAAAAATCATGAATCCACTGGCATGAGCCATTTCCATTAGCTAACAAAATGAAACAAGGTACTCTGTTTCCTAGATGTTTGCTCTCATAAGGGTAAGAGCTAAAGTAAAATGGAAAGAGCACTTCGACTAAAAATACTAGGAACTTCAAACACACTATGTTGAAATGCTGACTTGTCACCTTCACTGGCAAGTGTGAAAGACCTGGTGAGTCATTAGCCTAGTCTTTCGTGCTGGTTAAAAAAGGACACACTTATCTTTAAGTGAAAAAGGAACTTGCACACTCAGTACATTCCTTTAGATTCTTCTAGGTTTATAACTCAATCTGCTTTTGAAAATGGGTTTTATCTAGTGTTTCCCTGAATGCAGCCTTAGAACAAAGCAGAAAAATAATCACATATTGTTGCAGAGTCTGTCTTTTTATCGAAATTCAGATGATTCTGAGTGGAAAGAAAGTTTAAAAATTATTATCTACACGTGCCATCAGAGCTCATGTGTCAGGAATGTCTGTCAAGCTATTTCAATTCATGTTTAACGAACATTCTAGTATCTCACTGTGCTGGGCTCTGGATATACATATGCACAAAAAGATTATTGACCGCATTTTCCTCATCCGTGTTATGGTATGTGGCTCTCACAGGAGGGCTCAAAGGTGAAGAAACAACTAAAACTTATCAAGTTATTTTCCAAAATCACTCGGTAGAAATTCAGAAGGGCTGGCATACAATCTAGAATTTTTTCCTTTTGAATAAGAGAAAAACAGTGTGTGTGTGGGGGGGGGGGGTTGCTACATTGCCCACAGATAACAAGGCATGCCACATGTGCCAGGCTGGACCCTGGGACTTATTTCTCAAATCCAGGATTTTCGTCTTGTTTTCTCTTCAGAGACCCTTGTTCCAGTTTTTAAAGTTCTTTATACTCCACAATTATCTGCCGAGTAACACACTTCCGCGTAGATCACCCTTCACTGCTCTTTAGCAGATTTTATATTTGAAAAGAATGAAAGAAGAGAAAATGTCTTTTTTTTTTTTTTTTTGACAGGCAGAGTGGACAGTGAGAGAGAGAGACAGAGAGAAAGGTCTTCCTTTTGCCATTGGTTCACGCTCCAATGGCCGCCGTGGCCAGCGCATCGCACTGATCCGAAGCCAGGAGCCAGGTGCTTCTCCTGGTCTCCCATGCGGGTGCAGGTCCTAAGGACTTGGGCCATCCTCCACTGCCTTCCCTGGCCACAGCAGAGAGCTGGCCTGGAAGAGGGGCAACTGGGACAGAATCCAGTGCCCCGACCGGGACTAGAACCCGGTGTGCCGGCGCCGCAAGGCGGAGGATTAGCCTATTGAGCCACGGCACCGGCTGAAAATGTCTTTCATTTTGTCAATTCTATAGCTATCGTGGAGAAGTAATGGGTAAAACAAAAATAAAAATTAGATTTGTCAATGTTCAAAAAAATTTCAGATCCCTTAAAGCATCCTTGTTTTAATTATTTCTTTGTGTCTTACTTATTTTCTTAAGTGTTTTCCTTGATTCCGGAGTCCCTTATCTCTTCATTCACTGTGGGAATGCTGAAATGATTCTCAATAACCTGACAATGGCTCCCAAATAGAAGAGGTGCCAGCTGTTAACACCTGGGCGTGTCTCCTGGCACATGCAGCCCTGGGGACACTAACCAGGCACCTCACCCTCATCCTCAAACAGGGTCACCACCTGCCTCAGTGCCGGTCTCTCTCTACATGAAAAACACCCTCTGTGGTTTTCTCAGGCTGAAGGAGCTTCCACCTGTCCTCATGCTGGCTGCAAATACATTTTCATTAATACATCACCTACCAGTACTTTTTCTCAACCTGGATAATCTTTTTTTCACACTCTCTCCCTACCCTTACGTGTAAATAAATCAGTCCAGTGGTCTGTTCTTGCCTACATGTCAAGAAGGTTAGGATAAGGATGTGGTAGGAACCTGCAGTTGTATTTTACTGTGCAAATATTCATCTTTAAACCCAGTGAGGATTAAAGAAGGAGAAACATTTTTTATAATCTAGTGCTAAACTTAAGGTGTAAATTCCAGGGGCCGGTTTTTCATCTTTAATGCCAATGAGGATTTAAGAAGGACAAACTTTTTTTTTATAATCTACTGCAAAATTTTAGGCATAAATTTCAGGGGCTGGTGTTGTGGCACAGCAGGTAAAGCTGCTACCTGTGACGCGAGCATCCCGTATGAGAGCTGGTCGACCCCAGCTGTTCCATTTCCAATCCAGCTCCCTGCTAATGGCTGGGAAAAGCAGCAGAAGATGGCCAGAGCACATGGGTCTCTGCACCCACATGGCAGCCCCAGATAAAGCTCCTGGGTCCTGGTTTCGCCTGGCCCAGCCCTGCCCATTGGGGCCACGCGAGGAGTGAACCAGCAGATAAAAGAACTCTTTCTCTCTCTCTTTCACCCTCTAACTCTGCCTCTCAAATAAATAAAATAAGCCTTTTTATTTTTTTAAAGTGGTGTAAATATCATTGCTAACTGGTGCTTTGAGCACATTTTACAAAGATCAGGAAATAATAACAATTTTGGATTTAAAATGTTTTGAGTTAGAATAAAATTGTATGCATAAAAATGGAGTTCAGCTCATCTCCACCATTTTGTGAGATGATAACCAGTCCAAATTTAGACGCTTTATTTTCCAAACTTTTCAAGACTAAAGCACACGGCAAACAGTGTGAGCTCTGAAAGTTCCAGGCACCCATCTAGTAGTGGTTGTTTGTCTTCAGATGCAGTGACAGAATCACGACTGAGATCACGTGAAGGGAAAACAGAGAAAGAAACACCCACAATGGTTTTCTAAGCAACTGGCAAGAATACTGACACAGCCACTAACCAAAGGGGAAAAACCTAGAATCACCGTCTTGGAGCCTGAACTGTGCAGTGCTGCCTTCACTCTGCAACTTTTGGCTGGGTTTCATTTTGTACAGAAAGCGCCTCACATTACGAGAAAAGAGGAACCACGAGAGTCCCCTCCTCTTACACCAGCAACCAAAGAGGGTGGAAATCATTGCTTCCGTGTCAAAGTCAAACATTATGTGAAGGATTTCAAATGGCCTAGCCCGGATCACCGGGGATACGTAAGCGAGACAGCACATCACAAACACAGGGAACGGGGGCTGAGCTTTCTGAGGTGTGCACACTGCTCTCACAACAGATACTCACAAACTGTCCCCGGAGACTGAACATGGGAGCACAGAGTGCCCAGTGACACACACAGCTGTGTAGCAGTTACCGCTGATTTAACTCTTTCTTGAGGATCTCCTATAAAAACTGTCTCCAGTGGGAACTGGCTGTGACAGGTGAGTGCTAACAGCACTATCCAACCCCAGGCTAAGAGTAGTGAACTGGGAAGGGCTGAGCGACAGTAGTTCCTAGTGCGTGTTCTTTGTTCTTTGCAGACTGGCAGGCAGCAGTGAAAATTTTTACCTCTTAAGAGACTGCTCAGTTGATATTCAACAAGTACAACTGGTACCAAAAATTAAAATTTGTACTATACCAATTATAGAATTCTAGCTAATGTGTGCCAGGGATGAACCTGGGTCCTCAAGGATGTGGGTTCATGGTCTCAGAGGCATGTTTTGTTCATTTGTTCAGCCATATTTTGGCATTTACGCTCTCCTGTGTAGGAGAGATGAGCTTATGAAAACACAGATTCTGCCAGCCATTTCCTTGAAAGGACAGACTTTACCTTCCATTCAATTCTACATATACAAAATAATGATTAAGCATATGATACTACAGGGAAAGCAAAAATAATGTCTTTTTTTTTTTTTGACAGGCAGAGTTAGACAGTGAGAGAGAGAGAGAGAGACAGAGAGAAAGGTCTTCCTTCTGTTGGTTCACCCCCCAAATGACTGCTATGTCCGGCGCGCTGCACCGATCTAAAGCCAGGAGCCAGGTGCTTCCTCCTGGTCTCCCAGGCTTGGTGTAGGGCCCAAGCACTTGGGCCATCCTCCACTGCCTTCCTGGGCCACAGCAGAGAGCTGGACTGGAAGAGGAGCAACTGGGACAGAATCCGGCGCCCCAACCGGGACTAGAACCCAGGGTGCCGGCACTGCAGGCAGAGGATTAGTCTAGTGAGCCGCGGCGCCAGCCAATAATGTCTTAATCTTATAAGAATTTACACTCTGGGACCAGCACTGTGGCACAAGTGGGTTAAAGCTACAGCCTGCAGAGCCCATATCCCATATGGACACCAGTTCAAGTTCTAGCTGTTCTGCTTCCAATCCAACTCCCTGCTGATGTGCCTGGGTTAGCAGCGAAGGATGGACGAAGTACTTGGGCCTCTGCACCACATGAGAGACCCAGGTGACGCTCCTGGCTTTTCCCTGGTCCAGCCCTGGCCATTGCAGCCATTTGAGAAATGAACCAGCAAATGAAAGACCTCTCTTTCTTCCTTTCAAATAAATAAAATAAATCTTAAAAAAAAAAGAAGTCAAAATCTCCTGTGTCAGCCTTCCAACACAGCACACCCCCAAACACATACCATGCAGAAAAGCAGTGTAAAGGCGAAGTTTTGATGCAGTAACCAAATATGGCTCATTCATGCATGTGTAAAGCCTTTCTCTTCTAAGAGAAACGGGGTATGTTTTAGGAGTATTATGAAGAATTCTGCATTTCTGAGTTGTTTCCCATCTCCGGTCTGTCTTGTAAACTTCTACTTAGCAGAATTTAGGGATAAGAGCAGACAAAAAAATCTGTACGAGAGAGTACAAAGTCAGGGGAAGATGCAGATTGAGTGAGAAATAAAACATCTATAAGTTTGAAAATAATTTAAAAATGTTTGCCGAAAGTGACGATAACAGAAACAACTATCAAACTCTGAAGCAGATACTGAGAAGCTGCACCTGAGGAAGACTCACAGCATCCGGCACGGACTTGGGAAGCCCACATGGACGGGCAGAAGCTGCCTGCTGGCCTTGCCTCAGACATGTCCAAGTGGAGGCTCAGTTAGGATGCCCAGGAGCCACAAGGGCTGGTGGTGCGGCAGTGAGGAAACACGCCTCCAGATGTAAATCCACTGTTCTTCTACACCAGTATGAGAAACGGGCTTACTATTTATCACTTTGGTTTAACACACAGTATCTAGTACTAGATTCTAAACTAGAAAGCAAAAAATATGATTGACTTTCAAAGAAGAACTCAATAAATAATGAGGTCAATAACGCACTGTTAAGGTCGGTTCCTCTAACTGAACACCCCAGCGAGACCTGATGACTCATAAAGGTAGGAGGTTTATTTTAGCTCATGGTTCTAGAAGCTGGAGAGCCCAAGATCATGGTGCTGGCATCAGTTTGGCTTCCGGTGAGGGCTTCATGGTGGAAGGGCAAGTTGGCTTGAGGAGAAGAGGGAGAACAGGAGAGGCAGACTCACTTTGTAACAAGCTTCTCTCATGGTAACTAATCCAGTCCCATGAGAGTGAGCACTCCCTCCTATGAGAAAGGAGTTCACTCAGGAGCCATCTGACTCCCAGTCCAAACACCTCCATATTCCAACATTGACATATTGAGTACCAACACACACTCAAGCCATAGCAATATACCAAAGCAAATGAACTCCACTGGGGGTAAAAATATCACATTAAACTTGTGGCAGCACCTTTTTGGTTTCATAAGAATGGCAGATATGAAAAGTATATAAACACTAAGGAGCCATGTGGGTGGCATGAAGAATCAGGGGATGGGAAAACATAGCACCTGAGTAAAGAATGGGATTCTGCAGACCACTGAATGTGTTAACGAAGTACCAAGGCCAACGTTACTGACAGAACTCACTATGGGGGTAAGATGTGTCCATGAAGAAAAAGAGCTTTCTGGGGATCCACTGTTGAACTCTAAGAGCACACTTTTCTTGACTAGCACAGATAAATCGTTCGGATGCTTCTCTCTGATACAGTCTATCCATACCATTAAATGGTTTCTGGTAAATACTGTCTTAATCTGCGTGAGATGCTAATACAAAATTCCATTAACTGATAACTTTTTAGCACAGAAATTTATTTCCTTCTTTCAGAGGCTGAAAAGTACATCACAGTGCTTTCAGGTTCAGTATCTGGGGAGAGCCCACCTTCCCAGGGATAGCACCCATCTGGCCAAACTCTCATACGACCTGTTTCCTGACAGCACTAATCTCATCAGCCCTTATGCGCTAACCAGTGCCCAGTAGGCTGCACCTCCTGTTACATTAGCTTGAGAATCAGAATTTCAGCATAACAATTTTGGAGAGTAGCACAGACATCGCCCACAGTAAGTACTCTGAAGTATGTGTATGCCCAATGGAGTAAATGATGCTTACTCCAGTTATTTTATTTTTTCTTTACTTTTGCTTAAAGGAACTTTTGGTTCCCATTTACCTGCTATACTGGCATCAAGGTACATCATTCTACTCAGCTTGAGGATATTTACATTTTTAATGTATCCTAATTTCTTTTTTTTTTTTTTTTGACAGGCAGAGTAGATAGTGAGAGAGAGAGACAGAGAGAAAGGTCTTCCTTTTGCTGTTGGTTCACCCTCCAATGGCCGCCGCGGCCGGCACACCGTGCTGATCCTACGGCAGGAGCCAGGTATTTATCCTGGTCTCCCATGGGGTGCAGGGCCCAAGCACTTGGGCCATCCTCCACTGCACTCCCTGGCCACAGCAGAGAGCTGGACAGGAAGAGGGGCAACCGGGACAGAATCCGGCGCCCTGACCGGGACTAGAACCCGGTGTGCCGGTGCCACTAGGTGGAGGATTAGCCTAGTGAGCCGCGGCGCTGGCCTATGTATCCTAATTTCTAAGATAAACTGCAGTGTGGAATACCTTAATGGTATTTTATATTATTTAGGGTACAAAAAATAATCTAAACTGATTAAATACGAAGCTCTTATGTAACTCAGTGATATCCAAGGCAACTAGGTCACACACATTTTTTGCTATCAAGTGGAATATGGAACATCTCTTGGGCTACAAAATTCTGTTTTTAAAATACCAAGACTCTAGAACTGTACAGAGTTATTACTGCTGACCTAACATGTCTCAAATTGGACATGTTAGACGACCATGTAAAAATCAACAGCCTTTGAGTTTTCTTAGATCAATTCTATCTTTGAGAGGACCTCCTGAAAGGAAAAGGAGATGGCAGAAGAAAACAAACTTGGGAATAACGATGATTCAGGGCCCCCGGGGGAAGTGCTAAGTGGTCTGATAATCACTGTCAACTGTGTCGGGGGTCTGCAGGGGAGAGGTCCCAAGATGCACCACAGTGCGGGTCACCTAAGACCATTCCCAGCATGGTTCCTCTGTTTTCACCCTCAACTTACTCTACTCTCTGCATTGCAGGTACACACAAGTGCACATAAATATAAAACATATGTGTAGATATAAAACAAATGTGAGTGTGTGTTTTGTGCTTCAACAACAGAGAGGGAGGGAGGAAGGAAGAAGGGTTGGGAAACCTGTAATCACACTCTCTTCAAAACAACAAAGATGAAATTATCCATTTACTCTACAAGACATACTAAGACCCACAACACGCTCACTCATGGCTTAAGGGTTACATTCCACCATGCCAGCACACGTGGGAGATTCCTGTAAAATAATTGAGTGGTACCAATATTTGTCAAGATCTATGTGTGTTTTTCCTCCAAAATCTTTAGTTGCTGTGAATGTGTAATTAAATAATGCATTTAATTAAACATAAAAATCAAGATATATTGTTAGATTTGCAATCTTTTTTTTTTTTTTTTGGACAGGCAGAGTTAAAGAGAGAGAGAGAGAGACTGAGAGACTGAGAGAAAGGTCTTCCTTTGCCGTTGGTTCACCCCCCAAATGGCCGCTACGGCTGGAACTAGGCCGATCCGAAGCCAGGAGCCAGGTGCTTCCTCCTGGTCTCCCATGCGGGTGCAGGCCCAAGCACTTGGGCCATCCTCCACTGCCTTCCCGGGCCACAGCAGAGAGCTGGACTGGAAGAGAAGCAACCAGGACAGAATCCAGCGCCCCAACTGGGACTAGAACCCAGGGTGCCGGCGCTGCAGGCGGAGGATTAGCCAAGTGAGCTGTGGCACCGGCCCTAGATTTGCAATCTTAATTGTGGGGAGCAACCCGGACTAGACTGAGTTACTGGAATTAAGACTTATTCTATGCATCTGCTCTCCCACAATATGGCGCTGGGAGAGAAGTAAACAGCTTCCGCACAGCTGCCTCCAGTTCAACCAATTAACTGTGGGACTTGCTCCTGATTGGAGGAGAGCAGCGTATGGGCAGCCGAGTTAGGATTGGCGGAGGAGGACTATAAAGGAGGAGAGAGACGGCATGCACCAGGGAACATCTATGGGGAACATCTAAGGGAACCCGTGCAGCCCCCGAGAAGAGCCGGCCGGCGGTGTGCCGCTCCCCTGCGGAAGTGGGGAATGCGGCCAGGGGGAACTGCCCTTCCACGGAGGTGGAAGGGATAGTAGCCAACCCGGGAAGAACCAGCAGCAAACCCGGGGAGGGCCGAGCAGACGAAAGAACAGCGCAGGGTCCTGTGTTGCTCCTCCACGAAGAGGGGGAGCGACACTTAATGTATTCATAATCAAGAGTAACATAAACAGAGTTCCTGCTTTTATAAAAATCAAATTAAATGACCTGAGAAACCTGTATAGAACAAAACTGCTTTAAAAGGAGTTGCTATTGAATAGGAGAGGAAGAAAAGCAGAACAAAACTCTCAGAGAATTTCAAATTCTATTTTAAAGTTTCTTCATCTATGTGTTTAAATTCATGCTTCATGATAAGGGAATCAAAATTCAAGATTTAGAACATGTATTAAGGATGGTATTTTTACAAGAAAGAACCATGATATTAACATAAATGTATTAGAAGAAAAGCTTTTCTCCCACTTCAAGGAATTGGCAATAATACACTTAACAGCAAAACTATTAAATGGATTTTGTGGAAATAAGATATTTAAAAATACATTCTTCGATTCCTCATTCAATAATTTTCTGATTATCTGACCATCTGTACCAATTAAGCTTTTCAGTGCTTTCACACCTTGTAGTTATGAAGATACAAATTTCAAAATGGTCACACAGTAGACCTTAAAGTAATAATCTTCTATATTATTACAAAAAAAAATTTTAAAACACATATAACTGTGGAAAAAGTGCAAAGATATAAAAACTGTGAGGCATTTTTCTATACCTGCATACGATTCTAATACTCAGAATGTTGTGTTTCCAAACACCTTGCCTTGGTCAGTATGGTGCATCATTCCAATTTTATTTTGAGCCATTCTCTGCCCTTCTGCAACTGCTGTGCACACAAAATGTGTGTCCCCTTCAACATTCTTGTGTTTTAATCCAACCCCCAAGTTCATGGAATTTGGAGGTGAATCTTTTGAGATGTGACTGGGTCTCATGGGTGGAGTCCTCATGAGTCAGATTAATACCCTTACAAATAAAGACCCCAGTGAGTTCCCTCAAACTTTCAGCCACACGAGGACACACTAAAAGATGTCGTCCATGAACCAGGGTGTGCCCTCCCTGAATTCACTAGACTCCTACTCTCTGGACTGTGAGAACAGACTGATGCTGTTGATGAAGCACGTGGTCTATGGCATGTTGCTATAGAAACCCCCAGACTTAGACATCAACTTCTGCTGAGGTCCTCAAGCAGCAAACCTACTCTGGCCTGGCTCCTGTGCACATGTTGTGCACCTCCCACCATCCTCCCACCTTTCCCCTTTGCATAATGATCATCGGAGTCTTCAGAGATCTGGTGAAAACCATTACCTCAAATGCCTTCCCTGAGTCATGAGTTTAAGGAAGATGCAGGCCTGTATCTTTGTCCCTGGCTTCGTTGTTTGATGACACTTAACAAGACTAGTGACGGGGCCATTGATAGCTGCCTGCAACACCAGCATGGCCTCGCTGCTTGGAGACCCGGCTGCTCCAGTTTTGATCCAGTTCTCTGCTAGTGCACCTGGGAAAGGCAGCAGAAGACACCTGAGGCCTTGGACCCCTGCCATCCATGTGAGAGACCAGGATGGAGCCTGAGGGTCCTGGTTTCAGCCTGGCCCAGCCCTGGCCAGATGCAGCCATTTGAGGAGTCAACCAATGGATGGAAGATTTCTGTCTCCCTCTGCCTTTCAAATAAATAAAAACATTAAAAATTACTGAGTATAATTTTTTCTAAGTCTGCTTGCTTCCACTTCCAGTCCCCATACCTCATTAAGTGTATGTTTTCCATCTGAGGCAAAATGAAACATTCTCATAATCATCTCCTGACACCCAGCAGGTGCTCCAGAGACAATGAGGAAATCACCAAACCCAATGAGCCTTATTTTTCCACATACCCTGGATTTTTCTTTTTTCACCCCCAAAACATTTTTGATGTGTTGTCTGCTATTTCTGTCTTAATTGTGATGATTTATGCAGTGGACCTTACCGTTTCAGTTGCTGTCTCCTCCTTCATACCTAATATCTTTTTTCTCATTTATCCTGAATCTGTTTATTGCTACCTTTGTGCAGTCTAGATGGATCATTTATGTTTTTCCAACATCTTAAGTGTGTATTTCAATTGTGTTATTGTTACTTTGGCTTCCTTGCTTCCATTTTCATCATCCTTTCTTTGCAGCTCATTTTGTTAGTTTTTAACCATTTACAGAATTCTCTCACACTGCTTATTCTTTCCTTCAGCTCTGTGCCAACGATCATAGAGGCTGTACCTTATTACACTCATTGTAATTCCAAAAAGTGTTCCCATAGCTTTTGGGTTTATTTCAGACTGAAGTAATAATCATTTTTGAGGCAAAATCTTTAATCCTTTTTGAAAATGGTTTCGATTTGCTATAAATTTTCTAGTGTTTTAATAATACAAGTATACTCATCTTTTGATGAGTTAGTTGGTCTACAGGAAGATGTGATTTTAGTTGAAGATTTTATTTATTTATTTGAGAGGCAGAGTTACAGTGAGAGAGAGAAACAGAAAAGTCTACCATCTGCTGGCTCACTGCCCAAATGGCCACAATGGCCAGAACTGTGCTGATTTGAAGCCAGGAGCTTCTTTTGGGTCTCCCATGTGCATGCAGGGACAAAAGCCCTTGGGCCATCTTTTAGTGCTTTCCCAGGCCATAACAGAGCACAGGATTGGAAGAGGAGCATCTGGGACTAGAACAGGTGCCCATAAGGGATGCTGGCAATGCAGGCGGAGGATTAACCTACAGCGCCATGGTGCCAGCCTCAATGTAGTGATTATTAACAAGAAGGTGCAAACTCCCCCCGTCCATGTGTGTGTTGCTCTCCTGAGTTTTACTTCGTTGTCACTTGTGATAATCAACATTGTTTATGACCGTCACTCCCATATACTGTCTAGCAGGCTCTGTCCTCTGTGTCTCTAAAGAACTAAGTTATTGAGGTTTCTTTCAGCTTCCATTTTTCTGAAATTCCCTGAAATATCAGTAGAAACTTGTAATCTTTACAATATATTCATGGGGCTCTTCTTGTCCCTATTTTACATAAACACATACACTTTGAGAAGAGGACTATCAATATAGAGTACTTCCCATTAGTATTCAGTTTTTAAGGACTTGTTTACAATATGCTTAACTATGCATATTAAGTGAGAGCAGAAACACATAATGGACACGTTTGCCATAAAAATAATTTCTGCATTTGAGGTGACAGGGATGGTCAATGTCAATGCATTTCCTGACCTGTCTTCAAGACAGTGGGTACCTTCACGCTGTAGCAAGGGACAGCTGAGCCATCATTACTTTCTGCCTCAGAAACAGGGGAATTTCTCCTAGCTTCTGGCAAAAACATGATCTGTTTATATTATTATTTTTCAATGTTACTATTTTAAATTTAAATAACTTTAATAATTTTGTTCTGCTTTTCAGATTCACAGGTCACTAGGGGAAGCTGATTTATGTCAGACTCCTGATTTTCACCAGAGGATTCTTAGCTATTCACAGATTGTTTCAGTCAATCCATTCAATGACACAGATCATAATACTGGAATTTCTGTGTCCCTTCTCATAGTGTAGATTGTATGCTGTGTTTTGTAGTCTAAAAACTGTAGGATTCATAAAATCAAAAGTTACTTTCATCATTCTGGGATAATGTTCATTTATAAACTCTCTGCAGTGGCAGTATTTCTGGCTTAGGTTTAGGTCTTACATTTGAAAGGCAAAATTTAAACTTTTGGGAAAGTTAAATTTAAATCATATTAATAAACAAATATGTACTTAACATATTAGTATTATGGATAAATTCTTTAATTAGAGCTCAAATATTTTTCCTAAATGTTGGAGGATGGCCTGGACTGAGTCCCAATTCCCCCTCAGTGGGGAAAAGATCCACAGTGGGCAACTCTTGTCTGAGAGAAATTAATTAGATGATTCTTCTCAGAACTGTAAACCACTATATTGGAGAAAAACTCAGAATTGCCTAGTGCAAAGTAAGACAATTACAGTGATTTATTTATGAAATACTTCAGATTACACTTACTTTTAAAAAACGTTTGTATGCCTTGGACAATTATTATGAGTACCTGGAAGAATAAAGGTATAATCTCATATGTTACTCCATGGTAAAAAAAAAATTAAAATTTAAAAAAAAGCATGAAATCCTATCTTTTGCAAAAAACTGTAAGCAAGTGGAAACCATTATACTTAGTGAAATAAGCCAGTCCCCAAAAGACAGATACCATGTTTTCCCTGATCTATGGTAACTAACACAGTATCTAAAATGTAATGTGTGGGACTGAAATTGACATTTTGAGATTCGATGATCATGTACTGTTTCTTGAACTCTTAGAGTAGCATTAATCTTAGCAGTATGAACACTAAAACAGATCTTTGTCAAAATTAAGAGTGGGGAAAAGAGAGGGAGGAGGAAGAAGGGTAGGAAGTATCACTATGTTCCTAAATCTGTATATTTGAAATACATGAAACTTGTGTACCTTAAATAAAATATAAAACAAAAAGAAAACAAACTGCTACATTCCGATTTGAACCTCAAACTACAAAACAATCTCACAAAGACTGTTGCTTTCACCTTGCTGTGTACTTATTTCCTGTGGCACTGTTTTGTCTTACTTCTTGTTTTCCACTCTCAGCAGTAGGAATACTCTCCAAGGTATTAGCAATGGTGTGGCACTGCCTGCATAATTTTTCATTGAAGTGAGAGAAACTAAAGGAAGAACTTGTAACATAAAATATGCAACTTTCTGATATTTGTTGTACTTGGTAAACATCTCACTTATTCCAACAAGTTGAAGTAAAATAAAGGTGTAATTGCATTTTCAGAAAAGTTATGTTATTTTAAAAATCTGTCTTGCCTGATGTTATTCTCTAGCATGCTATTCTACAAGATTTTTTGGTAAACACTGAAAGTGTTGGACACTTAGAATATATCACATTAACCCTAAAATAATGATCTAATCCAGTTTCAAAGGGAAGTCTGTCTAACGTTCATAATCTTGAAAAGACACTAGAAAGCATTAATCTATATAAAAGAAAAAGGAGGGCAGTAATTATTTTGAGATATAACTAACCTCCTGTACTTTCCAAGATCTTGTTGAGGAAAAGGGAATGGGAGGCCTGGGGAAAAAACGCCAGGGGCTTTTCCAGGTCCTCGTGTTCTCCAGCTCGGGTCCTCTTAGACTCCAGGGTTTCCACCAAAGATCGAGCACCAGAGCAAAACCCCCTTTCTTATACTTTTGATCCTGCAGATGAGCCACCACCCTCTCTTCCTTCCCCACCTTACCATTCCCACCACAGACACCAGCTAAGCCTTTTCCGACTCAGGCCCTGGCACAACCACCTGCCACTCAACACCACCAAAACCCATGTCTGCTCCAGCACTGCCCACTCTGGGTCTCATTATCTCATCGACAACTCCACCTCCTGCCCAGACATTCCAGGAGTGGCATTTGTTTCTACTCCAGCTCTCACTGTACCTTCCCTTGCCTTAACTCAAGTCTCCTGCTCACCCTTATCTCAAAACCAGTCCTTGTCCACTTCTACTCCTCCTCCTTTTGCCTTATTTCAAAGCCAGTCTTCATTCCAACTTTCATCCTCCCCTGCTGTGCTGAGTCAACTTACTGTCCCTGCCTTATGGCCACTGCCTCAAGCCCCCAGCCCCCATCTCCTATTCCTAGCCCCAAGTCACTCGCTCTCACACAGCAGCCAGGGAGCCCACCTCCCTGCTACCCTACAGGAAGTGGCAGAGGCAGAGGGTAGAATCAGCATCCATGTTCCTTTCTCACTCAGCAACCTATCATAAATCAAACAAATCCTAGGTTCTTTAACCTCTACCCCCACCTCCTCCATTACATTTTTATGATCCTTTCCAACACCCTCCTCCAGGAGGATTAAAGGCAAGTTTGGGAACAAGCCCATCTCCATGCTGATGAGACCTAACAGACTGACCCTGCGCAACCCATGGGAGCAGATGCAGTCCCGGAGCAGGACACCAGTTGGAATCACAACTCTCCCAATGGCATAATGGCCAGAAATCATTTCATTACCTGCTTATTAGCTGGTCTTTAAAAATCCACCAAAAAGGCTGTGAATTATGATATACTGTGAGAAGTTATTCAAGATAAAAAGGAAAATCCATCTGCCATTTTACAGCACCTTACGCAGACTCTCCTCCAATATACCAACATAGAGTCTCCCCAGTCGTAGTCTCCTCATGAACCATTTCTTTGCCCAGAGTTTCCCTGATATCAAGACAAAGTGGCCCATAAGGAGCCCATTAACTCCACAGACAGAAATACTAGAGGTGGCCATTAAAGTACATAATGGGGAAGCAGCAATGTAGCATAATGGGTAGAGCTGATGCCTGTAGTGCCAGTATCCCATATGGGCTCCGGTTCAAGTCTTGGCTGCTCTTCTTCTGATCCAGCTCTCTGCTGATGGCCTGGGAGGGCAGTGGGAGATGGACCAAGTACTTGGGACCCTGCAACCATGTGGGAGACCCCGAGGAAGCTCCTGGCTCCTGGTTTTGGATCAACCCAGCTCTGGCCGTGGCAGCCATTTGGGGAGTGAACTAGTAAAAAATTCCAAATGCTGGCCAAGGCTTTTCAGCAACCTGCTGCCTCCAGTAACCTCATTAACCACAGGAGTCCCACTGACTGCCAGAGTCCTCCAGGTCCATGATTTAAATAAGCCAGGTGGGTCACTGAGCCAGACTATGCCCCAATCCTTGAGACCCATCAGGTCCTTGTCCTGGATGTCAGCAAAAGGGCCACTGGGCAGTGAACTGTCCTCTTGTCTATTGGATGAGTAGGCCATCCACTCCACCCACGCCCTGAGTTCACCTTCTATGCCTGGCAATTGAGGACTAAAGGAGCTCAGACTCCTGCCACTCAACTACAACTGTCACCACATGGGAGCCTAGGGTAACTATGATGGTAGCAGGTAGGCCAATTTCCTTCCTCATTAACCCAAGGGCAACTTTCTCAGTCCTTACCCACTACTGGGGGCCCACCTCAACCTCCACAGTCAAGGTAAAGGAAAACTTAACCTCTACAGACTCCCAATCTATTCTGCATGATTGATAAGACACTCTTCTCTCTCTTTTTCCTTGTTATACCTCAATGTCCTACTCCCCTTCTGGGAAAAAGACATACTCAATCAGTTTGATACACCGGTAGTTTTCACCCTCTGGCCATCAACCCCCCACCCCATCCTCCAACTCATCTTCACCCCTCCCTTCCTGTTCCAATTTTACAGTAAGAGTAGCAAGGGAGTGGTGATTCCATACTTCTGAGCTCACAGCTTACTGTAAACAAGTCATCTATCCCATCCTTCTGATGGCTCTTCTTTTTATCATGAGCAAGCCAGACAGGATAAAGGATTGCAAATCAGGTCTTCTGATGGGTTTTTAACCCATTAAGCTGTCAGCATTCTGTTCTTCTTTCCTCAGGGATTAAGTTGTCAGTAAGACTGGGCAAAACCTGGAGCCAAGGCCATGGGCTACGGGCTCCATGTCTTCCTGAGTTTTTCCTTTACCCCAAATCCTGACAAGATCTCCATCTCTCTCTGATCCTGTAAATGTTTTCTGTACCTCACCAGGTCTCCTCAATTCCTACAAGCTTGATTTCCTAGTACCATTAGTGGGTATTTCCTAGAAACTTCATTTGTTAGCTCTGGGTTAACAGCCAAACCTGTATCTCTCTTCCTAAACTTCCTCCTCTGTTAAGCCACACTCTTTTAATCCAGCCACCTTGGCATCGCTCTGGCCCTGCACCAAGAGGGCCATAAAGCCCTGAAAGAAACTGCAGAAATTCTACACCCATAAAGCCATCTACCCAGCAATATTCCACACAGAGAATAAAAGGAAAATGAAGGTCCCCCTCCCTAGACAACATTACCCTGAGAGATATCTCTCCCAACCTATGTGAAAAAAAGATCAAGACTAGTGGCCCTTCAAACCAGCAGGCTCACCAAGTTAATTACTATTTCCAGACATAACCCCTTTTCCATAATTGCCCCTGAATATGTCAGCTATCAGATTCTCCTTAGCAATCTCTGGAGGGTGCTTATCTTCCTGATTGATGTCTTTTCCCTTTAAACCTAATAGTGAACAATAACTTGACAAACTTGTTTTGCAACTTGGTTTAACAGGTTTCTGATAGCAATGGGTGATCAGTGCTTGTGATAGGCCTCCCCTAAAATGGAGTTTGCAATCTTTGGTTTAATGACACTGATTTATAGCTAGAGTTGGTTTTTTTTTGTTGTTTTTTTTTGTTTTTGACAGGCAGAGTGGACAGTGAGAAAGAGACAGAGAGAAAGGTCTTCCTTTGACGTTGGTTCACCCTCCAATGGCCGCCATGGCCGGCGTGATGCAGATGGCTCACTACGCTGATCTGATGGCAGGAGACGGGAACTTATCCTGGTCTCCCATGGGGTGCAGGGCCCAAGTACTTGGGCCATCCTCCACTGCACTCCCGGGCCACAGCAGAGAGCTGGCCTGGAAGAGGGGCAACCAGGACAGAATCTGGAGCCCCAACTGGGACTAGAACCTGGTGTGCCGGCGCCACTAGGTGGAGGATTAGCCTATTGAGCCGCGGCACCGGCCCTATAGCTAGAGTTTTATAAAAGGAGTAGAATTCCATATAAATGCAATTTTGACCTTAATTCAGATGGAAGTATGATATAATATCAGCATCTTTAGTCATCTAGGTGTAATTATTAAATGTAAATTGGGTAAAGGCAAATGACAAATGAGTCTAAATGTACTCTTAGCACCTTATATTCTATGGAAAAACTATTTGGGTTTGCTAACATGTTTTCATAAATTGTCCAAATTAAAAATAGCTTAACACTGCTTGAAAATAACTAAGGCTGAAATTTGATGTATAATCTTTTTTAGAAAATGTTGTCATAATTTGGAGATTTTTAAAAGGTTATTTCAAAATGTAAATCAAAGAAATAAGCAGATGGAAAAGGTCACAAGTATTGAAGTGTGTATTTGGAGCAGAAGGTAAAGGAGGAAAGAGTTTTCTTTTGAATAAAAAAGGACATGTTTTATAAGAATTACTTTATTCTGAGGGCCAGATTATTCTAAACTGGAATGAAAAAGGTAGAAAGCTTTAAGTAAGTTGCAGAAGGTGATGTGTTGAAGTCACAGAAGGTTATGAAAGAAATAAATTTTTGGATACAAAAGCTATCCATCTATTTTTCTTTGACAGAAAATTAGAATCTGATCCTCTGTTAAAGCATTGAGGTTGCTGGAATACATATATGTTATTAAACATTTTTAAATCCTCTTAAAATCTGTTTAAAACCTGCAGCATCAGGCCGGTGCCATGGCTCAATAGGCTAATCCTCTGCCTGCGGCGCCAGCACACCAGGTTCTAGTCCCGGTCGGGGTGCCGGATTCTGTCCCGGTTTCCCCTCTTCCAGGCCAATTCTCTGCTATGGCCCGGGAGTGCAGTGGAGGATGGCCCAAGTGCTTGGGCCCTGCATCCACATGGGAGACCAGGATAAGCACCTGGCTCCTGGCTCTGGATCAGCACGGTGCGCCAGCCACAGCGTGCTGGCCACGGCGGCCATTGTGGGGTGAACCAACGGAAAAGGAAGACCTTTCTCTGTCTCTCTCTCAAACTGTCCACTCTGTCAAAAACAAACAAACAAACAAACAAACAAACAAAAAATACTGCAGCATCTCCTTTTAATAGATACTGTTTAACTGGTGATTCTGTCAGTTTTCTAGCCAGCTACATTAAGGTATTTTCTCTTCCTTAGTTCAGACTCCATTAAAATGGTTCCAAGTTATGGGTTGATTTCATGGGCTAACTCTTACATTTAAGCTTTTATTTCCAAATTTTGGGACGACTGAAGAGATATAGATATTTATGTTCTGTTAAACTAATCTGTGTTCTATTAATGTCTCTGCTAAGTTCTGATCATTTAAAAGCAACTGACTTTTTTATGGTTTATTTAAATATATACTCATTCTGAAACATGAATTATCACTTTGTATCAATGATCAAATCTGGTCTACATTACCTCATGATGTTAAGGGTTCCTGTTTCCACCAGATATTTTAAGCCTTCTTGACAGGCACTGAAAAAATCAAATCCTTGACAGGCATTGAAAAAATCAAAGTTCCAAATTCTCTGGACTTTGGTATTTCCAGTTAGACCTCTGGAAATGTCAAAAGATATGTCTCTCATCTTGTAGAGACACCAACTAACAAGACTATTTGGACTGTATTACAGATATTGTCAAGATGTGAAGTGGTGCTAAATTTTGTTATGATAATACAAAATGCCATTGATACAATGTCCAAAAGTTATCCTGTTGTGCTGTTATCAGACATGATGGTTATCTTAATAAGAAAGATCCAGAGGCCTAATAGGAATAAATGTCTTATAAAATCCTACAAGTGCATTCAAAATAATGTGTAGAGTAAGCAAGTGCCTCTTTGTGTTGGTTAATGAGTTTATAACTTTAACCATGGCTATTTAAAGTCTTTTTTTTATTTTGTTGACAGGCAGAGTGGACAGAGAGAGAGAGACAGAGAGAAAGGTCTTCCTTTTCTGTTGGTTCACCCCACAATGGCCGCTGTGGCCAGCATGCTGCGGCTGGTGTACCACGCTGATCCGAAGCCAGGAGCCAGGTGTTTCTCCTGGTCTCCCATGTGGGTGCAGGGACCAAGCACTTGGGCCATCCTCCACTGCACTCCCAGGTCATAGCAGAGAGCTGGACAGGAAGAGGAGCGACCGTGACAGAATCCCGCGCCCCGACCAGGACTAGAACCCAGTGTGCTGGCGCTGCAGGTGGAGGAATTAGCCTATTGAGCCACAGCGTTGGCCTTAAAGTCTTTTGTCATCCATAGTTTGTGTTCTCCTCCAAACACTAAAAATCAGATTTGCTGCTCACGAAAACTAAAACATCATTGGTTCTGTGTTTAAATGTTCTCTCTTAGGTTCCAAAGGACTTCTTTTTCCCTGACCTCCATTGTATCCAATATCTTGGGACAATTTTTGTGAGCAGATAAATTCAATAATATAATACAGGTTCCAATTTAGACAAAGTATGGTTAATTCAGATTACTAAGAGCGGAAAGAACTTCTAATTGATTGATGATAATTAAAAAACAGATTTTAAGAAACTATTACTGAAATTGCTTTATTGTTCTATCTTGTATAGTTCTGGGCCTCATAACTGGCAAGGCCTTAAAGCCCAACTGATTGTGGTTTAGACAGCACCTTTCTTAAGTACTCTAATAATGACTCTGTCCTTTGTTTTAGACCCTGTATATCCCACTTGGGGCCTCTTTCCTTTGTAATCATACCCTCTACTCTCACATCAGTGGCTCTACTCCTGGTCCGTGGGTACTGGTGGTCATTTCCCCCAACTTAACAGTGTATGATTATTCAGAATTTTTTCTGCAGACAAATCCCTCTACCCACAAGAGATGAGCGGCCTTTCTCCCAGTTTTGGTTGGGATCAGCTTCACAGCCTCCCTCTCCTCAGAAGTGACCTCAAAGACAGTTTTGGGCCACAATGTTATCTTAACCAACCAACTCCAAGAAACAACTCCAACAGTTTTAAGAGGAGATCACTAGGTCCACTGAGACCTAAGCTGACACCATCCGAGGTCTCCAAAGCCAAACCACCTAACAGGCATGGTACTACAGAACAAACAGGCTTTAGACCTTATAACAGCTCAAAAAGGGAACTTGCATTTTTCTGGGAGAGCAATGTTGCTATCATGTTAATCAACTAGACCAGGTACAGCAAAATACTAAAATGCTCCAACATATTGCCACATCTATTAAACAATCTGCTCTAGGGCCCAAAAAACTCCTTCTCTCTCCCTCTCTATGGAGCCCTCTCATTACTAGGCTAATGCCACTACTAGCACCATTGGCTGGTATTTCCACCCTGGCTTTTATACCACCTTGTCTGTTTAAGTGTTTACAGGAGGTGATAATCATGGAATGAACCAGTCTTCATCAACCAGGAAGTCAACAAAATGCTCCTACAAGGACATATTCAGCTCCACATCCAGGAGATCCTGACTTGAGATGTTCCCTATGCCAGAAAAAATAACTCACTGCCCCATGCCAGAAGGAAGCAGCTCGAGAAGACAGATCATCATCCCTCCACCCCTCCTGGGCTTTGGGGGTTGATGTAATCCCATACAAAAGGGGTGAATATTAGTGAAATTGGTGCCATTTTATCTGAGGCACCATCTTAAGCCCCTGGAGCCATGTTAGGCTCTGGCCCAGTCACCATCTCATACAGTAAGTTTCAGTTTCCAGCCTGTCTCACTAGCAGTCAGGTGACCAAAATGGCCCAACCACAAGCATCAATTCCACCCCCACCCTAAGGGGATTCACTGCTCCCACTTCCCTACCCCTGCAAGGCTATAACAAGACCTGCTTTCCCGCATCTCTCTAGCCTGTTGCATTCCCCCCACCCCTGACAATAATTTTTCATTTAACTCTGGTGTTTGCTGTGTTTTGTGGTGGTCTTTCAACAGTCAAGGTCTTCCTACACCCTGTTGCATCGTGGAAAATAAACTTAAACATCTTAAGATTTTAAAAAATGGTAAGTAATACAAAATGGGTCAATGTTACATTGATAAATCAGAAGCAAAGATACTGAGAAATGCTGAAGAAAATATACTGTTAGCTAATCTGAGAACACTACGCATTAAGCAAAAATTAATATTTTAAAGATAAGAATTTCAAACATCTGTATAGAAAGTTAAGATCTAAAACACTCCTGAACTTTCTGTGTGTACTTGAGAGGAATGTGTATCCTGATTCTGGGCTCAATGTTTAATAAACATCCTATGGGTCTTGTTGGTTGATGTTGATTCTTAGGTCATCACTGAGATGAACATCTACATACACCATAAGCTCAGTATTATATCATCATTGTGAGGTTAAGTTAAAGTCCTTTGTATTTATCGGCATATTTATTGCACTCTAGTATTCTTCATTTCTTCCATTAGAACTTAATTTCAAACTAGCATTTTTTTTCACCAAACTCAATAAACAGCCTTTTGAATTTCTTGATGTACAAGTATTTTAAGGTTTTCAAATATCCTTACTTTATGTGCTTCCTAATGTCATATGTCCTCATTTTCAAAGACTATTTTTGCTAATTAGAATCTTGAGTAAAAGAATTTTTTTTTTTCATTTCAGTGTTTGGAATGTTTAGTTTTATTATCTTTCTGCCTCAGACATAATTTTTAAGATTGTGTCAGAGAATCTGTTTCACAGAATCTGCACTTAATCTGTCTTCCCTATCCTAGATTTCCTCAAACATTTTACTTTACGTTTTTATCAGCAGCTTTATTACAATGTGCTATGTGTGATTTTCTTTGCACTTATGCTTCTTGGAGATTTATGAGATTTACAGTTATATGGGTTGATTTTTAAAATTAATTTCTTCTCTCTTAATTATTTCTTCTTTCCTATATATCAGGTACTTCACTATCCTGTTAGAGTGATATTATGCTGTAGATATTATGCACTTTTCCCTGCACTCCTTGTTCTGTGTTTCAGTTTGAATAATTTCCTCAGGTACTCTTATTTTCTCTTCTCTGTCCAGTGGATTTACATTTGCATGGAAAGAATTCAGCATCATTGATAATCATAATCTCATACCTTGGAATTCCTTTTTTCTAATGATTCCTTACCTCTTTGCCTGAATCTCCCAACTTTTCCATTAATTAAAGCTATGATCTAATTGTGCTAAACCCTGGTCATCTATGAGGCTTGTTGTGTTGAATTTATACTGCCTTATATAGTGGGTACGTTTTCTTGCTTTCTCGTGTGTATTAAACTATTTGATTCAGCACTGAACATGTATAGACAAATAACAGGGTGGGCCAGTGCTGTGGTGCAGCAGGTTAATCCTCCACCTGCAGCACCGGAATTCCAAATGGGCGCCAGTTCTAGTCCCAGCTGCTCTTCCTCCAATCCAGCTCTCTGCTGTGGCCTGGGAAAGCAGTGGAGGATGCCTCAAGTGCTTGGGCCCCTATACCTGCATGGGAAACCAGGAAGAAGTACCTGGTTCCTGGCTTTGGGTTGGTGCAGCTCCAGCTGTTGCGGCCATTTGGGGAGTGAATCAACGGAAGGAAGATCTTTCTCTGCCTCTCCCTCTCACTGTCTGTAATGCTACTTTTTTTTTTTTTCCTACCTCTCAAATAAAATCTTTAAAAAAAAAAGTAAATAGAAATAATAGGGTGAGGTAAATTACATATATGGCCCCCTAAATAACATACTTATTTTTCTTTTAAAACATTAGAGTAGGGATTTGATTCTTTAATTTAGATAGATATTTGTTTTGTTGTGCCTGTAGTTGTAATATTCAGATTAGACTGACTCTAAAATATTTCTGATACCAGGAGCAAAAGATTAATTTTAATAGGGTTTAAGCTGTGAGGACTGGAAGTTTTTTCTCAGATCGTCTGTCCTTTCTTCCTACTTTACCATGCCTCATGTGTCTACCAATCAGAGGTGACACTTCCGCTTTTTTGTATCTGAGATGTGATATCAGATGGAAAGGATTGCGAAGGGATAAAATGGAGGACATTGATCAAGCCTCCTTGAGTTAGAAGGAACACAAATCAATGGTCATTTCCAAACATCACAAAGTGATAAACCCTCATAGCTGACGGGTCACATATTTAGTAGATGCTCCCAAAGGCTTCTATTTCAGAATTACTTCTTCCAAAATAATCATTCCTCTGTACACATCTCATTGTATGAAAGAGAAAAGCTCTCTCTTCTTGATCATAAATTCTACAATATTTCTTCTCTTTTTGATATAACTCATTTTGCTGTGTTTATAGGAATATATTATCATAGTTTAATTTGAATTTCTCTGATGACAAAAAACTCTGGGCATTATCTTCAAACACTGAATGTATCATTTTTATGAAATACTTTTTCATGTCTATATTTATATACAATATATTTATTTAAGGTATAAAAGTTTCATGTATTTCATATATACAGATTTAGGAGCATAGTGATACTTTCCTCCCTACCTCCCTCTTGTCTATGCTCCATCCCTCCTCCTCCTCCTCTTTCCTCTCATATTCCCATTCTTAATTATTACAACGATCTACTTTTAGTTTACTTTATACTCAAAAGATTAACCCTACAATAACTAAAGAGCTCAACAAATAGGATGAAGAAAAAACACTGTTCCTCAGTAGCAGAGACAAGGGCTGTAAGTGATCACTGAATCTCAAAATGTCAACTTTACTCCTATACCTCACATTTTGTTACTCTATTAGTCATCATAGATCAGGGAAAATATATAATATTTGTCTTGTTGGGGCTGGCTTATTTCACTAAGCATAATGGTTTCCAGTTGCAACCATTTTGTTGCAAATGACAGGATTTCATTCTTTTTTATGGCTGAGTAGTATTCCACAGTGTGTGTGTGTGTGTGTGTGTATGTGTGTACATATGTCACATTTTCTAGTCATCAGGTGGAAATCTGGGTCAATTCCATATCTTAGCTATTGCAAAGTGAGCTGCAATAAACGGATAAAGATAAAACTTTCATATGCTGAATTCATTTCCCTTGGGTAAATTCTCAGGATTGAGATTGCTTGGTCATATGGTATATCTATTTTTATCTCTCTGAGGTAACTCCATACTGTCTTTCACAGTGGCTCTACTGGCTTTCATTCCCACCAACAGTGGATTAGGGTACCCTCCCCCCACATCCTCACCAGCATTTACTGTTAGTTTATTCTGTCTGAGAGGCACTTTAACTGGGCTGAGGTGAAACTTCAGGGTAGTTTTCATTTGCATTTCCCTGATGGCTAGTGATCCTGGACATTTTCTCATGTGTTTTTGGACCATTTGTATTTCTTCTTTTGAAAAATGCCTGTTCAAGTCCATGGCCCATTTTTCAACTGGATTATCTGTTTTGTTGTTGAATTTCTTAAGCTCTTTACAGATTCTGGATTGTAATCTTTTATAAGTTGAATAGTTTGCAAATATCTTCTCCTATCCTGTCAAACAGCACTAGGATAATTGGACCTTCACATGCAGAAGTAAGAAATAACACCCTACTTTACAAAAATCAACTGAAAATGGATCAAGGATCTAAATCTATAACCTGATATCATCAAATTACTAGAGAACACCGGGAAACTCTTCAAGACACTGGCACAGGCAAAGACTTCTTGGAAAAGACCCAGAAATACAGGCAATCAATGTCAAACAGACAAATGGGAATACATGAACCTGAGAGCCTTCTGCATTGCAAAAAAAAAAACAAAAACAAAACAAAACAAAACACTGAGCAAGTCCTATACACACATATATACACACACACATGTATATATAATATTTAAATATATATATTTAAAAACAGTCAGCAAGTCTGATAAACACCAGTTGTAGCCTTTTCCTTTTTGATTTGAATGTCCCTACAGGCTCCTTGAGCTCTCGGCCACTGCCATGGTCTAATTCCTTGGGAATCGGGTCTGGGGTCCAGTCATGTAGGCAGGAAGTTCATGGTGGAGTAATCTCAGGACTTAAGCATTTGGATGAATGAAAGTAGCATTCCATGAGGAAAGGCAGAGGATTTGCTCTGATGAAGGCACAGAATAGGCTCCAGCTGATCCCATTTTGGACAACAGTGTGGAGATTTTAAAAACAAATTACCATGCAATCCTGCAATCCTACTACTACTGACTATGTATCCAAAAAAGTTTGTAAAAGAGAAATCTGCCCTCCTCTGCTCATTTCAGTATTGCTCACAACGGCCATGATCTGGAAGCACCGTGATGATATAGTGAAAAATGAATGAATAAAGAAAAAGTGGTATATGCACAATGAAACAGTAAGGCTCAAAAAGAAAGAAGTTCCATCACGGAACTGGAGTGCATTACATTAAATAAAATACCCAGACACAGAAAAACAAAACAGTATATTATCTCATTAACAAGTGTAAAGTAAAAAAGTCAGTGTTGTAGAAACAGAGTGGAAGGTTGGTTACCAGATCCTTCGGGAGAGAAGAAGGGATGGCAAAGGAAAGATGCTGATCCATGAGCATCAAGTTTTGGTTATAGAGGAGACACACATATTACTGTGACTACTGCCTTGTATGGTGACGACAGTTAATAATAATGTACTATTCACTTCAAACTAGCTTTAAAAAGTGATATACCATTCTCACCAACATAAAATTGCAAATCAGTGACAGATACATCAATTAGCTTGACCCAATCATCCTATAATGTATACACAGATCAAAACATCACATTGTACTCCATAAAGACACACGATTATTACTTGTCAGTTAAAAATAAAAGAAAGAATGTCAAGTAAGAGTTGACAAATAATTTAATAGAATATATTGTTTTCATTTTGCTTGTAAGTTTAAACTGCTTTGGTGCTTTAAGGCTTTGAAATAAAACAGCAATAAGTCATGATAAGAAAAATAAAAAATAATAAAAATAAATGACTACTTGATTATAGGAAGAGAAAGAGCATAATAATAATAAATGGCTGTAGCTTAGACTGCATTATTGGTGAAAGCAACCATAATTTAAAAATTTGCAGCAGATGGTAACATAAGGAAAATGTTTATTATTTACTGTCATTAATTATCCTGAATCATAATGAGAAACAGTACAAATATGAACAGATTTTGAGAAGTACTTATACATGCTTGAGAGTATCATATAAAACCAACCCAAGTTTACATAAAGGGATACTTGCTTCAAAAGGACTGTTGCAATAAGGTGACCACTTGAATCTCAGGATTTGCAACAACTCAAATTCAAACAAGAAAAAAAATTATATAGAGGAGCAGGCAGAGTTAGCATAAATTGTTAAAAGAGAACCAGGCAAACAGGGGTAAGCAGACTACATCATCAGTGTGTTCCGGAAAGGAAATATTTCTTACTGAGGTCAACTGATCCTAGAGATGACCTGTTAAGGAAGGAAGATCTGTGCTTCTTGATTGTTTAGTTGTGTGTGCAAAAGAGAGGTGAGGGGCTTGTTGGGAGTGGAGAATTTTGACTATGGTTTGGTCAAGCCAAGGCTGCGTGTAAGAAATAGGTATGTGCAAAGGGCCACAGGTTCCAACACCCACGAACAAAACAAAGAATATTATGCTGCTTCATGTGGAGACCAGACCTGCATGCCTGGCAACAATTTTTTCCCTTGAGCAACACTGCAAGCACTCTTTAATTTCCATCTTTTTATCTGTTAATAAAGCGTGATATTCATATACACAAATATAACAGTAAAACCAACAATATGCCAATGATAATATTTTAATATATTAAAATTCAGCATTTAAGTATACTTTATTATAAAAATATTTTTAACCCATTAACTGATTTTTTTTTGACAGGCAGAGTAGACAGTGAGAGAGAGAGACAGAGAAAAAGGTATTCCTTTTTCCAATGGTTCATCCCACAATGCACCGCGTTGATCCATAGCCAGGAGCCAGGTACTTCCTCCTGGTCTCCCATGGGGTGCAGGTCCCAAGCACTTGGGCCATCCTCCACTGCACTCCCTGGCCACAGCAGAGAGCTGGCCTGGAAGAGGGGCAACTGGGACAGAATCCGGCGCCCTGACCAGGACTAGAACCCAGGGTGCTGGCGCCACAGGCAGAGGATTAGCCTAGTGAGCCATGGCGCCAGCCCCATTAACTGATTTTTACAGATTTAATTTGAATGCTATAAAGGAAAAATGCATTCATATATAGGCAATACATAGGTTTAAAAAAAGATGACATTTTGTTGGCCATGAGTTGTTTTTCATCTATTTATTTCAATTTCAATTCATTATAGTATCTTATGATACATACACTATGAACTAATTACTTCAATAGCTCATTATTACAAATACTACAGTATATTAGAGACTTTTAGAAAATATTTTAAACAACAGTAAGAATGAAAATATTTTAATCTGTACTGGGAATCTGTTTTTAAAATTTGACAATACAAAGCTTAATTCAGGTAACACAAATATATTAACGTTGAGATGTAAGATTTTTTTTTCCTTAAGAAAATATCCCAACAAATAAAATTGGTTTCCTGGTAAATTTCCCCAATGTGTAAATAACATAATCATATTTATATGTAGCTGCCATGTAATTTACCAATAGTTCTTTTAATTACAAGTAATATATCACTAGTTAAACTTCATCATATCCCACAACATTTCTTTCAATATTTAATCTCCGTAAGCGGGATTTTGTTCTCCAGACTAACAAATTAAGGCTGGGCCTTGGAGATCTCAGGAGTACAGCAAGCTAGTATATTAAATAGAACTACTATTTGTTCTTCAAGGCTACTGCTAAATTATTTAAAGCTTAAATTACTGCAAATGATACTATAAAATTATAATTATCCCATTAAAGGGCTAATTATCATTATGCTTATTAAGGATAATGTAAAGAAAATATTAAGTCATTACAGGCATCATCTGCCATCACTAAGGGAGGCATGAGTAGACACAATTGAAAGAACTGTGGAAAACCTTATCACTCACATGCTTCTGTGCTTCCTTATTCTAAAATTTTTTTATTACTATTTACTTATTTGAAAAGCAGGTGGGGCCTGCGCTGTGGTGTAGTGGGTAAGGCTGCTTTCTGCATTCTAGCATCCCACTGGTTTGAGTGCCAGCTGCTCCACTTCCAATCCAGCTCTCTGCTATGGCCTGGGAAAGCAGTAGAGGATGGCCCAAGTCCTTGGGCCCCTGCAGCTGCGTGGGAGACCTGAAAGAAGCTCCTGGCTCCAGATTGGTGAAGCTCCAGCCACTGCGGCCAATTAGGGAGTGAATCAGCGGATGGAAGGCCTCTCTCTCTCTTTCCTTCTCTCTGTGTGTAATTCTGACTTTCAAATAAATAAATAAATATTAAAGGAAAAAAAAGAAAAGAAAAACAAAGTTACAGAGAAGAGGCAGAGAGATCTTCAATCCACTGATTCACTCCCCAGGTGGCCACTGTGGTCGGGGCTGGGCTGATCTGAAGCCAGCAGCTAGAAGCTTCTTTTGGGTCTCCCACCTGGGTGCAGGGAACCCAGCACTTGGGCCATCTTCTACTGCTTTCCCAGGCCACAGCAGAGAGCTGGATCAGAAATGGAGCAGCTGAGATCCAATCGTTACCCATGTGGGATGCTAGCAATGCAAAGTGGTGGCTTCACCCGCTACGTCACAGCATGAGCCCCACATCCTTATTCTAAAACTCATTTCTCAAAATAGTATTTCTATCCTTGCAGTCTGATAGCATAGACACTCTGGGATTTTTCCTCTGATCCAGCTCCATGACCACTATCACCACCACCCATGGGCTTCCATGGAGCCATCCAACAGATCCCTGTTAGAGCACCCCTCCTCCAGCACACACAGCCCTGTGATGTCAGATCAGTTCACCCAAATCTTCACTTTCACTGTACTAATCTCTTCCATAAACTTTCAAAAACCCCAATGGCCTGTCACATTTAGTTCATGTCTTTATGTCTTGCCTTTTCAAATAATTCAAAGGCATACATTAACTTTTACTTTTGCTCCAGTTACTTGGATAATTCTCAGGTGACTCCTGCCTCAAATGAGGAACTATGTAATGGAATAAAGAGAAACAAAAAGCAAAATGGAGAAAGGGGTATTTTAAATGGAAGAACAAAAAGCAAAGCAAAACTCTGGACCTGGGCATTTTACTGACCAAGCAGTGAACTTGCAAGACGAACTCCACCTCCGTGGCCCTGTGGCAGAAGATGCCAGTGGAAAAGGTGTTCTGAAACATACAGGGACAGGTGGAGAGCTCATCGAGGAAGCAGCACAGCAGGGACAAAGGGCTTAAGCAAAAAATTACAGACTTAGGAGGATGATATTTCTGGATTTTGAAAAATTTCATGAGGGATTTCAGTAAGCTCCGGTGAGATCAAATTTGCATTAGCTTAGCCTCATTGTTCATTTAGTGAACTGGTAAAACTTAAATTCCATTTCCAATGTGCTTTGGAAGTGGCATTATCACAGGGTGAAATCCTATGTGTCTGGAATCTAATCTTGCTAAAATAATCATTTTAACCTATTTGGCATGTGTGGGCACTCTGCAGGAAGAAGGTCTGTTGCATGGCCACTAACACCTCACAGTTCTACCTCAGGATTCCTTCCAGGCAATGTCTTACATTTACTACCCCCATGTCTCTCAGCCTAGTCTTGCCCTTTCAATTTCACTTCAGTCATGATATAAACTAAGTTACTGAAATTACCGAATATACTTTGTATATTAATCATTAATGCTCAACTGGCAAAGGGTCAGGCACACAGGAAGCCTACCCTAAAATAACGAAATGTACTTCCCATGTGCATTAAAGGAATATTGGCTCCTAACCATGTACTTGAAGCTATTCTAGGCACTAAGGATAAAATAGTAAATCAGTAAACAAACTAATGCTTGACTTCACAGAGCTTTCAATCTAATGAATGGAGATTATTGATACTTAAATACATGTGTAAAACATGCCCATGACAATAATAAAATACATAAAAGAACTATGGAGAATACACTGCATGTACTCTGCACTTCCTTATTCTAAAACCCACTTCTTAAAATAGTATTTTCATCTTCCAGTCCCACAACCTACAAACCTTGCAGGTCTTTATTCACTTGCATTCTAGAGAAAGTATTGTAATGTAGTGGGTAAAGCCACTGCCTGTGATACTGGCATCCCATAATGGGTTCTGGTTCGAATCTTGGCTGCTCCACTTACAATCTAGCTCCTCGCTGATGCACCTTGTAAAGCAGTGGAAGATGGCCCACTGTGGCTTAGCGGGTTAACCTGCCATCTAAGTGCCAGCATCTCATATCGGTGCCGGTTCAAGTCCCCGTTGCTCCATTTCCCATTCAGTGTCCTGCTAGTGGTCTGGGATAGTAGTAGAAGATGGCTCAAGTGCTTGAACCCCTTGCGCCCATGTGGGAGACCTGGATGAGGCATCTGGCTTATACCTGGCCTAGCCCTGGCTGTTGCGGCCATTTGGGGGAGTGAACCAGCTGATGCAGGATCTCTTTCTCTATTTCTCTCTCTTTCCTACCCCCACACCTCTCCCTCTCTCTCTGTAATGCTAACTTTCACATAAATAAATAAATCATTTAAAAAAGTTTAATTCTTCTAGATCAAAGAGTTGATTAAGCCTTACTGAATGCGGTGATGGGCAGATACCTGAAGAAGTGTGAGAGGGCGAGATAAGGATTTCAGGACCAACACTGAGGGCACGGTGGACAGTCACAGCTATGCTCTGAGTTCCTGTGTTTCAGGAAACAAAGTCACTAGACCAGGAAAGGCTAGGACAAGCTTGGAAGGAGGTAAATTGAGAAAAAATATGACTAGGGAACAACACTGCAAAGTATCCCCTAAGCCAGGGATGGGAAACCATTTTCCTGCCAAGGGCCATTTGGGTGTTTATAACATTGTTCACAGGCCATACAAAATTAGCAACTTAAAAAATTAGCCTGCTATCGATTAATTGAATTTTGAGTCCCACCCACAGTTTCCTTGGCAGGGCCAGGCCAAATGACATTCCCCAACCCTGAGCTAAGCCACACTATGTACCTTTCATCTTTTCTGACTGAAATGTATATTCTGTTTCCTTGGTTCTCAATTGGAGTTGCAACTTATTGCCATCTGAAGAGTTTCAAAAAATACATCCAGAGATATAGAGAGCTGGTAAGAGTGTTATCCTCACCTTAGAGCAAGGAAAAAAGCTGGGGAAATGTAAAATAAATGCCTTTTCTCAGCCCCCCTGAGAACAGAGGCTACAGAGCAAACAACTAGCCTGAAATACGGGAAAGAATGGGGTCTGTCAGGAGAACCAGGAACCTTAAGTTTGTGTGAAACTGTAAGTATCTTATTCAAACTGTGAAAACCCAAAACTCAAGGGCAGTGGGAGGGGAAAATACACAGCATACAAAAGAGCAAGCATAAAAACTTAGAGCAGGCATACTGATAGTAGTTACATAATAAGAAAATAAAGGAGGCCGGCGCCGCGGCTCACTAGGCTAATCCTCCGCCTAGCGGCGCCGGCACACCGGGTTCTAGTCCCGGTTGGGGCGCCGGATTCTGTCCCGGTTGCCCCTCTTCCAGGCCAGCCCTCTGCTGTGGCCCGGGAGTGCAGTGGAGGATGGCCCAGGTGCTTGGGCCCTGCACCCCATGGGAGACCAGGAAAAGCACCTGGCTCCTGGCTCCTGCCATCGGATCAGCGCGGTGCGCCGGCCGCAGCGCGCCAGCCGCGGTGGCCATTGGAGGGTGAACCAACGGCAAAGGAAGACCTTTCTCTCTGTCTCTCTCTCTCACTGTCCACTCTGCCTGTCAAAAAATAAAAAAATAAAAAAAATAAAAAAAAAAAAGAAAATAAAGGAGGAATGCCTTCTTACGGTAGACAAGAGGAAAGGGACCTGCCAATACCTGAGTCTACAGCCCTGGAGATGACCTCCAAAAATGAAAGAGGGTCCAGGCGTCAGGCCTGGTGGTGACGACTCTCAGCGTGCCTACACCCAATGCTGGGGTATCTGCGTTGGGTCCTGGCTCCACTCTCAATTCCAAATTCCTACCCACGCACTCACTTACTCACTCAGGTTTCTGCCACACATGTGGGGGACCTAGATTGAGTTTCTAGCTCCCAGCTTCAGCTTGGCCCAAATCTGGTTGTTGAGGTCATTTGGCAAGTAAATCAGCAGCTGGGATTAAGTCTCTGTATCTCTATTTCTGTGCTTCTCAAATAAACCAAACAAACAAAAATCGAAATTAAAAAAAGAAAGTGCAAAAATTAAAAAAGAGAGAAGGTGGGGGCTGGCACGGTGGCTCAGCGGGTTAACCTGCCATCTGAAGCGTCAGCATCCTATATGGGCACCAGTTCAAGTCTCAGTTGCTCCATTTCCAATCCAATGCCAAGCTAATGGCCTGGGAAACTAGTAGAAGATGGTCCAACTGCTTGAACCCCTGCACCCAACTGGGAGACCCAGAAGAAGCTCCTGGCTTCTGGCTTTGAATCAGCCCAGCTCCAACCACGGCAGCTATGTGGAAGTAAACCAGCGTATAGAAGAGCTCTCATTTCTCCCTCTCTTCTGTAACTCTGACTTCCAAATAAGTAAATAAATAAATCTTTTAAAAAAGAGAGAAAAAGTGCATACTGAAAGTCTGTCCTACGTTCGCAACTCTTCAGTAAATCTAACATTACAAATAAAATAACAAATGAAATACTTAATCAAACAAAACTGAAGAAATATATTGCTTACACAACAACCCTACAGAAATGTTACAGAAATTATTCAATCAAAACAAGATTAAATAGGTTAGAAATGGGTTTACTCAAAGAAATGAAAAACCCTGCTAATAAGATTTTAAAAAGATAAAATTAGCTCCTTTTCTACATCAAGTGCAATAGATAGCTACTTAGGCAATGTAATGAAAATATACTATGTACCTACAAGCAGATATAAAAGTATACGCAGGGCCGGCGCCGTGGCTCACTAGGCTAATCCTCCGCCTGCAGCGCCGGCACCCCATATTCTAGTCCCAGTTGGGGCACCAGTTCTGTCCTGGTTGCTCCTCTTCCAGTCCAGCTCTCTGCTGTGGCCCAGGAAGGCAGTGGAGGATGGCCCAAGTGCTTGGGCCCTGCACCTGCACGGGAGACCAGGAGGAAGTGCCTGGCTCCTGGCTTTGGATCAACACAGCGCACTGCCCCTAGCAGCCATTTGGGGGGTGAACCAATGGAAGGAAGACCTTTCTATCTGTCTCTCTCACTCACTAACTCTGCCTTTCAAAAAAAAAAAAAAAAGTATATACAGAGGCCAGCATTGTGGCCCACTGAGTTAAGACAAAGCCTGCAACACCTGCAAATCACATGAGTGACTGGTTCAAGTCCCCGCTGCTCCACTGCTGATCTAACTCCCTGCAAATGTACTAGGGAAAGCAATGGATCATGACCCAAGTCTTTGGGCCCCTACCCCGATGGAGTTCAAGACTCCTGGACTCAGACTTGCCCAGCCCTGCCCATTGCGCACATTTGGGGAGTGAACCAGCAGATGGAAATGTGCTCTTTCTCTTTTATTCTCTCTGTAACTCTGCCTTTCAAATAAATAAATCTTATTTAAAAATGAAAGGATAAATAAATATATGATGATCAAATAAAGAATAAGGAGGAATCTGGAATACTCTAAGGTATTTACACTAAATTTGAGTACTGTAATTGTACTCAAAAGTATGAGAGATTCTTTAAAATGTATCTGTAAATAGAATAGAAACCATCAAAATGTGTTTATTCATTTATTTTATTACTTTTAAAGATTTATTTATTTTGAAAATTGGAGTTATAGAGAGGAGAGAGGCAGAGGGAGAAAGGCTGAGTTTTGTGCTTCAAGTAGAAGTGGGACTTAGAGTCAGAAGTTATGTGGAGTTGATAAGACAAAGCCACCATCTTCTATATCTGAGTTGTGTGATCTTTTGTATTATTTTTTAAAAGACGTGTTTATTTATTTGAAAGGCACAGTTACAAAGAGAGAGGAGAGACCGAGAGAGATCTTCCATCTGCTGGTTCATCCCTCAGATGCTTGAAACATCCAGGCTGAGCCAGGCTGAAGCCAGGAGCCAGGAGCTTCATCCAGGTCTCCCATATGGGTGTCAGGGGCCCAAACACTTGGGCCAATTTCCCCTGATTTCCCCAGGCCATTTACAAGGAGTTGGATCAGAAGTAGAGCAACTGGGGCTGGCACTATGGCATAACAGGTTAAAGCCCCAGCCTACAGTGCTGGCATCCCAAATGGGCACCTGTTTGGGTCTCAGCTGTTCCACTTTTTTTTTTTTTTTTTTTTTTTGACAGGCAGAGTTAGACAGTGAGAGAGAGAGAGACAGAGAGAAAGGTCTTCCTTTTTCCGTTAGTTCACCCCCCAAGTGGCCGCTACGGTGTTGCAGCCGGCACGCTGCACCAATCCGAAGCCAAGAGCTTCCTCCTGTTCTCCCATGGGGTGCAGGGCCCAAGGACCTGGGCCATCCTCCACTGCCTTCCCGGCCCACAGCAGACAGCTGGACTGGAAGAGGAGCAACCGGGACAAAATCCGGTGCCCCAACCGGGACTAGAACCACGGGGTGCCGGCACCGCAGGCGGAGGATTAGCCTAGGGAGCCACAGCACCGGCAGCTGTTCCACTTTCAATCCAACTCCCTTCTAATGTTTCTGATAAAGCAGCAGAGGATGGCACAAGTCCTTGGACCCCTGTACCCACATGGGAGACCTGGAAGAAGCTCCCGACTTTGGATCAGCTCAGCTCCAGTTGTTGCGCCCATTTGGGGAGTGAACCAGCAGATAGAGTACCTGTGTCTCTACCTCTCTCTGTAACTCTTTCAAATAAATAGATTAAACAAAAAAGTAGTAGTAAAGCAACCAGGACACGAACCAGCACCCATGTGGGATGCTGGCATTATAGCAAACAGCTTTACCCTCTACACCAGACCTTATTCATTTATTTTTAAATTGACAGCTACCGATTACACTTGGCTACGAGGGGCAATGCAATGTTTTGATTGCATGTGTACACTTGGTACAAGGTGCAGTGCATTGCTTTGATTGTACGTGTATATTACATAATGCTTACTTCAGGATACTGAGGTTCTCCACCATTTCAGTATGCATAATTTGTGTGTGTGTGTTAAGAACCTTCCAAATGCTTTCTTCTAGCTGCTTTGATTTATGAAACATAATATTGTAACTACAATCATCACTCTGAAAAAGACCACACTAGAGCTTATTCCCCCTATCTAGCCATGTGTTTGCACCCATTGACCAATCTGTCCCTATCCTTTCCTCTCCTCTACCTGCCCAAGTCTCTGGTAAGCTGTTTTTAGGAGTGGAGCTAGGACTTGAACCCAGGTACTCTTCTATGGGAGGGAGGCATCTCAAATGGCCCAAATCTAGAAAATATTTTTGATGAAGATTCAGAACCATTTTTAGAGAAGAATAAATAACATTTTCAACAATGCTATTGAATATTTGCATATCCAAATATTAATTAATTGACAAGTATCACATTTGAGACAAACATTAATTCAAATGCATTATAGACTTAAAAGCAAAATGTAAAACTTCACATAAAACATGGAAGGCAACAATTTGTGTGGCCTCCTATTGAATGGTGAGCTTATAGATACAACACAAACAGCAAATAAGGAATAACTTGCAGGAAAAGAAAATTTTTGTAGGGTGTACTTCTTCTCTTATAAGCTGTTTCTCATCTGATACTGTTAAGAGAATGGAAAATCTCACCATGGAAAGCATCTAAATATTTTCAAATCTTGTATCTGATAATGGATTTGATTTAAAATACAAAAAGGAAATTTAAAACTTAATAGAAATAGCCAAATTAAAAAAAAAAGGACAAAAAGTTCAGTAGATACTTATCCAAAGTACTTAAACAGATGGAAAATAAGCATATGAAAACTTTGCTGGGGCGAGTGTTTGGTCTAGCAGTTAAGACACTGGTTATCACACCGATATCAGAGTACCTGAGTTTGATATCTGGCTCCCAACTCCAGTTTCCTGCTAACGTACATGCTGGTGGGCAGAGCGATGGCTCAAGGAATGGAGTCCCTGCCACCCATGTGGAAGACCAGGATTGATTTCCCAGCTCCTGAGCCTGCTCAACCCCAGCCAGGACAGGCATCTGTCAAGTGAGGTGACCCTCAGGTTGACTCTGTCTCTACCTATCTGTCTCTTAAATGAACATATATGTAACATGGAAAGCTTGCCAAGGAGTGGGCATTTGCTGCAGTGGATAAGAGGCAGCCTGCGAGGCCTGAAATCCACAAACAGTACCTAGGTTCCAGTTCCAACTCTGCTTCTGATCACAGCTTCTCGCTAATGTGTACTTTATGAGATATCAGATGACAGCTCCAAGTAGTATGGTCCCAATCACCAACGTGGGAGACCATATTGAGTTGTAGGCTCCCAGATTTGGCCTGGCCCAGCCCCAGCTACCATGGACATTTGGAGAGTGAATCAGTGGATGGAGTCATTGATTGTCTCTCTCCTTTTAAAATTAATAAAACTAATTAAATAATTTTTAAAAACTCTGTTCAATAAGTCATGAGGAAAATATAAATTAAAACCACAAAGAAACACTACACACATCTGTTAGAATTGTTAAAACAAGTGAGCAATTAACACAAAACAAAACAAAATCTTCCAAAGTGCTGGAAAGCTTTGGAGCACCAGAAAGCTTCCTGCATAGCTGGCTGACAGAAGTGCAAGATGGTTGTTCCACTACATAAAATATTTTGTCATTCTCTTATAAAATAGTATGAAGTCTAAACACATGTCTCAGCACTCCCATTTATTTACCCAAATGAATTAATAATTTATGTAAAACTGAAATGCACCTTCATTCATATTCATCTAAAACTAGAAACAAATTATATGGTCCTCAGTAGGTAAATGAATAAGCAAAATGCAACACATCCACTCCATGAACACCTCAACAATCACAAGAGATGAATTACTGATCCATTACTAATATGGATGAATATTAAATGCATTTTTACCAGTACATAAAATCAACCCCGGGGATATACAGTGCTTCATTATAAGGTATTTAGGAAAAATCTTAGACTTTTGGAGTGAAAAACAGGTCAATAATGTGTTTCAAGTGAAGTACTGACTACAAAAGTGCTACATGATGGAATTTTTAGGAGAAAGGACTACTGTCTATGTGACTATCATGGAGGACAGAAAATATACATTAGTCAAAACTGTTAGAACAACACAAAGATGAATGGTTAGAGAGTTCCCATTTAAAAGCCCATCAAAAATGATACGGACAAGATCCAGGATGGACTGCAGAGCATAACAAGTCAGTCTATTATCACAAACGTATGAGATAATCACAATGAGGTTGTGAGGAAGGACGGAGCTGAGACATAATTCTAGAAAAGAGTGTCTCGTCTGCATACATAGAGATTTGTACCTAAATACCTTTCTTTGGTTGGTTAATTTGCTTTCTACAAGGTTTGATTTAGCAATCTGCAGATTAGATACATACTAAAGTTGAACAGATAAGTAGGTAAATTCTAGAAAATGGAAGCCAGTTTTCCCACTGCAAGAGAAATAATTTACAAATAATCACATGGAAGGCTACCATAACCCATTGGTGCTGGATTAGATCAGAAATGTTACTATGCAACGTGTATTTAATATACTAACAGACACACCTATTTTCTCTGAGAGGGCCTAACAGTAGCAATATCCCAGTAGCGATGAGCCCATTAAGTGCTTTGTTCCTAAATATCATACTCCAAACCTAGGATCCACAGGCAGGCATTCAACATGGCACGTAAGACACCACTTGGGCACCCACATCTCATGGCAGACTGCCTATGTTTAAGTCCTGACTCCACTCCAGATTCCAGCTTCCTGCTAATGTGCACCCTGGGAGGCAGCCAAGTGAAGGCTCAACTACTTGGGATCCTAATACCCACACAGGAGTGCATGATTACCGAGTTCCTGCCTGGCTTTAGCCTGGCCTAGTCCTAGCTTTTAGGGGAATGAGCCATCAGATAGAAGATTTCTCTTTCCTGCTTTTCCCTCTCCTTTTCAAATAAATAAAAAAAAATAAAAACAAATAAAAGATCCAAGACTCTCAAGGAAATGTCTGATTAGAGGAATGGGGCAGGTAAAATGTTAAATAAAACTGGAGCATCTTGTAGCATCCTGAAGTAAGAAAACACAAAATCAAAAGATAAATGAGAGACTTATGAGTCAAAATCAGCAGAAAGGTCCCCAAAGGCCAAAGGTGAAATAATTTGAGTAAAAAGACAAAAACAACAATTTGCATTATATCTAAAAAATGAAATAAAGATTCATGAGTACATACTGATAAAAAGAAATATTAGAATAAATAAATGAAAGTGGAGAAGAATCCAAATAAAACATGAAACAGAAATAGGGAGATGGAAAATTGTCAGTGCAACACAGCAAAAACTGATAAGAAATGCAAAAATCTGTTACTGAAATTAGCAGGTGGAAATATGAAGGAGAAACAGGGTACTTGCAGTTTTTTTCTTTTCTTTTCTTTTTTTTTTTTGGACAGGCAGAGTTAGTGAGAGAGAGAGAAGCAGAGAGAAAGGTCTTCCTTTACCATTGGTTCACCCTCCAATGGCCGCTGCTGCCTGTGCACCGTGCTGATCCGAAGCCAGGAGCCAGGTGCTTCTCCTGGTCTCCCATGTGGGTGCAGGGCCAACCTCTTGGGCCATCCTCCACTGCACTCCCGGGCCACAGCAGAGAACTGGACTGGAAGAGGGGCAACCGGGACAGAATCCGGCGCCCCGACTGGGACTAGAACCCGGTGTGCCAGCACTGCAGGTGGAGGATTAGCCTAATGAGCCGCAGCGCTGGCCATTATGCAGTTTCAAAGTAGTCCCCCAAGTATTTACCAAAATTTGGGCTTTATCCATCGTTTTTACATGCTTCTACCTAAAGGAGGTAGATCTTAACTCTGTCCTGTAATGTGGAACATACTTAACCACTTATGACTGACAGAATATTGACTGGGAAAACATTAACTTTATAGAGGAGAAATTCACCAGAGAGTACCCTAATCAGGTACAAAAAGTTATCAGTAATAATAACTCATTCCCAGGAGAATTCTCTCTCCTCAGGACCAAATGGGTTACCCGATAACATGGGGCAATAAAACCTTCCCAGACGTCCTAAGGGAAGCCCCTCTGCCTGCAAAACTGGGAAGGGATTTGCTAATTTTCACCCAACAAGCCCTTCCACCAGGACTCTCCATCCTTTGTCCTGGAGGAGAGGGAGAGGTAGGTAAGCAGACTCCCTTAAAAATCTAGGGAGTCCATACAGACTGAGCACTCAGCCCTCTGCCTCCTGCTGAGCCGCCCTCTTGACCTGCCCAGGTGTATTGTCTCCTTTCAACCTTGTAACCTCGCTCTCCCCCAGTCCTAGTAAGTGGGCGCGCTCTCTGTCCCTTCTGTTTTGTCAGATGCCCTATCCCCAATAAAGCCTTATCACTTCGCTCTCTGTCTTGAAGACAAGAACCCCAAGGCTTCCACGGCCTTTCCTCCAGCGATACAACCAACTAATATTTGACAAACAAGCTTAAACCATGCCTGGGAAAAGGACAGCATCTTCAATAAACAGTGTTAGAAAAATGGATCTCCGCATGCAGAAGTAGGAAACAAGACCCCTACCTTACACCCTGTACAAAAATCACATGCAGCCATTCTAAATGTACTGTTGAAGGAATCTTTAAAATCTGAGAAGCAGAGAGACAAATAGAAGAAGAGGGAATTCCCATCCACAGATTCACTCCCCAAACGACTACAGCATCGAGGCTTGGGCATGGCCCAAGACAGGAATTAATATTCTATCTACCTAGATGTGTTCTGGGATCCAATTAGGGAGCTATACCACTGCCCTCTACGGTCTGCACTATGCAGAAGACGGAGTCAGGAACTGGAGCTGGGGATGAACTTGGTAATCTGATGTGGAAGGCAATGTCTGCACTGCTACAGTAAACACCTGACCTACTGACTGAATTTTTGACAAAAGCTTTCACCCATTCACTCAAGACCTCACAAGAGATGCAGAGCACTTCTACTCACAGGGGTCCCCTAGTAGCCCGTTCTATTAAATGCACAGGTCAACATCCAATCTCCATCCCATGCCGACCTAGTGCTCTGACACTTTCAGTCACTATTGATTAGTTTTAATTACTCTAGAATTTTAAAGAAATGACATAATGCATGATATGGCATTTTGTGTCTGGTCTCTTTCAGTTACCTTGAGTACAGCATTAGCTATATCACTTGTTCATGCCTTTTTTTTTTTTTTTTTTTTGGACAGGTAGAGTGGATAGTGAGAGAGACACAGAGAGAGAAAGGTCTTCCTTTTGCCGTTGGTTCACCCTCCAATGGCCGCCGCGGCCGGTGCACCGCGCTGATCCGATGGCAGGAGCCAGGTACTTCTCCTGGTCTCCCATGGGGTGCAGGGGCCAAGTACTTGGGCCATCCTCCACTGCACTCCCTGGCCACAGGAGAGAGCTGGCCTGGAAGAGGGGCAACCGGACCAGAATCCAGCGCCCCGACCGGGACTAGAACCCGGTGTGCCAGCGCCGCAAGGTGGAGGATTAGCCTAGTGAGCTGCGGCGCTGGCCCATTCATGCTTTTTAATAGACTTTTAAATTGTTTCTAATTTGAGACTACTATGAACAAAGCTACCATAAATATATTGTGCAGGTTTTCTCTGAAATTGTGTGTTTTCATTAATCTTAGGCAATTAAGTAAGAATCAAAGTGCTGGATTATTTGGTGAATATATATGAAACTCCATAATAAACTGAATTACTTTGGAAAACAGGTACAAAAGTGTGTTCCCACCAATGATCCATGGGACCTCAGTTGTTCCTCTAGGGCAAAGGGAAATTTCCCCTTTACCCAAGAAGGATTTGCAGGGATAAACAATGTAGGTTAAGTAGAAAAAAAATGCATGCACATTTACTATGTCTATAGAGGCAATAACATACTGTAATTATTGCTAGACCAACATGGTTCAGAAACTTGTGTATTCCTTTTTTTCCTCAGGGGAAGTAGTTGTTAAGTGTGGTGGAATGAGAAGGCCATGCCAAGATGGCAGCTGGCAAGCCAGCATCAGTTACTCAGGAATGGCTTTGAAACTCACCTGGCAACGGAGCCTGCCTGGCAACAGGCTGTGATTGGATGGCTTCGGATACTGCCTGGCAACACACTGTGATTGGTTAGGGCATAGACCGCCCCTTGACCAGACTGGCTGTCTTGGCTATATAAGCTGTTGTACCAACTGAAATAAACGAGTCTGTGGGCTGCTGGCCTCTGGCCTGCTTTCACCTGACTCCCAGGGTCTGTGTGGTGACTCCATGCCTCTTGCCCCTACTATGCTCCTCCTCTCAGGAACGAATCCACGGGAATAGTTAAGGAGTTTAGATAATTTTCAGGGAAATAGTAAATGCTTTTTAATGAATTAGTGGGCGTGGGGAACACACAATGGCCTGAGACTTGGTCTGCCTGGCCAATACCTTATTATCTCTGCAACACTGAATGGGATTACAACAGAAGACAAGAGTGTGTTACAAAGTTGTATTCAGCAGTGTTGACAGACACCAGTTTTTCTTCTGATGAGGTAATTTGTGTCCTCTCTGGTTAATGATATCTCATTAAAAAGACTGAAGGCATTTGTGCTCCTCTTTTGTCGGATCAAGGAGCTCAGGGAACTTTCCAGAAAGCCTCCTCCATGCTGCCAGGTGGTGAAACAAGGGTAGTTCAGTGGAATCTTGGTTCTGAAGTGGTTTCTGTGCTCGTCAGACTTTGAGGTATCATTTTAAGAGCCTTGACATTCCATTCCCTACTAACACTTAAATCACCAAATATTTAATATGTGGTCTTTCAAGATGTAAGTGGTAATATGTTATTGTAATTTTAATCCACATTTTTTTTAATATTAATTTTTTTTTATTTTTTTTTAACTTTTATTTAATGAATATACGTTTCCAAAGTACGAACAATGGATTACTATGGCTTCCCCCCCATACCGTCCCTCCCACCCACAACCCTACCCTTTCCCACTCCCTCTCCCCTTCCATTCACATCAAGATTCATTTTTGATTATCTTAATATACAGAAGATCAGCTTAGTATACATTAAGTAAGGATTTCAACAGTTTGCTCCCACACAGAAACATAAAGTGAAAAATAATAGATGATTTTTTTTTAATGATGATGATGATGATGAAATCAGATCAGACTTATTGTCATGTTTAATCCCAGTGAGAGTCAAGTTGGGAGTTGATAGTTTCTTTTCTTTTTTTTTTTTTTTTTTTTTTTTTACAGAGGATCAGTTTAGTATGCATTAAGTAAAGATTTCAACAGTTTGCACCCCCATAGAAACACAAAGTGAAATATATTGTTTGAGTACTCGTTATAGCATTAAATCTCAATGCACAGCACATTAAGGACAGAGATCCTACATGAGGAGTAAGTGCACAGTGACTCCTGTTGTTGACTTTACCAATTGACACTCCTGTCTATGGCATCAGTAATCTCCCTATGCTCCAGTCATGAGTTTCTAAGGCTATCATTTAATCCACATTTTACATGACTGGTGATGGTGAACCTTTTTAAGGTATTTATCCATCTCTCACATGTCTTCTTTTGTAGTACGCTTAAAACTTGTCAGTTTTTAAATGGATTACTTATTTTCTTATTAAGTTATCAGTATTCTTATTACATGGATATAAATATTTGTCACATTGTGGTTTTAGAAAATTTCCTCTGTATCTTAACTTTTTATTTTCTTCACATATTCTTTCTTTGACAGGCAGAGTTAGACAGTAAGAGAGAAAGACAGACAGAAAGGTCTTCCTTCCATTGGTTCACCCCCTAAATGGCCGCTAAGACCGGCGTGCTGTGCTGATCTGAAGCCAGGAGCCAGGTTCTTCCTCCTGGTCTCCCATGGGGTGCAGGGCCCAAGCACTTGGGCCATCCTCCACTGCACTCCCTCCATTGCACTCCAGAGAGCTGGACTGGAAGAGGAGCAACCAGGACAGAATCTGGCGCCCCAACTGGGACTAGAACCTGGGGTGCCGGCGCCGCAGGCAGAGCATTAGCCTAGTGAGCCACGGCGCCGGCCCATATATTCTTTCTAAAAGGAACCCATCATGGGGAAGCAGGCATTTAGCCTAGCAATTTTCTTTCTTCTTTCTTTCTTTCTTTCTTTCTTTCTTTCTTTCTTTCTTTCTTTCTTTCTTTCTTTCTTTCTTTCTTTCTTTCTTTCTTTCTTTCCTTCCTTCCTTCCTTCCTTCCTTCCTTCCTTCCTTCCTTCCTTCCTTCCTCTCTCTATCTCTCTCTTTCTTTCTTTTTCTCTTTCTTTCTTAATTAATTAATTAATTAAGGCACTCACATGCCACTTCAGAGTACCTGCATTCAAGCCCCACCTCCAGCTTGTACTACAGCTTCTTGTTAATGCAGTCGCTGGGAGGCAGTGGTGACGGCTCAAGGAATTGGGTTTCTGCCACGCATGAGGGAGACCTGGAATCCACTGCCGGTTTCTTGTTTCAGCCCTGGCCCAGCTTTGGCCATGGCAGGCTTTGCAAAGTCAGCAAGCACATGGGAGCTCTCTGCTGTCCTTCTTTAGTGTCTAAACTAATTTAAACCAAACAGAAAAATTTTCTTTTAGAAAAGCACATACTTTTTATTTTGAAAAACTCCAAGGTATCTTTTTTTTTTCTTTCTTGGTGAGTGCTATTAAGTTCTAAGAAGTATTTATCTGAAGTTTGCAGAGTTTTTTTAATGTTTTCCACCACATACTTTGTTCTACATATCCAATTTAAAAAAATTTGAAACAATTTTTCCTCTTATATAGCTGCCTGATAGAAGCAGTATATATTTTTTTTTTTTTAATTTTTGACAGGCAGAGTGGACAGTGAGAGAGAGAGACAGAGAGAGAAAGGTCTTCCTTTGCCGTTGGTTCACCCTCCAATGGCCGCCGCTGCAGCCGGCGCACCGCGCTGATCCGATGGCAGGAGCCAGGATCCAGGTGCTTTTCCTGGTCTCCCATGGGGTGCAGGGCCCAAGCACCTGGGCCATCCTCCACTGCACTCCCTGGCCACAGCAGAGAGCTGGCCTGGAAGAGGGGCAACCGGGACAGAATCCGGCGCCCCAACCGGGACTAGAACCCGGTGTGCCGGCGCCGCAAGGTGGAGGATTAGCCTATTGAGCCACGGCGCCGGCCCAGCAGTATATTTTTTAAAACTCCATCTCCCAGTATTAGATTAGCATAAATTAAGACTGCCTGTATCTGGTCCAGCCTCTCAGAGGTTGTATAAATAATTGAGTTCAGTCCTAGGAGCTTGGCTGCAAAGAATGACTCTAACATGCTTTTATGGACCTCCAACGGCTGGGCCCTTATTCATAAACCAGACAATCATGCTGAAAAGCACACAATTATTCAATGTGCTTTTCTTTCCCCTCACTGCACTGAATTTTAACCTTCTAAAAGAAAAGAAGTGACAGAATTATTCTGGCTTATAGCTCAGAGTGAGTGTCTACATCTTATCAATATGCATCAAATTCAGTCTTCTAATATTTCTAAGTATTTTAGTGTGCTAATTTACTAACTGTGGCAAATTTGGTGCATGTCCTCCCTGTTTTGACCATGCATGCTTCCGTGGAGGTAAAGAGCGTTAGTGACTGAAGCAGGAGTGAGACTGAAGCCTCTAGCCCACAGAGGACACTGTCTTCAATGGGGAGCTCGCTGGGACACACTCTCCCCAGTTGCTTGGGCTTCCTAAGTAAGCATGGCTGATGGAAGTGCAAAATAGTTCTGCTGTCTATTTGCAAATAATCATTACACAATCACACATCAAAAATATTTTCAGAGAAATGTAGGACCCAGGATTGGTCTTGCGAGACCACAGTGTTTCTGGGGAGAGTGATGTGATTAAATAAAATCAACTTATAGGGCCGACTTTGTGGTGTACTGGGTAAAACCACCACCTGCAGTGCTGGCATCCCATATGGGTGCACCAGTTTGAGTCCTGGCTGCTCCACTTCCAATCCAGCTCTCTGCCATGGCCTGAGAAAGCAGAAGAGAATGGCACAAGTCCTTGGGTCCCTGCACTCATGTGGGAGACCAAGAAGAGCCTTCTGGCTTAGGAATGGCACAGCTCCAGCCGTTGCAGCCATGTGGGTAGTGAACCAGTGAATGGAAGACCTCTCTCGGTCTCGCCCTCTGCCTCTCTGTAACTCTGCCTTCAAATAATAAATAAATCTTTAAAAAAACATAAACAAAATCAACTTTATTAATGCAATCTCAGAAGGCAAATTTTTAAAATATCTAATATATAACATGCCAAATAAGGTAAGTTTAAAAAAACATTTATTTATTTGAGAGGCAGAGTTACAGAGAGAGAGAGGGAGAGACAAAGAAAGAGATCCTCTAACTGCTGGTTCACTCCCCGAATGGTCGGGGCTGGGCTGATCCGAGGTCAGGAGCTTCATTTAGGTATCCTACATGGGTTCAGGGACCCAATCACCTGGACCACCTTCCACTGCTTTCCCAGGTCATTAGCAGGGAGCTCAATTGGAAGGGGAGCACCTGGGACTCAAACTCCTGCCCGTATGGAATGCCAGGGCCACAGATGGAGGCTTAACCTACTATGCCACAGTGCTGGCCCCCAAATAAATTAAATTTTATTTTGTATATCTTAGTAAATGATTGAATGCTAACCATTTTATGGCTTGTCACTTAGACTTCAATGTTTTTCAATATCATATATTTACTTTTGTATAGTATATTCATACACACACTCATATATCCACATACGCATATATCTGTATATGTATGTATGTATACGTAAATGGTGAAACCAGGAATGGAGAAAAGCCAATAGGTTTCACAACTGTTACTCCCTTTCTGGACATACTTACATTATTTTAACTGTATGCCTTGTGATTTAACACTAACAAGTCTAGGATTGATTACTTGTTGGATTAACTGTCTTCCCAAGCAGACCTAATGTCTTTCATGCTTCACTACACCATTCAAACTTCAAGACCACTAGGCTGTGTAGAACTTATCCACCAATCATTTTTTTTCTATCATCCAACTATCTCAGGAAGACAGAACATTTTAATTGGAGTGACAGATCCAAACCTACACATAATTTATTTGAAGTAAATTCGGTTGTTCACAAAACAAATAGAGAATCTGTGCAGAAGAAAGTGTAAGAGCAGACAGTATAGGCCATATTGAGGCCCCACGGTCAGTCTGGTCTGCAGGGGCCGGAACTGTGGCATAGTAGGCTAGGCTTCCACCTGCGGTGCTGGCATCCCATAGGGGTGCCAGTTCGAGTCCAGGCTGCTGCTTGTTTATGGCCTGGGAAAGCAGTGGAAGATGGCCCTAGTGCTTGGGCCCATATACCCACGTGGCAAACCCAAAATAAGCTCCCGGCTTCTGGCTTTGGATTGGCTCAGCTCTGGCCATTGCAGCCATCTGGGTAGTGAACCAGCAGATCGAAGACTTTTCTCTCTGTCTTTTCCTCTCTCTTTCTGTAACTCTACCTCTCAGACAAACAAATAAAAACTTAAAAAAAAAAAAAAAAAGAAAGAAACTGTTCAGGGACAGGGGTTTAACCTGGTGGTTAAAATACCTAGTTTTGGGGCTGGTGTTGTAGCATAATGGGTAAGCCATCTTCTACTAACATGGCATACAAGAAGGGTACCAGTTTGTGTCTCCACTGCGCCAATTCTCAATCAGCTCCCTGCTAACAGTCCAGGAAAGAAATCAAAGATGGCTCAATTATTTGGGTCCCTGCCACCCATGTGAGAGAACCAAATACAGTTTGGCTGGCTCAAAGCTAGCCACTGCCCATCTGGGCAATGAACCAGTGGATCAAAGTTCTCTGTCATAACTCTTTCAAAATTAAAAAAAATCTAAAAATATAATATCTGGGTTCAATGACCAGCTCTGGCTCCTGACTCTAGCTAGTTTCTACTAATACAGACACTGGTAGGCAGCAGTAATGGCCCAAGTAATTGGGTTTCTGACACCCACGTGGGATACCTGGGTTGAGTTTCCAGCTTCAGGTTTCTAACATCAGCCTTAGCTCATCTTTAGCACAGAATCGGCCTTGATTCAACTGGGAAGTGAGCAAATGGATGGGGGAGCTGTCTCCTTCCTCCTACCTCTTTTTCTTTTCTCAAATGACTAAAAAGCAAAATCTCTAATACAGGTGCAGAAGACTAGATATCAATATTCTCAGAATCTTGAACACTTCCAAACTCGTTGTGTAATGAATGCTTCTATTACTCTCCAAAAATGCACAAGCCCAAGGGGGAATGTACCACTCTCCTAAGTGGTGAATTTCTTTCTGCAAAGGATACGTATTATATCACTACTGATAACGCGGGCTCCAGGGTCTTCTATCAATGTGTAAATTGTCCCACAGCCCACTGAGAAGCCCTTGGCTTTTTCCATGTGTCAATTGAAGACAACTGAGAAGAGTAGGGTGAGGCCAAGCAGAGAAGTGGGGGAAAGCAGGCTTCAGGACTCAGCCTGGGAGTCAGCTACACAATGGACAAAGAATGGGCTGAGGCACAATCTAAATCTCATGTGGATGCAAGGATCAAAAGATCAAATAGTTGCTCTTTTGGTGTTTAGTTTTACTTAAGCCGTAAAATGCAGTTTTTATGTTTTCCTGAGGTCATGTAGCTACTTTTTAAAAAATATACATATACATGTATATTATATATATACACAACTTAGTTTTAGTGTTTTAATGAGAAAATATAGGGAGAATTCCCAATACTATGTTAAGCACATAACAGAAACACACCATCTAAAATGCTATCAATATCTAACACAATATGTATTCAGCTGATTTCCCACTCTTGCAACAGTGCTGGTTACATGGTGGGTGCCTTATGCATACTGTCTGAAATAAATAATAGATTTTGTTTCTCCATCTCCTTTCATTTCCATCCTGTCTTCCTGTATCTTATTTCTTCCTTCTATATTCAAAGCAGTCATTTAAGATCCTCCAATAAAAATATAAAAACAGTACATTTTAAAAGAAAACAGACATCATGCCAGCAGAAGAAGAAAAGAAATTGTGTTTCACAGATTACAGGCATCAGAATGCTTCTGTCACCTCTTGAGGGAAAACAGGTGTCTTCCATCCTGCAGAGAAGGAAACAGATCCAGAGAGTAGGAAGCACAACACTCCCTTTTTATTGGTTTTGGTATTTTCTCTACCAAAAATTGTATCAGAGGTGCTGGAAGGCATTACAAATACCCTGAATTGGTTCACTGAGAGCCTTTCATTTTTTTTTCCCATTAATGGGTTAGCCAGATTGTGAACAATTAAAGCTAATGACACCAAAATTATCCATAAAATTAAACCTCAAACACTAGCATAACCAAATGATAACTACAATTTATTTGTCCTTGCTCAATGGTAAATTTTGTTGAATGTCAATTTTCTAAATTGAAGAAGATTAATATAACAAATGGTTTTTAATGGCATACAGAGAATCATAATATACCTGAAAGAGAAAAACTCAAAACGTGAAGGCATCACAGTTATTTTAACCTAAGTTTCTATTTTGTGTGTAGGAGGTTGTGGCTTAAGTTTGGATAAAAAATACCTTCTAGGTTTTGTGTCTTGTCTAGCGAAGTGTGCATTCATATGTGTATGTATGTATGTATGTAATGGGAGTGCAGTGTGCTTTTTCCTATTGTTTATTATTAATAAAAGAACAGATTTCATGAATTTCATAGGTACAGTTCCAAGACTTTTCTCTATCCTTTCTCTCCTCTCCAAAACCCCTCTCTTCCTCCCCTTTCTTCCTTTCATCAGTTTTTCCAAAGACATAATTTTAATCCACTCTATATTCACAGGCTTGATTTCCTAAGAAACTAAGAAGGTAGACTGGGGATATTGGATGGAGAACTGAATTCCGTAGTGTATTTTTCCTTTTCTGGGCCTGGACATTGATAATTATACCCATATAAAAGCTCCTGCTTTTAACAATTTTTATTTTTCAGCATGAGTTAAAAGCAGAACAAATTTCATACTTGGAAGTACTGGTGAAAAAGACCCCAAATTATGACAATGATGTTTCTGTGAGTCATACGGCCATCCCTAATTCCAACAGTATTATAGAGAATATTCAACCGGAAGGACACTACTGAGGCTGGCATTGTGGCAGAGTGGGTGATGGAGCAAGGACTCAAGGTTTGGTTTATTTCAGTTCAGATCCACTCCATGGGGACGCCTCCCCTGGCCTCATCTTCCTGGACAGCTCAACCCCAGCCCTGCATTCCTGAGTCACATCCCTTGTTATTCCTCTCAGAGAGTTCAGTTATGACAGACCCTGTTTACATGATTGACAGCAGGCACGGAGTTTGAAAGGCCTGCAAAAAAGCCCACACAAGCCAGCTCACCAAGGCCCTCTGCTTCCTGACTTTCAGCTGCCTTACGCTATAGAAAGCTAGCCTGTCACCCAGGTCTTGGTCTCTACCACGTGTTCATCCTGTGTGCACACTGGTAGCTAGCCACCTCTCTGGATTTATTCTCATGAATAAATTCGTTCTGGCTGTGAATTTTGTATCTTGTCTCTTCTTAGTCCTGCCCCTCCTTCTTTGCAGCTGGTAAAGCTGCTGCCTGTAATTTCGGCATCACAAATAGGCACCTGCTCCAACTGTGTCCCCACAGTTTCAATTTTGATCCAGACCCCTGCTAATGGCCTGGGAAAGCACCAGAGGATGACCAAAGTGTTTGGGCACCTGTCACCCATGTGGGAGACCCAAAAGAAGCTCCAGGCTGTGACCTGGTTCAGACCTGGCCATTAGCCATTTGAGGAGTGAACCAGCTGCTAGAAGACCTCTGTCTCTCCCTTCTTTCTGAGCTGTAACTTTAAAATCAATCAATCATTAAAATATGACACTACAGCCAAGTTAAGTAAAATATTACTTCACTAGCTAGTTTTAGATAAGCAGAAGAGAAAAAAAAAACTTCAACTCTAAATACTGCATCAGTAACTTCCCATTTTCAACAGATATATTTAAAATGCTGGCCCTAGCCAGTAGTCTTGAATATTCTCACAAGGGAAAATAGATTTTGGGGTTATGATGACATAGACTAGACTGGAAAATTGCCTGGTCCAAGAAAGTCAGGAATTTTTCTCACATCAATATCACTGGGGAAAACAAAACTGCCACCAACAACACAGCTTGAATATCCTGGTGCGTGTATATGAGTGTGTGGGCAGGAGGGTTTCAATTTTATTATTTATGGATTATCTGACATACTTGATCTCTTTATGTACTTCTCTGCTTTTGTTATCTACTGTGAGAGACTGATATTCATAGATTGTGATTTGGTGAGACAGAGTTTATTTAGACTCTTCGATAAATGTTCAAAGTATACTTTCTTAAAGATTATTTATTTGAGTGGCAAAATTACAGAGAGAGAGAGAGAGGCAGAATAAAAGTACATTTTACAGTAAGGTAAGGATGCTTAGTTTACTGAGAATATGTCTTGAAGTCTTGGGGGAGCACTTCCTGACTAAATCTCTCTTTAAATACCCAATTCCTAAATGAAAATCACTTTCAGAACTGGTATATTCTTACTAATCTAAAGTGTCAACGGGATCCAGGTATGCTTTCCATAAAAGTAATGTAAAATAGTTGCAGGCTATTTCTAGCTATAACCATGCATTAGCCATACAATGTGTTAGTTATGCAATGTGCATTAAAGGAGTGTGTCTGCCAAACAAAACTCAATTAAACCCTATTTTAAAAATGGGCAAAGGATACTGCTATGGCTGGAGAGTAGTTTGGATGTCCCCAAAGACACCTGTATTGGGAATTTGGTCTCTTAAGAATTATGTTAATGGTTAATGGGTTAATATTAACAGCTGATGAATTAAGTGTAGCGATTTGATCTAATTATGGAATCTAGGAGGTAGGCCCAATGAGAGATCTTTAGGTCACTGAAGTGTGCCTTCCAAAAGTAGTCCTCACAGGACAACTGGTTACAAAAGCTGAGTTGGAGACAACTGCACCCTCTCTGCTTCCTGGCACACCAGGTGAACCTCCCCCACCCCATGCATATTCCACTATCAATAACCCGAATCAGACATCAGATCAATGGGGCCACCCAAACCTTGGGCCACAAACTTTGAAAACCTCTTCCTTTGTAATTTACCTTCTCTCAGGTATTTTAGTTAAGGTAACCAAAAGCTGACTAATGTAGACTTGAATTGGATCTCAGAAGAAGACATGAAGGCCGGCGCCGTGGCTCACTTGGCTAATCCTCCACGTGCGGCACTGTCACCACGGGTTCTAGTCCCGAACGGGGCGCCGGTTATGTCCGGTTGCTCCTCTTCCAGGCCAGCTCTCTGCTGTGGCCCAGGAAAGCAGTGGAAGATGGCCCAAGTGCTTGGGCCCTGCACCCGCATGGGAGACCAGAAGGAAGCACCTGGCTCCTGGCTTCGGATCGGCACAGCACGCTGGCCTTAGCAACCACTTGTGGGGTGAACCAAAGGAAAGGAAGACCTTTCTCTCTCTCTCTCTCTCTCACTGTCTAACTCTGCCTGTCAAAAAATAAAATAAAATAAATAAATAAAGACATGAAATGGCCAACAGGTGAATGAAAAAATGCTTAGAATCATTACATATCAGGAAAGCACAATAGAAGTCACACTGAAGTAGGCAGGCACACAGGCTAAAATCAAATAGGTTTGCTGAAAACCACGCCTTCACCATGCCCCTGTGTGACCTCATGCCCTACCTGATACCTTCACCACGGCCCTGTGTGACATCATGCCCCTCCCAGGCCACACATGAGTGCCCACCGGCCAATCAGGTTAATTAACCACACCCCTTTGGAAGTGGGTTAAAAGCCTGCGACCCAGTGTGTCCCGCCCTTCTCTTTTCCCTGGCCTCTTGCCAGGAGGGGGCTAGCTGTAGCCCTGCACCTCCCAGGCACGTGGCCTTCTGTCCACCCACTCCAGGTTTCCTGGCCTAGATGCTCCTCCACGTGGCTGGCTCCTGGTGCTCGGTATGAACCCAGATTTACCTCTCTCTCTTAAATAAAGCTCTCACTTTCCTATGCACCTTTTGCACTAAATAAAAGCCTAAAAGGTACCATGCTGTCTTGTTTATCTGTGCCAGTATTTAAAATTCTTCTCTAAATATTAGGCAAGAACCCTCTCATGCTTGTTAATATTGAAGACTTATTAATAAGCATATAGTGATATCATATGGCACCCCAAATTCTGGTAGCATATGTGGCACCCCAGATAGCACTTCTGGGGAACTCTAAAGGGCCACATTTTTGTATAAAATTTAGGGGGTCATTCCCAATATCAACAATGAAATATTGCCAAGGATCAAAAATATTAAACACTGTCCAGGATGTGGAGAAAAAGGAACCCTTGTACACTAGGAGTAGGAATGTAAGATTTATGATATCATTATAAAAACAGCATGGTGATTTCTTTAGGTATTAAAAATACAACTACAATGTAATTCAGTAACCCCTGTCCTGGGTATGTATCCGAAGGAAATAATATATTCCTTCATAAAGTTTTTGTATTCCACGTTCATTGCAGCATTGTTCACAACAGCCAACATATAGAAAATTAAGTGTCTACCAATAGCTGAACTGATAAGAAACTGTTTTATACACACACACACACACACACACAGACAGAATTGCATATTACTCTGCCTTAAAAAATAAGGAAATCCTACCATTTGCAACAACATGAATGCAGTCAGAGGACATGATGTTAGGTAAAATAAGCCAAGCACAGAAAGATAAAAACTGCATTTTCTTTTCTCACTTAACTGTGAAATCTAACCTGCTGAACTCAGTAGAAGCTGAGAGTTAAAAGGTGGTTATCCAGGCTCAGGTCGGAGGAAATGGGGAGATGTTATTAAAGGGAAGAAGATAGTTATGTTGGAAGAACAAGTTCTGGAGATATAACGTGGAGCACTGTCTGCAAATTTAATGATACTGTATGGTATTCTTTAAATTTATGAAGATAAATGATCTTAAGAGTTCTAACCAAACAGACAAAAAAATTTACCTATGTGATTAATGGATGTGTTAATTAGTTTGATTTTGGTAATCATTCCACACTGTATTCATGTACTAATATCACTTTGCATATTTCATGTACATGATTTATTAAGTATACTTCAATAAAGAAAAATAAAAAGGGATTCCTGGATCAGAATTCAGCCTAGGGAGTCCCCAGCTGTCCAGGGCATATGGATGACAAGAGTACTCTATCACCAACCCAATGCACTGCCTTTCAAATTAAAAAAAAAAAAAAACATAAAAACAAAATGGAAAGAAATCAGCAGCACAATTTCAAATTCACAGAAAACCGAGTTTCTTGGGAAGTTCATAAACCTGCTTCTTAAGAAATGATTTATTAGAATGTGGTTTTGGACATCAAGAAATTGATGCAGCTGAAGTAAAGGATATAAAGTAATTCAAAATAAAGAATATTAATAAACATTGAAGTCTTAAGAAAGCCTGTTTATGATTTAATCCATTAATCTTTCAGTAAATTATGAATAATTAACCTAAGATACCAGGTACATAGTTTCCAAGGATTGCTGAGTGTAGAATTTGGTAATTATCTGAGCATTAGTGGGTTCCAGTAAAAACAATACTCAAATAATTGGAAAAAAGCATACATCTTGCGTATTTGATTTGGAGGAAGGAGAGTATTCTCATTGGCTGGTTCACTCCCCAAATGCCAGAAATGTCTGTGGCTGGGTCAGACAAAATCAGGCGCCAGGAACTCAATCCAAGTCTCCCTTGCAGGTGGCAGGAACCCAATTATTTGAATCAGCACAGTTGCCTCTAAGGGTCTGTATTTACATGAAGTTGCCCTGAGGAGCTGGAGGCAGGAATCAAACCCAGGTACTCCCTCGTGGGATGGGACAGGCTCAACCACTAGGACAAGTACCAACCCCAGTGTGGAGTTTTCAAAAAGAACATCCAGCTTTTTACTGGAGTGGATTTTATAGCCTCTTTGGTAGAACAGTTCTTGTAACTATGATAGACTAAACTTAAACATTTCCTGACAGATGAGTTGAAAGCTACAGTGCAGAAGATAAAATACTTCCTTTGAAATTAAATGAGCACTTCAGTAATGCATCATTGTTTACTTAAGTGATAAAAATTCAACACACCCTGTAGTTTGTATTTTGACAACTGTTTATTTAGGAAGTATGGCAAATTAGTATCATAATTACTCATAATGAAATGCTGTAACTTTTTAATCACACTATTTTCCCCCATCTATTACCTAATAAATTATAACTTCAAAATGCAAACATCAGTAAGCCCTCGTTATTGCAATCCAAGCTACCCCCGAGGGACCAGAATTTATTCTGCTTCCATTCGTATTGCTCTTCCCTATCTCCAATTGGAGAGGAACAATAACAGAGATTTTAAGGTTGAAATTGTTGCTTCATTAGTCACCCTGCGTTCTTTTATTTTCACAAAGTAACATGAATTCTGGCTTATCATCTGTCTTGTCTCTCATTTATTACAACTAGGAATACAACAAAAACAAAACAAAGGCACTGTATCCTGAGAAGAGGATGCAGTGTTTATGACAAATGCTCACTCAACAGCACAGATGAGGGAGAGAGGACTGCTTCAGTCTCCCCCTCCCCTTCCTGTCAATCGCATTAGAGAGTTCTGGTAAAGATTCCAAGAATGTTACATGCAGTAGGTGGCAGTAATAAAAGTCGTTTCCCTTCCTGTTACTCATGTCTGTCACATATTACTAAATGCGATGAGGTGAGCTGCTGTTTTCAAGTACTGAGTGAGGGTTTCTGAAGGTCAACATTTTAACTAGAATGAGTGGCCTTTTTGCAAATACGAGAAATGCAGTAGAATATCTGTTAGGCAAAAGATAATCTGGCGTTAACTGACCTCTCTGAAGAAAGGCACCAGCCACTGGCATGACTGAGGTGATGCTGAAGAGAAGTATCTTAGATTCCCAGGAATCCGTCCAAGGGAATTTCACCTCCCTTCACAACTTTCATAGCTTGTGATATGTACATATTTGATGACTGCAATGCATATGTCTTCCTCAGTTATTATATATTCCTTTAGTCAATATAAAATAGTGACTTACCACTTCATCTCCAGAGATGAAACTGAAAATCTACAAGTGAAATCTCATTTTTCCCTGCTTCTTCATCCTGGGAAGATTGAAAAAAAAAAAAAAAAAACCAGGGGGGAACCTTAATTTGCAGTATTTTAAGATAGATTCAATGTTTGGTATTTTGGAAAATACACTGTAGTTTCCTAAGATGCATAATCAATTTTATAGTCTTCAATAAAGTGTTATAATGTGTTACCCACTGTTCAGTACGTACCCTAATTCTATCCTTCCTGTGGATCAAGGTTTAGTAATTGAGATCAACTGCTGACAGTTCAACCTTACACTGTAATTCTGTAACTGTTACTATTTTACTAAAGCTTAGGTCTTTGTGAAATCAAAAGGAACTTTAGAATTTCAATATACAGGGTAGTGGCTTACTGGTAAGGGTTTTTACATAAGCTCTGGGAAGATAAACAGCTGCTGATCAGGGGTTTGCATTGCAGAGCAGTGCTGATGGCACTCCTGGTGGTACTAGCAAAGTTAGGGAACATAAACTTGTGTGGCACTAATTCTAACAATTATGTAATTTTCTCTGGCACTACTCAGCGACCAACATTTAAAAGCTTAATTATATTAATAAGGCCCAATGCAATTAAGAGTTAATTGTACTTATAAATAAAATGGTGACTTCATCTCTAATTCAGTTATTTCTCTGCTTGAATACTTGTTTTGCTTGCCATCACTTGCTGAAAAAACTCATAAATCCATGGGTTAGCATTCAATGCACACATACCTGACTCCCCTACGGACACATTTTTCTTCATCCCTTTCCACCCGTAGCAACAATTATTTTCTATTTCACTTGCCACTCTAAAACTAAATAGACTTACTCACAGCTCCACAGAGAAGCTACTGCTTTCTGGACTTGATGACTCAACTCATGTTGTTCTCTTCCTCTAACTTAAATATCTCACATTTTATCATGACTCATAATTGACAGAAGGAAATAAAGAGAATTCCCAATTTATCAAAACATTTTAAGAATTCTTACTGTCACTTAAGATTGGTCTGCTTCCAAACTAATAGCTTTCCATAAGGCTGCCGCAAGGTGAAAGTCACATTAGTAGGTCATTTTCATCCTTACTTTACAAATGCTTAAACAGAGCCTCAGAGTGATTCCTCTATTTGTCAACAACTCTGGTTTTATGCTGTGGAGCTAGGATCACTGGGACATATATTTGAAATTTTCTTATCCATGTGAATAGTTGAAGGTGGATTTCAAGATAAATTTGTAGGGCCAGCGCTGTGGCCTAGAGGGTAAAGCTACCACTTGCAGTGCTGGCATCCTCTATGGGTGCCAGTTCGAGTCCTGGCTGCTCCACTTCCGATCCAGCTCTCAACTATAGCCTGGAAAGTAGTAGAAGTTGGCCCAAGTCCTTGGGTCCTTGCACCGCATGGGAGACCCAGAGGAAGCTCCTGGCTCCTGATCAGCATAGCTCCAGCCATTGTGGCCAACTGGGGAGTGAACCAGCAGATGGAAGAGTTCTCTCTCTTTCTGCCTCTCCTCTCACCCTTCACAATGCCCCCACTCCATAGCAGGGTGTTGTTTCAACTCCCAACTATCCTGCTTCCAATCCAGTGCACTTAGAAAACAGAAAATGATGACTGAAGGACTTGAGTCCCTGCCACCCATGTGGGAGACCTGAATGGAATTCACTACTCTTTGCTTTGGCCTGGCCCAGCCTCTACTGCTGTAGCCATTTGGGAGGTGAAACAGCAGGTCAAAGATTTGTTTGTTCTAATAATGGAGTGCCCCCCCACTCTTTCAAATAAATACATAAATCTTTACAAAACATAAAAATAGGAACACAGCTTATTTGATTCTCCTGCCTTCAAAAAGTGGGGATCCATTCCTGTCCTTTGGACGGTACACAGCACCTACTGACCCTAATGACTAACGTGTGGCAGCAGTTGTGAGGCATGACTTCCAAGATCAGACTACCAATAGCATTATGGTTCCTCTTTGCTCTCACTCCTGCATCACTGTGTTGGAAGGAAGCTACCTTTCTTTTCATAGACACTAAACTAGCATTATGGAAACATACACAAGGCAAGGAATCGAGTTGTCCCACCCAAAGTCATGTGTGAGCATGTGTGAGCCACCTTGGAAATACCTCACTCAGCCCTGGTCAAGCTTTGTGACGGTGAATCTTGACCAACATCTTGGCTGCAGCCTCATGAATCAGAACCAAACAGCTACTCTGATTCCAGACGCCTGACCCCCAGGCAATTAGAATTTTACGATGCTGGATGTGAGATACATTTTTATTCCTATAAATACTCTTGAGACATTTTCTGGGGCAAAATTAAATTACTTGAAACAGCTTGTCCTTTCAGGATTTACTTTTAATGTTTATTAGGAAGAATCAGAATCGTGCTGCTCCTGGGCTGAGACTCCTGTGCCATCGCTCATCGCCGTACATCACTGCGGCCAGCCCCTTCTGAGTGTTCTACCCCATGTCCTATAGACGACACGCTTTCTCCACGTAGCCAGTGGGAACAGAAACTGTTCTCAGTCCCGTGGAAGCTCCAGAAACTGCTCCCTCTAATCCTTCCCGGTGGTTCTGACACCAGCTTTGGACAGTTTCATAATCTACACGTTCTGTTCCACATTCTGCCAAATGTGGAATCTGTACGTTGTCTGCACTGTGGAAACTCATCCAGTGTAATAATCTTAGGCAACTGTGGTGCTCACCTCACTTGTTTTCCATCTCTCTTGGGTGGCGCTCGTATGCATGAAACATCATGGTATAACACCTATTTTACAGTCTTTCCATTGTTACATGCAGTCCCTTTTCATCACATTAACTAGAGGCGAAAAATCCTCTCATACTTTTTAAAGCAATTGAATTCATAGGAACAACACAACTAACAATTATCACTCCACAAAGAAAATCCCAAGACTAGACTGCATTGCTGGCAGATTCTGTCAAATAGTGAGTAAAGAAATAAAAACTAATGTTGTACAAACTCTTTTATAAAACAAAAAGTGGATATCAGGTTTATGATAAGACAAACATTATTATAATACCAAAACCAGAGGAAGCCCTCAAATACGAGAAAACTGAAGAACAAACTCCTTTTTAGTAGACAAATCATTAACATCGGGAAGCCAATAATATACAAAAAGGCTACATTTCATAACCACAAAAGGTTATGACAATAAACTTCAAAATGTTAACATAATAATGGAAAATCATCATAAATATGTGCAAAATGCCTGACCATGTTGAACAGCTGCCTGTTATAAAACTCAAATCAAACATTGGTGGTAAAAGATAGAATCCTGACCAGCCCCCAGACTAGAAAAGAGGAAAAGGTATCTTATTGTTACACAGACTCAGTAAAAAAACTTGCCACAGAGGTCAGATAATAAGATGTAAAACTGTATCTCTTCACGTGCTATATGATCAGCTATGTAACAAATATTAAACTAAACTGATCCCAGGAACTATTAGAAAATCAATGCAAAAAGTGTTTATAACTCTACATAGTAACAATAAAAACTAAAATAAAATTACTGTCATTTACATATGCAAATATGCATGGCTATAGTAATAATTAGTCCCAAAATATATGGTCTGTACAATAGAAGCTACAGAGGGAAATTAAAGGATAACTGAATGGTGAAATATTTCACTTATGCATTAGGAAACACAAAATTACTAAGATGACAGTTCCCCTAAACTGGTCAGTATGCTCAGTGTAATTAATTCAGAATCAAAATAGCAAGACTCGGTTCCAGGTAAACAGAAAATAAGGAAATTTCTTGGAAATAACAACTTTCTACCACATCTAAAAGGTCACTGTTTTTCAATCAATATCCTAAAGCTTGTACACAAATTATTTCATTTACATTTCATTTTATGAAATGAAGAATGGTGTTATTTCATGTCTGTACAATATAATGTGTAATGAACTGATTAGAAGCTGTAGCAAAATATTTTAGAAGTCAGAGCTTGGCATATAAATGGTAAACTGAGATAGTAGAAAGTGGGCTGCGGACTGAGCAGAAAAGAAGGAGAAGAAATTTATTCATTACAATTTCAGAAAGAAACACGCAGGCAGCCCAAGCCATCACTCAGTATATTAGAAATAACTGCTACCACAACCTGGTGTCATGGTGTTGAGCAGAACAACATTGTCACTCTCAAGGGCTGGTGAAGGAGAAGTTTTAAAAAATGTATTGAGAATACTTCACTATTTCATTGCTGCAATTTACATTTCGAAGAAAGGACTCAAACCTCAGAGAAATGGTAAAAATGAGGCAAATTCTCTAAAAAAATACCTGCTTTGATGTGTTTTTTCTTTGTCTTACACTAACTGATGAAATAGGAAAATAATAAGGTAGTTCATTATTTTCTCAATCCATTATTCTGTATATCTTGGTATTGATCACCTTGTCTGTGTTCTGCCAATTTTATTGACACAAATGTTGAACAGCAAAGTTATAATCTTTAACAATAAGTAGTTAAAAATATCTGATTGAAAGTTTTTCACTATCAATGAAAATCCTTGCCTATTCTTCCTTTTATACAGTCATATCAATATCTTCTTTCACTTCCGTAACAAATCTGAGCCTCTATAATAATTGCACTCCTGATCCTATTCTGTATAACCCTTCTTGCAAGATCTGGAGTTTCCCTTGGAGGTACAATTTATCAATTTGTAATAACTGTGGTAATGTTTATTAACTGAAGTAGGTTGAAATTCAGCGTTAATTTGTATGTTAGGTGGGTACATATTTTTTTTTAAGATTTTATTTATTTATTTGAGAGGTAGAGTTACAGTCAGTGAGAGGGAGAGACAGAGAAAGGTCTTCCATCTGCTGGTTCACTCCCCAAATGGCTGCAACGGCCAGAGCTGTGCCAATCCAAAACCAGGAGCCAGGAGCTTCTTCCAGGTCTCCCATATGGGTGTAGGGGTCCAAGGACTTGGGCCATCTTCCACTGCTTTCCCAGGCCACAGCAGAGAGCTGGACTGGAAGAGGAGCAACTGGGACTAGAACCAGCGCCCGTATGGCATGCCGGCACCGCAGGTGGAGGATTAACCTACTGTGCCACAGTGCCAGCTCACCCTCTTATTTCTCTATACACGTCCAGTGTTGAATCAAATAGTTTAATACACATGAAAAAGCAAGAAAATGTGCTCACTATATAAGACGGTATATATTCAACACAACAAGCCTCATAGATGACCATCCTATATGGACAGCAGTTAATGTCCCAGCTGCTCCTCTTCCCATCCAGCTCTCTGCTTATGGCCTGGGAAATCAGTGAAAATGGCCCAAGTCCTTGGGCCCCTGCACCCACGTGGGAGACCTAGAGAAAACTCCTGGCTCCTGGCTTCAGATCAGCACAGCTCTGGCCATTACAGCCATTTGGCAAGTGAACCAGTGGATGGGAGACTTTCTGTCTCTCCTTCTGTCTATAATTCTACCTCTCAAATAAATAAATAAAATCTTTAAAAACATACTAAGGTTATAAAACACAAAAATAAATTAATAACTACCAGTGAGGTACCCAGGAAATTTCCTCTCAGTATCTAACTCCAGAATTTCACATTTCATACATCACTGATTTTTAATATATGGGTACCATTGAGAAGAGAAACAGACAATTCTGATTGGTCAACTGTGTTGATATGTCTACAAATACTAGAGACACTGTGCTAATCTATTTATATTTTCAATATCAGCTGTCATATAATAAACAGGCAAAATACATTTTAACCATTAGAAGTATGAACAGGTCACAGCTGATATCCAATCTCCAATTAATTTTTATTGAATACTGGTCCACATCAACCACTACATTCAATGCTTTTTTTTTTTTAAGTTTTTTTTCTTTAAGATTTACTGATTTGTTCGAAAGGCAGAATTACAGAGAGACAAAAAGAAAGAGGGAGAAAATCTTCCATCTACTGGCTCACTTCTCATATGACTGCTATGGCCAGGATAGGGCCAGGCTGAAGCCAGGCACCAGGAGCCTCCTCCAGGTCACACAGGTAGGTAGCAGGGTCCCAAGTAATTGGGCCTCTGGTTTTTCCAGGCCATTAGCAGGGAGCTGAATCAGAAGTGGGCCAGCCTGGACACAAACTGGTGCCCATATGGCATACTGGCATTGCAGGCAGTAGTTTTACCCTCTACACCACAATGTCGGCCCCACTAAACATTTTTGTTCATCTATTCTTGACATCTTCACAGCAGTGAAATGAGACACCTTCTACAGTTAACCCTTTTGAGATAGACGAGAAGCACCAGAAACAAATTGTGAGGAATAATTAGATAATAAGCAGGAAGTTGAAAGACTAATTCACTACCACTTGATACTAAAACTTATATTGTTTTAATCTCAAAATACCGTGCCTCTGAAAACTATCAAATGCATTCCTGTCTCCTCATTTTTATAAAAACACTTTATGGAGGCATGACTGACAGTACAAGGAGATGTACAAATTTCATCTGTACAACTTGATGAATCTTGAGGTAAGTAGACAGTCTTGAAATCTTCACTACAATCCATGCACAAACATCTCCATCAAACATTTCTTCCCATCGTATAAATTCTTGTGTTTGTAGAATAAAATACAGATTATCTGGGTCACAATACTGTTAACTTTCCTGGCTCACAGAAGATTATTTTTAGGCCATTTGATAGTAACTGATTAACTGACTTAAATAAATTCAGTACTAGCACTCTAGATCTCAAAATTATTTTTCTTTACATGAACGTAATGTAAAACACACAAAAAATAAATATTACTTTGTGAAAAGAGAAATAAAAAACTTTGTTTTGTTATTTAATTGATATTGTCTATACAAATGATTATTTTTAAGTATTAGTTACTTCTTGTGCTAGAAATTATTGAAAATTTCATGAAATGGGATATATAAATTGTGTTGGAATTTCCAACAATAGCTTATGAATGTATTAAGGGCATAATCCTAATTTCAAGAATCCTGTAGCATCAAGATTGATTTCTTATTTATGTGAAAGGCAGAGAGGTAGACATAGAGAGACAGAAACAGATCTTCCACTGATTCTGCACTACTCAAATTCCCTTAAAAGCTAAAGATGGGCCAGGTGAAAGCCAAAAGAGTGGAATTCAACCGAGGTTTTGACGTGGGTGGCAGGGGCCCCATTACTTGAGTCATCACCCACTGTTTCTCGGGGCTGTATTAGCAGGAATCTGCAATTGGAAGCAGAGCCTCCAACTGAACTCATATAACCTGCTATAGGATTTTGGTGTTCCAAGTGAAATTTTAATAGCTGCATCAAATACCTGCCCATTTAGTCACTTATTTGCTTACTACTGGAATGGCAGAAAGGGGAAAGAGAAAAAAAAGAAAGAGGGAGTTTTTTTCTGAATTAGAGTGGTCACACTGAGTACTGGTTTAACCACCACTGACATTATAAATTTAATGTTATTGTTACTTTAATCAGTGTAAGAACTCAACAGATGTTATCAGTAAATATTAACATAAACATTTATACAGTGAAAGAACACATTAATAAAATTTAATAATCTTATAGCACTAAAATCTAAATTTTAAAATTCAGTATTTCATGAATGAAATGGAAAACGAAAAGTGAAGGAAAATAAAAACACACTAATTTCCCCATCTCCTATGAATGACGAATGGAAGACTTCTTGTTTTTTCCTGCACAAACTAGAGAAATACAGCTTCAAGCGTTATAATATAAATAAATAACATTTAGTTATTCCCAATGCAATATTCCAAATCATTAGTGGGTAACAGAAAGGATGCATTTCACGTTTAAAAATATAAAGAGCAAAAAATTAATTGAATAAGCCAGAAAGCCTAAGAGACCAAACAAAGGCCAGCCCTCATGTGTGCCAGCAAGTCCCATGTGCCACTTAAAGACCACCATAGAGCCAGTGATGCCATAGCTAAGGTTTCCCTAAGAAAAATAACGTGTCCTAGACATTTGCCAGAAAATACCAGCAGAAGCAAAATCTATGTCTTTCTTTCAGAGTTCAACTTTGGAGTACATCCGGCTGATAAATCTCAAATTCCTTCTTGGAAAAAATACAGGCTGCAAAATAATTTAGAAAATATAATTTTTAGTTTTCCAGTCTCTGTGGAGGAGACTTTTCCAATGGAAGAGGGTCAAAATGGATGTTAAACATCAATTCACTGTAGACATCACAGAGTGTGCACTGGGCCTAAAAACCAATAAAAATGCTCCATGTTCAAGGGAGAAAATTGAAAGGGCATTACATCCAGTGGAAATTGCTCAGCGACAGTAAAGGAAGAATATCAATAACTATTTGGCATTTCCTTCAGAAAAGCATTAATATGCTGAGAGACTGAAGCTTGAAAAATCTGGTTGGATGGTAGAGGGCTCGGGATGAGGGAGATTCTAAGTATCATTTTATGGTTGGTGGGTTTTGTTTTCAGAGAAATGGTTAGCTGATAGATGTCTTTAAAAGTAGACAACATTTTTTTTCATATATTTTTTGAAACTCTTTACTTATTATAGAGTTAATCATATGTGTACAAAGTTAATTAAAGATAGCAGTAAAAAATAAGAATGGGACTAATAGAGGGAGGAGGAAGAAGGGTGAGATCATGGGTGGGACGGCAGGTATGGTGGGAAGAATCACTATATTACCAAATTTGTATTTACAAAAAAAATAAACGAATTGTTATACATTAAAAAAATAAATATACAGGTACCAAGCAAAAAAGAAAAAAGAAAAACAAGCAGAAAATTGGGACAGTCATTTAACTTAGTGGTTACAACGCCAGTTAAGAAAACCATATTCTATTTACAATCCTTCCTATTAGGATCTTATTGTACTAATATGTATTTTAGCTCCCTAGAATGTAACATAAGCCTTAATGTGGAAAGAATGGCTCAGTACTTTTGTAGACCAGAACTGGAGGTCATAATGATCAAGATTAAAAAATGAAATGTAAAAATTCAATCTAGATTCACTCCATATGGTACACGTGTGTATTTATGCCAAGTCAATGTGTATATAGAATATACATATAAGCACAGAGTAAACATAGTAAACCTATATTCATATACATATGGATTGAATAAGAAAATTGGAAAATTCCCTAGATAAATAAAGTTGATATTAAGTTAAACCATTCTCATGACTTACTGCAAATCCCTCTAACTTTATAAGTGAATGTGCAATCTGAATCTTCGTAATATGCAGCATTTTCACACTTATTTGACAAGAAAATATATTTTCCTTTATCATTTTGGAATACTAGTGTTTCATGGAACAGATTTTTGGATATACTGACCCAAGTAATTGAATTCCTCAATTATTTCCAGACTCCCTGGAAAATATGTTTTAAAAATGTGGGTTAAGTCATCATTTAGTTTATCTTTGGATATTTTATTCATTTTTAATATGCTTCCCTTGAGCATTTATAAAACTAGTCAGTTCTTAATTTAACTTGGCAGCTGGAAGAGAAAGATAACATGGACAATTAAATTTAGAGATTATTTTTTAAACAGCTTTTATCATTCACTTAACAGTTTCCTACACAACAAACATCTTTTTCAATCAAGTGGTAACAAATTGTGGAGCTCCCAAAACCTACTGCAACTCCTCACAATCATCTACTAAGGCAGAGAGAGAGGGAGGGAGGGAGAGAGGGAGGGTTGAGTGGGAGGGATGAGTGCTGGGAAGGTCTGTGAATGTCTCAATGCCATGAAAATGGATCAACAAAACAAGATTTCTAAAAGCCCATACCTGACATTAATAATACAAAGAAAACAGATCCCATGTAGTTCATAGCTACAATTCTCTTTGTATTAATATCACATCAACATGAGAATTGATGAGAACTGCGTTGAAGTAATTATCATGCACTAGCTGTGACCCTGAGAATCTAACATTAATAAAGTTCTTTAAAAAGCTTAAAAAATAACAATAAAAGCCATAGCTGGAACTTGATACTAGTGATTTCAAATTCATTGAGTGCTAATTTAATTATGTAGACAATATAGATAGTTGATATTTTAGCAAACTGCAACACAAAAATGGAAGTGAGCAGTTACTCAGGTAAGGGAGACGTCTTTCAATATGCTTTGAGCCCATCCTTAGTTGAAAGAAAGGCTGCAGGATTTCAAAAGGCAGACTGGGGAGATGATAGGCCATCTCTTTTTGTATAATTGGCTTTACCCAAAAGAAACATAAGCTTTCTCTTATTTCCACGTCGGGTGATTTTAAACACGGAGCACAGCATGCTGTGGAAGTCAGGCTACTGTCTCCCAGGGACACTACGATGTAGGATGAAGTTGTTTCCTTGATTACATTTCATAGATTTTACAGATGGATTAAGGTTCTTGCTACAGACATTTTTGGTTATAAAAAATGGCAACAAACCTTTAAAAAGATGTACATGTCAAAGGAGCAGTGGAAAGATTTATCATTAAAAGTTTTTCCGAAGAAATGCTTGAAGAAAAGGGAGGTACAGACCTAAAGCCAGGAACATGCCATGTCTGTGTCAAGTTCAGCCACATTGAGGGGAAGGTGAAGGCCATCTTGGGAGTAAAATAAAACCAGAGATTTTGGGTGTGGCATTTTCTGGACAGTTTCACAGTATCACATGCAAAACATGTACTGCTAGATGCACAGATTGGTAGGAGAATCTTCCAAGAGGCTGGATACTAATGCCCAGCTGGACCTCACTGCATGCAACATTGTTCAGCATTCGTGGGATGCCACTGCTATACAGTCTAGGGCTGTGATCTTAACTAGAACCCCTAAAGGTAACGCAGGACACAGAAGTCTGTAAAGGAATGCATGGTGCATTGACTGCAGTGTTCCACATTCCTCTCCTTTGCCTGAACTTAGGACCCTACGAGTGTGCTAAGCTTCTGACAGCTGGCTCTCTCTGCTTCGCAGATGACTTCTTACCAAGAGTCTCATTAGACACTCAGACACATGGAATTCTTTAATTTCAAGGGTTTTTTTTTTTTTTAATTCAATTGAAATGCAGAGTGCAAGGAGAAAAAGGGAGACTGGCAAGAAGAGGGCAACAGCGATAGTGGACTGATCTTCCATTTATTGGTTCATTCCTCAAATGCCCACAGTAGCCAGGGTTGGAATAGGTTGAAGCCAGCAATCAGCAGTTCCATCCAGGTCTCCCATATGTGACAAGGGACCAGTCACTTGAACTACCATCTGCTGCCTCCAAGGATCATCAAAAGGAAGTTCCAGAGCTCTGGACTGAGTTTCTGCCTCCTGGCTTTGACCTGGCCCAGCCTCAGCTATTGCAGGCATTTGAGGAGTGAATCAGCAGCTGGGAGATCTGTCTCTCAAATAATTAAAACTACATAAGTAAGTGTGTATATAAATTCTTCTTTATGTAAATCTCACATACTATTTCCTAAACAAGGTTAGAACTCTAGTTCATTATGTACAATTTATAAGAAAGGCATGATGCTTTTACTCAAATGCTTTGGAAAACTGGTATTTTATCAAAAAAAGCACCTTGTAGGCCGGAGCCGTGGCTCACTAGGCTAATCCTCCGCCATGCGGCACCGGCACACCGGGTTCTAGTCCTGGTCGGGGCGCCGGATTCAGTCCCGATTGCCCCTCTTCCAGGCCAGCTCTCTGCTGTGGCCCGGGAGTGCAGTGGAGGATGGCCTAAGTCCTTGGGCCCTGCACCCCATGGGAGACCAGGATAATACCTGGCTCCTGCTATCGGATCAGCACAGTGCGCCGGCTGCAGTGCGCTGGCCGCGGCGGCCATTGGAGGGTAAACCAATGGCAAAGGAAGACCTTTCTCTCTGTCTCTCTCACTGTCCACTCTGCCTGTCAAAAAAAAAAAAAAAAAAAAAGCACCTTGCATATGTTAGAGTTGGAATGTGGGTACACTACTGAACAAAACATACAAAAATCCCATGCAGAAAAATAATATGTATATAATATATATGTCTCCAAAAGAAAAAATTAAGAGAAGATTCAGAATCTGGCTTCCATATATTTTCACTTACTTATCGCATTATTTTGGCTGTTTTCAAAAATGCTTTTATGATCACAGTAAAAACTTGCATTTCCTTATAATTAATTTGGATTTTTTCCCACTCTAAAAAGTGGGCTTCTTTTACATAAATTGTCACTTAGTCTTTTGGAAAACAACACAACTGTTCTGGGGTTGGCTTTGCAACATCATGGGTCAAACTGTCACCTCCAAAGCCGGCAACCTATATGGGCAACAGTTTGGGTCCCAGCTGCTCTACTTCTAATTCAGCTCCCTGCTAATGTGCCTGGGGGAACAGTGAAAGACGGCCTAAGTCCTTGGGCTCCTGCACCCATGCAGGAGATGCTCTTGCCTGCTGCCTTTTGCCTGACCCAGTCCCGGCTGTTGTGGCCACCTGGGGAGTGAACCAGAGGACGGAAGATTTCTCTCTCTCCCCCATTCTCTCTGTAACTTTGACTTTCAAATAAACTTTCAACTAAATAAACTCTAGAGTTCTAGGTAAGGCAGGGTTGAAGTTAACATCCAAGAAACTTGGCTTCTGTTTTTTATTGTTTCATTAATAACCATGATTCAACTACTTGATTATTGTGACTTTGTTTCCTTATCTGTAAGATGAACCTGAGTGCCTTCCCGAGAGGGTGTTATAAAGACTGACAGATGGTCACTGTGAGCCTGACACTGTGCCTTGGACAGAGAGAACACCACAGCACTGATTGTGTTGTTCCCCAGAAACCCAGTCTCAAATATTAGGCCTATTTGCAAACCAGATTCATGCAAATGAACTAAATAAAGTGAGCAAAATTCAAACAAAAATGACATTACCCGAACTGGATTCTTTTTTCCATGTCTCTCAAGCTTAAGTGTAGAATAAAACACATCATATTCTGTCTTATATTATAGTTTTTAACATCTTATCTCATATCTCCTACTATATTATTGACTTCTTGATAGTCATAAAAAAGCATCACATCTATATTTTGATGAGTGTCCTTTTGTAAAGGCTCTGTCCAAAGTTCATGTTTAGTAAGTACTGTGTTTCTAAATTTAAAAAAATATTTGAAGTGCAGGCAGGGAGCAAGGGAGGAAGGGACTAGGAGAAGGGAAGGAAAGAAGAAAAAAGGTAAGAGTGAGTGAGTGACAGAGAAGACAGTGTCAGAAGTGCTGACGCACTCAACACCTGCAAGAACTGTGGCTGAGCCACGCTGAAGCCAGGATCTAAGAATTCAGTCTGCATCTCCTACAGAAGTCGCAGGATCCAGGTATCTGAGTCATCACCTGCTACCTCTCTCGGTATGTATTTGAAGGAAGTGGGAACTGGAGCAAAGCTTTTACTCAAACCCAGGTACTCTGATACAGGCATCCTGAATGGCATCTAAACAAGTGCATCAACCGCCTATCCCTTAGGTTTTTAACATATGAATGTAGTGCTTTAAATTTACATAGCTTCTCACAGTAATGTTTTTAAAAACATTAAATTTATGTCTCACAGTAAAAATTATGTTAGGAAGGATTGGTTTATTGTTTCTTTAAAAATATTCCCATGTTTTATTTCATTTTCCTCACTTTGTTAATTATATTTCCAAATGCATGCAAACATACACCTCATTTCTTTTTGCATCCCCAGGTGACTCTTAAATATAGTTTCTGTTGTAAGGGACAACCAAGATAAATTATATCCCATTATTATGCGTGACAGAGCGATAGTGCACCACTGGGCCCAATTGACTCAATTTCTACATGTCTTTTATGAGTCTCCACACACACAAATGGGAAATTTATACTTTCAGAAAGGGTTATGTATCCCAACCACATAAATTTTCTACCCTTTTTCTAAGTAAGGCACGGACTTTGCCACATGCAGTCTCATCAACCATGTGTCTCAGAGGTAAAGAAACCACCAAGGAAAACAAGTTGGCAACATTTTCACTTCAGTAAGTAACAGTATGCACAGGGGAGAAGTTCTAAGTTTCCAAATATGCCAAATGCATATTAGAACAGTTAGGAGTAGCCGTAAACAATGACTCCCTCAGGTCCCATTATACTTCCGTTTAGTCAAACTAGAAACCTTTCCTCGAAAAAGGGCAACTGGATTTAAAAAGCTCTCGGTATCAAGAGTTTTGGATTCCTTAACTCAGGTCATTTCACAAAGTTGTTTAAAGATTCTATGCCCTATTAATCCCTACTGGAAATGTAGGACTGAGTAAGTGAACAGGAAGAGAATGAACAAGAGTGAAAGTAGGTTTCAGTTTCCCATGTGAAACTCCAAGGACTGCAAAAGTCAATGACAATAGTAAGATGCACAGTGCATACATATAGACCACCTGGACTACTCATCCGAAGGTCTGGGGAACGCAGGACTTTGAACACTCAAGCAAGCTGATGTTTGGAAATCATCAGCAAAGATATGGTTACTGAAACTGGTATCATTGACATCACTGTGTTCTTTAATTCTGATGACCCATAAGATAACTCATGATTAATTCAATTTTACCCAAAAAGAACTGGAAGCTTAGAAAAGTTAAGGGAAAATTTCAAAGTCACAAACCACATTACTTTTTTTTTTTTTTTTTTTTTTTTTTTTTGACAGGCAGAGTTAGACAGTGAGAGAGACAGAAAGAAAGGTCTTTCTTCCATTGGTTCATCTCCCAAATGGCTGCTATGGCTGGTGTGCTGTGCTGATCCAAACCCAGGAGAGGGTGCTTCCTCTTAGTCTCCCATATAGATGCAGGGCCCAAGCACTTGGGCCATCCTCCACTGCCCTCCCGGGCCACAGCAGAGAGCTGGACTGGAAGAGGAGCAACCAGGACAGAATCCGGTGCCCCAACTGGGACTAGAACCCCGGGGTGCTGGCGCCACAGGTGGAGAATTAGCCTAGTGAGCCGCGGCGCCGGCCACCACATTACTTTCATATCAAGGACTCCGTTCTGTTCCTAGCATAGCCTGTTTCTAAGTTTATGCAATATCATTTTACTTAATGAATATATAGACAACTCTAGATTGGATATTATGGTTAGAAAATACCATTTTATATGTTTTTCAATGTATTCACTGGCCAAGTTAGTATAATGATGTAAGCCAGACTATTACAATTAAACATAATATCAGATATGCAGATCTAAAAAATGACAAATGTTTAAAAATAGCAAAAGATGTCAAAAGTACCTGAGGAATTACTGAAATAATGGATTTAGTTTTTCAGCCTTATATACCAAACATTTTAGATGTGCTGAGATAAAATACATAACTCAAAGAAACATGTGTTCCTAATATTAAATTATACCACTAATTTTTGGTGTTTTGTTCTTTACAGAGAAGATTAAAGGCCATAACAAAAATGGCATCTATAATTTTCCAGAAAATATATTGTCTGAATGTACATTTAATCTGTGCCTACATGCCAAAATAGAGTCCTATATATTTTAAATCAGGGAAGCCAATTCTTATGAAATTAGGATAACACGACCTTACTTCTTTATGTAATTTACATTTTATAAAGCATATTTTAGGAAAATGAGTTTTGAAGGATAGTAGAAGTTAGCGGTTAACAACCATTCCAAGACTAAAATACAATTTAAAAGCCTAGAAATGGTGGGCCCAAGTAAATCACTTTATTTATTTTAGAGTAATCATATCTTCAGTAGGATATTGGAATTTTCAGGAGGTAATAATTATGTGCAGTCTTTTCCAGTATCATTTGACTATATAGTTATTTATTAGGGAGCACCTTTTGTGAAGCTATTTTGTGGAGTAAAGATCTAATTTAACACTCTGATAGGAGCTAGGCCATCTATAGAGTTAGCAATGCATCATTACTTCACTCTAGGTGCTAACCCACAAGAAAGTCCCAATTTTAGGTGCAAATCAAGTGACGTGCCAAATCCTATAGTTACCAGGTAAATATCAGAGATACTTACAATGATTAGTAAAACATAAATAAATTTGCTTGCTTTATAAATCTTGCCAGTTTATTTCTTACGTGTCAGGGTGATGGAGTTCTCTAATCATCAGGATTTTGGTTTGGTTTTGTTTCTTGGGTCTATATATTCAGACAACTTATCAGCCCTGTGACTGACACAAAAGGATTTGGGTGGAAGAGATCATTTTGTCTTGAGAAACTGGTAACTGTGGAGTTCTCTCTTTCATATCATGTGCCCCAGAATACCTACCTAAAGTAATGCTGTAGAAAAAACAAACATGAGGGCCGGCTCCGTGGCTCCCTAGGCTAATCCTCCGCCTGCACCGCTGGCACCCCGGGTTCTAGTCCTGGTCGGGGTGCCAGATTCTGTCCAGGTTGCTCCTCTTCCAGTCCAGCTCTCTGTTGTGGCCCGGGAAGACAGTGGAGGATGGCCCAAGTGCTTGGGCCCTGCACCCCATGGGAGACCAGGAGAAGCACCTGGCTCCTGGCTTCGGATCAGCACAGCACCGGCCATAGCAGCCATTTGGTGGGTGAACCAACAGAAAAAGGATGACCTTTCTCTCTGTCTCTCTCTCTCTCACTGTCTAACTCTGCCTGTCAAAAAAAAAAAAAAAAAAAAAAAAAAAAAAAAAAAACAACTTGAAATAGGATGCGTATAATAAAAAGATGTATTTTTCCCCATATTACTGGTTAGCTATAAGTTGAGCCATCTACAGTTTTGCGGTGTGTGTGTGAGAGCCTAAGTGTGTGTGTGTGTGTGTGTTTCCTATTCTAGGATCTATTGAGAATGAATCCTCTAGTACACCCAACTCTTGCATAGATGCAATACCCATCATGAGGAAATCACGTGATGTGGTTAAAGCCAACAGTATGACTAATCCTGACACCAACGAGCAGGGATGCAATCAACACCCACAGGGTAAAATGGCAGTGGTGGGGCAGGAAGTGGGTATTTAAGCCTCTTATAGAAGATATATATTTTCACAAATAAGCTTCTGAATTTAATAATATTTTTCACAGGACAAACAGGGTTTATATCTAGAAAGACTCCTCATTTGGGGAGTTAACCAGTAGACAGAGATCTCTCTCTCTCTCTGCCTTCCAAATAAAATAAATTATAAATTATATAAACATTCTAAAAATAATTTATATGAATTATCATTTTAATATATTTTTTGTTAATTATACTGAATGTTCCGGTAATGAGTTTTTAGATATAAGAACTTGTTAATTTTATACCCAGGTATTCTGATGTTATACAACTTTTATCTTGCCCATTCTTTTCATAAAAATTTGAAGTATCAAGTTTTTTTATATTCATTTCAAATACAAATTTTGCATACTTAAATCTTATATCCAAAATTTATGCACTTTTAACTTTTAAATGGGGATTTACTAATTCTGGAATACAGCATAATATAAAATCCACCCATTTGAAAATAAGAGTTCAGGGCTGGCGCCGTGGCTCACTAGGCTAATCCTCCGCCTTGCGGCGCTGGCACACTGGGTTCTAGTCCCGGTCGGGGCGCCGGATTCTGTCCCGGTTGCCCCTCTTCCAGGCCAGCTCTCTGCTGTGGCCCGGGAGTGCAGTGGAGGATGGCCCAAGTGCTTGGGCCCTGCACCCCATGGGAGACCAGGAGAAGCACCTGGCTCCTGCCATCGGATCAGCGCGGTGTGCCAGCCACAGCACGCCGGCCGCGGCGGCCATTGGAGGGTGAACCAACGGCAAAAAGGAAGACCTTTCTCTCTGTCTCTCTCTCACTGTCCACTCTGCCTGTCAAAAAATAAATAAATAAATACTATATCTTATAAAAAAAAAGAAAATAAGAGTTCAGGTAAGTATGTGAAGCATATATATTCAATATTTAGTAATGCTACACTTTCACCATTTGTTTTTAATTCTGAAATCAAATTTTTGTATTTTTTAATCTTTGTCCATACATTTCTTAGGTACTTTGCACAGTTCTTCTGATGCATTTTAGAATAATCTGGTTGTTATCACTAACACATCTCTGCAGATATTTTATTACAACTATAGTATCAGAATAACTTCAAGAGGAACAAATTGTTTATCATTTTGTGTTCTCATATTTAAGGCAACAGCCACAGAGGATAAACAGAAGTTTGTTTCTCCTCTGTTTCATGCATGTCACATTTTGTTTCAAATCTTTTCTCACTTTTAGAGAATAAACAAAGGAGCGAAAATACCACAATGGTTTTAGAATGTTATAGGCAATATTTAAAACAACAGAAGATGAGTATCTAGAACTTTATGCCAACCATGAAAGTGTGTTGCTCAGCTCTCCCATGTGGGAAACACAGTTGAGCCTGGATACAGCTGTAAGCGCACCACTGCCTTCCACATTTCCAAGGATGGCCCAAACCAATGACAACATGGAAGGGCTGTCAATCAGGCCCATTCTGACCAAACATGGATTCCTATACTGTCTGAATCTGGAATAAGGACCCACTGTACCAAAAATTTCTTGTAACTAAAATCGCTCTTATTATATCTCAAACTTCTGCTATCCTAACTTTATCATTTCCTTTTTTTCCCACATTTGTTAGTTCTGTATCACAGTCTGGTGCTCTCCCCTACTTTTGCTCCCATCTCTGACAAATCTTGCATGTTTAATGACATTAGAATTACTTTTAATAATCCATACATGTACACTTTAGAGGCCTAATAAATTTCATTCATTTTTTAAGACTGCAGCAATTACCACCTCTCAGTAATACAGAAAAAAGTCTTATGAAGTTGAAAAGGTTATTTTTGGATATACATTTGGTTCTTTGAAAATTATAATGTAATAACCACAATATGATTGCTCTTAAAACTGTACACAGAAATATGCAAAAATTGTTTACATAAATAATTTCTAAAAAGGAGAATTAATTTCCATTCTTCACCATTCCTTATTATTTTCCACAAGCCATCCTACTGTAGATATATTTGGGCATGCCTTTTAGTATTTGAATTACATTGTACATCAACAGTCAGGATAATAGTATTTGAATTAAAAAATGACTGCCTTCTGACTTTGCTGATGTCTCCAGGTCATAATCAAGACAATGAGCAGTATCTAAGTAGTGCTTTAACAAGGGAGGAAGAAACTGACAATAATTCAGAATTAATATATAATTCAGTTTAGTAAACATTCTGATAATTGGACATACAATAAGTTTTCTCCTAAGGATTTGTCCTTTTGTAAAATAAGATGCATGTACCTATTTAAAGCACTACTCATATAGCATATCTGTAATACAAATCAGTAATCTTAGAAAATGTTGTGTCATTTGAACTACATGTAATTTTTATATATAATGAGAAATGTTCACAATTAATTATACATTGTTGAAGCTGACACACATTTACCATCAGCTACATTAGCTCAAATCAGAAGAATCTTTTAAGGTACTGTCAGGTACTAACAATCAAGTTTTAAAAATATTCTATCAGATCCTTCTTTTTTCTTCTTCTTCTTGCTGTGGAATTCTCTGAGGACATCCCTTTCTGGATTTTCTAATCAATGTGGCTACCTGACTTTGTAACAAATTCTTCTTTGAAGCCATCATAGGCTCTGATAGTGTTGTAGTTGGACTAATTATTCAGTAAGCACATTTGTCAGGACCTTCTGCTAAGATGAATGTGGCACAGAGAAGTTAAATAAAAAATATAACAGAAAACAAAGTAAGAGGATTTGTGGAAAAAGCAATTAGTATTACTAGGGTGTGGTGGAATGAGAGGGCCATGCCAAGGTGGCCACTGACAAGCAAGCATTAGTTACTCAGGAATGGCTTTGGAAACTGCCTGGCAACAGGCTGTGATTGGATGGCTTTGGAAACCGCCTGGCAGGCTGTGATTGGATGGCTTTGGAAACCACCTGGCAGGCTGTGATTGGATGGCTTTGGAAACTGCCTGACAGTCTGTGATTGGATGGGGCATAGACCGCCCCTTGACCAGATTGGCTGGTCTTGGCTATATAAGACATAGTTTCAACTGAAATAAACGAGTCTGTGGGCTGCTCGCCTCAAGCCTGCTTTCACCTGACTCCCGGGGTCTGTGTGGTGACTCCGCGCCTCTTGCCCCCACCACGCTCCTCCTCTCAGAAACAATCCACTGCAACATTGTTGAGAAATCAACGGCAACACTAGGGGTTTCAGGTATGCATCTTAGAAGTTCTCTCAATATTTTACTATTTCTATCATAAATATTTTGACAAATATTACTAATCTATTATTTTTGTGGAATTGTAATAGTTTATTTGATTCACATAAAAATATATATCAGAAATTAAAACTTTTGATTAAGTGGAAGAAAAAGAGACCCAAGGAATTGTGTAAATACAAATACTGTACAGAAGTTGTTTTATTGAGATAGGTTGGGATTAACCACTGGGAGTATAGTTTACCTAAAAAGTAGTGTCCCTAATTTTTCTGCATATCATCCACCTATAGATCTAGCCATAACTGAGAATGGATAGTATACTGGCATATTCTATTTCAAGCTGCACTCATTTCACATCTTTTTTGATGGCTTCTAATCAGCAGTAACAACACAGCATTTTTATTAGCATGAATACAACATTGTGGCTTTCAATATTTATAATTATTTTAAAATAATATTTATAATATGAATTAAAATACAACTACTAGTATTTGTTAAACTTTTCTTTTTTTTCTTTTTTTTTTTTTTTTATTAATTGAGACACAGACTGAGAAAGAGATAAAGAACCAGAAAGAGATACACAGAGCTCTTATCCTGTCCCAAATATCCAGGCTTGAGCTTGGATCTGGGAACTCAACCTAGATCTCACATATACACGACAAGGACTCCAGTACCTGAGCCATTGTTGCTGCCACACAAATTAGCATGAAGTTGGAGTCAAAAGCTAGAATTGGAAATAAGCCCTAGGTCCTGTGATGTGGAATGCAGGTATCCTAATTGATAGGCTAACCAGTCCCTCCAACAGCTGTTAACAATTCAGGTTCTGGTTCTACACAACACAGGTTACAAGTCTAAAGTCTTTTAAAGGGGCAACCCTACATATTTTTTTCCCTTTATTTTCTCATTTTTATATATTGGTTTTAGAGTTAACACTGGCTGTGCTCAACTGAGACACACACACACATGGGCGGGGGGAGAGAGAGAGAGCTCTTAAAGTAACTTGATTCTCAGAATAAATAACTTCATATCTAAAATTTAAAACTTAAGAGTTTTTGATAATTAGATTACATAATTCACTTGGTGCTGTACTAGGCACAAAGTAAGAGTGTATTATTATTGTAAATTCAATAAAACCACTGCAGCTTATAAGGTGTGACTTAACAACTTCATGATATTTATGGAATTTCAAATATGTCCACTGCTTTATCTTCAAATGATGCTAAATTCATTCACACATTTATTCACTCATCAACAAGACAGAGCATTCAACACATTCTGGGCTCCTGTTGAGTGTGAGTGAGATAAACAGGAATAATGAAGGCTTCCTGCTGAGCCATTGCTTACAGATTACAAACCAGGCCAATTCTTTGGCTGACAAATGAAACAAATTTTGGTAAATGTAAACATAGTTGAGGTACTGTAGTGGCATAGTAAAAAACAATCTTAGTACAAAATAGGAAAAAAAAGCAAGAATGCTTCCTGAAGAAAATATTTGACCTGAATCTCTAATGATTGATAGGAATTCTCAATGAGAACACACAAGGAAATGCATTATAAAAAAATCACTAACTAGGCAACACAGTGATTCTAAATGCCATTATTTTGGTATGGAAACTTAAGGAATTTGGGCATTTTTTCCTGATCTAGAAAATCTTTATATGGTCTCTATTTTTGTAGAATCAAGGCACAGAGGAATATATGGAAAACTCTTGAAAGTGAATGACATTCTTCTAACTTAAAATAGTGTTGCTCAGTCACATTCTTCTACTTCTCATCCAATTTCTTAATAGCTTTAAGGCAAATTCAAAACACATAAAAATTGAGTCTAAATTCAAAACAACTAAAATGTAATAGTTTGTAACAGGCAAGTTAATGGAACTATGGGTGAATTTCCATAGCAACAGTTTCTCCTTTTCTGTGTTTATTGCATGCAGCTTGAAATGATGGGGGATGAGTGGTGGCCAGGGACAGAAAACATCTTTTCCCTCTCCTGCTGTGCATGGACGAAACGGACAAATTTTCTGCCAGATAAAACACAGAGCTCTGGTGAGTAACAGCCATCCTACACAGTAGAATCACTTGCTCACAGTACAGGGGTGGAACGATGCCATCTACTACCCTGTTCTGAAGACGAGCTGAAAACCTGGACCACTCCAATCACTGGAGAAACTGTCACAGATGTAAAAAATAACATTTACTATTAAAAAGAGAGGCACATTGCATAGCACAATTTAAATGAAAAGAAAAAGTTAAGTTGAATTGAAATTGGCATAAAGAGCAAAATAAGAAGCTGTTTTTTGGAATAAAAATTAGTATCACTGTAAAAATAAATGATTCCTGCTAGGCCAATGTTAAAAATCAACATTTTGTCATACTTGCATAATAGATCTTTTATTGCCAGTTCTGGTGAGATTTAACTGTCTTCTTTCCTCACACTCTTAAAAATAAGGAAAGGAGGGGCCGGCACTGTGGCGCAGCGGATTAACGCCCTGGCCGGATGCGCTGGCATCCCCGGCTGCTCCTCTTCCAATCCAGCTCTCTGCTCTGGCCTGGGAAAGCAGTAGAAGATGGCCCAAGTCCTGGCTGGGCCCCTGCACCCTGTGGGAGACCTGGAAGAAGCTCCTGGCTCCTGGCTTCCGATCAGCACAGCTCTGGACGGTGCGGCCAACTGGGAAGTGAACCAGTGGATGAAAGAGGTCTCTCTCTCTCTCTCTCTCTCTCTGCCTTTCCTCTCTGTGTAACTCTTTCAAATAAATAAATAAATCTTAAAAAAATAAGGAAAGGAACTAATTTATATTATATATCTGTGTATCTCAGAAAAGAACAACATTAAACATTTTTGAAAATAGCTATGAATTCTGGAATAAGCAGGCTTAACTCAAATGAAAGTTCAACATTTAATATACTCTAGTACATAAATAAAATAAGTAATATTCTTTCAAATTAATTTAACTCATACGTATGACTGTCACAGGTAGTTGTTTACCAAATTCTAACCTCAATTTACACCCTACTTTTTAAAGAGTAAAATGTCATTAAACAAAGAAATTAACCAATAATACTGGATTTGCATATTTCTTTTTAGAACATAGTTATTACATTTCATTTTTGTGTATTTATAAAACAGAATTTTATTTCAAACTCTAATTGCATAAAAATATCCTAATGTACTTCTTTTAAAATAATCCACATTTTATGTTGACCTAGAGTTTTAGACCTAGAGATTTAGAATATAATTTTAAAATATACCTTCAGGTATATAATCAAATGTAAAATACAATTTAGGTAATGCCACTTTAGAAATATCAAGTTTAGTAATAACAGAAAAACATTAAAAGGTAGTATTACAATAAATGTATTCACTAAGATCACAAATTCAGAGTTAACATTGTGGCGCAGTGGGTTAAGCAGCTGTGTTTGACACTGAATCACTTATCAGAACACCAGCTGGGAAGTCCTGGCTGCTCTGCTTCCAATCAAGTCTCTGCTCATGTGCCTGGGAAAGTACCACTAGATGACCCAAGCACTTGGGCCGCGACATCCACCACCCACGTGGGAGACAAGTGTTGAGTTCCTGCCTCCTGACTTTAGCCTGGCCCAGCTCCGACTGTGGCAGCCATTTTGCAAAGAACCAATGGATGAAAAATCTCCCTCTCTGTATTTCAAATAAAGAAAAAAATCTATTAAAAACTTTCATATCCAGCAGGCAGCGATGTGGCACAGTGAGTTAATAACCTGGCCTGAAGTGCCGGCATCCCATATGGGCACCGGTTCAAGACCTGGCTGCTCCACTTCCAATCCAGCTCTCTGCTATGGCCTGGGCAAGCAGCAGAAGATGGCCTAAGTCTTTGGGCCCCCGCACCCACGTGGGAGATGCGGAAGAAGCTGCTCCTGGCTTCAGATCAGTGCAGCTCTGGCCATTGCGGCCAATTGGGGAGTGAACCATCGGATGGAAGACTGCTCTTTCTGCCTCCCCTCTCTCTGTAATTCTTTCAAATAAAAATAAATAAATCTTTAAAAAAATTTCATATTCATTATGTTGAATGTTCTCTTTTTAAAATATGACAATAAATATCATGATGTGGTAATATCTGATTTGTCTTCCTGAATTTAGGTTATGATCCGTATTATTATGCAAAATAGTCTTAGCAGATATAAGTGATCTTAAAAGAAAAAATAAACTTAAGTTAACTATTACCTGAGTTGCAGTCAGGAGATGCGCCATGTATAGCAATGACTGTCATCTTTATATCCCCGACTTTTTTCTCCCTGTTGTTCCAGGTAACACTGAGCCAGTCCAATAACCCAGGCCACCCACAGGCCAGACCTTGGCTCTCTAATCCTAATTTTCCCTTTACCCTAACTAAGTACTTCTGCCCGTATCTATTCCAGGCAGCCCTACTTCACAGCTCAATGTATATATTTAACTTTGTGCTTTATCCTTTTCACTCTCTTAGTAAAAATTCCTCTGCCTCTGCCCATTTTCATTCATTTGCAAATCAAATTTCAACCCTGATTATAATTGATAAGTAGCTGAGTACACTTAAAAATAGAGCTCTATGGATGTACCTTAAATAATATGACTCAAAGAAATAGAAATTTAGTATAAAAACTTTAAGGTCAAAATGGGATGCCAATCATTTAATTCAACTGGATATTCTACATGGAAATTCTTGAAACTTCCAAATTATCTCAATACCACCTCCTTCATATTTAACTGAACATATTACTTAGATCCATAATTTTGATTATGGGAGAATGTATTTAATTCACAGACTGATGCTGTTGTACATGGCATTTTATTTCATTTCCAATGTACAATTGATTTTGTACACTGCCACTGTAACCTAAACTTCGTTACTAGAATTGTATTTTGTAGCTTGTGTAAGACCCTCAGTTTTCGTGGTTGTTTTTTTTTTTTTACAGGACGAGTTAGACAGTGAGAGAGAGAGAGAGAGAAAGGTATTCCTTCCGTTGGGTCACCCCCCAAATCGCTGCTATGGCTGGCGTGCTGCGCCAATCTGAAGCCAGGTGCTTCCTCTCCGTCTCCCATGCGAGTGCAGGGCCCAAGCACTTGAGCCATCCTCCGCTGCCTTCCCGGGCCACAGCAGAGAGCTGGACTGGAAGAGGAGCAACCGGGACAGAATCCGGCGCCCCGACTGGGACTAGAACCCGGTGTGCCAGCGATGCAGGCGGAGGATTAGCCTAGTGAGCCACAGCGCTGGCCGACCCTCAGATTTTCTATGAGCAGTGAGAGTTTTGCTTCTCACTTTCTAATCTGGATCACTTCTTGTTGTCACTGTTGTTGCCTATTGTACTGTGTGAACAGACAGTGATGAACTAAATTGTTGATAGTACTCATGCTTTATTCTAGATTTCATGAGAAAAAATGCCCTTTAATAATAAGTACAAGGATAACTAGGCTGGTTGCCAACACCAAATAGGTACTAATGAAGTTCCTCTATTTTTAGTTTGCTGAGGATTTATAAGGAATGAAAGTCAGATCGTAACTAATGATATTTGTTTGCCTATTGAGATGATCAGTTTTACATTACCAATTTTAAAAATGGTGATTAACACAGATTTCCAACTGTTAAACGATACTTACATTCCTATTAAGAATTTTTTTTAACTTTTATTTAATGAATATAAATTTCCAAAGTACAGCTTATGGATTACAATGGATTACAATGGCTTCCCCCCCATAACGTCCCTCCCACCCGCAACCCTCCCCTTTCCCACTCCCTCTCCCCTTCCATTCACATCAAGATTCATTTTCGATTCTCTTTATATACAGAAGATCAGTTTAGCATATATTAAGTAAAAATTTCAACAGTTTGCTCCCACACAGAAACATAAAGTGAAAAATACTGTTTGAGTACTAGTTATAGCATTAAATCTCAATGTACAGCACACTGAGGACAAAGATCTTACATGAGGAGTAAGTGCACAGTGACTCCTGTTGTTGACTTAACAAATTGACACTCTTGTTTATGGCCTCAGTAATCACCCTAGGCTCTTGTCATGAGCTGCCAAGGCTATGGAAGCCCCCTGAATTCACCGACTCTGATCATATTTAGACAAGGCCATGGTCAAAGTGGAAGTTCTCTCCTCCCTTCAGAGAAAGGTACCTCCTTCTTTGATGACCCGTTCTTTCCACTGGGATCTCACTCATGGAGATCTTTCGTTTAGGTTTTTTTTTTTTTTTCCCCAGAGTGTCTTGGCTTTCCATGCCTGACATACTCTCATGGGCTTTTCAGCCGGATCCGCATGTCTTAAGGGCTGATTCTGAGGCCATAGTGCTGTTAGGACATCCTATTAAGAATTTTTTAACCAACCATATTTTTTATGGATAACAATGTCTAGCTTTAAGATATTTGTCTTGCTTTTGTACTAGAGTAAGCCTGGCCATATAGAGTTGAATGGGAAGGTTTTGTTCCTCTGAATTTTCTGGTAAAGTTTCTGTAGAATTATTTCTTATTTAAATATTTGGTAAAATTCACTAATAAAGTCATTATTTTTCTGGTTTCCGTTTTAGAAATACTTTTAACCATAAATTTAATTGCTTTAATAGGTTTAGGGCCATTTCAATTACTTGACTTAGTTCTTTTTTTTTTTTTTTCCTTTTAAAGGATTATTTATTTATTTGAAATGCACAGTTATACAGACACGCAAACACACACAGATGGTCAGTCTTCCATGTGCTGGTTCACACCTGAAATGGCCACAGAGGCTGAGGTTGGCCGAGGTCGAAGCCAGAAACTTGTGGGTCTCCCACGTGGGTCCAGGGGTCCCATCACTACAGCATCTTTCATTGCTTTCCCAGGCACATCAGAAGGGAGCTGGATTGGAAGTGGAGCATCTGGTATTCCAACCAGTGCCTATATCAGATGCTGGTGCCACAGGGACCAGCTGTACACACTATGCCAGTGCACCTGCCCCAAATATTTCTTCTTGAGTAAGCTCTGACATTTTGAGATTTTCAGGGAATAGCTACATCTATATATCTACATATTTATACTATTATACAGTTCTCAATTTTTTGATTAAACTTGATCATTTATTTATTATTCTTTAATAGCTGTAGATTCTGATTTCACATTTAATTCCTGGCATTATTAATTTGTTTTCTCTCTTTAATTCTAACCAGTCTGGATAAGGTCTCATAATTTTATAAATCTCACAAAGATCCTTCTTTAGTCTCATTGGTTTGTCTCTACAATTTCTGTTTTTATATTTATTTGTACTACTTCTTAGAATATAACCTATTATAATTTATTCTACATCTTCTTTTATAGTGTGCTACAAATTTTCTTATTCTAAGTACTGATTTTGTTGCAACCCACACATTTTAATATGAACTGCTTGCTTTTAAAATGTTTAGACAATTTTCTAATTTATCTTTAGATTTCTTCTAAAACCTCAGTGGTTACTCTGAAGCACATTAACTTTCCACATATTTGGATACTTTAGGTTTACATTTTGTTACTATTTGAAATTTAATTCCAGTGTTTATATTGAATATACTTTGCATGCTACTGTCTTTTTATATCTCTTGAGACCTTGATGGTTTACAATGTGATCTATTTTGGTAAATAATCAATAGTCCCCCCCCAAAAAATAACGTACATTTCTAATGTTGATCTAACTGTTCTATAGTCAAACATGATTTGATAATGTTAGTAAAATTTTATGTTCCTAATTGTACTCTGTGTTTTTGCTCCCACAAAGACCAAAACAGCACTTTTGAGCTCTCTTGTACTTTTTGATTATTTTATTCTTATTTCAGTTCTATAAACTTTACATGCATCCTGAAGCTCTTTTATTAGCTGAATTAATATTAAAGATTCTTACATCTTTTTAAGTAATTGATTCTCTTATGAAATAAGTTTTTGTTCTTTTAATATTATTTATTCTGAAATATATTTTGCATTTAATATAGCTAGTATATTTTTGATTAATGTTAACATGATACATATTTTCAATAATTAGCACCTAATTGAATTTATGATCTACACATCTTTGTCTTTTTATTGGAGTATATAAGCCATTTATGTTTAGTGTAACTATTGATGTGATTAGACCTAATTTTATCTTTTTTCTTTGGTTTTCTGTTCATTCAATTCTGTGTTGACTTTTCCTTCTTTTTCTGAATTTAATAAGCAGTTTTCAAAAAAGTATTTTAACTCCACTTTTGACTTACTAGCTGTAACTCTATGATATGTATGTAAGAACATTATTATGCAACTGTATGCTCTATTGAGTGCTTAAGGCCTATGTTAGAAATCGTTAACTCATCATAAATATCCCAACTTTATTATGGAATTCATTTATAGTACAAGGAATTTTCTATAGTATGCTTCCATTTTTTTCTCCTATTGTAGTATTTTTATTGTTCTAAAATTAACACTTATTTGTATCACAAATACCCAAACACACTATTATTTTTGCTTTAAATAGTTCGTATTTTAAAGAGCTTAAAAAACAAAACATCTTCGTGTTTCGCCAGGCAGTTTCCATTTCTGACAACCGTCATTCCACTTTACAGACCCCCATTTATTCATGTAGGTTTATTCTCTTCTGGAATTACTTCCTTCTCTAAAGATGATCTGCACACTCCTTGTAACACTGCTCTGCTGGTGATTATTTTAGTTATCTTATCTCACATCTTTTTTCATTTTCCTTAACTTTTGAAACATATTTTCACTGCACATGCAGTTCTTTGTTAACAGGTATCCCCCTTTCTGTACTTAAAAATAATGCTTTTCTACTGCCTTTTAGATTACATGGTTTCTGATTAAAAGTCTGTTGTAATCTTAATGTGTTTTGTTATTTTCTCCATCTGGTTTCTTTTCAATTTTATGCCTTTGTCAATGTAATATTTGACTATTGCCTAGGAGCAAAATTACCCCAAAATCTAGTGGCTTAAAACATCAAAAATGTATTACTTCTTAGTTTGCATGAGTCAGGAAAGTGGATAAAGATTGGATGGTGTGCCTATCTCAAAATCATTCTTGAGATGGTAGCCACAGTCTCAGCTGCGACTATGGCTTCAACTGAAGGCTTGGCTGGAAGAGGATCTGCTCCCAAATTGCTTTGGGATGGGCAGGCCTTAGGAAGTCTACTTCCAAACTCACTCTGTGGTCCTCCCAATTAGGCTGCCTCATGGCGATGCATCTGTTTTCTCTAGAGAGAGTTACTAAAGAAGTGAAGAAGGCAGGTGGAAAACACATATGTGAAAATAATATGCAAAAAAAACCCACACCAAATGTGATGAAAATCATGGGCAAACAAATCCTAGGAATCTGAAGAAATTTTAATAGCAAGAAACATGAAGAAAATTACAAGTTAGCTTGGCTCTTCTCTCCTGCTCTCTCGGTTCCTCTCTCTAGCCTCCTCCTCTGGGCTCTTGGCTCTTGGCCCTTCTCTCCTGCTCTCTCTCGGCCTCTCTTGGCTTCTCTCCTCTCTCTTCTCCCTCCTCTGTCTCTCTCTCACAGTCTCCTTCTCTCTTTTTCCTTCACCACCCCTTCATTCCGGTCTGTAGGGTGTTCCCCAATAAATCCTTTCCCTTACTCCAGTGTCCGGTGTGCTTTGCGACAGCTAACATTAAGATATAACATTGGTGCCGTGACTCGGATAGCCTCATATTGGTAATCCAGTGTCCCCCAGTGTTCTGGGGTCCTGGATTTCTGCCGGTCACCAAGCACACCTCCAGAACTCTTTCCAAGCCACTGAATGTCTGCGATCTCCATCCACACATTGGCCTTCCAAATTTTGAGGTAAGACGCAGAACGGGAAGCTCTCACGGCGACTGCTATTTGAGTGGTGTCTACTGTCGGATACTCGCCTGACTACTCTCGTAAAGGTCGTAGCACTGGACTCTAGCCACCACTCCTACTTCTACTTAAGGCCTTTAGCCTCTACGGACACTGTGTCCCGGCAACAGTGGGTGTGAGTGACGACTCCATCTCTGTTTGCCTCTTTACAGGCCAGGCCCTGGGCTCCAGCGGGTGCTTGGGTGACGACCCCGCCTTCTGCTCCCATATTCTCTCGCTAGTCAGATAGCTGGGATGTGAAGACGCTTGCAGTCCACGGGTCTGACTCTACAGGTTGCAATGGGAACTTGTCTCTAACCGCGTTCTGTCTGATGGTCCCTCTCAAATTGGCCCCAGCCATCAAAAGCGGCCCCTCCATGGTGGCACATTTGGCCCTGAGGGATCGAAAGTGGGAGTAGTTTGACCCTGATAACATTCAAGATCTTTATCATTCAAGTTCTTTATCACTTCCGTGAGCCTTCAGGAAAATGGAAGGAGATTCCATACGTTCAAGTCTTTTCCTATCTTTGAACTAAACCTTCCCTGTGTACTTCTGGTCTCCAAAATTCACACTAGGGGGCAGAAGCCTGAGCAAAAAATCCTTTCTTCTGCCCTGCTCCTGTTCCCACCACTACCACAACTGCCTTTGATCCTGCAGATGAACCTCCTTATTGCTCCAATCTACAGGCACCGGCTCAGCCGCCTCCTGAGGCCTCAGTGGCTGAAGTTCCAGCGCCATTATCTCCCACACAGCAGATGCAGAGTCCACCATTGGCTCCAGCCCTGGCTGCATCCTCACCTCCCCCTCCCATCTAATTCCAGGGGGCGGGGTCAACCTCTGCTCCCACCTCCACTGCAGTCTCTTCCATCCTCTCTTAAGCCCCTTGCTTATCTATTCCTCAGAGCCATTCTCTGCCCACGTGTATCTCCTCCCTAGCTCCTACCCCCACTCACTGTATCTCCCCCTCCCACCTAGGAATTCTTTATCTCAGAGCCCAAACTCTACTACCTCTGTCTTATTGGTTTGGGAATGGCAGTCTCCATGGTCTCCAACTGGTCTTCTGTCCCTCTCTTGTCCCAGTCTTAGCATAAGAATAGCAAGGGAATGGTAGTCCCATCCTTTTGGGCTCCCTGCTTATTGAGAAACAAATTAGGTATCCCACCCTTCTAAGGGCTCTTTGTTTTATCATGAACAAGCCAGACAGGAAAATCAGATTTCCTGCGTGGACCTGGCTCACTGTAATTTTTCTTTAAATCTAGAATACCACTACCTTTGAAACTATTGCTTTGTAAAATGCTGAACTTATTTTGCAATTTATTTTAACAGGTTTCTGGGTAATCAGTACTCAATGAAACAGCAATGGGTAATTAGTACTTGTCTTAGATGAATGCAATTTTAATTTCAATTAAATTCAAATAAAAATATATCAGCATCCTAAGTCATTTGGGTGTACTGCTAATTTAAATTGGGTAAAGGCGAATAAAATAAGTTGTCTAAATGTAAACTTTTGTATACTCAACATGTTATATTCTATAAAAACTATTTGGGTTAGTTTATAAACTGTCTGTAAAAATAGTTCAACACTGTTTAAAGTAACTCAGGGTGAAATTTGATGCATTACCTTAATCTTAATTTGGAGATTTTTAACAGTTTATCTCAAAATGTAAATCAAGGACATTGGCAGATGGAAAACATCACAAATACACTAATCTGTTTCTTTTTGACATAGAATTAAAATCTGATTCTCTGTTAAAGCAATGTGTTGCCGGCACCGCGGCTCACTAGTCTAATCCTCCGCCTAGTGGCGCCAGCACACCGGGTTCTAGTCCCGGTTGGGGCGCCGGATTCTGTCCCGGTTGCCCCTCTTCCAGGCCAGCTCTCTGCTGTGGCCAGGGAGTGCAGTGGAGGATGGCCCAGGTGCTTGGGCCCTGCACCCCATGGGAGATCAGGAAAAGCACCTGGCTCCTGGCTCCTGCCATCGGATCAGCGCGGTGCGCCGGTCGCAGCGCGCCGGCCGCGGCGGCCATTGGAGGGTGAACCAACGGCAAAAGGAAGACCTTTCTCTCTGTCTCTCTCTCTCACTGTCCACTCTGCCTGTCAAAAAAAAAAATAAATAAATAAAAAATAAATAAAAAAAAGCAATGTGTTAAAGTAATCTATTATATTCTCTTGATGTCTGTTAAATTCTAATTGTTTAAAAACAGCTAAATTTTTATTAAGAGCCATGGGTTATTTAAATATGTGCTTATTTTCAGACATTTAAATAATTACCTTGTAACAATGATCCAATTTGGTCTATAATGTTAAATTTTATTCCAACCAGATATTTTGGATTTTGAGCCTTCTTGACATTCTTGACAGGCATTCAAAAATCAAAAATCAAAGTTTCAAAGAATTTGGACTCTGAAATTTCCAGTAAATTTTGGACTTTGGTTTTTTCAGTTCGGGCCCAACTGAAAAAATTGAAGGACCTATGTCTCTCATCTTGTAGAGACAGCAACTAATCAGGCTATTTGGATTATATTAAAAGTACTGTCAAGATGTGAAGTGGTGCTAAATTTTAAGTTTCTATAATATAAAATGGCACTAATACAAATGTCTGAGAATTAAAAAGTCTAATAATCTTGTGTTACTAGACATAATGGTTATCTTAATGAAAAAGCCCCAGAGGCCTAAAAGAGTTACGTGCTTTGTAAAATCCTACAGGTGCTTTCAGAAATACTGTGTGCAGTAAGCAAATGCCTCTTGTTGGTTAATGAGTTTATAATTTTAAATGTGGCAGCTTAAAGTCTTTTGTCATCCACAGTTTGGTATATCAGATTTGTTGCTCATAAAACTAAAGCATTGTTGGTTCTGTGTTTAGCTGTCTTCCTATAGGTTCTGATGAACTTTTTCCAGCCACATGCATTGTATTCAATACTTTGGGATGACTCTGTAAACAGATGAAGCCGATAATATATTAAAGGTACCAACTGCGAGAACATATGGTTAGCTGAGGTTACTAAAACAAAAAGTAAGTCAAATCAATTGGTAATTTACAAACAGGAGTTAGATTTTTAAAAAAGCTATTAAAACTGCTTTATTGTTCTATCTGTTATGTTGTATGTGTATACATATTATATGTCTACATGGGAAAATTTACTAAGAATTTTATTTTAATTGGCTTATAGATAAGATTGTCCATAATTTAAACAGCTAAAATAATTCAAAGATATATTTTAATTCGTGTGACCTGAATCTCTGTATCATGTTTTAAACTTGTTGATAGAAAAAAAACTAAAAACATTTTATATGCTTGTGCTGAAATTTGCTGGTTAAACAAGCTACATCATGTTAGATATTTAAGAGATGTTTCCAAATATATGTATTAGTATTTATGGAAGGCATTGGGCCTTCTGGTAAATGTTTTCTTAAGTTGTTATCTAATGGTTAAAACTGATTTCTAAGTTTTCATGTGATATTGCTATTGTCAGTAAGCAATCTGGGACTGGAACCCCTATTTCTCTAGTCTAAGCCAAACTTGTTCTTTCATTTCTCTGTTCTCTTTGAGGTAGGAAACTAATTCTATTATGAAGGAATCTCCAAGATGCAAAATTTGATTTTAAATCTTATAAAAGAGATGGCTAACACATTTCTGTAATAGCATAGCCAAAATAAGAGCTTAAATTATAATTTCTTAGCTAGATTTACTTCGCCATCAGCGAGGTAAACAGTAAACAGGAAAACCTCCCTTTCAGAACAAAGGGAAAGAAAGTTTTAAAGTGAGAATATAGTTTTCCTCATGGGCATTGTCTGCCTCAACATAAACTACTACAGAACATGCCTGTGACTACAGACTTCTAGTTTAGGTCACTGAAGATTAGAGATGGGACTTGAGCACCCCCTTGACTTGCATCCTCTGGTCTTCTTTAACAAAAACCAGGAGGAAAAGAAAGCTAGGCATCAGAAGCAATGGGTGGCAGGCCTGTTAATGGCTGCTCTGTACAGTGATCTGCCCTCAAGGAGACCCAACAGGCCAGTCCACTGCAGTGGCTTTCGATGTGGTAAGCCTGGGCTTCAGCAGAAGTCAGCTGGTGAAGAGCCCTGGCAGCTCTGCCAAGAGTTGGATCACTGGAAATGGACCTGCCCTGGAGTCGAAGGACGCCCAGGTCAGAGCCACAGATGTTATTGGCTCTAAGCTGAAAAGCCCTTCACTCGGCCCAGCTTTCAAAGTGACCACTGCAACTGAGGAAATGGCCAAGTAGGGCCAGTAACATTGCAGGCAGAACTGTATATTTCCTGTTGGAGCTGCCACTTGCCTTTACCTGGCCAGCTCTCCTCCCAGGCCAGCTAGGTAATAGAAGTCAACAGGGTGCCTTCCCCAAGGAGGTTCACACCTCCTGTAGGATGTACCCTATGAGGAGATAGATAAGTCTGGGCCTCATAATTTACAAGACTTTAAAGCCCACCTGATTATTATCAAGCCCCTTCTGTCAGGTTCTATTTGCCTCTCAATCAGAAAACTTATTTGTAGCTTAGACAGCACCTTTCTTAGCTCCTCTAATAACAACTCTGTCCTCTGTATCTAGCCCACTTGAGCCTTATTCCTTTGTAACCATAACCTCTACTCTACTACCAATGGCTCTACTCCCAACCCGTGTGTACTGATGGTCCTCTTCCCCACTTAATGTTGTATGATTGTTCAGAATTTCTCTACAGAGAAATCCCACTATCTGCAAAAGTTAGTGGCCTTTTTCCCAGTCTTGGCTGGAATCAGCTTTAAGCTACATCCATCAAACTGTCCCCACAAGGGTCCAGAGACCCCCTCCATTTCCTCTCTATAAAATCCTCTTATTACCTGGTTAATGCTACTCTTAGGATCATTTGTTACTATTCTCACCCTGTCTTTTATACTATAATGTCTAAATGTTTACAGCAGGCTATAATGGAACAAACAAAGGCCTTCAACAACCAGGTGGTCCACCACATGCTGCTACAAAGATTTACTCGGCTCCCCACCCAGGAGACAGCAACTTGAGACATCTCCCCATGCCAGCGAAGAGTACCTCATCGCCCCATGTCAGCAGGAAGTAGCTCTAAAGACAGATCATCGTCCCTCTTCCCCTCTTGGACTTTTGGGACTAATATAACCCCATGCAAACCCTGCTTTATAAAAAACAAAAGGGGGGAATGTTAGGAAACTGGTGCAGTTGTAGCCAGGTGGCCACATGGCCCAGCTACCTGAGCCAGGCTCCACCCCCATCCTAATGGGATTCGCTGCTCCTGCTTCCCTGCCCACCCTCAGGTGAAGTTTTAAAAGGGCCTCTTCCTGCACACGTGTTCTCTTGGCCCTTCTCTCCTGCTCTCTCTCAGTTCCTTTCTCTAGCCTCCTCCTCTGGGCTCTTGGCTCTTGGCCCTTCTCTCCTGTGCTCTCTTGGCTTCTCTCCTCTCTCTTCTCCCTCCTGTGTCTCTCTCTCACAGTCTCCTTCTCTCTTTTTCCTTCGCCACCCCTTCACTCCGGTCTGTAGGGTGTTCCCCAATAAACCCTTTCCCTTACAAAAACAAAACAAAACAAAACAAAACACTACAAGTTACATCTTTAACAAACTGCAAAAAACTGAATTACAGATGTGTATACAATTTATATATACAAACACATAAATACATTATACTGCTTGAAATTATTCTATTTATTTGATGCTCTATTCATGTTTCTGAATTACTTTTGTTTCATTTGAAAAGTTTCTAAAGCTATGTTTTCTTTTTTTTTAACTTTTATTTAATGAATATAAATTTCCAAAGTATAGCTTATGGATTACAATGGCTTCCCCCCCATAACGTCCCTCCCACCCGCAACCCTCCCCTCTCCCCTTCCATTCACATCAAGATTCATTTTCGATTCTCTTTATCTACAGAAGATCAGTTTAGCATACATTAAGTAAAGATTTCAACTGTTTGCTCCCACACAGAAACATAAAGTGAAAAATAATAGATGATTTTTTTTAAGTGATGATGAAATCAGATCAGACCTATTGTCATGTTTAATCCCAGTGAGAGTCAAGTTGGGAATTGATAATTTCTTTTTTTTTTTTTTTTTTTTTTTACAGAAGATCAGTTTAGTATGCATTAAGTAAAGCTTTCAACAGTTTGCACCCCCATAGAAAAACAAAGTGAAATATACTGTTTGAGTACTCGTTATAGCATTAAGTCTCAATGTACAGCACGCTAAGGACAGAGATCCTACATGAGGAGTAAGTGCACAGTGACTCCTGTTGTTGACTTTACAAATTGACACTCTTGTTTATGGCCTCAGTAATCTCCCCATGCTCCAGTCATGAGTTTCCAAGGCTATGGAAGCCCCTTGAGTTCTCCGACTCTTATCTTGTTTAGACAAGGTCATAGTCAAAGTGGAGGTTCTCTCCTCTCTCCTCCCTTCAGAGAAAGGCACCTCCTTCTTTGAAGACCTGCTCTTTCCACTGGGATCTCACAGAGATCTTTCATTTAGGTGTTTTTTTTTTTGTTTGTTTTTTTTTTTTTGCCTGAGTGTCTTGGCTTTCCATGCCTGAAATACTCTCATGGGCTTTTCAGCCAGATCGGAATGCCTTTAAGACTGATTCTGAGGCCAGAGTGTAAAGCTATGTTTTCAAATTTGTTCATCTTTTATTCTCCAGTCTTATCTATCATTAATTCTAATGAATTTGTTATCTCAGATATTCTTAACTTTATGTCCATTAGTTTGCCTCATTTTACATATTTTGTATGCGTATCTAACATATTAAACTTTCTTCCTAACTACTTGAACATAAAGGATCCTGTTACTTGTTTCAATATTGCTCATTTAATATCTGGTTCAGTTTTGACTAGCTGACTTGTCTGTTTTTAACTTTCATAAGTTAAATTATTGTTATTTAAATAAAACTATCCAGTTTTAGAGTTACAGAAAGTTTGCAAAAATAGAGTTCCTTTAACCCCTCATCCAGTTTTTTTCTGTTGTTAACAATATTATCGTATATTTACCCCACCTAAGGAATGAGTATCACAACATTACTATCAACTAATACCTACACTTTTTTGAATTTGGTAGCTTTTATGTTTTTTCTATTTCAGAATCCCATACTGAATAGCATGTTATATCTCATCTTACCCTCATCAGATCTGTGACAGTTTCTCAGACTTGCTTTGTTTTTGATCACACTAACAGCATTGAGGTCAGATTTTTAAAAATAGAATAAATTGGGGGAAAAAACACAGCAGCAGCAGCAGCAGCTTGGGCCTGGGGAGAACACTGGCCCTGGCAGACCAGGTGAGAGCAGAATGCATGGGCACATAGTGCTGTGCATGACAGCAGGGGGAGCTTGGTGAACTGCTTTGAAGTTCCACAGGAGCCCTCTGGGACAGCAGAGGTGGGAAGAGAAACATAAATAAACAAACAAACACAGAGGCTGTGCGCCTCTCTCCCCTCCTCCCACCCTGCTGCAGCAGAAACCTGCAGCCAGCCAGAAGAAGGGTCATGCTGTTTTTTTTTTTTTTTTTTTTTTTCCTGGCAATAGCTGGGATTGCCTCAGCCCCCACCCAAACAGCAAGTGCTACAAGGCTACAACAACTCCGAAGAGTCCCTTTCCCCTGGCTGTACCTGGCCAGGTGCCGGCAACGGGAGAGGAGAGGAAGCCCTGCCTATAGGAATCTCTTACCCACTCACCACTACTGAGACATGAGCAGGGCTCCGGTGGGCAGGGGCTCTAAAGCGTGGGTAGGCCCTGAACAACCACAAAGACTTCCCAGCATCCCACCCCCACACCGGGGTCCCCAGTTACCCGTAGCAGCTCCTAACAGAAAGAACCGTGTTCACAGGAGACTCCACAGATCAAAGCTGCAGTTCATCAGGCAGTGTACCAAGCCACACGGGGATCTTACTGTGGATACCTGTTCCCCCTGGCATACTGAACATACACCCCCGTACTCCTCTGGGATCACCGCCCTCGACTACCTGATGCCCAGTGTACTCAGACGACTGTCATTATTTGTATTTAGCTTTCATTCTGGTAATAGGATAAATTTCATCAATATTACTCCATCTTTGCCAGAAGTTCCTTGCCTAAAATTTAAAATAGCTGACGAGTATTCACATGCCCTAATACAAGTGGAGCAGTGTCTAAAACAAAGACCATTTCCACACCACAATCATCTCTTCATTTTTCCAATTTTTCGTGATTGTGTCACTCTATCTATAACCTTCACATCTCCCTTCCCATCACCTTCTAATAACAGCCAATTCGTTACCTGTGCTGGTAAAGTAAGTTTTGCATAATTTTTTCATCATCTTTTTTAAATTTTCAGTCACCATCTAACACACACACACACACACACACACACACTGCCCAAGTGCACCTTCCTCTAGTGGAAACTTAATTCCCAATGTGACAGCACTTAGAGCTGAGGGTTCTGATAGGCAATGAGGTCAGGAGTGCGCAGACCTCATGATGGGTACGTGCCCTTTCCAAAGGTGCCCCCAGAGATCTGTTTTGCTTCTTGCGACATATGAGGTTACAGCAAGATGGTAGCTTCCTGGGAAGCAGACTCTCTTCAATAGTAAGTCTGCTGGCACCTTAATCCTGGACTTCCAGTGTCCAGAATTTTAAGAAATAAACTGCATTTGTTTTTAAGCCAACAAGTCTGTTATTTTTGTTATAAACAGAAAAAGACCCATCCACAAAGAAACTGTACTCCCAAATCATTCTTTTTGCATCTTTAGGGTTTTTTTTTTTTTTTCAAAAATGATAATGCTAACTTTTTAATGTATACATATATATGTGTACGTACGTGCATATATATACACACAATATTTATATACACTTACTTTGTGGCTATCTTTGGACTTCTTTCTCCACAATCAGCTGTACAAGGATCATTTAAGTCTTCCTCTCCTCCAAGAATTGTACTGCAAACACAGCACACTGCATGGGTAAGTGAATAAACGAGTTATTCCCACACACTGTTATTTGCCTCCACTCTGAATGTCACTTTGTTTACAGATTAAACTTCCAAGAACACTCTAGATCACTTTTGATCGAAACAGTATCAATGGTCTCCACTTGCATGCTAGCTTTACTATGATTTGTGCTTTAATCTAGCCCTTAAAGCTTCCATAATGGATTATAAATATACATTTTTATTTCTACTTTTGACTGTGAGAAATATGTTTTCCCATTTCTTTCTTTTGACACAACTCAGTGCAAAGACAAAATTTTCTCACTCCAATCTTCACCTTGATTGTTATTCTGAGTAAAACTAAATGCCACTTCTCCATGAAGCTAACTGTCCCTCAAGTCAATGTGGAAAGTCAGCATCTCAACTTCAGTCTCCCAAAGCTCTGGTCCCACGTAACATACGTGCTCATCTGTCAGAGAGCACAGCCTTTATCCTAAGCTACGGACATTTTCCAAAGAGGGGACGGGACCTACTCTCCTTAGTGTTTCCATCTGAAACTGACAGTATTTTTTACTGGAATAATTATCACCACCCAACATGAAACTTTAAGTACAGACATAGTGCTGGCTTCTAGAAAACACACATAATCTTTTATACTGATACCTTTTATTTTAAAATTTAAAATTTATTTTAAAATATGTCAGCAAACAGTGTGATGCATGGTATGTGTTCTGCTGCTTAAATTAATATCCAGGTACAGCCACATACCTTAATAAAGCACATTTTTACAAAAGTCACCTGTTGTTCTACCCTGAAGCTGGTTATACACACCAGAATTTTGTGTTTGTAAAAGACAATAGGTGTCTGTTTACTGTAATTATGAGTTAGAAAAAAAATATTCTCATGCATAAAATAGAAGTTACATGTGTTTGTAGCAGAGTTACACTCCCATCTGCATGAACTAGTTATATGAATGCAGCAAGTCAGGTCACGTAAAACCCTACACCTTAAGGAATGGTGCCAAATCTTGTAACTGCGTCCAGTTTCAGTATTAGATATTAGCTATTAGCTATTTCTGTTCTATGCTGGTTATAAGGACAACAGAATTCTCCCTCTGGAGTGCTTTTGGGTTTCATATCAGAGAACCATAGTAGCTGCACCTCAGATTTGCAAGTAACATATTATGCCAAGAATACTTTATACCTCAGGTTATATTTTTGTTTTCCTTGCCAAACACAAACTAGATTTAAGCAAAAGCTTTGAAGATATTCCTATGTACCTATTAAGATTCTTAAATGTTTTCTTCCAGTTTTTTTCATTAGAAGAAAGTGGTTCACACAGTTCATCTACATGTTTTATTTAACTTGCTTTGCCTGTGACTTACAAAATTCATGATAAGGAAAGCACAAACACTTCCCTAAAGTGTTATGTATTTTTATTAATTCAGATTCTCTGTCAGAGGTGACAAATATGTTTTCATATGCTAAAGAAACTATCCAAATAGGCTCAATTTTATAATAAAAACTAATGTGTTTCTTGCCAACCACAATTTAAATATGACTTATATTTTCACTCTTATGGTGGACAATTTCAGAAAAACGTTTTCTGGTACCTAAACTACACGCTGACCACCACAGCCACGTGGTCAGAGCTTCTTTCCTTCTATGTACAGAAGCCCTCCCTTTCATTACGGGGCCTGTATGTGTGCTGCTATGTGTGCAATCGTACCCACATCTGAAATGCTCTACCTTCATGTACTTACTGAAATCACAGATGGCCTTCAGTTCTACCTTTTATCCCACTTCCATTTCACAATCTCAGCCTACCATGACTGTGAGTCTTTGTCCCCCATTTACTATTATCTGAAATTTGCCTATTTTTAGCATTTTAATATATGCTGCATTTCCACAACTTAATTGCAAACCCTTTGGCACCTCTGTTATTCCCAAAGTGCCTAACAGATTGACTGAAGCTTAAACACACACCTGGCTGGTGAGTCTTTGTTAATTCTAGCACCCAGGAGTGACTGCACCCAAACAAGCACCTTGGGGCAGGCGTTGTCAAAGTAGTTGAGATGATGCTAAGAACACTTGCACCCCATGGCACAGTAGCTGAGTTCAAGTCCCAGCCCCGCTTCACGCTAACACACACACTAAGAGACAGCGGATGGCTCAACCACTTGGGTCCCTGCCACCCACGTAGGAGACTCTGGGCTGCTGGCTCAGCCTGGGCTGTTGTAGGCATTTGGGCAGTGAACCGGCCAGGAAAGATCCCTGTTTGTTTCTCTTTCAAATAAATGAAAATTAAAGGATAAAAAGCGCAACTTAAAAAGACTTGCTATGCCAATAATATGTCAGGTTATTGCCTACAGATGCTCCACTTCAAAGATTTCGTGTAGTTTGGATTTTTCACCTTTATTTGCATAATTATTCCTCTGTCACTTTACTATTTCAATTTTCCAAAACTATGAAAATGCAATTGGAGAAGTGATTGCACGTTTATTTAGAACTGATTCCTCAACAGGAAATCATACCATAAGCAAGATGGCAAAAGGGTAATAATTGACAGCTTTGTGTATCCTCTAAAATAGGTCATAAACAAATGGGTATTTCAGGCAGCAGCTGCACCTCACAGCGTATGAATTTAAAGGTTATTTCTACTTAAAAGCAGAGAACAAAATAAATGGAGAAACAAATGTTTTCAACACATCCCTGAACTATTAGCCAACCCAAAAATATTCTTAACTATCCACTATGTGCCGAGGGCACAGAAGCAGACGGAACCCCTGCCTAGGGTTTATTTTCTGGCTCAAAGGCAACGGACAAGTAGATAGCAAACATCCAAACAGGGCGCGAGGATCACTTTGAGGAGTTACAGGTGGGCCAAGCGCGAGGTAACAGAATTCGGCGGCGACAGCAGTGGGTGTGACGGTCCACTTTAGGAAGACGACATCGTGCGTGTGTGCGTGTGTGTGTGTCAGAGACGAGAGGCCTGCAAGTGTATGGTGGAAGGGTCCTGGGGCGGCACGGGGCTTGGGGACTCCTCGCACAAAGCCAACCACACGGGCAGGCGAGGGACCCCGGGACGCCTCGGCCCACCGAACACGCACACCGCGGGGGCGCCGGACACCTACCAGAGGAGCGGCCGCTGCGGCCGTGGGCTCCCGGGCCCCGGACATGCCGGAGGCCCCGCCGTCACCCGCGAGCCCGTCCCGGAGGACCAGGAGACGGCCGCCACGATGAACCAGCCCGCAACCCCTCCACGTCTGAGGCGGGGACCGCCCAGGTGACGAGCAGCTTGGGCCCGGCACGGGTCGGTCCCCGACCCCCAGGCCCGGAGCACTTGGTTTGCAGAAACCGTCAGGATGCACCAGGGCCTCGCCCACATCAGGAACGCAGTACGCACAGCCGGCGCTCCGTGCGCGCGCCTAACATGGCCTGCCACAACCCCACGGAGTCTCACTCGCAGATGCGACCCATCTCGGAGAAGCTGATCTGGAAAGACGCGGCAGGTGGAGCCGGTGACTGAAGGCAGACTGAAGACAGACGTCCTGGGACCTGCCATACCGGCCGCACCACAGCGACACAGGCCTGGCGGGCTCCGGCTCATCCAGATGAGCGCTCCTGCACCTGTTCCCAGATGACTCCAGCTGAGAGAGAGGAGGCGGCTGAGCAAAATCGGAGGTGAAGGCCAGTCTTAGAATTGCCTGAGTGGCCAGAAGTCCCTTTGAGCCAGGACCACGTGAACGCAGGGCTGTAACAGGACGCGTGGCTGCCAGGACCCCCCGAGTTAGGTAGGCCGAGTGAAAGCACACATAACCGGGCACGCTCCCCCTCTCAAACTGCGGTTTGATAGCTTCGTTTGCGAAGGAATAACGACCTACCGTTCCTGCCGCAGAGCAGTACGTGGGGCCTGAGCTTCCCAGCCTCTCAGCGGGCTGCGCACCCAGGCTTTCCGCCAAACCGGGGTCTCTGAACAATCTCCACCTTTCTCATATGGCCCAGAGGAAACTCAAAAGACCAGATGTGGTGGACGGCGGCTCCTGTCTGTGACGGTGGTTGCTCCAGCCCTGGCTCACGACTAGGCGTTTTGCAGGGAAGGCTTTTCGTGAGAGGGCAACTGTTGTCATCCCTGCGTTCCTCCAGACACCTGTAGAACCTTTCTTTGGTTCCCAAGACTCTTCATGACCCAACTCTGGGCCCACAGCCTCAGGAACCAGGCCCACGTGTGAAAGCTGGGACTGTCAGCCTACAGTCCTGATGGATCCTGGCCACGGACCTGTGAGAGGCAGGCTGCAGGGCAGCTCCTGAGGCCAGGAAGGTATGGCCGGACCGAAGTCCTGACCCAGAGGCCAGTGGTCTCCTGAGACCACCCCCTCCCACCAGCTCCTGCCTTGCTGCCAGCCTTTGTAGACTGGCACTCCCCAAAGGGCGCTCTGGGACATCATCACGCTCCCACCCACCCCTTTATACATAATGCTCCATGGCATTCCCTTTCCCCAAACAGCCCCACCCGTGCCTATCCCAAGATCCCTCCACCTCTCCTGGGTCCTTCCTGTTTTCCCTTAGAAGCCCAAGAACCCCAGCCTTGGATGTGTGTGCCACAGACCGCGCCTCCACGTGCCCTGCATGAAAATCAAAGGGTTTCCAGTTTTGCCCCTGTATGCATATTTCCCCCTGCAAAGAACCTAAATCGCACTCCCTCACTGGAAGGCTTGTTATCACATTCCTGGGAGGTGTGGGGTGGCTCAAGATCGTCTCTCCGAAAAACAGGGATCTTTCTGAAACTTAACTTAGAAAGGAGGAGAAACCAGGGTGGAGCTGCAGCTCTGGCGGCAACCCAAGTGAGGGGGAGGGAAGCAAATGCTGCTGCCTGGTGGGTGGCGCCACCGTGTGGCTAATGGCGGTCCTGGGTGAGGTAAGTGATGGAGTGCCCAACTTCCTTCTTGGACCCTATCCCAAGCTGTTAGTCATTTAGGGAGTGAGAGAGCAGATGGGTCCCCTCTGTCCCTCTATGTACGTTGCATCAATAAAAATTTTCAAAACAAAAACAACAACAAAATACCACACAAGGCCTAATAACTTTGAAAGGGGTGGGGATTTTCCTCCAAACAAGATAAAGAGCCCATGGATAGCTCTGGCAGGGGATTGACAGCCTGGTTTTGAGACCTATTTGTATACTCTTGCTTTGTTCTCACTTTGGGAAGTCTCTACCTTTTCCTCAAAACAGAAATGGTTAGAGGGAGGCACAGATTGCATTGAGCAGGCAGGACTCAGCTCACAGCTCTTGGCTGATTCACACATTCTGGCCAAGGATCTAAATGAATAACTGAATGGTGGCAGAAAACTACCTATAGCAGTTATACTTCCTATTTTGCCCAAATATGTGAGTTGACTTCTTAACATCCCCCTGGAAGTGGAGATGAACTTAAATTGAGATAATAAATGGAGTCTCCTTATTAAAAGAGAAGTTAGAGACAGGTCTGTGCTTTGGGGTTGTTAAAGCTCCCTACACAATTAGGACAAATACCCGTAATCATAGGAAACAAAGGAAAACACAAGAGGCAGAAGCACCCCCTCCTCTCCTGTAAGGCACACGGTCCCCCTTGGGCTAACTGAAGATTACCAAGGTCCTCAGGTCCTGAGGGTATTTTTCTTCCCTGGATCTGCCTGATATAAAGCCATTCGATTTGCAGTGTATTACTAATCATGATATGTTATATGGCATAAACATATCGTTTTATGGAGTCTAATATTTTTGTTGTATACTGTTTTATTGGTAGCCACTTTATCTTGGGTATATTTCAGTAAATCATTTCTATTTCTCTGACAGGTACTTCTTCAGAGTTCACCATGTGTGTAGTTTAGTAAGATGAAATACTCTCTTTTCTATTACACCTATCCTTGGGTGGTTTGTTTTATGACTGCAATGAAATGATGTTGTTCCCAAAGTGATTACAGAGAGCCTAGTGTTTTTGGATCCTGAAATGTGGGACCTTCTTTTAGGGGCATTTTTATGGCCGAGAGGACTAAAGGTGCTGAGATCGCGGACATAGTGTACTGCATGACATCATACATTTGGATTCATTCAATGTGTTAGAGATCTGCCACTGTGGTTTGCTTTATACTCAAAAGGGCATAGACCCAGACTCTTTAGGGAGGCTAGTCCTCTGTCACTGTGTTCCCATGTCCACCAAGCTGAGCAGTACTTAAAGCTCTATATACTCCTGCACCCTTGACAACTCACGCTTTGTCCTGTGTCCCATGAGATTGTGCTCCAAACAGCACGGAGTCTGCTCCCCTAATATGCACTTTAATTTCTTAATGCATAAAACATGTTTAGGCAGAGTCAGAGAGGCAGCCTGGGTAAATGAGAGCTGTTGTTTTCATCATCATTATTTTAAAATAAATGTACCAACGTGCTGCTGCTTTTCTTCTCTGTTTCCCTTCCTAACATGTATGAGGTTGCCGTGAGCAAGGCTAGAGAAAATAAAGAGAAATACTATTTGGAAGTAGCTATTTCTACACATTTGTTCTCCACAATAGTTTTAGGAGGCACATGACAGAAGTCAATGGCAGGAGGGGAATGACAGTGTCTCAAACCCACATACGAAAGTGAACATATTCAGAGAGGATGAAAGATTCTGGATATATTCTGAAGCCATGGCAAACATGAATGCCTCTCATTAGATAGGAAGGAAGGAAAAAATGGTGATGGATAAATCCAAGGTGTTTGTTGTTATCAAAGGGAAGGTAGAGCCACCAGCGGCAAGGAGGGCAAGACCGACAACAGGTTGACCTTGATCTGTCCAGTCAGCGCATTACTAAGCTCTCCCTACTAGAGCTGAGCAGTTTTCAGGAATCATCCTACAGATTATCTTGAAATGCCACATGTATATTTGTATTCATGAGATACTAAGTGATGTTTTGACATATATTTACCATGTTGGATGATCAAATCAGGATAATTAACAAATCCATGACCACCACATTTTTGTGGTGAAATATTAAAAACCTACTGCTTGGCAGTTATAAACTACCAATATAATGTGTTATTACTCATTGTAGTCACCATTCTGTGAACAGTCTGCTAACGCTCATTTCTTCTGTTGAAATCAAACTTTGTACATGTCTGCTCTCTTCCTGTAGGCTTCAGTAACCATCATTCTGTTCTCTTTTATGAGGTCAACATCTTCCCATTTCACTTTAAGTGGGATTATGTACTTTGAGGAGGCAGTTTTCTCAATTATTTAATTCAAGTTTAAGGAGTAGTACACAGGTTTCCACTAGTAAAACACCAGATGTAACATTTTTTACATTTGATTATTTTCTATAATGTTATGAAACTATATCATGAATGCTATTGACTTAGGTCCTAGTTTAGCATTTATTAAATTGTTTTTTTTTTTTTTGTTTGTTTTTTTTTTTGTTTTTTTTTTTACTAAGAGGGATAATGTATTTAGTTGTTCATTAACAGTCAGGGCTATGCTGATCAAGCCACCGTTTCCCATAGTGTCCACCTCACTCCAACAGGTTTCCCTCTTGGTGTTCAGTCAGTCGTCACCGATCAGGGAGAACATATGGTATTTGTCCCTTTGGGACTGGCTTATTTCACTCAGCATGATGTGTTCCAGATTCCTCCATTTTGTTGCAAATGACTGGATTTCGTTGTTTCTTACTGCGGTATAGTATTCTAAAGAGTACATATCCCATAATTTCTTTATCCAGTCTATCGTTGATGGGCATTTAGGTTGGTTCCAGGTCTTAGCTATTGTGAATTGAGCTGCAATAAACATTAGGGTGCAGACCTCTTTTTTGTTTGCCAATTTAAATTCCTTTGGGTAAATTCCAAGGAGTGGGATGGCTGGGTTGTATGGTAGGGTTATCTTCAGGTTTCTGAGGAATCTCCAGACTGACTTCCAAAGTGGCTTGACCAGTTTGCATTCCCACCAACAGTGGGTTAGTGTCCCTTTTTCCCCACATCCTCGCCAGCATCTGTTGTTGGTAGATTTCTGCATGTGAGCCATTCTAACCGGGGTGAGGTGAAACCTCATTGTGGTTTTGATTTGCATTTCCCTGATTGCTAATGACCTTGAACATTTTTTCATGTGCCTGTTGGCCATTTGGATTTCCTCTTTTGAAAAATGTCTATTGAGGTCCTTGGCCCATCTCTTAAGTGGGTTGTTGGTTTTGTTTTTGTGGAGTTTCTTGATCTCTTTGTAGATTCTGGTTATTAACCCTTTGTCTGTTGCATAGTTTGCAAATATTTTTTCCCATTCTGTCGGTTGTCTTTTCACTCTCCTCACTGTTTCTTTTGCAGTACAGAAACTTCTCAATTTGATGCAATCCCAATAGTTGATTTTGGCTTTGACTGCCTGTGCCTCCCGGGTCTTTTCCAGAAATTCTTTGCCTGTGCCAATATCTTGAAGGGTTTCTCCAATGTTCTCTAGTAACTTGATGGTGTCAGGTCGTAGATTTAGGTCTTTAATCCATGTGGAGTGGATTTTTGTGTAAGGTGTAAGGTAGGGGTCTTGCTTCATGATTCTGCATGTGGAAATCCAATTTTCCCAGCACCATTTATTGAATAGACTGTCCTTGCTCCAGGAATTAGTTTTAGATCCTTGATCAAATATAAGTTGGCTGTAGATGTTTGGGTTGATTTCTGGTGTTTCAATTCTGTTCCATTGGTCTATCCATCTGTTTCTGTACCAGTACCATGCTGTTTTAATTACAACTGCCCTGTAGTATGTCCTGAAATCTGGTATTGTGATGCCTCCGGCTTTGTTTTTGTTGTACAAGATTGCTTTAGCTATTCGAGGTCTCTTGTGCCTCCATATAAATTTCAGCACCATTTTTTCCAGATCTGAGAAGAAGGTCTTCGGTATCTTGATTGGTATTGCATTGAATCTGTAAATTGCTTTTGGGAGAATGGACATTTTGATGATGTTGATTCTTCCAATCCATGAGCATGGAAGATTTTTCCATTTCTTGGTATCCTCTTCTATTTCTTTCTTTAAGGTTTTGTAATTTTCATCGTAGAGATCTTTAACGTCTTTGGTTAAGTTTATTCCAAGGTATTTGATTGTTTTTGTAGCTATTGTGAATGGGATTGATCTTAGAAGTTCTTCCTCAGCCATGGCATTGTCTGTGTATACAAAGGCTGTTGATTTTTGTGCATTGATTTTATACCCTGCTACTTTGCCAAACTCTTCTATGAGTTCCAATAGTCTCTTAGTAGAGTTCTTTGGGTCCTCTAAATAAAGAATCATGTCATCTGCAAAGAGGGATAGTTTGAGCTCTTCCTTCCCAATTTGTATCCCTTTAATTTCCTTTTCTTGCCTAATAGCTCTGGCTAGAACCTCCAGAACTATATTGAATAGCAGTGGTGAGAGTGGGCATCCCTGTCTGGTTCCAGATCTCAGTGGAAATGCTTCCAACTTTTCCCCATTCAATAGGATGTTGGCTGTGGGTTTTTCATAGATTGCTTTGATTGTATTGAGGAATGTTCCTTCCAAACCCAGTTTGCTTAGAGTTTTCATCATGAACGGGTGTTGTATTTTATCAAATGCTTTCTCGGCATCTATTGAGATAATCATATGGTTTTTCTTCTGCAGTCTATTAATGTGGTGTATCACATTGATTGTCTTGCGCACATTAAACCATCCCTGCATACCAGGGATGAATCCCACTTGGTCTGGGTGGATGATCTTTCTGATGTGTTGTTGCATTCTATTGGCGAGAATTTTATTGAGGATTTTTGCATCTATGTTCTTTGAGGAGGCAGTTTTCTCAATTATTTAATTCAAGTTTAAGGAGTAGTACACAGGTTTCCACTAGTAAAACACCAGATGTAACATTTTTTACATTTGATTATTTTCTATAATGTTATGAAACTATATCATGAATGCTATTGACTTAGGTCCTAGTTTAGCATTTATTAAATTGTAACAGAAACATCCGTTGACAAAGCAGATTTTAATCTTGGTCAGAAATCATCATGTGAATTAAAGTATTAAAGTACCCCCTCCATGTGTCTCTGCTTGGGCTTGTGAGTAGGCATATGCCTGTGCACACATGTGCTTATATGGCTGCACTCCTATGTGTGGTGTATGTTTGTCCATGAGCACATTTATTATGCTTGTTTTTCATATTTGTATTCATCATACATGTAAATGCCTGGGAATCATGCACAATATATTCTGATCATTTACTGTTGGTCATGTATTGAGCAAAGCAACAACTATATAAGAAAACTGGTATTATCATTATCTCCAGACTGCTGGTTTACTTCTTGTAAAATTTTAAAATACAGCAATTTGTTTCTGTACAGTCACAGTGTTTCCTCATTATGGATCGTGACTTCAAGAAATTCACATTTAGTGAGGTAAAATAACATGCCAGAACTCACTATGATAGTGTGAAAAATGAAGTGGTAGAAAGGGCTTCTCTGTAAACAGATCAAGGGAGTGATGAACTTGAGAAGGTGAAACACCAAAGAGTTTCATGTGGTGGCAGTTGCTTTCCTTCCAGAAGATGTCTGGGACTTTTAGATGCCTGTAGCCACATCCCCCTGTTTCTTAGCTAACAATGCTTCATCCACCAGGTCTCAGCTCCAGTTCATTTCTGAGGGTTGACCCATGTTCCCTGGTTGTATGTTCACCTGCCACCAATAGCACTACTTTCCTTATCTTGTCACGCTGCCTTCACTGGTGAAATCCTTGGCCTGCGTTTCCACGACAACACCTCCACCCCACGCATACTCACATACTCACATACACTAGGATGACTGCCTGGAGCGTTTGAGTTTGTTCACCATCTCAGCCTAACACCTAGCAAAATATCCGCCCTGGACAACATGAGGAGATCATTACTTCCTGGATGAAGACTTAACATTAATTTTTAAAAAGAATTAAACGTTTAAGTGCCTTAGTGAAATAGCATGATTGTATCACCAAAAAGCCCCTGATATTCTAAAGTCTATTTGCATTGATTTTACTCAGTTGTGATCGTTTGTACTATGGAACTATCAGATATGGTACCAAGCAAATACACATCTTATTCTTTTGGTTCTTCTTCCTATTGTCTGCAGTAATTCATACATTTTTGCTCAGAATGACCTTGAGAGACTCTTCATAACTTGCTTTTACCACTTGAGTTTTATTCACATACCATCAGAAATGTTCTAATTCTGAATACTTTTCCTGCTCCTGTTTTATCCTTCCTCTCGTCCTACCCCAAATATACCACAATAGGCTTGGCATTAAATACTCCTTCTAAGTTCTGTCTGTAAAATTGACAGTGATTATAATATATGACTCTCTGCATTTAAAAATGTTATTTAAGTTTTTAATTATTTTTCAATGTGTTGAAATTCCAGTATCAGAATGATAAAATATGTTTTACTCCTGGAATGCTCTAATCAAAGGAAATAGCTCTCTAATTGAATCAAGTTTTTTTCTACAAGGAACTTGTCATTTCTACTGTATTATTACTTAGAATTAGTCATAGCTAATAAGACTAATTACCTGTGTCAGACAGAAATGAGAGGACCTAATCTTCCATAGTATTATAAAAGTTCTCCACTTCTTGAAGATTTATTCCATTGGATTAATTTTCTTTATATACAGATAAAAGACATAAATGGATATCAAAAGAAAACAATCTATTGTGCTCCAAGGAGGTCACAATGGGGAAAACAAAATTAAAACCCTGAGGAACTCCAGTTCATTAGGAGATATACTTATTTATAGAAAAAAATATTAACACTTTATAGAAAAAGCTAAATCTATGTTGTGAATGTAAGTGGTCTTTAAATAAAAAAGCCTATATTCATTCCCAAATTTCCCCAGATGATTTATATGAAATTCAAACTACATAATAGGAAAAATCTGCCTTTGATCTAAAGCCTTATGAGCTTACTCCATTGGTACATGTTGACAAATTGTCATAGACTAAATATCAGTTAGTCAGCTGACCAAAATTAGTAACTGAAAAAAAGATTTTTAAAAATGCTTTATTTATTTCATTGAAAAAGAAAGAATGAGACAGAAGGAGAAAGACCTTCCATCTTCTAGTTTACTCCCCAAACACATGCAGTAGCTTGTTCTGGGCTAGGAGCATGGAGACCAATCTAGGTAACCCACGTAAGCAGCAAGGACCCCGATTCTTAAGCATTCACCTGCTACCATACACGGTGTAAGTTAGCAGGAAGCTGAACTGGAAACAGAGTAGCTAGGACTCTAAGTAGGTGCTCCTACTTGGGACTCAGATGTCCAAAGTACCACTTAAGTGTTGTACCAGCTGCTGACTCCCACAAGACAGTTTTAGTGGCATTAATTTGTAAATTTATGTGTTTGCTGTAAAGACTCTAGATCCTTATATCTTATCTGAAAAAGTGTTGATTTTTTGGTTTAACAAGCACACATACATTAGTTGGACTCAAATGTTAATTCTGGCATTTGGTGTGTGCTTTTATTTTTGGCTGGGTTCCCTGGAGTATCACGTTCTACTTCATGACTGGATTACTCAAAGATAGGGAAGAGATTACACCTAGGACTTCTGTCATCTTCTCTGGGGTTCTGTTCTTTCTCTGAATTCCTCCTATCACAACAAGCGTAGTTGCTTCGTATTCATTCTAGTTCCTAAGACCAGTTCAAGTTCTAGTCTCTTTAGTCAGTATGGAGCCCGGCCTCACACATAAATAGACCTGGCTTCCATCCAGACAGAAAGCAGAATAATCTGAAATTTACCCACTGCTGCTCTCTTCCTTCAAGTACCAGGTCCCCTCCAGAACTGTAAGAGCTACTTTCTGAATTAGTGCCAGAGTTTATAGCTGCCTACTATCACAGGGTTGCTCCAAATAGCAGCTAATTTCATAATTTATTAAAGTTACTAATTCACTCTAATTTTTCTGAAGAGTCACCTGTTTTTTAGGGAAATTTACAGGGGCTTCCTTTCTAATATAGATTACAAGCCATTATAAAATGTAAAGAATATAAAGAAAAATAAATTTATAGAATTTTAAAAAATATAGTAATCAGAGTTACTAGGAAATCCAATTAAAATTTTTCTTTAAGCTTTAGTTTTGGTGAGATGAAATAAGAGGATGACGTATTTGCATGTTCCTGATGTTTGACTTTTGTTCTTCCTAATGGGAATAACCCAATTTTATGTTATATTATGAGATCATTTTTCTTGATAAGAGATGTTTTGAGTTACTACAAAAGGGAAGGGAAACAAAGCTTTCTATGAATTAATCTCCAGTATATCCAAGAGAGAGACAGAAAGAGCAAAGGGTCATAAAAGGACTATCAATGAGAGCTAAGGAGAATGTTAAGTTTGGTGGTCAGTCAGGGTGCTAGAAATCCCTTCTGTGGCTGTACATTTGTAATTCTGAGGGAGGAGTAAAGGGACGGTGGGAGGAATTATATTTGACAAATCGTTCTGTAAGCAGACTTCCAGAACTGCTGTTAGTAAAGCTAGTTTTCTTTGCATTTCTGGCATCTCTGGAAATCACGGCCCCTAGAAGCCTATTCACAATCTGTCACACCTCCAAGTTCCCTTTGTTTTCTCCATGAGCTTAATGATATGAACATAGCATCTTCATAATCTGTTAAAAAAGTCTGCATTTCATTTCTAGGTCAGGAAAGCTTTTAAAACAGCCTAATAGAGGCTAGCTTTCACCTGTGGTGCTGGCATTCCCACATGGGCACCTGTTTGTGTCCTGGCTGCTCCTCTTCCAATCCAGCTCCCTGCTTATGACCTGGGAAGGCAGTGGAAGACAGCCCAAGTGCTTGGGCCACTGCAGCCATGTGGGAGACCTGGAGGAAGCTCCTGGATTCAGATCAGCCCAGGTCCAGCTGTTGCGAACATTGGGAGAGTGAACCAGCACAGGGAAGACCTTTCTGTCTCTCCCTCTATCTCTCTGTAACTCTACCTCTCAAGCAAATAAATAAAATCTTAAAAAAAAAAAAAAAATGGCCTGGGGGCCGGGGCTGTAGCATAGTGGATAATGCCACCGCCTGCAGTGCCAGCATCCCATATGGGCTCCAATTCTAGTCCCGGCTGCTCTTCTTCTGATCCAGCTCTCTGCTATGGCCTGTGATAGCAGTGTAAGATTACCCAAGTCCTTGAACCCCTGCACCCACGTGGGAGACCCGGAAGAAACTCCTGGCTCCTGGCTTCGGATGGGTGCAGCTCCAGCCATTGCAGCCATCTAGGGAGTGAACCATCAGATGGAAGACCTCTCTCTCTCTCTCTGTCTCTACCTTGCTCTGTAACTCTTCCAAATAAATAAAATAAATCTTTTAAAAAAATGGCCTGATAGGGCCAGGCATTTGGAGCCCATTAAAACATGCAGGTGTGGGCCAGTGTGTTGTGGCTCAGGGGTTATGACACTGCTTTGAATGCCTACTGTAGTCCCCAGCTACTCCACTTTGGATCTAGCACCCTGCTACTGCGCCTGGGAAGGTAGTCAGAGTTGGCTTAATTGCAGTTCTTTGCTTCAGCCTGCCTAGTCCAGGCTGTTAACAGCCATTTGGGGAATAAACCAAAGGATCAAAGATTTCTCTTTCTGTTTCTCTTCATCTCACTGTGTCTCCATCTCTGTCACTCTGCCTTTCAAGCAAATATATAAATCTTTAAAAATCAAGAACAAAAACAATCAAGAACATAAACAAGTCCAAGTGCCCAGTTTGTGTCCCAACTCCTCTCTGCTTCTTATCCAGCTTCCTGCTCGTGAACTCTCTGAAAGCCAGCAGATGATGGCTTAAATGATAAGTTCCCTTACACCCACTTGGAAGTTCCGGAATGAGTTCTGTGGTCCTGGCTTTGGCCTTACACAGCCTTGGCTGTACAGGCATTCTGGAGGATGATACAGCAAGATGGAAGACTCAAATCTTCTCATTCATATTCTCTCTCTCTCTCTCTCTCTCTCTCTGTGTGTGTGTGTGTGTGTGTGTCACACTCTCTCTCCTTTCTCTCTCTCCTTTTCTCCCTCCCTCTCTGTCTTTCAAGCAATGTAAAGGGACTGCCTCTTGCTATGTGAGGAATTTCACTGGAGATTTTAGTTTAGATCCTGATTGCACAAAACCAAAAAACAGCTCGGCTCTTCCTTCACCAACCTCTGTAACATGAGGATCCCCTAGAGCCAGTTAGTACATTTTTTTTCCTTTTCACTTCTTCCTAACCACAGCCAATCCCACTGCAGTCACTTGTTCAAACTGTGAGATTGGGTCTGCCCCCACCTCCTTGACAACTGTCTGTAGTTCACACTCCGCATCTGCTGTCTACGTGTAGACCAGCAACAAAGTTCTACCCAGGTTGGTGTATTTTCATTTTGCTTCCCAGTCATAGATATACTTTTTGTGTGACTCCAGAAACATCTTTCATCCTTTCTCCACTTTTTACCCACTTTTCCTCTGCTTTTGTGACATCTAGAGTATATAATTTATGAAATCACCCCCATTATCTTGACCTTTCCATGACTGAACAGTTTGCTGAGTACAATGGCCCTGTTTTAAATCTCAGGTGTAAATCAGTATGTGAAATGTTTTCAAACTAATCGTCAGTCTACTTTAATACATATGTACATAGGTGAATATTGTTGAATTTTCATATATATTTTATTTAAGTTTATTTAAGTTACACCATTTTAGGAACATACTGGCACTCCCCCTCTTCCCATCCATGCTCCAACCCTTCTATCCCCCCCTAGGATTCCCACTCTTAATTTTTACAATGATCTTTTTTCAGTAAACTTAATGATCAGATAGTTAAACCCACCCTAAGCAAAAGGGTTCAGCAAATAGTATAAAGAGAAAACAAAACAAAACACTGTTCCTCAAGGCAAGAGACAAGGGCTATAAACAATCATTGCTTCCCAAGATGTCTATTTCACTCCAATACATTATATTTCAGGTACTTTATTAATTACTTTGGATCAGGGAGAACATATGGTATCTGTCTTTTTGGGACTAACTTATTTTACTACAGCTGAGTAGTACTGCATAGTGTGTATATATCATAATTTCTTTATCCAGTCATCAGTTGATAGGCATCTGGGTTGATTCCATATCTTAGTTTTGTTGAATTTTAAGATTCATTTATTTGAAAGGTAGAGTAAAAGGGAGACAAAGACATAGAGAGAGAGAGACAGACAGACAGAGAGAATGAGAATGAATGAATATGCACATGAACACAAAAGTGTGCTCCCCTATGTACTGCTTTACTCCTGAAATGGCTGAGACAGCAAGGTCTGGGCCAGTCAAGGCCAGAAAGTCCCTCCAAGTCTCCCACCTGGTTGGCGGGGGTCCGAGCACTACGGCTGTTACCCATGCTTTTCCAGGTGCATTTTTAGTGGGAGCTGGGTCAGCCGGATCAGAAGCAGAGCAACCAGCGGTCAGATGTGGACGGGAGCATCGCAAGGGACAGCTCCAGCTGCTGCACCACCACGCCAGTCCTCTGCATTTCATGGCAGTGTGGTAGAGTTTTTGTTTCTTGTTTGTTCTGGGTTTTGTTGTAGAAACGGTACAAAGAGTTCAGGCATAAAAGTAGTATCAACATTTAGAACAAGTATCAAAGTCTGAGTATCTGAGTTCATCACCTTCACTTGCAATTACATTATTCTCCAGAACATGCTCCTTACACTTGTGACAAAAGCACCAAGATCCCCGTGGACATCAGCACCTCCTGGCATTGCCTGCGCTTGCTTCTCCCTGGAACTTCTCTCCTACAACTCAGCGTCTTCCCATAACCAGCAGTGCCATCCACTCATTCCCTGTCACATCTATTCATTTTCCTAATGCTGTTCCACTTCAGTCAAAGAGGAACGCATGAGGATGATCCCAAGTGTGCTAAACTGCTCTCTGATGCTAAATGGCTTTTACACAAGATGAGAACTGACAGCTTGGAACTACTCGGGTGACATTTAGTAATTTAAAATTTCCAGTAGTCTAAAGTGCTTGTGTCACAGATTGCACATATTAAATTGTCTAAAAGTGTGTTTCTTGTGAGGATAATCAAGGCCTCAGGAAATGTAATAATAGTATAACTGGAACAACATGATATTTTATAGGGACAAAGTGTACATGTTAATTATTGACATTGTGATACTTAATATATTTTAGTGGCGTAAGACTGAAAACCTTTGTAGATCTAGCTTTTCCCTATTTCTAGTCAAAAATACATAGATCCTAAAATTTAAAAATACATTTTTTTTTGGTGTGGGCATTTGCTCTTGCAGTTAGTACATTCACATCCCATATCAGATCCCAGCAGGAAGCCGCATCAGAAGTGAAGTAGCTGGGACTTGAACCAGCTCTGTGATATGGGATGGCATTGTTACACGTGGCAGCAGCTGAACCTGCTTCACCACAGTATCAGGCCCTCTGTTTCTTGTATTACAAGTTAATATGTGGCTTCAACTTTGGTTCAGGATGTAGAAAACTGAAAAGAACACCACTACCATTCTAATAATTAGGGGAAAAGAAGATAAAATACAAATACCTAATTCTTGAACCCATCACTGAGTCAAGTTGGAAGCAACGGAGTAATCCGACTTTCCCAGGCAGACAAGCCCCTCCAGGGAGAGACAAGAATGCAGACTGTCTCATGTGTGACAAAGGGTGGAAGCGAGAAGCATTATGATGGCTATAATAAAAATGGATAAGAAAAAAAAAGCCAATGAAAATGTTAAAGAATTCCCACTGGGCAAGTGTCAGCCTATGTGTTAGCTACAGATAGCAACTGACAACAGGGAACTTTTCAGTGGCTCACAAGCTATCTTCTAGAGGCCTCCCCAGGGACCCATGAACACGTCAGAATGGGGACAGGAGAGCTGTGAGTGCCCACAGAGTGGCAGGTACGCAGAAGGTGATTGGTGTCTTAACCCCATATACCTTCCCAAACCAGTTTCTTCTGCTGTGTGGTAAACAGATTACAAATGATGAGAATGAATGATGAACTTGATATAGGTCAACAGAAATAATTCTAATTATTTGTAATACATTATTAATTCATTATAGGTATATTTAATTTGTAAATTATTTCATAGTAGAAAGTGATTTAAATGTTATTTTAAAATGGGAAGACTATGAAAATAATTTTTAAAATATGATCACATATATGTTCTCAAAGTTAAGTCAATATATGCACATAAGCCAACTCCGCTCCATCTGACTAAGTTCCACTGTCAAGAAAAGTCTTCTTTTATATAGAGTAGGTAGAGGTTTTTTGGATAAGGTGACATTTTTAGTTGAACCTGAATATATTCAGAGGTAAAATAGATAGATACAGACAACTGTCAGAAGAACCTTCTAAGAAAAAGTAGAATCCCTATGGTCCAATTACAGACATACTTCAAAAATTTGCACTTATGGATCTATTATTTTCTTTCTGGACAGACCATGTTAGCAAGAGATAGAAGGAAAATAAAAAAGATGAAGAGAAACAACAGTTGTAATGGCCATATGACAACCTGAGGATATTAAATTGTCCAATATCTTTAAGTAGGATTTAATCAATAGCAATCTTAGTGTGCTATCATCCTCAAAACCATCACTGTGATGTGCTAATAAAAACACAGGTGAAAACTTTGCAAAAATTACCAAAATGACTTCATGAAACACAAATCTGCAAAGTGGAAGGGAAAAAATCTCTCTTAAGAATAAGGGGCTTACCAACTTATGGAATTTTTGGGCCAGTGGGAAGTCTGGGGTGTACTGGGTTATGACCTCTAAACTAAAAGCTTCATTAGAAACATCTACACGGTTTGGCCATGTATTTCTCTGCAATGACTTGGGTAACTGAAAGGCTGACAGCTCTGAAAGAAAGGAGGAGCAGGAGTCTCTGTAGCCCACCCCAACTGTAGAGCAAGCAGTTCTCACACGTGGCCCATACGACTAAGCAAAGCAATTTATTAGACTTGAATATGTTCATGGCAGATTGCTTGCTGTGCAACGCCTGTTAGGAGCACAGCCTGAATTCCAGCAGGGCACCCCGGGTTTGCTGAAGACTGGGAGTATCGCAGTCATCAATGTTGGGGAGCAAGTGTAGTTTTACAAGTGAGAAAAAAATAATGATGAGATAGTGACTTGCAAAGATGATCAAATCAAGGAGAAATAAAGCAATATCACTTTAAATATTCAGTGTACTGTGATTAAATTTCTGTATCATTTCATTTTGGGGTGATTTTCTAAAAATGAAAAAGAGCATATGCAAAAGATAAAAGTACACTAATACATTAAACAGTATACTTTTATTTATTTATTTATTTATTTATTTATTTATTTTGACAGGCAGAGTGGACAGTGAGAGAGAGAGACAGAGAGAGAAAGGTCTTCCTTTGCCATTGGTTCACCCTCCAATGGCCGCCGCAGCCAACACGCTGCGGCCGGCACACCGCGCTGATCCGATGGCAGGAGCCAGGAGCCAGGTGCTTTTCCTGGTCTCCCATGGGGTGCAGGGCCCAAGCACCTGGGCCATCCTCCACTGCACTCCCTGGCCACAGCAGAGAGCTGGCCTGGAAGAGGGGCAACCGGGACAGAATCCGGCGCCCCGACCGGGACTAGAACCCGGTGTGCCGGCACCGCTAGGCGGAGGATTAGCCTAGTGAGCCGCGGCGCCGGCTAAACAGTATACTTATTAGAGATAAATTAATTCTGTGCTATTTTTACTTTTGGAAGAGTAACACATGTGAACTATTCTTACTTTGAAAATTTTCACTTTCCCAAATATTTCTTCAGATAAGTAATTGAGTAGAAATTGCACATGGGATAATAAACCAAGGTCCAAGTATGACGGAAACAATGTAATGCATGAACTGATAGCAGTCAAAATCATAATAAGAATACTGCTATAAATAGGATCTCCAGTGTGTCTGTGATGCTTCTGACACACTGGCAGATCTTGCCACAGGGGAGAGAAATCTCATCTCATTGGAATACTGCAGAAATGTCAAGCGCTTTTGAACTACAAGGTTAACAGGCATTCTCAACTAATGCACGTTTGGCCTTAATTCACCAAAACATGTTTAGATCTTAAGATACACATAGATTTCTATGTCATTCAATTTACAACAGTTTTCTCCTCAGTGCATTCATTTGAGTGTGCAGCAGTGTCTGATACATACTCACACGCGGATTAACATGTCAGTGCTGTGCACATAGCAGTGAACAGATACGGTGTCTGTTCCTGTAAAGCACAATCATGCATTGAGGAACATGATATTTCACATTGATATCTGCCGTATTTTCTAAAATGATTCTAATATGATCATACAAAAAAGTAGAGCTGAAACATGCTCTAGTTTTCAGTATCTACTTTGTAAGCTCTTATTTTAGAAGGATTGTTTGCTTGCATAGATGTAAAAACCAGAAAATATATTCAAGGTAGTTTTGAGATTAGAAGAACCTCGAAATAATTATAACTTTGTATTCATAGATGAACATACACTATCATATTAACAAGATATGTATATTTGGAATAAGGTCTGGAGGTATTAGAAAATGCCAGCAGAGGTTAGTCTTGGCAGGGGCTTTTCAGTTTTACATCCAGTTTTTAACAATCACAATGAGAATTACAAAAATACTACTATGTATAATGTAATACTTTATCCATTTTAGTATTTTTTTTTGTTCTTGTTCTAGTACCATTGGTTGAACTCTGTAATTAACACACAATTATTCTTAGGTGTTTAAATTTTAACTGAAAAGTGATCCCTTTTAGGAATTTGGAAAACATTATGCTGAGTGTAATAAGCCAATCCCAAAGGGACAAATACCATATGTTCTCCCTGATAGGTGACAACTAACTGAGCATCAAAAAGGAAACCTGTTAAAGTTAAATGGACACTAGGAGAAACGGTGACTTGATCAGCCCTCGCCCTGACTGTTGATGAGCAACTTGATATGTTATCCCTCTTAGTATTTTTTTTGTTTGTTCTACTTAATACTTTTGGTTGAATACTGTAATCAATACACAATTATTCTTAAGTGCTGAAACTCAACTGAAAAGTGATCGCTGTTAAATATAAGAGTGGGAATAAGAGAGGGAAGAGATGTGCAATTCGGGACATGCTCAAGCTGACTTACCTCAAACGGTAGAGTTAGAAACATACCAGGGGATTCCAATTCAATCCCATCAAGGTGGCATGTACCAATGCCATCTCACTAGTCCCAGTGATCAATTTCTGTTCACAATTGATCATAATGATAGGACTAAGAACCAAAGGGAGCACATAAACAAGAATAGTGTCTGCAAATACTAGCTGATAGAATCAAAAAGGGAGAGAATGATCCAACATGGGAAGTGAGATACACAGCAGACCCATAGAATGGCAGATGTCCTAAACAGCACTCTGGCCTCGGAATCAGCCCTTAAGGCATGTGGATCTGGCTGAAAAGCCCATGAGAGTATTTCAGGCATGGAAAGCCAAGACACTCTGGAAAAAAAAAAAAAAAACTAAATGAAAGATCTCTGCGAGTGAGATCCCAGTGGAAAGAATGGGTCATCATAGAAGGAGGTACCTTTCTCTGAAGGGAGGAGAGAACTTCCACTTTGACCATGGCCTTGTCTAAATATGATCAGAGTTGGTGAACTCAGGGGGCTTCCATAGCCTTGGCAGCTCATGACAAGAGCCTAGGGTGATTACTGATGCCATCAACAAGAGTGTGAATTTGTTAAGTCAACAACAGGAGTCACTGTGCACTTACTCCTCATGTAGGATCTCTGTCCTTAATGTGTTGTTCAATGTGAACTAATGCTATAACTAGTACTCAAACAGTATTTTTCACTTTATGTTTCTGTGTGGGAGCAAACTGTTGAAATCTTTACTTAATGTATGCTAAACTGATCTTCTGTATATAAAGAGAATCGAAAATGAATCTTGATGTGAATGGAAGGGGAGAGGGAGTGGGAAAGGGCAGGGTTGCGGGTGGGAGGGATGTTATGGGGTGGAATCCATTGTAATCCATAAACGGTACTTTGGAAATTTATATTCATTAAATAAAAGTTTGAAAGAAAAAAAATACTACTAGTATTTCTCAAAGGTTCCTTATCACTTCTGTTGCTGTAGATGTGTCTCATATATACCAGATAATCAAACATTAATTGAAGCATATCTCCTGGGAATACTGATCCATGCTCTTACATCTTGTAAATGACCTAGCATCAAGTAAAGGGATGAACAATAATGTAAAACTTCTAGCATTATCATCAATGTAATTTTTAGTCATATCACATTAAAATTGTCTTTTTCTCATTAAAATTATAGTGGTATATAATTCTTAACAATTTGTTTGGCAAATATTTAAAACAAAGTTTGACAGAACATGATACTTTCAATGAAATCCAGTCATTTCCAAAATTAGAGGAATCTGGAAAACATTGTGCTGAGTGAAATAAGCCAGTCCCAAAGGGACAAATATCATGTGTTCTCCCTGATCAGTGACAACTAACCGAGCACCAAAAAGGAAACCTGTTGAAGTGAAATGGACATTATGAGAAACAGTGACTTGATTAGTCCTTGTCCTGACTGTTGATGTACAACTTAATACTTTATCCCTTTTAGTATTTTTTTTGTTCTACTTAATACTATTGGTTGAACTCTGTAATTAACACACAATTATTCTTAGGTGTTTAAATTTAACTGAAAAGTGATCCCTGTTAAATATAAGAGTGGGAATAAGAGAGGGAGGAGATGTACAATTTGGGACATGCTCAAGCTGACTTACCTCAAATGGTAGAGTTAGAAACGTGCCAGGGGATTCCAATACAATCCCATCGAGGTAGCATGTACCAATGCCATCTCACTAGTCCCAGTGATCAATTTCTGTTCACAATTGATCATACTGACAGGTCTAAGAGTCAAAGGAATCACATAAACAAGACTAGTGTCTGCTAATACTAACTGATAGAATAAAAAAGGGAGAGAACGATCCAACGTGGGAAGTGGGATACACAGCAGACCCATAGAATGGCAGATGTCCTAAACAGCACTCTGGCCTCAGAATCAGCCCTTAAGGCATTTGGATTTGGCTGAAGAGCCCATGAGAGTATTTTAGGCATGGAAAGCCAAGACACTCTGGCATAAAAAAAAAGAGGACCTAAATGAAAGATCTCTGGGAGTCAGATCCCAGTGGAAAGAACAGGTCATCAAAGAAGGAGGTACCTTTCTCCGAAGGGAGGAGAGAACTTCCACTTTGACTATGACCTTGTCTAAATAATAAATAAGATCAGAGTTAGGGAACTCAAAATGCTTCCATAGCTTTGGCAGCTCATGACAAGAGCCTAGGGTGATTACTGATGCCATCAACAAGAGTGTCAATTGGTAAAGTCAACAACAGGAGTCACTGTGCACTTACTCCTCATGTAGGATCTCTGTCCTTAATGTGTTGTTCAATGTGAACTAATGCTATAACTAGTACTCAAACAGTATTTTTCACTTTATGTTTCTGTGTGGGCGCAAACTGTTGAAATCTTAATATATGCTAAACTGATCTTCTGTATATAAAGAGAATTGAAAATGAATCTTGATGTGAATGGAATGGGAGAGCGAGTGGGAGATGGGAGGTGTGCGGGTGGGAGGGAAATTATGGGGGGGAAAAAGCCATTCTAATCCATAAACTGTACTTTGGAAATTTATATTTATTAAATTAAAGTTAAAAAAAAAGATTTAAAAAAAAGAACATCATACTTTCAGCAAAACTGACATAGGAATTTCTTTCTTGCTTCTATATTTTCGATTTAAAAAACAATTAGGGGACCAGGTCAGTGGCTTAGTAGGTTAAGCCTCTGCCTGCAGTGCCAGCATCCCATATGGGTGCCCGTTTGAGTCCCAGCTTCTCCACTTCTGATCCAACCCCCTGCTGATGCACTTGGACAGCAGTGGAAGATGGCTCAAGTGCTTGTGCCCCTGCACCCATGTGGGAGCACCAGAAGACGCTCCTAGGTCCTAGCTTCAGATCAGCCCAGCTGCAGCCAATGTAATGATTTTGGGAATCAACCAGCAGATCGAAAAACTTTGTCCTTCTCTTTAACTCTTCCTCTCAAATAAATAAATCTTTTAAAAAAATAGTTCCCACATATAAAGGAGACCTTGCAGTATTTGTGTTTCTTTGTCTGGATATTTTCCTTCAATTCCAACTATTTTGCTGTAAATGATAGAATTTCAGTCTTTTTTTATAGCTGATTTTAGCAGCATGGTTTACAACAGCCAAAGTATGGAACCAACCAAGCTGTCCATCATGTGAGAGGTGGATAAAGAAAATGTAGTGAAAGTGTGTGTGTATATACAATACAGTTATCCCTTTTAATGATCTCAAATAGACTAAATTGTAGATTATTTCAAACACGTCAAAATAAATTCTCAGTTGATAATTTTTACTATCTCAGAGACTGAGATAATAGGAACCATTAATGATACAATCTTACTTAATTTTTCCAAAATCCTATTTAAAAATTGCTCATTTCAATATGCAGTGATATACTTAATAGAATACAATACAGTTCTAAGCTAGAAATCTGGATTTTCATGTAAATCCAGCTTATTCCACAGAAATTAGATATGCAGCTTAAGCCATTTATTGACCTGTGAACTTTTCTTTCTCTGGATTTTTAAAAATGAAACAAATATTGAATAAAAATGTTAAGAAACATCCCACTTCACTTAAAGGATTACCAAGATTTGACAGAACTGAATGCCTTTTGAATTGGGGTAAAGTGTTAAATCTGAGGGATTACGTGTTTAAAAAACACACATCTGTATAACTGATTATATAAACCTTTTCTTGACATAACGATGTTACAAAGCGAACAGTGATGAGCTGAGCATCACATTGTTTCCAGGATTTCATACAGACTGGAACTGCAACAATCACAAGCAATTGTATCATAGTAACACAAAAGGTCAATTATTAGATGTTTAACCAAAGAAAAACATTGGTCAGAAGACAAGTCTTTTTCTTTCTGGGTGTGTGTGTGTGTACAAGTGTACACTCTGCATCTTAAGTCACTGAATTTCTCTGGCAACCAGGAGTCTGAGTGAATCCTGAATACCCTCATCTTCTCTGTCCTCTCTGCAATCCCGCACAGTAGCCTTCTTGTTCCAACTGCACAATAACGCAATGCATGGCTGTCAGACATGCTTTATTCTCTGCCTTGCTGAATTCCTCACTTCTAGTTCTTTGCTTACAGCACCCAGAAGAGGAAGTTCCATACTCACACAGCGCCAGCTCTGCCAGCTCAGTGACCACAGCATTGCTATCACCATGACCTCCACTACCAACTTCTACACGCATCTCCTCTGTAGCTATTATCTCCAGCACAGCTGCCTGGTCCCCTTGCACACTTTATTTTCCTCCATTGTGCCTGCCACTATTCAATGTATCACATATTTGTTTCTTTAATGTATTTTTTCCCACTAATTTTAAGTTCCTTAATGGCTGAACCTCTTTCATGGATATATTTCTAAGTCCCCAGGATAGAGAATGAAACTTGGCATTTATCCATTTTACTAGTTGAAGTGATCAGTTTAAGTTTGTAACTGATCATTAAGATAGGATTAAGTGTCAAAGGGATCACATAAATAAGACCAAGTGTCTGCTAATAATAATTGATGGAATTAAAAAGGAGAGAATGATCCAACATGGGAAGCAGGATACACAGCAGACTCATAGAATGGCAAATGCCCTACACAGCACTCTGGCCTCAGAAACAGCCCTTAAGGCATTCAGATCTGGCTGAAAAGCCCATGAGAGCATTTCAGGCATGGAAAGCCAAGACACTGTGGCAAAAAATGACCTACATGAAAGATCTCTGTGAGTGAGATCCCAGTGGAAAGAAGGGGCCATCAAAGAAGGAGGTACCTTTCTCTGAAGGGAGGAGAGAACTTCCACTTGGATTATGGCCCTGTCTAAATAATATTGGAGTTTGTGGACTCAAGAGGCTTCCATAGCCTTGGCAGCTCATGACAAGAGCCTTGGGTGATCACTGATGTCATAAATAAGAGTGTCCATTGTTAGATCAACAACAGGAGTCACTGTGTACTTGCTCCCCATGTAGACCTCTGTCCTTAATGTGTTGTACTTTGAGAATTAATGATAAAACTAGTCTTCAAGCAATACTTTACATTTTGTGTGTCTGTGTGGGTACAAACTATTGAAATATTTACTTAATATAGAGTTGATTTTCTGTATATAAAGATAATTAAAAATGAATTTTAAAGATGAATGGGATGGGAGAGGGAGTAGGAGGTAGGACGGTTTTGGGGTGGGAGGGTGGGTATGGAGGGAAGAACTGCTATAATCCAAAAGTTGTACTTTCTTAATTTATATTTATTAAATAAAAGCTTTCTAAAAAAAGAAACTTGGCATCTATAAGGTACTAATAAATATTTGGAAACTGAATAAATAAATTATATACATTTTATTTTTCGCCATGTAAAATTGTCTTTTAAAATATTTTCCAAGGCTGGTGCTGTGGCATGGTAGGCTAAGCCTCTGCCTGCCACGTTGGAACCCATATGGGTGCTGGAGCGTGTCGTGGATGCCCATCTTCTGATCCAGAGAGAGAAAGACCTTTCTGTCTGTCTCTCCCTCTATCTGTAACTCTACCTCTTAAATAAATAAAAGATTCAAAAAATATTTTCTGTAGGGGGCCAGATCTTTGGTATAGTAGGTTAAGCCTGCAGTACAGCATCCCATTCACATCCTGGCTGCTCTATTTTCAATCCAGCTCCCTGCTAACGTTCTGGGAAAGCAATAGAAGACTGTCCAAGTGCTTGGGCCCCTGCACCCCTGTGTGAGACCAGAAAGAAGCTCCTGGCTTCAGATGGGCCCAGCTCAGTGTACTACAGCCATTTGTCAATTGAACCAGCAGGTTGAAGATCTCTCTCTCTCTCCCTCACTCTTTCTGTAATTTTGCCTCTCAAGTATTTTTTTTCTAATTTTTAAACTCTCTCAGTTCCAGTTCTCTTTTTCCTCTCCTTCATGTGTACCACATTTTAGTTATGGAAATTTTTTAGTATATGTAAATTATAGTAAACAAACATTTAAATATACATTTGATCTTTAAGAGAGCCATTAGTGAAATGTTAAGGTGAAAGGCAAACCAAAGTACATTAAGGATAAATGTGACTGAAGCCACAGGATAGCTTGTTCTTTCTGACTGGTGCCATACTTGTGTAAAACAAGGGCAGAAGAACTACATCGCAAGGAAAATTGGGATTCAAAATATTTAGAAAATATGCTGTACAATATGTTAAGGTGTGTTGAGCTTAATATTTTCTACATTTTAAGACTTTCCAGAGTTTTCTTTTCTGAATGAGTTCTGGGCTTCTGACTCCACACTGACTGTTGACAGAATATCCTAGTTTCTGTCCAAACCACTGGGTTAGCTACAACGAGAAAAACCATAGATTTAGCATAGTATGTACGAATAATAGGATATTCAGAGAAAAGCAAGAGGAGAGGGAGAAAGGAAGGCAGACCTAGCAATAGGTACACTCTAAAGAAAAAAGGGGTAGCATAGAATTCTGAGAACTATGCAGAACTCACGTTGGAGCGACTCAGTTTGATTCTCAACAGCTCCTCTTTGCTACATCAATTCTGTCAAACCATATAAATGTCACATTCTGATTGATCACCTCCAAAGAAAGGATTTATTTGTCATATACACTTGGAGGGATCATCTTGGCAACAACTTGTTGTGATGGATATGTATATGACAATTTAGGTGAACACAAAAACATGTGAGACATCCAAACTTTTCATTTTCCATTTAGAATTCTAAAAGAGGAACAATAATAAGTATGTAAAATTAAACCTATCACCATATCACAGCAAGACCTATCAAAGTCACCAGAGAGTTAAAATGTTTATTGCATAAACATTATGAAAGTTTATTTATTGACCAAAGGATCTTTATTCCTTTAAGTAAAGTACCTATGAGCCTTGAAACATTTTCACTTTTTTTGCATTTTATTTTGACATTCTTACTGCTCCACTGTGTACTTTCTTATTTTGCCCAAATAAATATACTCAACACTTTCAACTATGTTGGATCAATCAGTGATGGAGAACAGTGTCCAAGAGCCAACACCAAGCTGAAAACACAAGAACCCATCATCTCTACATGAGCTGTAAGAACAAAGATTCATTGGGTCTGGGATAAAGCAGTAAAATCATGCACAGAGCAGTTAAAATAAATACAGCTCAACCTTTTAAGCCACCACAAGACAAACAGAGCAAGAGAGTTTGATTTCATTAAGAAGGAATTCAATTCTAAATCAAAGTAAGGAATAGAGTCATTATAATATTGAAGTGGTTAGTGGAGTTGACTGTAAAAGAAATTGGCTGGTGCTTTTGAAAGTCTTCATCAATTTAAAGCTTTAACAATATTTATCTTGGACTAGGTTAAACTCATAAAGATATCAAAATTCAAAGAAGGAAGTCAAATGTCTTTTTGGGGTCAGGAAGTTAGGGAGTCAAAAATCCACACACTTTCCTTTGTTCATTAGAAATGAAATGTGGTCTTTTATCTTTCTCCCCATCTAATATAGCAATGTAGCAATTTTGGCCAAGCAAGGAAGATAAACATTTGATTGCTTTGGGTAAGTTTTGCTCTTTAAAAGACAAAGAGCAACCATACTTCCCATTTTTCTGTAATACTGGAAATATTTCACTATAGTCTCTAAATCTTAACTCTGAATTAGGCTTCATTTAATTTCATAAATTTTACCAGAAATCTGTTGTTTATATCCCAAGCAAATTTATGCTTTGTCTATATATTTTAAATTATGGCTTTAACATTCTGTGACTCCAATGCAATTGAAGAAAAATGTTTCTTTTTGATGTATCTGAATTTGACATATATGATAGATATTTTCCCATTTTTCTTATTTTCATTATCTCCTATTTTTTCCAGTTTGCTTCCACTATCAGCAAAAATATATTTTTGAAAAATGTGTCTTGGGGCTGGCATTGTGGCTAGTAGGTAAAGCCACTGGCTGCAGTGCAGGCATCCCACATGGGCACCAGTCGAGTCCTGGCTGCTCTACTTCCTATCCAGCTCTCTGCTATGGCCTAGGAAAGCAGTGAAACATGGTCCAAATGTTTGGGCCCTTGCACCCACGTGGGAGACCCAGAAGAAGCTCTTGGCTCCTGGCCCATCCCTGACCTGCAGCCATTAGGGGTGTGAACCAGTGGATGGAAGACTAAGTCATTCTCTCTCTCTCTCTCTGCCTCTGCCTTTCAAATGCATAAATAAATCTTTAAAAAAAGAAAAATGTATTTTATTTCAATTCATGTAACTCCTGAATAAAAGTATTTTCCTTGAAGATAATGAAATACTTAGAGATCAAATCTTCTATTTTTTATGATGCAAACACTCTGTGACAATCTTTCATTCACAATATGGGGAACCTCAAAATTTGAAATGCTTAGTATTAAAATTATCAAACAGATGTGAAAACTGGAGCTCACAGAGGCTAAGTGACTGAGTTAGTTTGTTTCAAAGCCAGTTCATCACTGAAAAATGGAATCTGAATCTGAACCCACTTCTAAGGCCAGGATTTTGTTAGTTCCACTGCATCAGGTTGGCTATGGAAGAGTCAAAAAACTGAAAATTTCAGAGTATCACTTTTGATGTTTTTCTTTGCTTCAACACTTAAGAGTTTTGCCACTGCTAATGTTTGTTTTCTGTCTGTTCCCTGTTGTTGAAATTTTCAGTAATTTAACAAGCTGACAAGTTGACAGGCTGTTTAATGACACAGTCTCTTTTGTGTTACATGTGTCTCTTATGTGTAAAGAGAAAACAGATCCAAAAAAGATGCACAAAAACAAACCAAAATGTGTTGCCTTTTTTCTTACTATTTCTCAGTGTGTTTGACATCAGTTTAATATTCTTAATTTTTTTTGAGAGGTAGAGAGACGGGGCAGAGAGACAGAGGGGAAAAAGGGGAGATGCAAGTGTTAATAGAGAAGACAAAGAAATAAAGTGTATAAAAAAAAAAAAAACGGAGAGAAGAAGGGAGTAGGTATGGGAGAGACCGAGAGCGAGATCGAGAGCGAGAGCTAGAGAGAGAATGGAGCTGGTCTGGGTGGGTTAAACCACCACCTGTGAGGCAAGCATCCCATACTGGAGTACCAGTTGTCATCCCGGCTGCTCCATTTCCAATCCAGCACCCCGATGTTGTGCAGGGGAAAGCAGTAGATGATGGTCCAAGTTGTTGGTCCCCTGCCACCCATGTGGGAGACTCAGATGAAGCTCCAGGCTCCTTGTGGCAGCCTGGACCAGCCCTGATCATTGTGACCATGTGGGAGTAAACAGGATGATAGATAGATACACAGATAGATCTCTGCCTTCAGATAAAATACATGAATCTGTTCTTTACAAAATAAATAATTAGAGTATTTAGACAACAGAGAGGGAAGGAGAAAAATGTTTGTTACATGGGGCACACGAGAGGTAGGAAGTACTCTTTGTCTCAGAAGCTCTTGAATATTGTTGGAGCTAGGTACATTATTCAACTTTTAGGGGAATTTTCTAAATAATTGGCTCACCGAAAACACTATCTGTTCCACAAGCGATTCTCTGCTTCCACAGGTGTAAGACATCCCATTTGTTTTTATAATCAGAGAGTTCAGTTGGGGCTTATATTTAGGATTGTTCCTTAGCATAGCTCCCTAGGACCCATGAAAGTTTAGATCAAAGTCTCCTACATTGTCTCTTAAGGGTATGTAAGAATGATGCCTCAGGGTTGGTATGTGGGATGCAGAAATGGATGCCTTATCTAAATACATAAGGAGGGAGTCTAGCATTTAAAACGATATCCCATGGCAGAAATTTTACTTTGTGTTAGTGGTACAAATGCAGGCAGAAGTGCCATATTCTCAGCCTCTAACTTGATACAGAATTTAATGTCAGGGCCAGTGCTGTGGTGCAGTGAGTTAAACTGCTGCCTGTGGTTCCCAGCATCCCATGTGGGCACTGATTTGAGACCTGGCTGCTCCACTTCCACTCAGCTCCTTGCTAATGGGCCTGGGAAAGCAGTGGAAATGACCCAAGTGCTTAGGCCCCTGCACCCACGTGGGAGATCCAGAAGCAGCTCTGGGATCCCAGCTTCAGCCAGACAAGCTGGCCTTTATGGCCATTTGGGGAGTAAATTAGCAGATGGGAGATCTCTTTCTCTCTTCCTCTCTCTTTCTAACTTTAACTTTGCTTTTCAAATAAATAAATGAAAATCTTTGAAAAAAAAAAAAGAATTTAACATCCATTAAACCTTATGTGACTGGCCCTGTTGCACAGCAGGTTAAGCCACTGCTTGCAATGTCAGCATCCCATATAAGCGCCAGTTCAAGTCCTAGCTGCTCCACTTCCAATTCAGTGGCCATCTGTGGTACAAACCAGTGGATCAAAGTTCCCTCCCTCCCCCACCCCTTCCCTCTCTCTCCCCTGTAAATGCCTTTCAAATGAATAAAGCTTCTTTAAAAAATTAAACTTTATGTCTGATATTTTAGTTATTTTCTGATATTTGCACTGCATGTATCTACTCCAGTGTTCCATACTGAATGTTTAATATATTTGATGCTAACTAACTATGAGCAAAGCCAAAGACTGTAAAGACTGTATCAGTATAATAACAAGGGAAACTGTGCTTAAAAATTGTAGTTTCAGGTGAGGTGCTTGCTGCAGAAATTGGGACATTTTCTTTCTATATCAGAGTGCTTGGGTTCAATCCTGGCTCCACTCCCAATTCCAGTTACCCACTATTATACACCCCAGGAGGCAGCAGGTGATGGTTCAACTACTTGAGTCCTTGACACCCATGTGGGAGACCCATATTAAATTCCTGTTCATGGGCATTTGGGGTACGAAACAGCTGATGGGAGATCTCTCTCTCAAAGAAAATGTGGCATATATACATGACAGAATATTAATCATAAAATGAATGAAGTTCTAACAATAGTAACAAAATGGATGGAAATGGAGGTCATTATATTAAGTGAAATTAGCCAGACCCAAGAAGACAAATATCTCATGTTTTCTCTTATGTGCAGAAGTTAATATATGGGAAGTATAAAAATTGTATGGGTGTCATATCATTTGGTATATAGTTATAAATATTGCACATGGAATTCTACCACACACATGACAATATTCCCTTCTTTCTCCAAGTATGATCTTTGCCATGAATCTCTCACTTTCTGATATTACTATCTTTGTTTTCAAGAAAAAGAATACATGTGTATGTAAATATCTACATATAAAGTAAATGTAACAATATGATAAACACTGTTACATTTTAAGACTAAAAAATAAAATTTAGAGAGAAATAAAAATGGGCCAGTATTGTAGCATAGTGGGTTGAACCACCACCTGCAATGCCATCATGCCAGATGCTTCAGTTCAAATCTTGTATGCTCCGCTTCCAGTACACCTCCTTGAAAATTTGCCTGAGAAAGCAGGAGAAGGTGGACCAAGTGCTTGGGCCCCTTGCCAACATGGGAGACCTGGATGAAGCTCCTAGCTCCTGCTTTCAGACTGGCCCACTCCTGGCCATTTGTGGCCATCTGGGGAATGACCTAGCAGACGGAAGATCTCTGTCTCAGTGCCCTCCCTTCTTTAACACTGCCTTAAAAAATAAACATCTTTTAAAAAGAATAAACATTTTAAAAATTGTTATTAACAATTGTACATGTTTATTGAATGCAGTTCAATCAGGGAAACACATGTTTCTCTTTCCTTGTCAATACTTATGAATAGAGCAGCTAGTTTCATTTTCACATATTGAAAACATGTGTTCATTTATCATATTGTAGCCCAGGAATATATATGATATGGAAAAATGTAAGAAAAAGGAGCAAAATAATAGATCCTCCTGTATTAGGAAAAAAATCATCCTTGCGAGTAGGACACATCATATTAATCTGAGAAAAAGGAAACTATTCAGGTATACATGCCACTGTCTGTGAAAACATGTGAGACAGGACACCACAAAAGTTCTCAATTATTTCCATTCCATTGAGTGTCCTGAGTACTACACACTTTTATTTTATGAAATAGAATCCTATCACATGTAGAATGTTACTCCTCAAAATAAGGAACGTTCAGCATTAACAAACAGCAAGCTACAGCAAATGTGCCGCATCATATAGCTTCTAAATATTGATGCTATTAATCTTAGAGCTAATTCTCTATGATGAAAGGTCCACTAAAGGGAAGTAATGTAATTAGCATTTATTGCAAAACACAGTTATACATTAATTACAATATGTTTAGCCTTACTGATTTTACCCTTGATTTCAATACTAAATTTAATTGTATTAATAGCTAAAATTTCTTTTTTGTTAATGTTCTAATCAATATTTTATTATTTTCACAGATTGTAGGTATAAAAATTATATTCTCCAAACATAGCAAAAACTCTGATGAAATTATATCTCTGGAAAAAAACTGCCTTAAAAAAGACACAATGAAATAACAAGTATTTTAAGATTAGGTTAAAAGCATAGCCTCCATATTTTAAAAAATAATATATTCACTTAATATATAAAACATAAAAACTACTCCTAAATATTTATAAATTAGACTTTATAAAAGTCATTTATAAAATACAAGGAAACAAGATATATGTAGAGAAAAGTTACTTTCAGAAGTTATATAAGATTACATATAAATACAACATATATGATTTATACCCAGTATGTGTGTGTATGTATATGTTAGTGTGCATATTCCTTCCATTCCATAATATAAACACTTCATACCCCTAAAACTGCACCAGAATTACTAACATTGGAAAGATAAATATTATCTACCAAGTTCTAGGGAAGATGTAGTAAGTGTAGTTTTTTACAGTATTGGTAAATAATGCTCCTATGGAAACTCAATGAGATGTAAGAGAATACAGATATATAATTCAAAGAAATGAAGAAAACAATGCATTATGTGACTGAGAAATTTAGTAAATAGATATAAATCATTTAAAAAGAGCCAATCAGCAAATCTGGAGCTGAAATCTTAAAGAAAAGAAAAGAAACCAGTTCAGAGGTTAATCAATAGACCAGATCAAATAGAAGAAATGATTTCTGATCTTGAGGCCAAGACTTTTGAAATAACCCAATGAGACATAAATACATTTGAAAAGGATTTAAAGGAATAAAGAAAGCCTGCAAGACGTATCAGATACCATTAAGCCAACAGATACTTGTATTATAGAGATCTCAGAAAAAGAAAAAAGGCACTGAGAACCTATTTAATGAATAGTTGAAAACTTCCTGAGCCTTGAAAGAGATTTCAATGACCAGATATCACAAACTCGAAGGACCCCAATCAGACTCAATCAAAAAGACCTTCTCTGAGGTGTTTTATATCCAAATTGTTAAAAGTTAAGGACAAAGAGAATCTTAAAAACAATGAGACAAAATGTCAAGTTACATTTAAGAAAAAAACCACCAGACTAACAGCAGACTTCTCAGAAGAAACCCCTCAGGCCTGAAGAGAATGTGATGATTTGCTCAAGGTCTTGAAAGAAGAAAAATATGCTCAGCCGTGATTTCTGTGTCCAGTAAAGGTATTCCTTAGAGGTTAAAGAGAAATAAAATCTTTCCCCAGCAAGCAAAAACTCAGAGAATTTATCACCTCTGGAACACTACAAAAAAGATATTGAAGGGAGTCCTACATTAAAGGTGAAAAGATCCCAACTGTCATGAAACACGGAACAGTATAAAATTCTTAAACAGAGCAGATACACAAAAGAGAAATTGAACAGAATCCAACTTTACCATGAAAGAAAAACAAAAGACAAAGACAAAGACCCAAAGAGTTATACACAAAAATTAGTAAACAATCAGCAAAATGACAAAAATCTGCTCTCCTCTATCAACATAAACCTTGAATATAAATGGATTAAAATCTGCATTCAAAAGTTGTGGCTGGATCTAATGAATTAAAACTCAAGATACAAATACATTCTGCCTAAAAGAAACCACCTTCTCAAGATTCACAAAGACTGTCAGTTTCTGAATTGGAAAAAGATATACCATGCTAATAGAAACCAAAAAAATAAGCTGGAGTAGCTATACTTATATCAGATCAAACAGAAGTTAAATCAATATCTTGTGTAACAAGAGATAAAGAAGGATGTTAAATATTGGTGAGGATTCATCCAACAAGAAGACATAATCATCTTATAAATGCAGCCAATACCAGACCACCCAAATATGTAAAGCAAACAGACCCAAAAGGAGAAATATACCCTGCTAAAATAATACAGGGGATTTTAATACCCTACTGTCATAAAGGGCAGATCATCTAGGAAGAAATCAACAAAGATATATCAGAGTTGAATCTTATGATAGAGTAAATGGACCTAACAGATATTTGGAAAACATGTCATCCAGCAGCTACAGAAAAGAAGAAATTAAAAAAGATATCAAAATATTTCTTGAAAAAAATAAAAATAGAAGCACAACATATCAAAATATGTGGGATACAGCAAAAGCAGGATTTAGAAGGAAGTTACTTGCAACAAATAAATCTATTTGAAATGTTGCAATTTTTTATTATCTAATGAAACATCAGAAGGACCCAGGAAAGCAGTCACAAACCAAATCCAGATTAGCAGGGGGCAATAAGTAATAAGGATCAGAGCAGCAACAAATGAAATTAATACCGGAACTTTAAATACCTATTTAGCAACCATTTTCCCTAGGATTCAGCAATTTCATTCTGAAAAGTATCTCCAACAGAAATATACTCACATACTCTCTACAGAATATAGCAAAGAAAAAATTTTAACTAGTCAAAATCGTCAAAGATCCAGGTTTTCATCATCCTTAGTTTGGATAAATTGTGATGTGCAGTGTGTTCAGAGCAAATCTTGTGATGCAAGGGAGGAAGCACCATCTTACTAAGCAGAGTACAGGCTGCTGTGGCTTGCACATACATGACTAGGGGACTTAATCAAAGGGATAAATCCATGGTGCCCACTGACTTTGAGTCTGGCCTGGAGGTTTGACAAGAAGTGGGGAGTCCACTTAGCACTGGGAGGTTCTCCATTCCCCTCATTCTAACACGAGCACCTGGACTCAAACGGTTAAGGTGGAGCAACAACAGATAGCTGGCTCTGGGAATACCTCAGCTCTCTCCTTGGACTAGGCAGGTTTCTGGGGATAAGAGTGGATCCCTTGTCTACTGTGACTGTTGAAGTCCTGTACTATGTGGCAACTCTCTGCATGACAAGGTGTGGGATAAAGCGAAGGCTATGTGTCCAGGTCTATGGTCTATGTGTCTGGCTTTACATGCTCAGAATTCCCTAAATGTCTGGGGTGGATCATTTCAGAATGTTCAATGCTCACACTGAGGAATACAAAGATTCTTTATGTGGTTCATGCACCTGCATGGGTGGGCTGTGTAGCCACTGTTGGCTCACATCAGGCATTGTTATTCTTGGCAGAGAGGAGGTGAGGCTTTGCAAACACAGCTGACATGAGAACATGAGAAATCCTCTCCCCGACCCCGTTGAAAATAGAGATCTCCCATGCCCAACTTGGCTATCACCTTGGACTCTGGCCCCACACTCAAGCATTGCCTTCCTTGCTCCACCAGCACACACATCTGGATAGCCACTGAAGGAGCAGATATTCCACTAATTCACAGAGGCATATTTCAAAGATAAAAGACATAGGAGGAGAAAACCAACAAATGTTTCCACAAATACCTAAAAATAAATGTAGAAATACATGACACATGAATAATGAAGACAATATGACCTCCCTCCGAAAGGGAAACAGTAACACTTAAATATTGTAATGTGAAAAAAGAGATGAGATTGATAAAATGCCTGAACAGGAACTCAAAATAATTATCACAGGTTTATTTAAAAACACAGAGAAGAAAATACATGAGTTAAAGAAATCTATGCATGACATGGATGAAAAATTTTGTCAAGAGACAGAGGTATGGGAGAAAAATCAAACCAAAATATTAGAAATGAAGAATTCAATATATCAAATTAAAAATACACTGGAAAGCCTCAACAACAGACTTTGAGAGGCAGAAAAAGGATATCCAAGCTAGAGAACAATTATTTGAAAATATCTCAAAAAAAAAAGAAAAATTGAAAGTAGTATTTGAGGTGTATGAAAGTCTATAAAAGGACCTTATACACATCTCTTAATTCTTAAAGGTGTAGAAAGAGAGAAAATGCATTAGGAGTCCTTTTCAGTGAAATAACAGCAAAAAACTTCCCTAATTTGGAGAATAATTGGGACATCCTAACACAGGAAACACCACAGAACCCTAAAAGGACAAGAAAAGATATTCACCATGACACATTATAGTCATCAACAGTATAACATAAAGAAAAGATTCTAAAATGTTTACAAGAGAAATGCCAGGTTACCTTCAGAGGATCTCCAATTAGACTGACAGGTAATTTCTCATCAGAAACCCTATAGGCTAGGAGAGAATGGAGAGACATAGTTGATGTCCTAAAAGAAAAAAAACTGTCAACCCAGCATACTGTACCCAGCATTTATAAATGAAGGTGAAAAAAAGGCATTCCAAAACAGAAAGTTAATTTGTCACCACTCATCCAGCCTTATAAATGATGCTAAAGGCTATGCTACACACAGGGAAAGATAGTCATCATTAAGAAAGAATGTGAAGTCAGAAAATCTCCCAGTAAAAGTACAAAGGATTCCAAAGCAAACACTAGAATATTAAGGGAAAAATAGTAAGACCAAGTCTTCAATTTTGAAAGCAAATGGCCTAAATTCTCCAATTAAATGACACAAACTGGCTGAATAGATTAAAATACAACACACATTAATTTGCTGCATACAAGAAATGCACTCCACCAAAAATGATATACACAAAGTGAAAGTGAAACAATGAAAAAAACATATTCCATGCTAAGAGAATGCAAAAATGAGCAGAGGTAGCCATCCTATTATCATATAAAATAGACTAACACAAAGACAGTTACATGAAACAAAGAATAACATTATTTAATGACTGAAAGATCAACTCAACAGGAAGATATGACTGTGGTAAATTGATGTGCAACAAATGCCAAAGTGCCTGGCTATTTAAAACAAATGTTAATGGTTTTAAATAGAGACACAGACTCCAATACAATAATAATGGGGGAACGTCACCCACCCACTTTCATCAATGGACATCAACTAGACAAAAAATCAACAAAAGAGCAAAAGAGCTAATCTACACTATGGACTAGATGGATCTAATTGATATCCACAGAACATTGCGTTCCACAGCTGCAGAACACATTTTCTTTTCATCATTGTATGGCACTTTTCTAGGAGAGATCAAATGCTGGGATAAGCAAGTCACAATAACCTCAAAAAATTTAAAATCAAGCCATGTATCTTTTCTGACCACAATGGAATGAAGCTGAAAATGAACAAATTAAGAAGCTTTAGAAGACATGAAAACATGTAAAGACTGAAATACATGCTCTACAATCAACAGTGGGTCATAGAAGAAACCAAAGGAAAATCAAAGGATTACTGAAAATGAAGATAACTACACAACATATCAAAACTTATGGGGCCAGCGCTGTGGCTCACTAGGCTAATCCTCCACCTGCAGCGTCAGCACTCCGGGATCTAGTCCTGGTTTGAGTGCCAGTTCTGTCCCAGTTTCTCCTCTTCCAGTTCAGTTCTCTGTGGTGGCCTGAGAAGGCAGTAGAGGATGGCCCAAGTCCTTGGGCCCTACACCCACATGGGAGACCAGGAGGAAGCACCTGACTCCTGGCTTTGGATCGGCGCAGCATACTGGCTATAGTAGCCATTAGGGGAGTGAACTAACGAAAGGAAGACCTTTCTGTTTCTCTCTCTCACTAACTCTGCCTGTAAAAAAAAAAAAAAAAAAAAAAAAAAAAAAAAAAAAAAAAAAAAAAAAACTTAAGGGATACATAAAAAGCAGTGCTAAGAGAGTTTATGGTATTTACTGCCTACATCAAGAAATTGGAGAGGCATCAAATAAACGATCCATCAATGCATCTCAAGGAGCTAAAAAAAGCAACAAACCAAACATAAAGTGAGTAGCGTAAAATAATGACAATTAAATATTAAACAAAATTGAAACAAAAAATTATACAAAACAGCAAAATGAAGAATTTATGATTCACCATAGGCCTAACTAACCAAACATAAAAGGAGAAGACTCAAATCAGTAAAATAAGAGAGGAATAAAGAGATGTAACAACAGATACCAGAAAATTTAAAAAATCATCAGGAATTACTACAAATAGCTATATTTCAACAAAGTGAACAAGCTTGAAGAAATGGATAGATTCCTAGACAAATTCAATCCATGAAAATTGATTCATGAAGACATAGAAAACCTAAACAGACTGATAACCAAAACAGAAACTGAATCTGTAATAAAAACCCACCCAATAAAGAAAACCCACAACTGGATAGCTTCACTGTTGAATGATACTAACTTTTAAAGAACTAACTCCAATTCTTCTCAAACTATTCAAAGTAATTCAAGCCAGGGAAACCTACTAAATCCTTTTATGAAGACAACATCAACTTAATTCCAAAATCAGAAAAATATACAATAGAGAAATAGAACTTAAGACCAATATGCCTAATGAACAGAGATGAAAAAAATCTCCAACAAAATACTAGCTAATCAAATCCAACAACACATCAGAAAGATCATTCATGGAGACAAAGCTGGATTTATCACCATTTTGTAGGGCTTGTCAGCGTATGTAAATGAATAAATATGATACATTACATTAACAAGTTGAAGACTAAAACCTGTGTGATTATCTCAATAGATGCAGAGAAAGCAACTTATGAAATACAAAATCTTTTCACAAAATTCTTAACCAAATGGGGGTATGGATGGAACATTCCTCAACACAATCAAAGCACAATATGATAAACTAACAGCCCAGATCACATTAAATGGGGAAATGACGAAAGCATTTCCACTAAGATCTGGAAGCAAACAAGGAAGCCCACTTTCACCACTGCAATTCAATATAGGATCAAAGGGATACTAATATGCAAATGACATGATTCTATATTTTGGGCAACCAAAAGACTCAATTGAGAGACTACTGGAACTCATAAAAAGTGTCAGAGTATAAAATCAACAAAGATCCATAGCCTTTGTGTATGCAGAGAATGTCATGGTTGAGAAAGAACATCGAAGATCAATCCCATTCACAATATCTATGAACAATTAAATACCTTGTAATACATTTAACTAAGGACATCAAGTATCTTTATGATGAAAATTATAAAACATTAAAGAAATAGAAGACACAAAAAAGAAAAAAATCTTCCATGTGCATGGGTTAAAGAATCATTATCTTCAAAATGTCCATACTTACTGAAAGTAGATTCACTGTGATCCCAATCAAAATACAAATAAATACAAGTGACATTCTCCTCAGATCTATAAAAATGATGTTAAAATACATATGGATTCACAAGAAACCATAAATAAGTCAAAGCAATCTCAAAACAACAGAAACAAAGCTGTAGGCACCATGATACTAGTCTTCAAGACATATTACATGACAGTTATCATCGAAACAGCCTGATACTGGCCCAAAATAGACATGCAGACCAATTGAATACAATAGAAATCCCAGAAATTAATCCACATGACAAATGAGCTAAAATCAAACCTTGGAGTAAGGACAGTCTCTTAATTAACAGTGCTGGGAAAATCAGATCTACACAGATAGAATATAAAATATGAATATGAAATAAGACTGTACTTTACACCTTATTGAAAAATGAACTTTAAAATGGATCAAGGAACTAAATATATAACTGATGCCATCAAATATTATAGGGAAACTCTTCAAGACATTGATGTAGGCCCAAGAAGCACGGACTATTAAAGCAAAAATAGACAAATGGGATTGTACCAAGGTAAGAAGCTTCTGCATTGCAAAGGAAATACTCAGAAAAGTGAAAGGGGCAACTGACAGAATGGGAGAAAATAATTGTAAATTATGCAACTGAGGAAGGATTGATATCTAGAACCTATAAAGAGCTCAAGAATCTCATAAACAATTCAATTAAGAAATGGGCCACGGGCACAAACAGATACTTTTCAATGGAATGAACTCCACTGGCAATAAATACTTGAACAAAATGTTCAGGATCACTAATCAACAGGGAAGTACAAACAAAAGTCACAATGAAGTATCACCTCATCTCAATTAAAAAAAAAACTATCATCCAAAAATCAAATAACAAGAAATTCTGGTGAGGATGTGGGGAAAAAAGGAACCATAATGCATTGTTGGTTGGAATATAAGCTAGCATAATCATTATGGAGGACATTTTGGAGATTCCTGAGACATCTGAAAACCTACCATATGAGCTCACAAACCCACTCCTTGGAATTTACACAAAAGAATTAAAATCAGCATATGAAAGAGTTATCTGTACCCCCATGCTTATTGCAGCTCAATTCATAACAGCTAATATATGGCATCAACCTAGATGTCTGTAAATTGATGACTAGACAAAGAAAATCTTGTATATATACACTGAGGAATAATACTCAGTCATAAAACAGAATGGAATCCTATCATTTGCAACAAAATGGAAGCAACTGGACATCATTATGCTTAGTGAAATAAGCTAGTCTCAAAATGACAAAATACATGTTTTCTCTGTAATGTGGCAGTAAGTACTGAATACTAAAAAAAATGTATAGGAATGAAACAAACATCTTGCAATCTGATTGTTGTTTTTAGCCCTTGCTTATACTTCTGTGGAACTGCAGTCTTCCTTATTTTTTTTTTTTATTTTTTGACAGGCAGAGTGGACAGTGAGAGACAGAGACAGAGAGAAAGGTCTTCCTTTTGCCGTTGGTTCACCCTCCAATGGCTGCTGTGGCCGGCGCGCTGCAGCTGGCGCACCACGCTGACCCAATGGCAGGAGCCAGGTACTTATCCTGGTCTCCCATGGGGTGCAGGGCCCAAGTACTTGGGCCATCCTCCACTGCACTCCCTGGCCACAGCAGAGAGCTGGCCTGGAAGAGGGGCAACCGGGACAGAATCTGGCGCCCCGACCGGGACTAGAACCTGGTGTGCTGGCGCCGCAAGGCGGAGGATTAGCCTAGTGAGCCGCGGCACCGGCCTTCCTTATTTTTAATTGTTGATTTTATGGTCAGTGGTGAATTAAGCCTATGATTAATGAGTGAAGATTGACTTTTTGTAAAAATTAAATAAAAATAACAAAGGAAGCAAAGAGGGTGACTGTGGGAGGGAATGTGTAGGAAGGGAAGTATGGTTGTAGTCTTACAAGTGTACCTATGAAATACATGAAATTTGTTGTCTTTATATAAATAAAACATTAAAAAATAAGGAAAATAAAAAGAAAATTTCAAAGAAGTTATCACTTAAAAAAAACACATATAGATCAGATTGGTTCAGCTCTGGACATCGTAGACATTTGGAGATTGAACTAGTGGATGGAAGAGCTTTCTCTCTCTCTCCCTTCCTCCCTCCCTCCCTCCCTCTCCACCTCTACTAATTCTCTCAAATGAAATAAAAAATAAATCTTAAAAAACAGAAAATTGGAAAAGGCCTAGACATTTCAGTGAAGAAGATGTACCTCATGGCATATAAGCACATGAAATAATGTTCAGCACTAATTGCGAATTGAAAATTATAAATTAAAATCATCTACAATAAAAAATCTATCAGATTTACTAAAATAAAATTTTTGTAATGTGAAAACACCCGAAGTTAGCAAAGATGTGGAGAAACTTCATGATTCATACAATGATGGGGGAGTATAAAATGGTATAACCACTCTTAAACTAGTTTAGCAGTTCCTGGAAGAAATAAAGTAAGCATGCACTCATCATAGGATCTAACAAGTGCTACTCCTGCTCAGGAATGCCAGGGAATTGAAAACCTATGTTCACACAAAGACATGTGCATCAATTCAGAGCACCCTTATTCACACTAACTCAACATTGTAATCAACCCCAATGCCCTCCAATGCATGAAGCTTTAAACACAGTGTGACACATCAACATCATGGAATACCACATAGCAGAAACATTAATACTGACATATGAAATAACCTGAATGAATCTCAGTGGAATTATGCAAGGTGTAATTGGTGACTCTCGAAAGTCATATCTAGAACAGTGTTAGTGCATACGACAGGAGTTAAGATGCTGGCATCCCACATCAAAGTAACCGAGTGTGCTATGGGGCTCTGGCTTCTCACTCCACTTTCCTGCCAATGAAGACAATAGAAGGAAACCCACGTGAGTGATATGAACTGAGTTTCATATTTCCAGAGCTCTAGCTGGAAACAGTCATTTTCATTCTTATTCACATTTAAATTCTCTCTCTCTCTCTCCCTCTTTCTCTCTCCACCCCCATTTCCTCTCCTCTCCTCCCCTTGCCCTCCTCTCTTTCATACCACAAATTAAAATTTTTAAAAACGCTTGCAATATACATTCCATCTGATTGTACTGATGCAATATTACTGAAAAGACAAAATAATGAAGAAAGAAAAATTAGTAGTTCCAGGGTTAGGGATGCAGGGCAAGGGTGGGAGAGAATGCTATAGGGGTTGGCTGCAGCCATTAAATAGATCAAAGCATGAAGATTCTCGTGAGGTTACACTTGTTGTCTATATTGATGCTTGTAATTATTACATGAATACAAATGTGGTAAAACTGCATCAAACTAAATAGATACACACATACGCACATGTGCACATACAGTGTGAAATAATCTTTGGAATGGACCAATGTCAATATTCCAGCTGGGATACTACATTATAGTTAGGTAAAATTTTATCATTGGGGGAAACTTAGTGAGGGATATGTATCATCATCACCATTTATTTATTTATTTTTTATTTTTTTTGACAGGCAGAGTTAGAGGTGAGAGAGAGACAGACAGAGACAAAGGTCTTCCTTCCATTGATTCACTCCCGAAATGGCTGCCACGGTTGACATGCTGCACCGATCTGAAGCCAGGAACCAAGTGTTTCCTCCTGGTCTCCCATGAGAGTGCAGGGCCCAAGTGCTTGGGCCATCCTCCACCGCCTTCCCGGGCCAGAGCAGAGAGATGGACTGGAAGAGGAGCAACCTGGGCAGAATCCGGCGCCCCAACCGGGACTAGAACCCAGTGTGCCAGTGCCGCAGACGGAGGATTAGCCAAGTGAGCCATGGTGCCGGCCTCATCTTCACCATTTTTGACAGCTTCAAGCAAATCTGCAAATCTAAAGTTCTAAGTTTAATGAGGAAAATACAATGCTGAAAAGTAAACAAGCTACAAAAGAATATATTCTGTACACTTCCATTTTTATAGACTTCTTAACTGGAAAAATTATTTTCTTATATTACTTGTCAAGAGATTAGAGAGGAGCATTAAAGATATCAACAGTGGGGCCAGCACTGTGGTGCAGCGGGTTAAAGTCCTGACCTGTAGTGCCGGCATCCCATGTGGTCACTGGCTATAGTCCCCACTGCTCTTCTTCTGATCCAGCTCTATGCTATGGCCCGGGAAAGCAGTAGAGGATGGCCCAAGTCCTTGGGCCTCTACACCCACGTGGGAGACCCGGAAGAAGCTCCTGGCTCCTGGCTCCTGGCTCTGGATTGGTGCAGCTCCAGCCATTGTGGCCGTCTAGGGGGTAAACCAGCAGATGGAAGACTTCTCTCTATTTTTGTCTGTACCTCTCTCTGTGGCTCTTTCAAATAAATAAAATAAATCTTTTTTAAAAAAGGAAAGATAGCATAAAAAAGTTTATTAATTATATTACTCAGTATCTTGTTTCTTGATTTGATTCTGTTTTTATGTATGATCATTTTGTGAAAAATCATGGAGCCGTATGTTTATGATTTATATAATTTTTCCCTTATTTTTGAAAGTTTATATGTAAAGGAATATTTGGGTCTAATATGTTTGGAAAATGGGAGAGTCCCAAGAAACTTTGAGGATTCACTGTGTGCATTGGCAATACTAATGGAACTGATACACTGTGTTTTAAATCAACTGGGTTAATGTTTCATCTCCCATTTTATAAAGATGTCGGTTCTGTAAATATTAGGATAACAAAACTATCTGATAAGCACATCTGAAAACTAAACATACATACATATGTAAGTATATATACACAAAGACACACACACATATATTTGTAGAGCTCTCCATATCCATGTGTTCCACATCCATGCATTCAGTCAATCATGGACTGAAAATACTCAGAATGAAAAACCGGATTAGTATTGCACATGTACTAAAACATACAGACTGTTCTTCTTTGTAATTACTCCCTCAACAACACATTATAACAACTATTCAGATAGCATTTATACTATGTTAGGTACTATAAGTAATCTAGATATGATTTAAAATATACAGGAGGAGGTGCATAGGCTCTATGCAAATAGTATGCCACTTTTATATAATAGATTTGAGCATTGGCCATTTTGAGTATCCTTGGGGTCTGCAAACCAATTTCTTGTGGATACTCATATACACATACTGAGCATGTGTGTATGTGTGTATATATATGTGTGTTCATATTTATGTACAAATTAGGTATTCTGTGACAACATCTGGGATATGTTGAATCAATCTAGGAGACCTCAAATCCTGAGAATTCTAAAAAAGCTGGGATATGGAGCAACTTCATTCAACTTGATCACGTTTTAAGTCTAAGGCTCTCTTAAAGATGACATTACTAGCCTTTTATAAAAATCACTTATATATACTATTAACTGTATGTAACTATTTAGAAGCAAAGTTACTGTTATTGAAAAGATAATATGAAGGTATCCTATCGATATCAGTTGTTCACTTTGTATTTATTCTCTAGGGAAGATTATCTGTAAAATATGGACAATAAGGATAGGTATGGGGAAGTGTTTTTTGATAAAGGACAAAAAGAAATGTCTGAAACACTTTAAAAGGTTTTATCCAAAATAAAAAACAACTATTGTAAATAAACACAGCGGAAATTTCAGTGCTTATTTTGTTACACTTGAACACTAGAACATATGGAACTACAATTCTCTGCAGGGAGACCAGAACAGATGAAATCATGGTTACCAAGCAGGAAATCTGGCGAACTTACTTGTCTCCATATCGGTTCTAACTTTGTTACAAGCCTGAGGCCCTGAGACTCTAATTCTTGGTAACATGTGTATCAAGAGGCACTGATTTATTAATGACCCATCTTACAATGCTCTAGAGGAGAAGCTGGGAGAGATCTGCTTTATTTTCTTAGTTGAGACTAAATCTAAAATCACAAAAAAATAAGCAATTCTCTTCTGTGTACACTGGTTTTCCTAAAAAGCCATTGAATATTAATTTATATGTTTTTAAAAAATGTTAAATATTGCTGTTTGAGATGATTATCTCTGTGACATATTAGTTTGCATTTTACTGAATTAATTTTCATTGTCTTATGTTTCTCACTAAATGAATGCCCGCTCTAGGTTCCTTTCTGTTTACTTTTTTGCAGCATACCAATTTAATATTATTCACATGGTCTACTATTGTGCAGTTTTTTCCCCTTTCTATATCATTAATCCGATGTTAAAGATTCTATGTCATGGGGCCGGCGCTGTGGCGCACTAGGTTACTCCTCTGCCTTTGGCGCTGGCATCCCATAAGGGTGCCAGATCCTAGTCCCAGTTGCTCCCTTTTCCAGGCCAGCTCTCTGCTGTGGCCCGGGAGTGCAGTGGAGGATGGCCCAAGTACTTGGGCCTCTGCACCTGCATGGGAGACCAGGAGGAAGCACCTGGCTCCTGGCTTCGGATTGGCGCAGGGCTGGCAACAGCGGCCATTTGGGGAGTGAACCAATGGAAGGAAGACCTTACTGTCTTTCTCTCTCACTGTCTATAACTCTACCTGTCAAATAAAAAAAAAAGATTCTATGTCATTCCAACCGCCATAGGATGAAAGTTCTCTGGTACTTATCCCATTCAATGACATGTCATCGCCCTTTCTTTATGAATTTTGGGCCTGTTTTCAACCTTTAAAATTGTTCTCCAATCCCATTTGAGCCAGTTTAGCATAATGTTATTTTATGAGATAATATAAAATGCCTCATAAAAAGATGGAATTTTTTTCATGGGGTCATTCACATAATACCTGGAATATATGAATCATTTTCTGAGGAAATCTGTGGCTAAATATAATCGTCAACAATTTAAATCTCTTTTATACTCATTTTGAAACGCCAGCAAAACACATACATAGGGTTTTTCAAAATAAATTTAGCCAATGTCATTATAAATGTATATAAATATACACATCTATATATAATCTGTACAAACATAAACAATGAAATATTAATATAATAAATATTATGAAATATTATTCAAATTCTTCTGTCCCAATAGGGAAAGTCAAGTGTAGGGTATATGTCAGCTATTTCCCCAATTTTTACAGCCTGTTTTATAAGTTAAAACAATTTTGAAATAAAAAGTTGAAAACAATAAATATTATTCAGCCAAAAAAACAAAATCCTTACAATTGCTATAAAAAGTATGAAGCTAGGTAACATTATGTTGAATGGAGTAAGTCAGACACAGGACAAATATTGCAAGATCTTCCTTATCTGTACAACCCAGTGAAACTGATTCCTTAAAACAGACTGCCAAAAAGTGGCTACTAAGGGCAAGGCTAGTGGAAATTGGGTCAACTGTTAAAACCCATTAGTTATAGATGAATAAGCTCTGGAGATCTAATATGTAACATGGTAACTTTAGTTAAAAATAATGTACATATGGGGCCTGGTGTTGTGACACTTGCAATGCCAGCATCTCATACAGGCACTGGTTGGAGTCCCGGTCGCTCCACTTTTGGTCCAGCTCCTTGCTAATGCTCCTGAGAAGACAGCAGGAGATGAGTCGAGTCTTAGACCCTGCCACCCACATGGGAGATACAGACATAATTCCAGGCTTCTGGCTTTGGCCTTGCCCAGCTCTGACCATAGCAGCCACCTGGGCAGTGAATTAGCAGATGGAAGATGATCTGTCACTGTCTCTCTTTCTCCATCTGTGTATGTGTGTGTATGTGTGTGTGTCTGTGTAGGTAAGTCTGCCTTCCAAATAAACAAACACATGTTTTAAAAGAAAAATATTTAAAATTTGCTAAGAGTACATCTTAAGAGTTCTTACCACAAAATTAAATAGTTACTATATGGAACAGTTACTATGCTAGCAGCCTGATTGTAATAATCACTTCATAATTATATATATATAAATTTATCAATCAAAATATCACATTGTACATCCTAAACATATGCAATATTTTCCCTTAATTATACTTCATAAATCATGGGTAAAAATCATTGAAATACTTAACGTGCACAACTATGTACAATTGCAATTATAAGCTATTGAGTAACCCACAGCTCCATTATTGTTTTGAAAACCTTACTCTAAAGCATACGCATCAAATGCTGAATACTTTAAATTACATCATTAAATAAACATTCTCTTTAAGTAATACACACCTAAGTAGCCAACAGAACACAGGATTTAAGGAAATGTAAGCTGCTTTAATAAACCAGCTCTATGGGGGAAAAAGGAACTTTGAAATTAGATGAAAGAATACTTAGGATGAGGGACTGACGCCATGGTGCAGCAAGTTAAGTCACCGTCTGCAGCACCGGCATCCCATATGAACCCCAGTTCAAGTCCCAGCTGCTCCACTTCCAATCCAGCTCCCTACTAATGTGCCTGGGAAAGCACTGGAGGATGGTGCAAGTCCTTGGGCCCCTGCCCACCCACCTGGGTGACCAGGATGGAAATCCAGGCTCCTGGATTTGGCATGGCCTAGACCTGGATGTTGTGGCCTTTTTGGGAATGAACCAGTTTATAGAAGATCTCCTTCTCTGTTTCTCCTCTCTCTGTGCAACTCTGCCTTTCAAACACAAAAATAAATCTTTACAATACATTTAAGGTTAGAGGAAATGGAAATCACCTGTAACAATATGCAATAAATGCATGATGCCACTGTAGTTATGCCAGCTTTTATTTCATGCAGCCCATTATTCATTCAGATCACAATCAATAATACTATACTGTCAATTCTTTAAAAAAGCATTATTGGTATTATCAGAAATTTGAGAAATAAGTTGCTTGTTTTCATTTATATGAAAATAATTCCTACTTTATTGATTTTTTATTCTTTTCATAGTTCATTATTTAAGACATGCACATAATATTTGGCGTTTTATCTTCAAGAATGACAATTTGGTTGTATGCCATTTCCTCCAACATATTTACTGCTAAAGGCGGGAACTTAAGGATAAATAATCCTTGTCCATTGGACTATAAAATTTTTAAAAGATCACAGACTTTCTCATCTGTCAGTGGTTGACCACAGTGATTATTTTTTAGTTAAGTACAACACTTTATTTCTTAAAATTTCATTATCTACCTAATAAATAATCAAATTCATAATAACTTCTTTTGTACCATTTATTGTACATTTATATGTACAAAACTGTTTTCTTGTGCCATCATAAATTTTACCAGAGAATTTATGAATTTAAATTCACTAAATTTTGTCATTTGTAATCAATTCCCGGGAAATAATTTGAGGATTGAAGTTTTTCTACTGAAGTTGAGTACTGGTGTATCTTCCAAGTAGTGGCATAACATCCAAGGAGCCACTAATTATTCAACCCTTCCTATTAAAGTAGAAATTATTTCCAAGAAAAAGAAAGGTCTTCTTATTGATCCTAGCACCAGCGTTTCCATTGGCCACTGTGTCTAGGGGCCTATCAAAACACTTTACTTTCCTTTAACATGACAAGAACATAATGGACTTTTGTGTCAACACAGAAGAGTTCAATATATAACGTTAATGTATTCAGCAATGTAATTAGGTATTTGTAATACATGATTGTGAGAATTTGTGTGTGGTTTGTATGTTTGCGTGTATGTATGTTTTAATGGAGGATTTGTGTGTTTGCAGGTATGTGCATGTTTTAATGCAGGGAAGGGCTAAGGAAATCAAAATGCCTAGAACCAACAGAAGTCATAATCCAGCCCTGAGTGAACCTGACAATCCGTATGGAAAATCATGGAGACATAATCAAATTATTGATGGCTCTAATCAATGAATATATGCAGAAGACTTGTACAGAAGACAGTCACATGCACTATTATAGTTTGTGTACACTTGGGATGTAACAGGCATTCAAGGATATAGGAAAATTATAGAAGTATACAATTTTCCCCACACATCTATGAAAGATTAAAAATACACTTCCATGAAAAAGCGTATTATCAAACTTTCTAATTCTCCTTCCTCATAAGGAAGAACCTGCTGTGAAGGAACTAGTGGGCAGGCTGATTTTGCATAGACAGGAATCCCAAGTGAATCTTAAACCATTCAAGTTTAGTATCAAATGGCTGTATCTGCGAATGGGGAGAAAGGCAGAAGTGACAAAACGTACATGTGGAATGATCTAATTAGCTTTCTGTGCATGCAGCTGGGGTAGTCTCCCAAATTTAAATTAAGTCTTACCATGATATTTATTCTCTGTAGAAGCACAAACAACAAACACTAAGTAAGAGTGTTTCAGAACTACTTCAGAGGTTATTAGTACTGCTATGGTTGGTTCTTTGGGTTAAAAAAAATGTGGGAAGAAAATTGCTACATGACTTTTTGTTTAATGCAAAGATCACAATCCTGTAATTTGAATCATAGTTCCAATCTGTTTCTGTTTGTACAGTAGCTTTTGCATGGTACTAATTATTAAAGGGATCTTCATTAATTAATACTATGACTTTCTGTTTTTATCATTAATTCAATTATTTATCTTTCCTTCAGATTAGTTTTAAAAATATTGGTATTACAAAATACAATTAAAATGCCTAATTAAAATGCATGCAATTTTATCACACTGAAGATAGTGTACAAGCATTTGTAATCATGTTGCTTTTTCATCCTATTTTTGTTATTTTATTTTTTTGACAGGCAGAGCGGACAGTGAGAGAGAGAGACAGAGAGAAAGATATTCCTTTTCTGTTGGTTCACCCCTCAGTGGCTGCTGTGGCCAGCTCACCGCACTGATCCGAAGCCAGGAGCCAGGTGCTTCTCCTGGTCTCCCATGTGGGTGCAGGGCCCAAGCACTTGGGCCATCCTCCACTGCCCTCCTGGGCCACAGCAGAGAGCTGGCCTGGAAGAGGGGCAACCGGGACAGAATCTGGTGCCCCGACTGGGACTAGAACTCAGTGTGCCAGCGCCGCAGGCGGAGGATTAGCCTATTGAGCTGCGGCGCCAATATCCATGTTGTTTTTTTTTTTTTAATTTTCTCAAACAAGAAGGCAAAAATTTACCAGACATTCAACTTTAGGATTTTAATCCTGTACACTTGCTCACAGATCATTCAAGAGAAGCAAAAGATTGCTTTGGGTGTAATTCAAATTTGTAATTTTGGGTGGGGACATTCTAAACAATATTAAAATTCACTGTTTTGAGTCTGTCAACTCTCATTGAATATCTGAAGATATTCAGTATTAGAAGAAATGCAGTAGAGCATGGGAGAAAAGTGATGGAATATTTACTCTACAGATAGCTTGTTTACAATACCTGCAGGCATGTAGAAGGTACAGATTAAATTATGAATGCTGATTGCTGGAACAAATGAAATTAAGTATAATACTCTGGGGTGGTGGTGTTACGTATCCACATATAACAATTCTAGAAAAACTTTCTATTCTTGACTAATGAAAACACCATAAATATTACAACAATAAATTAAATATTTGCAATAGGTTTTGATACCAGCTGTTGATAATTTTTTAAAGATTTATTGAAAAAAAGAGAGGGAGAGACAGAAAGAGAGAGAAAGAAATAGCAAGAGACAGAGAGAAAGAGAGAGAGATATCTTCCATTCACTGGCTCATTCCCTAAATGGCCACAGTGACTAGGGCTGGGCTAGGTGGAAGCTAGAAACCAGAAGTTTACTCTGCATCTCCCATGTCTACTCTACCAGTAAGGAGCTAGATCAGAAGCAGAGAAGCCAGGAGGCAAACTGGTACCCACATGGGATGAGGGCACTGTAGGTGGTGGCTTAGCCACAGTGCCAGCCCTACTAATTGTTAAAGAAATTATTTTTATTTGCCTTTTCTAGCTTTGAGGAGCCTCCTATATCCCTTATTTTGGGGCTTCTTCCTTGATATTGTCATTCACCTATCTTTCTTGGAATATGACACTCTTAATTCTCTTTCATAAGGAGCCTAGTGATTACATTAGGCAGAACGTGCCAATCTAGTAAAATCCACTCATCTTCAAATTCCTTAATTTAATTACATGGCATTTGACCATAAAGAGTAACCTATTCAGAGTTTTAGGAGATTTGGACGTGAATCTTTGGACAAAAGGGAGACTAGTTTTCCTACCCCCTATTCAGTTTACAGGTGAGACTACATTTAACTGCTCCTTTTTCCACAGTGAGAGTGAGCCAGGTGTGCATATCAGTCTGTGCCAGTAGAAAGCTTTCCGAGAAGATAGCCTGGAATAGGCTTAGATAAAATTAGCATGGACAGTCTTATGAAAGAACTTAGCACAGACAGTCTTAGGAAAGAACTATAGCTAAGCTAATGGAGATATTTGCTGGGGGACTCCAAGACTGTAGCTGAACAGCAACGAGTTTCAAAACAGAACCAGGGCAAAGTGCACCAACACCAAGACAGGGTAATCTTGGTCTGGAAACAAGATACTGAAGGAAATACCAGTTATTCCCAAGGACTTCAAGGTGGCATTACCCTGAGCAGGTTGGTCTTCTCCTGACAGCCCTGCTCCATAATGCTGAATGTAGGTCTGACGTGAACGTTGCACTATGGCACTTTTTGTTATTGGTTTTTAATCAAGTGAGGTAAGCACATGAGACCTCCTCATCAGTAGTGGCATACAATGAATGACGTTACTGCCTTCAGAATATCTGGTACTTAGCTAATTAATACATGCAGATCCAGTGAGTTGTCTGTGGTGGAATGAGAAGGCCATGCCAAGATGGCCACTGGCAAGCGAGAATCAGTTACTCAGGAGTGGCTTCAGAAACCCCCTGGCAACGGAGCCTGCCTGGCAACAGGCTGTGATTGGTTAGGGCATAAATCGCCCCTTGATTGGATTGGCTGCCTTGGCTATATAAGCTGCTGTACCAACTAAAATCAATGAGTCTGTGGACTGCTCGCCTCTGGCCGGCTTGCAGCCAAATCCTGGTGTCTGTGTGGTGACTCCGTGCCTCTTGCCCCCACCGCACTCCTCCTCTCAGAACAAATCCACAGCAATAGTTGTCTGCTGATGCTATTATTTGCCAACTCCTTTGCACATTAGTCAGAAAGATGTAACCATGTGTGTGGGGCAAAATGGGTCAACATTCTGGGAAACCATCGCAAAGGGTGGATCCCTCACTCACAGCAAGGCTTCCACTGCCAGTAGCTCTTGGTTGCTCTGGGTCCATTTACTTTCTGTCTTGTTCTCAGGCTTGAGTGTGAGCTGTGGTGGTGCAGATTTCTCTCTTTGATTATGTTGCACATTGACTGAGACCTTTTGTAGAACAGATACAGTTAACTTCAACTTCTGCTTGTTTAAATAGAAATACAATTGATTTGTTCAAGTGGATCTTGCAACTCGCTATGTTCTTTCTACACAATAAGCCCAACCCTCCTGAATTCAGGATAAGATACCCTACTAAACGTGTGGAAGCATAGCTTTATGGTATGTAAGTGGAAATACTAAAATTTGAAGGAAACATTAAGTTGTAACACTGCTGGCTTCTAATCTCCCAAGCAGAATAATATGATTAAACTTTGAGAGGGGTAGATGGCATAAAAATTTTAACTCTAATTTTTGTTTGTCTCCTGGGTTCCCTTGTGCACACCATGTGGCTGCCATGAGCACTTTGAAGTGAAGATATTACTGTTTCTTTTGGATTCTGTTTCCTACATATTGAACTCATTCGGCATGATCAAATGCCACATGGAGAGACTTAATGAATACTTTGGATGATCAGGGAAACAAGGCCCTACTATGGCACAAAGCACTTTTCCCACATGGGAGAAAACTCAGATTCTTTACCACATATTGAAATACTTAAATCTATGGAGAGCACTAAAAGTAAGCTGATGGAAGAATGGATATAGAAAAGTTTTCAGATGTGGAAGTATTTGTGGTTGACTGAGTTACTTGGGAAATAATGTCTCAATTTATCCCTTTAAGTATTAACAAGCAGATCAGTTGATTATAGTTCCACTGTGTGTTCTTTAAGAAAACTGTACAAAGTGATATTGTTCTTTGACACGGCCAGTAGTTCTTGGTTGCTCTGGGTTCATTTGCTGTCTTTTTCTTAGGTTTGAGTATGAGTTATTATGGTACAGGTTTTTGCCTTTGACAGATTATGTTATACACTAACTCAGAACTTTTGTAGAACATATACAGTTAACATCAACTATGATTAATAATATTTATTCCATTTTTGGACTTAAAAATATGGTTTGTTGTCTTTACGATGATCAAATATTCTATCTAAATCCAAACCACAGTAACAGTCTATTTTCTGAATGTTGCAGATCTATGCTATGTGTAAATACAACTTGATTTTAAAAATCTAATTTTTAAAATTCTTACTTTAGGCCATATATAAATCAACAGGGAAAAATAAAAAGTACTTTCACATAGGTGATTTCTATAGAGGCATCTCATTTTATTGAACATAATTATTCAATGTTAATTCAAAATTGTTTATTGTTAATTTTTTTTCTAATTTTCCCATATGAATTCTGAGAGCATATCTCAGTCCTAAATGTTTGGTATCAGATAATCTTATATAGCACACAGTTACTTTAAAAAATTCTTGTAAAATAGTCTATTTTACCTTTCTATTTCCTTCTCAATTATGATTTTAAAAAATTCTAGTCTGTATTATTCATTTGCTACTAGATAGGATTTTTTCTTTTTGATGTACAATGTATTCACATTTTGCTTACATTTGCTACCTGTATCTACTATATATTGATTCAGTAGTATAAATCTTTCTTTGTATGTCATTAAAGATGAAATATATGACGAGCACAATTCCTGAACACTCTGTAATCGGCTCATAAGATCCATCCCTCACCATCGGCACTTAATGCACTGCTTACAAATGTCTCTTTGTGCAAACAGAAATTCACTAAGTTTCTATTCTTTAAGTAATGATTCCTACTTTATCACAACAGGATAGGTTTAACACAATTATGCTACAAAGTCTACTGAATACTTTTAGAATTTTGGTTTATATATTCTGTGGTTTTTTTTTTTTTTTTTATCAGACATAGCAAAAATTTCCTGAAGAAACACTTGGAATGTTGATGACTTTCAAAGACCTGAAAAAACTCTTCTGCTGAGCTCAGGTCAACAGAGTTTCCTTGGAATTAAACCGTAAAGGAAATTATCCAAGAGACATTGGATAGCGTAAATAGAGCATGGTGATTATGGTTTTGCAAGAAAATACAAAACTATTCTTCAAATGGACATTTATAAACTGCCAAAGGCACAAATATAAATCCTGATTCAGTAGACATTTTTCCATAGGGAGGAAAAAGTACGTGATTCCTGGTGTTTAGCTTTATTCCACTTGACTGTAGAGGCTTTCCAACTCACAAAGTATGCTTCTATAAACAAGTTGCTCCCAAACTTCTCTCCCCTAAATCTTCTGTGACACAGTTTTAAAAACACTTTTTCTCTTTTCCTGAGGAGTTTGTTTTCATGTCTTGTCAAGGTTGTAGGAGTTCACAGTTTTAATAGCGGTCTTATTTTTTGATTCACAGCCGTATTTAGAAACATTTCATAGGCTCCCTGTTCCTTTCTCTCCTTCTCAGAGTGAAAGTGTCAATTGAGCTTTCAGAAAGGATGGCATTACAGCCAATTCATGATCTGCCGTCTGTCACAGTGTTCTGTATTGTTTATTAAAGATAGCTCTTTATATGTTACATGCAAGACATAAGGAAGGGAAACTGTTTTATTTGTTATAATAATCTGAGAGCTTGTCTTGATTCCATATCCAAATTGGATCATTGAACTCCGACATGGAGACAGAGTGGCTATTTCTGATGAGTGTACCCACTTTTTTCCTTTATAGAGAAGCTTCATACACTTAACAGCTTTTGGAAAAACATTTGATTAATGCTTCATAGTAAAGCAATGGAAAGATTAGAAAACCGTTTCTTGAACTACAGAGCTGAGGTATTTTCTCACAAACATTGCCAGGAATTTTTATGTTTCCTGGCAAGCTTAATCAAACCAAGAAATCGGATGCCTTAATTGGTTAGACAAGGGAGAGTTAAGATTGGATTCAGGCTGTCTACAATCTGTTGGTAATGCAGTCAGAGAAGAAACCTCTGCCAGAAGACAATTTAAGCAGGGCACTGTAAATATTTTAGCCAACATTATGTAATCATCGCTCCATCTTAACTATCACATCCCATAATTTCAATCCCCTACTTAGACTAAACAACCTGATATTGTCCAAGACTGAAATATATTAAAGGCAAACTTTCATTCTAAAATTCCCTTTTCATAAATAGAACTAAGGAAATGACAACTGATTAGGAAATGAGTGTCTCACTGCCACATCACTATAATATAGCAGATCAGTTACAAGCACTGTCATCCTGAGTAGTGTCTGGTTCTGAAGACAGATGGGAGACAAAGATTCTCAGCGATTCCCTGGGTTATGTCAGATGTTTCTCTACAAATTAAGCAGTAAAATTATCCCTACTCCAGCTTTCAAATTGTCTGCATTAATATGTCATAAAGTTATCATTCTTGACAGATTTGCTTTTAACAAACCCGAAACGCTCTCTAAAAGTTCCTCCTTTTATATTCTTCAGAACACTGCAGTAATATTGAACAATTCTCCAAGTTCTGAGTATGTTTTAACACAACTATAGACCTTCACACACCTCTTGAAATTACCTTGCTGCTACTGGACTACTGATTCTATGCTAACCAACCTTGTCTCCCAACATATCCTTATTTCCCAAATCTGTGTCTTTCGTGACCACATTAACATTTCATAATGAAACATGTCATCACCCAGGTTATGAATTACAGTATTTTTGCCACACTTCTATTTTTATTTTCAGTGCTGCAGGACATGGCAGGTTTTCAACAAAGTATATGCTGATTTTAAGAGTGAATCAATTACTGGTTGATAACCTCAAAGAAAATCCATGGCTGTGTGCATAGCAATGCCATGCTATTTTTCAGCTTATTGAATGTTAAAATTATCAAACAAGACACTTGTGTAACACAACTGCCTTTTGGATTTGACACAGTGGAATGTCACTAGTCACTTGGAGTGTCAATTATGACATACAAATGGGGTCATAAATTTTTTCCATTACAGGACTCATAAACAATATTTAAGATTTGTTTATGCCTTCTGCCTCTTTGACAATGATAAAAGCATGAAAAGTCAGCGAGATGGTAAAATATTCACAGTATATTGGGAAAACTTGACTTTGCCCAAATACATCTGTATTGGGGGATCACCTCTATCTTCATTGGTTACTTGTAGGCAGTCTTTCGGAAGGGGCAGGAGATCAAACAACAAAAATAAGAATAATGGCACTATATGATTCATTCAAGTACATAAATCTAGCTGAACAATGCTGAGGTTTTTATGCACTTAGGGATATGTGTTAATAATTATCTCAAAAGTTATAAGCAAACTGCATTTAGTTAAAAACTTTCCCACACACAATCTGTTCCGTCAGACAGTACTAGCCAACACTCCCATCTCACTGCTAGAGAAAAATATCAACCCTCCAAATCTATCGGTTTGCTTAGCTGTACTCTAAAAACCCTGAAGAAACCATTAAAGGATGTTTCCATACCCAAACATTACATTCCTTCATTTATAAAGTCTTGAGAGACCCTCTGAGTTTACAGACTTATTTCCTCCAGATCAAAAGCACATTGTAGAGAGAGGTAACATTGCAAATTGTTCCACCACAGAGTTGCTTCCAAATGCTGCTGATTCTCCTCCTTGCTCTACCAAAACGCCAGTCCCAATAGTTAGCTCAGACTGGTGGCTGGTATTAGATCTTCCTGTAGCTGCCCCTATGGGGCTGCAACCAGGAGAGTCAAAGTGGGAAACAAACATCCTCTTCCCTTTACTGTTTCTTTTAAAATTTGTTTATTTTTATGTATTTGAAAGGCAGAGAGACAGAGATGGGTAGCAATAGCCAGAGACGTGCTCCCTTTCTCATCACTTTCTTTAATACTAATAATTCCCTCTTTGTAGCAGCCAGTGCAATCTTTGTTGTTTAGAGATTATTTACTGTTTCTTTAGCCCTTCCCTCCCTGTGCACAACTGCCTAATGCTAGAGGCCTGGCCCAGGTTTAAACTTCTTTTATGAAGCTTCTCGTATCATTGGATTTCCTCTATCCTCTGCCGTGGGTAATATATTGAAAAAGTTTACCTTTACTCTATAAATACCCATATTATCCCTTACAATTATTGGTACCTGGTTCTAGTACAGGGTATATTGTCTGATGTATGTTTTCCTTGCTCATGTGTCTGTAGTCAACTAACAGGAGGTACCTAACAACTGGATATTCTAGGACGATGTTGCTGGTGAGTTTGGGGGGTTATGAGCTGATGCACCACAGAGTTTATTCCATGTGATTTTTTTCATTTTCCAGACACTTAATGCAGACTTATTTCTGTAGTCACTCAGGTTTCTTAGCTACACCAAGAAACAAGACCCAGCATTTAAGAATTTTTCCAGCCAGGGGAATGTGCTTTGGGAAAGATGCTTCTACAGTGAAACCAAAGTTCCTTTCCACAACACGCCTAGAGGAGTAGGTTGAGAAGCTGTATTGAGTAATTCAAGGAACTGGTAACTTTCTGTTCTTAAAACATGATAGACACAAAAGTACTTCAAAAATTCATGGAAACCTGGAATTAAAAGATAAATGCATTTTGGTATGAAAAACTTTTGAAGTTCCTGCATTCATAATATACATTCTCCATGTTGTGAAGACATTTGTATTTGTGTTCACTATTCTTTTTAAATTTCTTACATTTAAATTATTTCTCTTTAAGCTACATCTATATCTGTACTTATATGTACATATACACATGCATATCTTTTATTGTGATATTTTAACACATTTTTAAAGACTTGGTAATGCAAAAACACACAGTTATTAATTTAACAGACATTGATTTGGCAGTCAGCATTTGTTGGCTTCAGCAGCAATGTAAGAATTAATTGGAAAATTCTCAGTAACTGGAGATAAAATACAGACAGTGGATATTAAAAGAATTGTAATCTTTTATAAACAGAATACTACTAAAAAATAAATCTGGACAATTTACCTCCCAATCTTTCTGTTTTATTTGTGATTAAGATGGAATTAAACCAGAAGTAAGAAAAGAATGATATCAAGGAAATTCTCCTACATTTAAAAATAAATCATAGCATGGGCCAGTAGAGAAATCATAAGACAATGGTGTTTGGCCTAATGGTGAAGAAGCTGGTTGCTCACCTCCAAGTTAGAGTACTTGGGATTGACTTTTGGCTCCAGCTCCGTGCTAATGGGCACCCTGGGAAGCAGTGGATTGAGTCCCCGGCTCCTTCCTGGCCACTGCAGACATTTGGAAAGTGAACCAGCAGATGGGAGTGCTATCTATCTCTGTTGCTGACTCTGTCTCTATTTCTATTTCTATCACTATCTTTCTCTGCTTCTAAAAAAAGAACGTACAAGAAGAATTAGCAAAAATTTTAGTTGAGTCGATGATGTGTCTTTATTATGAATACTAAACCTTTATATGTTTGGGAATAACTTCTAATTAGTCACTGTATCTTCACTTTCTTTATTCTTCTGAATTTCAATGTGGTCATATTGCACAGTTCTCTCATTATCCTTAAGTATTATTCCCCATTATATTTTCCTTCTCAGACCTCTTCATTTTGGAAATATAGAGTGCTCAGTCTAGGTGTATTTTTGTTTTCAACTCCATCTATATATGTCAATGTTATAAAGCTCTGTCTCTTTGCCAGAAGGCATTAATAGATACCATACACATATATCCAAGTACCTGTTCCATTTCCCTCCTTGGCTGTTGAGTAGACATTTCAAACCCCAAGAACTTCTATTTCCTCTACAGCTTTTCCTCCCACAGGTTTCCTGATAGGAGATGTTGGAAGCACCATTCTTTTCCTTGATTAAACAAAATGTCACGAATTAACCTTGACAATGCTTCTGTTCTCACACTTAAGACCCATTCGGTCTGCAGTCTAATGACCTCAGTTCCAAAACGCTTCCTCAACCTGACAACTCTTATCTAGACCATCACAGTTTTGGTCTGACCCATCTGGGTTACACACACTGTCCTCACTACACCCTCTCATTTCTCTTCTGCTTTCGCCCTACCTGAGTCAGCCTCTTCTCAACATAAAAGCCAGGATTACGTCTGAAATTTTAATTAGATCACATTATCTTTACTCAAGAGCCCCCAGTACCTTCACTTAGCCCTTCCTTCCATGTGGGTGCTCCTCTCCTTCACACTCACACACTCCCTCAACCAATTACTGCTGCACACATTGCAAATTTTCAATAAACCACACTGTGGCCATCTCATCCTTCCCTGGTTACTACTCCCAATCTTGCTCTCTGTTTCCTCATAGTAGCTATTTCCATGCAAAGTAGTCAATACACATTCACTAATTTATTAACATCTAGAAATCTCAAGCGCTACATAGTGAGCATTGGTAAGATTACTTGTAATAGCTTAATTCTTCAATGAAATATTCATTAAATCAATGAGTGAATTAACACTGTTTAAAAAGTAGGCCTCATTATTTCATGCATGGAAATATTGTATCTACAGTTGACCCTTTCAAATGACATTGGCAAGTTTACTTGCTAGACTATCCTTTTCAGTCAATTTTGATAACTTTAAGGCATTTTTCTGTTTTGTTTAAACTTTATTGGTGCAAATTTTCCATAATATTCACTGGTGTTATTTTTTTTTTGTCTGCAACACTTGTGAATTGATTATGTTGCCATCATCTTTTTTATGACCAATCCTATGGTAACTTTTTTCCCCAAAATTTCATCAATTTTTTTTTAAAAAAGTGAGTTTCTGCTTTATTAATACTGTACATGGTATGTGACACTTATTTCTGTCTTATTTCACTATTTCTTTCTTAGCACCACACCATCTGTATTTACTTTACTATCCTTTTTCCATATTTGTAAAATAGATGGCTTATTCATTAACATTTCCCCTTTTGACATTGAGTTTTAAATCCTTTATTTTACCCTCAAATTACTGTTTTAATGACATGCCTCAATTTTTGTTATATCAAGTTGTTATAATTCAGTTGTAAATATTTTTCTTATTATGTTTTTTTATCCTGAGGGCTATTTAGAAATATGTTTCTTAATTTTCAAAGAAACAGGAATATCTAGTTATGTTGTAGCTATTAAGTTTTTCTTAAATGCAGTATTGGCAGAGAAAAATTTCTGCATGACTTCCAGCTCTGAAATTTTTTATGGCTCAACTTATAGGCCAATATGTCATCAATATTCATACGTAAATGTTCTATGTCAGCTTAAAAAATGTATGGTACAGTTATGGTGTGGAGTTTTTCACAAATATCCATTAGGATGTCTGTTAATTTTATTCTTCAGTACTTCCATAGCCTCAGTGGATCTGCTGCCTCTCAGAAGTTTCTCAAGTAGACATCTTAAACCCTGCAGTGACTGTCGATTCGTTTCAAGTGTTCCTGACTTCTTCGTCCATATATTTTGCTTCTGTGACATTTAGAAATTTGTGGTGCTGGTGAACTGAACCTCTTACATAGGAGGAATTCATCTCTATCTGTGAGAAGCTTTTCCCCAAATTTATTATGTCTACCATCATCCACCTGCATCAGCTCTTTTTGTTTAGTTTACAAATTGTAATTTTCTACCCTTTTGCCCTTTTCTTTCTTATATTCTTATATTTTATATTTGATATATCTTTCGTGAGTTCATCAAATATGTGCCTTCATTTTTAACTCTCCATTCTTCTCCATTGATTTTTCTTTCTGTTAAAAAACACCCTCTCCTATGTACTGTGAATGTTTAAAAAGTCTTTCTATTCAGGCCGGCGCCGCGGCTCACTAGGCTAATCCTCCGCCTAGCGGCGCCGGCACACCGGGTTCTAGTCCCGGTTGGGGCGCCGGATTCTGTCCCAGTTGCCCCTCTTCCAGGCCAGCTCTCTGCTGTGGCCAGGGAGTGCAGTGGAGGATGGCCCAGGTGCTTGGGCCCTGCACCCCATGGGAGACCAGGAAAAGCACCTGGCTCCTGGCTCCTGCCATCGGATCAGCGCGGTGAACCAATGGCAAAGGAAGACCTTTCTCTCTCTGTCTCTCTCTCTCACTGTCCACTCTGTCTGTCAAAAAATGAAAAAAATAAAAAAAAAATAAAAATAAAAAAAGAAAATTAAAAAAAAAAAAGTCTTTCTATTCAACAAAGTCAGACCATCCAGCTCTGTGTTCTTTTTCTTCCAGATTTCCTTGGTTAAGTTTCTACTTTGTCAAAGACATACAAAGCTGAAGAAAAGCCTCACTCACACAGGAGAGAAACACAAAATCCTAATTTCTATTGAATCCATCAAAAAGCTGATATTATAGCCCAGCAAACTAAATTCCAAATATCGGCACACTCCTGTGAGGAAAGACAAGACACATGAGCCATTTCACCTTGGGCAGAATACGGAAGGCAGGGGTAGCTGCCATAGAAGATAAGAACAGATTAGCTACAGTGTTAATAAATTTAAAAAGCTAAGTTTGGATTGCAGCATCTGTTTAGAATGATTAAGTTCCAGATATAAGGATGGTTTGTACACACACACAAAGACATTTGAAAAATTTGGGAAAAAGGTAATTGAAGAATAAGTTAATTTTGATCTAAAACCATTTTTAAATACATGCAGGTTTATTTTTTTTGCCACAATAAGCATCTTCTGTGAATTTTTTCACTCAATTTTCAATCAATTGCATTGATTTCAAAACTTGGACCCAACTAAATTTATATTTTAATTAAATTTGCCATTTAAAATCTACCTGTAAATTCTTTTTTACAAAGACTTGCACTGACCTTTCGCAAGGATTTGCTCACAGGAGTACAAAAAGTCATCTCTGGGACAGAGGAAAGTGTTAAATGATCTACTGCCATCAACTGGAAAGGCACAAGACATGGTAGACCTCTCTGAGCCTTTGCCTATGCAAAACGGAAGGCTTACACCACTGGAAAAGACAAATAAACCCTGGGCTCCTGGGATGCCCCACCCAGAGGCAGGCTGGAAACCTTGCCAGCAGCCACCAGCATCCAGAGGTCCTATGTTCTTGATGGAATGGCAAAAATAGAAGTATTATGTCTGTTGAGAAATATAATCGACCATCTCCTGCTCCTAGGTTTGTGACAGGTATGTACAGAAGAAGGTAACTTATTCCATCCAAACTTGCTACAGATAAAAAGCAGAAAATGGATTCCTACAGAGTGCAAAGGCTCAGAAATGACCAGAGACCCTCCACCAGTCCCAAGGCAGTACAACCCCTCTCTGAGAGGTAACTGACTAGAGACCCTCCACTAGTCCCAAGGTAGAACAACCCCTCTCTGAGAGGTAACTGACAAGAGACCCTCCACCAGTCCCAAGGTAGTACAACCCCTCTCTGGGAGGTAACTGACAAGAACTGAGAACACTCACTTCACCCCACCCCCTAAGAGAGAGAGAATCGAGTAACACACAACTACAGCTTACAGTTGGGGAACTTGTAAGAGCACGGTGAGAGAGGACGTCCGTGATGAATAGTTACAGAAAGAAATGTAATACTCAAGTAAATTCAAAGAGACTATGTGTACAAATAGAATTAGAATGGTCTATATTATTAAAATGTCAATTCTACTAAACATTTATAAACCCAACATGGAGTGCCAGAATATATAAAAGAATAACTTACAGATCTGAAAACAGAAATAAGCAAATCCACGATTTCAGGTGGAGACATCGGTACTCCTCATTCTGAAATTGATAGAACACTTACACAAAAAATCCACAAGGGCATGCACGACTTGAACAGCAGCAACTTGATTTATTCGACATTTAGAAGATCTAGGGGCTGGCATTATGGCACAATAGGTTAAGCTATTGCCTGCAATGTTGGCATCTCGTATGGGTGCTAGTTTGAGGCCTGGCTGCTCCACTTCCAATCCAGCTGCCTGCTAATGTGCCTGGGAAAGCAGCAGAAGATGTCCCCCTTCCTGGACTCCTGCACCCATGCTGGAGACCTGGATGAAGCTCCTGGGTCCTAGGTTGGCCTGGTCCAGCCTGGCTGTTGCAGCCATTTGGGGAGTGAACCAGCAGATAGATGACCTCTCCCTCCTTCTGTGTAACTCTTTCAAATAAAATAAATAGATCTTTAAAACAACAAAAAAGAAAAAAATATGATGAGCTAGCTACACAAGAATATACATGCATTTCAAATGAACCTGGGCAGGGTGTAAGATCATGTTCTCTCCTGCACTAACCCCCCTCCTCTGCCTTTCAAGAAAAGTAACTTTTTAAAAAAGAACATTAAATTGAAATTATTTTAATATAAAACTCTATTCTCTATAATTGAATTAAACTGGAAAGCTCCAATCTCCAGAAAATAGCTCAAAAACTCTCCTAAATTCAAAATTAAACAGTATACTTATGAATAGCATGGGACTTCTGAAATAAAAGTCATAATACACATTTGGAATTACTCTATAATTAATAGAAATGAAAACACAACAATCTTGTTGAACACAGCTATAGAAATGCTTAAGGGGAAATTCACAGCATTAAATTCTTAAATACTGAGGAATGGGTACAAAAATATGCATATACATAATGGAATACTACTGAATCATAAAAGAGATGAAACTTTGTCATTTGTAACAACACGGATGGAGTTTGATGTCATTATATTATGACAAATAAGCCAAACAGAGAAAGCAGGTATCACACGGTCTTGCTCACATGCAGATAATAAAGTTGATCTCGTAGAAGCGAAGAGCATGACATTAGTTATCAGAAACCAGGGAGAGGAGTATGGAGAAAGTGTTGGGGAAAAGTCAAGGTCGTTTATCAAGAACTAAATAATACCAAAAGCAAGTTGTGGTGTTCTGTTACACAGTTAGGTGACCATAAATAGAAAAAAAAAAAAAACTGGAGGAAAGGATTTTCAATGTTTTTACCATATAGAAAAGTTAAATGTTTGAGGAGATACACACATTTAACCTGATTGGCCATAATGCAATGCAAGCATGTATTGAAACATCACATAGTATTCTATAAATATGTACAATTCTCATAAGTCAATTAAAAAATTTCAATGACTAAAAAAAATTTCTATTAGGAATTCTCAAATGCTCATATTACAAGAATAGAGAACATTCAAGGTAATCCAAACAGGAAAAAGCCAGGCAATCATGGAGATAAGAGTGGAAAACAGTGAAATATACTGTATACATAGAAAAGGAAACCAAAAACAGGTTCCTTCAGAAGGACTAATGAAGACAGTAAAACTCTCTCAAGATATACTGAGATGTCCTCCATTCAGAAAAGGCACAAATCACTAATGTCATAGTGAGGATAACAGATGTAAGAGGAAGCATATATCTTATAGACAATAAAGTGATAAAGGGGCATTATAAAATATTTTATGTCAAAAATTTTCATAACAGAAATGAAATAGGAAAATTCCATCAGATTAAAACTGACAAAGTTCCCTCAAGAAGAATTACACATCCTGTGCAAGCATATCATATAAATTGAGTTCATACTAAAATACCATCCTATAATGAGAACTCCAGTTCTAGTTAAATATTTTAATAAGTTCTACTAAATAATGAAAAAACTGGGCAATATCTACAAAATATTTCCCACAAATAAATGATCAATATATAAAGACAATATAAAAAAAGAAACTTTATACAGCTATTTCTCCTGAACATAGACAAAACAACCTTTACTAAAATCCTAGTGAATGAAATTCATAAATAGACAAAAAAGACAACATGCTATGGCCAATCAAAAGATTTTACAGAGAAGTGAGATGTTTATATCAATGTATGTTGAGAGCATTTACCAAAATTTAACATTAGCTCAGGCTAAATAATCTTGACTAAGCATAGATAGGAGAAATTTGTCATCCTCAACCTAACATAGAACACCTGCCAGGAAACTAATATAGAAATATCAAATGCTTTTCCAATCCCTGAAAGTCACCAAGAAAGGGAACAAAGCCACTACCTCCAACCTTCTGATATTTATTCAGCATTTAATTGGAAGATCTAACTTGTTTAAGACAAAAAAAAGATATAGAACATACACATATTTAAAAGAAACTAATAACCATGTCATATTTCTTATTGTAGAAAATACTGAAGAACATATAGTACAGGTATTAGCACAAATAAGTGAGTTGAGGAATAGCACAGAATAAAAGAGCATGCATTTCTCTGTAATAACAATGAACAACTACAAAATGAAATTGTATAAACATTATATAATAGTGTTAAAACACGTAATGCTGATTAAACAAAATATATACAAGATTAATGTGTTCAAACACACAAAATAATTATGAGTGAAACTAACGAGGACCTCAATATGGGGAGAGGGATTTTGTACTCATGAGCAGAGATACTAAATGCTAAGATGCCAATCTTTGGATGATCTTTTGCTTAGCAGTTGATTTGCCACATGAGATGCCTGCATCCCATATCAAAGTGCCTGGTTTGAGTCCCAGTTCCTCTGCTTCCATATCAACTTCCTGATATTGCAGATCATGGGAGGGAGTGTAGATGATGGCTCAACTCTTGTACCCATGCTACCCATGCTACCCACGCTGGAGACCCCGCCTGACTTCTGGGCTCCTGGATTCTGCCTGCTCAGTCCTGGCTGCTGTGGGAATTTGAGGAATAATTCTGCAAATGGAATATCTTTCTCTGTCTCTCCTCCCCTCTCAGTGTCTAAAATAAACTATTTTGACAATTTTTGAAAGATGCCAATCATCTCCAAATTGAGGTTTTCTTTGTTAGAAACTGACAAGCTGACTTGAAAATTTGTAAGAAAAAAACAAAAATAGGCAAAATAACTTGGATAAAAATAAACTAAAGTTGTGGGAATCCCACCATTTGATCCAAAGACTTATTTAAAGCTAGCCAAGACTGTATCATTAGAATAAATATAGACATAGAAATAAATGGAACAGAATATAGAGTCCAGAGAAACATACTCCTTTATATGATGTCAAGGTAATAAAATAATGGATAAAAATAGTGATTTCAACAAATGATGCTGGAATAATTGAAAATGCAATGCAAACGAGGAAACCTCAGGCATTCCCATAATGCTCTTCTCCCATCCTTTATCTCTCTAAGTCCTAAATGTAAAACAGAAAACAAAGTTTCTGAAATTATAAAGAAATGTGAACTTTGACAAAAATACTTTATGTAGTAATATAAAATCATGAGTATTTTTAAAATAGGGGTAAATTGAACTTCATTAAGTAAAAAGTTTGTTTGAAAATCCCTAAACCAAAATGAAAAGCCAAACCAGTAGTTGGAGAAAATATTTGTCAACTTATCTGCTAAAGATTCTATATGAAATCTGTATGCAAAATTTTATACTCAATAACACAAATAACCTTATAGAAACAAAAAAATCTACATAGCATAGAAATAAAAAAGTACCAAAAAAGGTATTTGAAACGCAAATATGCATGTGAAAAGATGCTCAACCTGTTTAGTCATTAAGGAAATGCAAATTAAATCTAAAGTAAACACCATGACTGTACACTCACTAGAATAGCCAAATGGAAGGAAAAAAAAAAAAAAAGCTCATTACTAAATGTTAACCAAGGTGCAGAACCACTAGAATTTTCTTATAGTGAGGTGAGGTACCAAACGATTTTTCAGATGTTATTTCCTGGAAGGGAGAACTTTTTACTCATTTGCTACATTTTGTCATAAATAGAAGACTCCCAGATTAATATACTTTAGGAACTCTTGATTCTGATGTCATATATCTTTCAGAGCATTTTTGCATATTTATTATTCAGATTATTGAAAATAACTGGATTGATATTGGTCATAGAACATTTGTTATCTTTTTTAAACATGTATTACCTATAGTAATTAAATGTAAATCCACATACCAGAAATAGATCATTATACATTTTATTTCAATATTATAGCTACTTTTCTAATTTATGAAGTTATCTAAATCAACAGTTTCTGAAATCTACAACTGTAGCTAGAATAATACTAAAAGCTTGCTTATACCTTTTTTTTTTTTTAACTTTTTGAAAACATTTTTTGTTCCCTTTCAAAGAAACCTTTTATTTAAGGAGTACAAACTTCCATTCAGCCAGTCAGTGTCTTTTTTTTTTTTTTTTTTTTTTTTTTTTTTTTTTTTTGACAGGCAGAGTGGACAGTGAGAGAGAGAGAGACAGAGAGAAAGGTCTTCCTTTGCCATTGGTTCACCCTCCAATGGCCGCCGCGGCCGGCGCGCTGCGGCCGGCGCACCGCGCTGATCCGATGGCAGGAGCCAGGAGCCAGGTGCTTTTCCTGGTCTCCCATGGGGTGCAGGGCCCAAGCACCTGGGCCATCCTCCACTGCACTCCCTGGCCACAGCAGAGAGCTGGCCTGGAAGAGGGGCAACCGGGACAGAATCCGGCGCCCCAACCGGGACTAGAACCCGGTGTGCTGGCGCTGCTAGGCGGAGGATTAGCCTAGTGAGCCGTGGCGCCGGCCTACCAGTCAGTGTCTTTTAACTAGAGTTGAGGCTGACTCAACTCAAGTTTAAGGTGACTAATGATAAGTAACGACTTTGCCCTACCATTTTCCCATAAATATTCCACTTTTTACTTTGGATTTCCTTTGTACTTTTACTCAGTGATTTTCTTCCTTTACTTTCTTTCATAGTGATAATCATGTTTCTGTTTTAGCACATCCTTAAGCATCTTTTGCAGCACTGGATGGGTGGTGACAAAATTCTTTAAATTTCAGTTATGAAAGGTCTTTATTTCACCTTCATTCATGAATGACAGCTTTGCACAATATGGTATTCTGAATTGACAGTTCCTTTCTCTTAAGATTTAAAATATACCTTTTCATTCTTTTTAAGCCTGTATGGTTTCTGATGGGAAGTCCACTTAGAGTCTAATTGGAGATCCTCTGAAAGTAATCTGGTGTTTCTCTTGTGCACATTTTAGAATCATTTCTTTGTGTTTTACTGTGGAGAATTTGATTACAATGTATCATGAAGATCTTTTCTGGTCATGTCTATTAGGAGTTCTATGTGCTTCTTGTACTTGAATGTCCCTTTCTTTCTCTTAATTGGGGAAGTTTTCTATTATTATTTCACTAAGATGACCTTCTAATCCTTTCTCTCTTTTCACACTGTCAGGAATGCTTAGAACCCATATATTGGGTCATTCGATAGTATCCTGTAGATCATCAACAGTGTTTTTTAGTTTTCTAATTTCTTCTTATGTTTGGTCTGAATGTATAATTTCCTGTGCTTTGTCTTCTTTCTTCTGCTTCACCAATTCTGTTGTTAAGGCTTTCCTCTACATTCTTTATTTTTTCTTCATTTCCAAGATCTTCTTTTGATTTCTCTTTAAGATTTCAAAATCATGGAAGAAATTATCTTTCATGTCATGTTTTACTAGTTTGTGCATTTGCTTCTGATTACTTCTAAGTAATCCTATGTCACTGTTTTGAATTCCATTTCTAACATGTTTTCAATCTCATCTTCTCAATCTAGTACTGAAGTGTTGTGTTCTTTTGGAGGTGTCATGTTGTCTTCCTTATTCTTGTTTCTTGAATTGGTGCATTTTTTATTTGGCATTTGTGGAAATACTCATTGGTTTCTTCTTTATTTTTGCTGCTGTGGTAGCTTTTATCTTTATACTATTTCTCTATAGATTAGTGGAGTGCCTGCTCTCAGTGAATACCCAGAGTCATGTGGTAGGTGTGGCTAAGGAGCTCTGTTCAGTTCTCCAGGTTGGAAGGGTGTGTCTCAGTTGAAACACTCAGGTTTGGTGTTGTAAATCTGTCTCTCTCTCTTTCTCTCTCTCTCTTTTAAACAGAGGGGAGGTTTGTTCTTGTCTGTTGCTGTAGACCCAGCTGAGACCCTTTAATCAAAGGAAACCAATGCCTGGGCGCTAGCCCCAGTGGGTTTAATATTCATCCAGTCTGCCACAATGACCACACAAAGGATCTGTGCAGTTCTCAGTGTAAGCTCAGATTCCCCAGCAATGTTCCTCACCAGATAACTAGGGATCCCTGAGCATGTGGACATGTGGAGCCTCCCACAGTGACTGCCCAGATCTCAGCCACACCGTGTGTCCTCCCACACAGCCTCAGTGTTTTCACAGTCCCAGCACACAAGCCTCCCACAGTCCTGAGCACCCAGTCCTCTGTCTGTTCTCCCCACCTGACTCAGGAGTCTCTGCTTATCTGGTTGCTGGGGGCAGCCGTGAGCTGGCAAAGCTATTACATATGCCTAAAGTGGCGCCTGCTCTTTATCAGTTTGTTACCAGATGCTATTGGAGGGTGATCAGGGAGAGTGAAACGTGCTCCACACTTTACTTTTTTCTCCTCTAGTTTGGGAGGTACAAACTCTAGTTTGTACCTCTCCTCTAGTTTGGGAGTTGTGGGGGCACCGGGCTCCAAGCTGGATTTCCTCTAGGCACTTCCTGCAGCTTTTTCACCGGCGGCTTGGGCTGCTGCATTCTGGTCTCACCTCACTCTCCAATGCTGATGTGGAGGCTCTCGGCTGCTAGGGTCCTGAGTTGTGTGCATCCATGCCCTCCATGTAGGTCCACTGTGTCCCTCTGATTTGTGTAGAGTTTCCTCTGCTGTTTTCTCCCAAACTCTTCCCTAAGACTGACTGCTTATATTTTAAGGGACTTCCAGATTTTTTTTTTAAGTAACATAATCTAAGCAAAGAACATCATTTGATGATAAAAATTATAATGGAAACCAGACTGAATTGTGCCCTGTGTGGGCAAACACTTCTGCAATCCTTCAAATTTCCATTTTTAAGATATTTGTTTAATATTTTATTAGTGAGTTTAATGCATATAGGAATTATGAAGAATTTAATGCTATTGTGCAAGCCCAAATTTGTGATGCCATACTCATAGTTACATCAGAATTCTTCCCAACCATATTCTGCCCTCTGAGAACACTGAGATAATTTTACAAATGTTAACTTTTGTTCAGTCCTTTAATATTTCAATGTAATATTAAACCCTAATAAAAAGATGAATTACTACACATGCCCCTTATTCCCATTTTATGCAAATACTCGGATGCTTTTTCTCCTAGACATTCAGAACAGGATTTACAAAGGACATATCAGATGGCTCACTATTACGTTCTTATTGAATTTCTCTGCTCCCTTATCAGGGTGGGATTCTACTCATTATTATTGTGATTTCATTCCATGCTTCTTCTCCATGTAAACTCCACAGCACTTTAAGACTGGCATACACACATTAGCGTCATTTCTGGACACTTGGAGAAAATGCAGAGAAATGCTGCACTGCACAAAATAGTTTACTTACTTCAGTAGCAAGAGGAAAAATTCTCTAAACATTTAAATGTTTACAGAAACATCTAAAATTTTGTAAAACGCTTGCAAAGATATTTTGCATGAATGTCAGTGTTGAAACTTGCTGTATTACTCTACAAAGCGATTTGTCAGGCTATGAGTTGAAGACACTTAGGAAACATTTGTCCTTTATGTTGCCAAGAACAAGATGTTCTACTTGAATTTCCCCAGCTTTGGAAACAAGATGATTGTCCCCTAATTGATACTAGTTTTGTATGACTAATCACCAAACATTGTAGACTTCCGCTGCTGATTTGGTTAATTGCATCTCACTTATCACATTTATCTTCATACCGCATCAGGGTGGGTGGGGATGCTGCCACAGTGATTACATTAAATTATGAGCACTTTATGTGATGGTTGTTTCAGATGTGTTCTAAGATATGACACGGATGATGGTTAATAAATGATGGATAGAAAAGGAGTTAAATTCTATATACAGATGCCTTTTTAGACATAGTATACAGTAAGTCAAAGGAAGACAGCAATAATACAGATGGTTTCCTATAAGACTTTCCATTTTAAAGAGCTGTAGCTGGGGTAGGCATTTGAGAAAAAAGTTAAGCAGCAGCATGAGATACCTGCATTGCACGGCTCCTCTCTCTGTTCCACATTCCTGCTAATACACGTGTGGGAGGCAGTAGGTAACGGCTCACGTACTTGCAAGTCCTGGATTGACCTCCTTGTTTTTGGCTTTGGCCAGGCTCAGACCTGGGTATTGTAGGCATTTGACATTTGGAGACTAAATGAGCAGATGGGATATTCATTCATTCATTCATTATCTACCCCTCCTGACATAAATAAGTATTTTTTAAAAGGGTTGTAGAAATAATTTCTTTGAGAAATGTGAAATCTTTCCAATGTTTCAAGATATTTTAATATTTAAGCAGAACAAGATATCACCATGAGAGAATGTACTAAGGGCATATTCTATTAGGATTTACAGTTACTACATTTACCATTGAAAAGTATGACTCATAAATACTTAATAAAATATTTCAGAAACCTCTAAGGTCCTAAACTCAGCCTAACTTCACACCAGATGATTGTGTATCCTGTCCTTTACTGTGTTGCTTGTACAATGGGAACTCATCTCCAGTAAGGATGCCAGATACACAAGCTCTTTGAGAAACCGGAAGTGGTAGCAATCATCCAACATATCAATTTCTAATGCCAAGATGTTTCCTTTTACCCAGTCTGATGGCTAAAAGCAGTCTGACACTCGTTAAGCATTTCACTCCAAAGTTTTCACTGAATCCTGGACACTAGCATCTGCTCTGATCACTATCTATCCAGCAAACAAAGCTTAACTTTAAACATATTCTAACACTACTAGCAAGATGATTCTACGCTGTTTCATGCAATATAATCTTACTAACAGAGCTTTTCTGACTGACTGACTAATGTGTATTTGGTGAAGTAGCTTTTAAAAATCAAACTGATTGGTTATATTGTTATTATAGCCAAAATAACTTTTGATAATTCAATTCCCTATCTGTCTGAATAATTCTTTGCTAATATTAAAATGTTTTCTCCTGTTTTTCCAAATTACTTTCTGGTATTAAATTATGCTTATTTATTTATTTATTATTTATTTATTTATTTGTGGATCAGGGACTGTATCTAATTTGCCTTTGTATTTCAACACATAGCAGTTTCTGTCACATGTTAGACACACAATGATCTAATGCAAACCATAAACTTGGGTTAGAAGATCCATGGTTTTCTCAGATTATCTTTTCCTGGAAGGCAAATCCATTTTCAAGCTACCATGTGTGCGTCTGTTGGCTGCTAATGGCTGATGCTTTCTACCCAGAATGTCTCAAGGTTGTTTGAGCATTCTGTGATGTGCTTTACACTCCAGAGACTTAGGATGGAAAATGTCACCCAAGACCACACCCATGCTGGGTTGCCACAAAAACTAAAGTGATCTTTCGAAAAGTATCGTGCATACCACGTACAAACCCTTCAGGGGTATCCCACCTAACACAGTATTAAAACCACTTACCTTATCCCGCAAGACCAAACACTTCCACTCCACTACATATCGGTTTTGACATTCTGAATTTTGTAGCTCATGCATCATACCCAAAACACAAACGTTCTGGAGTAGTTGCAAATACAACTAGGATATCCTTCTGTCTCAGATCCAGTGCCAATGTTCTCCCCACAAATCCACCAAAGTGAACCCTATACATTACAAAATAATTATTTCCTATGTACAAATAAGACAAGCAAAAATACCTAAAAAACTTGAACAGAAGATAATAGATACTGTCAACAGTAGGATATCAGTCTATAAAGGAAATCCAATTTAGTAATAAAAGGAATCAGAACCATTTTTAGAACATAAAATGTTGTTGAGGGTATGGAAGAAATAGAAATATCATCTACTTCTAGTATTAATTTAAACTGATACAAATCCTTTGTGAAGTAATCTAAATTATCCAGTATTTATATACATACCTTCGTTGTCTACTTTATATCCAAGTATTAAAGCTTTAAAATACATGCCCCAAATTACATCAGATATAATTCTAATATGTTTTTGTTAACTTTTTCATACAGTTTGTTTTATAGCTCCAAAATATGACCTTTCTCTTTATTCTAATGAGTGATCCTTGCACTTAGTTTTTGAAACAATAATTTTTCAAAATGGGATTAAAAAATTTCAGCACAATAATTAAAACAGAATATTGGCTGTAAAAACTACATATTTTGCCTCATTACCAAATCTTTATAAATATCACCCTAGTTGATTCTGTCATTTTATCTATTTCTTGTGAAATTAGCCTGCAGTTTTAAAACTAATTTTGAAATGTTTGGATGCTTAATAATTTGTCATTTTGATATTTATAATTAAAAATTTTGTTGCAAAGTATAAGTGTTTGTGAATTTTCTTTGTTAAACTAAAAGATGGTCACTGGTCTATAATGATACAGTAACCTATAATTCCATTATTTTATTTAGACAAAGAGTTTGAATGTGTCTATTTAAAATAATGCTATATTCTTTATATAAATTAATTTACCTATTTCCAAGAATCATGCAACAGAGCACCAATGGTACCATTGTCTCTGTAAAGGAAAATATGTAAATAAACTAAATATTTACAAAGTCTAGAATGGAAAAAGAATAAAACAAAATATCTTACGATATAGCTATGCAAAACAGCATAGCAAAGAAAACAACATTTTTGATAAATAAAAATTGATCCAATCAGCCTGTGAACAACTGTATTTCCCTATGGTAGTATTGGCAGAAGAGGATCTCAGGAACACTCGTGGCACCTCTTTTCGTCTAAGGTAATTAAAGAGCAAGTCCAGAACCAATAGAAGTAAGGACTTTGGTAACCTTCCTCACTGCCATACTTGAAGTATGAATTTCAAAGAGAAACACCCTAAGAGTGATGATAAATGAGAGGAAAAATCACCAGTAACACTCACAGCAAGTTTAAGTCATCTGAATGGTACAGGAAAAATAAAAATCAAATGAAAAGAATAATCCATTGCTGTGACCCGTACAAAGTTCATGGAAGAAGGTGAGAATCATCTATGGAGGAAAATTGCACCATCCTAAATCCTACCATATTTCCAAAACCAATCAATCAAAAAGATACCATGTAGCTAACATTTTCTGGAAGAGAAGTAAAGGAGCATCAGACCAGCTAAAACAAGACCCACAGGACTTAGAAAATTATCTGGTATGGAATGTTAAGCCCCAATACAAAATATATTGACAGGTAAAAGGCAACATTCAAATTTTTAACAAAAACCTGGACATGATCAATACAAAACATGCGAAGTTTGAATAATATATTACTACTTGTAATCCTGTAAAAATTACTAAAGTTGTCTTAAATAGCATTATTAACTCACTGAATTTTCACATATTTGGTGGTGCTGCTCAAATTATCTAAATCTTGGGGTTGGCACTGTGGCATAGTGGGTTAAGCCACTATTGGTGTGTCAGCATCCTAATTGGGCACCCGTTGGAGTCCTGGCTGCTCCACTTTGATCCAGCCATCTGCTAATATTCTGGGAAAACAGTCGAGGATGGCCCAAGTGCTGGGGCCCCTGCCCCACATGCCAGATCCAGATGGAGTTCCTGGCTCCTGGCTTCTATCTGGCTCAGCCCTGGCCACTGCAGCTGTTTGGAAGAAATGGAAGATCTCTCTCACTCTCTCCATCTCTCTCTGTATTCTGACTTTCAATAACTAAATAAATCTTAAACTCAAAAAAACTTCTCAAATTTTGACAATGGTGAGTTCCTCATTTTGATTCTTACTCCTTTTGGTCTCTAGCCCACTCATTTTCCCTTGGTTCCTTGCCTTCTGGTTTGGCAAAATGTGCCATTTTGTCCTTGCACATTTTTTGCCCCAGACTATAATCAACCATTTCACCCAAGAGTGGTTTCTTTTCTTTCCTTTTATTTTTCTTTTGAAAATCTGAAGGGAACAGGCATTTAGCCCAGCAGTTAAGATGTTGGTTAAGATATTTGTTCCTACATCCAAGTATCTGGATTCAAAGTTCTGACTTTGCTCCTGATTCCAGATTGCTGTTAAAGTGCACCTGGGGACAATGAATAATGGCTCAAATAGCTTGATTTCCTTCCACCTACATGGGAGACTTCAACTGAATTGCTGGTTCTTGGCTTTTCCTTGACCTGCAACCATCCATTGTAGGCATTTGGGGAGTGAACCAGTAGATGAAAGCTCTGTGTATCTGTCTCACTCTTTCTCTACCTCTCTGCCTCTCAAAAATATTTTAAATGCAAAATAATACAAGGGTACTTTAAGTTTAGTAAAGAAATGGAGTCATGCCTTTGAGGGGTCTTCAAAAACTGCATGGAGCAGGTGTATGATGATAATACTACGGACAGATTTCAAATTTTTCCCCTTTCCTTTTTACTGGCACCTAGGATTCTGATTCAATGAAGTAAAATGACTCTGAAGTTTCTCTGATCCACTTGTCTATATTTAAAAGATTTGGGTAGGGATACTATGAGCTTTGAGAACTTATCTAAAATAATAAATATTGACAAACACACAACTTCGTAAGAATAGTGATAAAATAGAAAATCATAAAGTATTAAAAAACATGAATCACAATACTAAAAATATTTCCCTCTTTGGAGGAGTTACAGCATGGAAAGGGTGAACATTCTCAGAAATCTCTAACTTGTATCTTCAAGGATATTTAAGAAGCTAATCATTTATGCAATTAAACTGGAAGCCATGGCAAGGGCACAAAATAATCATTTGGCAACAATATAGCTAATTGCAAAGTAGGCATGTGTTTAAACATGGTACTAAATTCCATATAAGAACAAATCAGCAAATTAGAAAATAATGGCAGAAAAATTGTTACTCAGAAGAATGAGATTTCCAAAAATGAAACTAAATGGAAAGAAACCTATAAAAAGATCTATGATATTCAACATATTTATCATAGGCTCAACAGTGTAAATATGGTTATTTGTAACTTTCTAATTACTCCTGTCTCTACATAATATGTTTACAGGTGATTAAGTATCTCCTCTTTGTTACTTCCCCCCCTCAGAATGATGTATCACTGGGAACTAAAGGATATTTTGGGGGTTGAATAGGTTCTATGTGGCTTTATTTCTCTGAAAGATGAAGTGACAGCATACAAATAATCAACATGGGAACACCTGTGTAAGATTTTATTTGTAGAAGAACTACACAAGTTAGCAATGCCAGTAAGGCATCATGGGGATGTGTACCTCTTTCTTGAAATACATTTCTAGCTATTTCCATTTTAATAATTTGATAATTTCTACTGGTGTTTTGAACATTCTTATTGATTTTTGAGGTTAGTAAAAATGATAAAGTTAACATAGTCTTTTAGATTAAAGAAAAAATATCAGAAACTATACAGAATAGGAAGACTACAGTACTGTGAAGACATTTAAGTACTCTAAGTCAGGTGTAGCTGTGTGTGGAAGTCTGTAAGTTAAAAGAAGAAAACAGAAATCCTTCCAGTCGATAAACAGGATCCTACCGAGAGGTAGGTCAACATCAAGCCATCCAAGGAGCACTTGTAACGACGCTCACAAATCCACATGTGAAAAAGGACAGCAAACATCAAGGTTCAATTGAACTGCAGTGTGTTAGTCGATTTACTGTGCTGCCAACAGTAAATTCTTTCCTAAAGAACTGCTTCTCACTGAAATCATTGAATGCTGAACGCATCATGACAAGATACAAAGCAGTGAGACCAGATGGAGGCTGAACACAGGATTCTGTGTTTGAAGATAAAGGAGCTTAAACTTTTAGAATCATTAATCTCTTTGTTTTGAAAGTCTCTTCTGCCAATATAATTGAACGAAGGAATTAGTGCAAAACAATAATGAGTGCAGGTTTTACATGCTTTGCTTTTGTTTAATTTTTATCACATACTTGATGCACTGCCAGAATTTTGCTTCTGATGGTAATGTGGCACAGTCTGCTTGTTGGATTTCTTTCTCCTTTGAATGTGGGAAGAACTAATGGTTTTTTAAACAGCACTCTATTTGTTTTAGCCCTACATTTATGGTAGACATTCCATATCATGCTCAAGACCTTTATTTAAGTAACCCATATCTCTTCAGTCTCTACACTGAAAAACGGACGGCTGGAGATTAAAATGGCTCCTCCGAATCATCAAGTAATTTTATACCTAAGAGATTGTAAATACTGCTTTGACCTTGTGTGAAATGCTCATTCACAGGTCCTCACACAGGTGGCTCTTTCTAAACATTCTGTTCTCCATTTAATATTGGCTCCTCAGCCACCAAGTAACTTCCAATCTCTGTCACATGCCCTCCTTTATTTTCTTTATGATTCATAGATGCAGATCTGTCCACCCATCCCTCTGTCTACAATTTGCATGGCTGCTTGCTGTCTGTTTTCTCAAACTAGAATAATCCTCCTGAGAGCCGATTGTTTCTGTCTTGTGAACTACTTTATCCCCACTGCTTGGATTAGGATCTGTCATTAATGGGTACACATAAGTATTTGCCAACGAAGGAGTGTATGCAGCATGTGCGAGTGGAAAACCATTTACAATGTTGCCAGAAGGCATGAAACAAGGGATTGCAGAATTGTAGCTTGGATCAGCCTCATCCCAGTTCTGGCTCAAGCTTTAAAATTAATAAAAAAAAAATTAGATGATCTCTGAACACTAGAAAAAAATTAGTGATATTAGGACTTAACATTTTTTTTTTTTTGACAAGCAGAGTTAGTGAGAGAGAGAGAGAAAGAGAAAGGTCTTCCTTCTGTTGGTTCACCCCCCAAATGGCCGCTGCGGCCTATGCGAAGCCAGGAGCCAGGCACTTCCTCCTGGTCTCCCATGCGGGTGCAGGGCCCAAGTCCTGGGCCATCCTCCACTGCCTTCCCGGGCCACAGCAGAGAGCTGGACTGGAAGAGGAGCAACTGGGACAGAACCGACACCCCAACCGGGACTAGAAGCCGGGGTGCCAGCGCCGCAGGCAGAGGATTAGCCTAGTGAGCCCCACAGACTTGAAAGCCCCTCGTAGTTGTAGGCCCAAGTGTGCGCATAAATTTCCAAACTACTCACAGTCCAGTCACTCTATGCTACGGTTGTGATAGATGGAGTGCAGGGATTGGAAAAGAAGAAACATTCTGAGGCAAAGCCACTTCCAGTGTACCACAGGGTATGTTGGGCGTGTTTCCTCTTATGTGCCTGGAGAACCCAGGGCAGGTGTGCCCAGACCTGGAGGACTTTAGAAATCCCTGTAGTTACCGCGTCCATGCAACCTCCAGGACCCACGCTGCAAAGCCGCTGGTTGGCTCACTGTGGCTCCCACACTCTCTGTGGGGTTCCAGCTTCCCCTGTTCATACCCATTCTGTGGTTTTACCACCAGAAGCAGCAGCCCTTGAAGAACTTTGAGATATTCAATCATGAGTGACGAGCCCACAGCAGGTTCTCAAAAAAAAAAAAAAAAAAGTGCCATACAGCCTGAAGATGGGACATAAGGGAGACCTGTAAGCGCTGATAGACAAAACATAGTAACATTTTTTCCTTTCATTTTTGCAGATGAATGCTATATATCCTTTTAGACTTATTTTATGCATGGACCCAAGAGGGCATCTCAATGTAATTTATTATACTTACATCACTACTACTACTAAACACACACGCACGTCTCTGTATGAGATACTGTTCTCTGAAGTGTTCATTTATTGGTCAATTTGCCACTCAGAAACTCCATGAAGCAGATACTCTCATTAACCCACGTTTGTCAAATGGCAGATTTAGGAACCCAGAAAGTAATAAATAACTTACCCAAGATTATGCAGCTTTGGCATTGGGGCCAAGATCTCTACCTTAAACTATTCAAATTTACTTAACTTTGTCACAACTCACAGAAATAAATATTTTCAAAGTGCTGTGTGGGTTTTTTCATTTTTGTTCATGTTTTCTTGTTCTTAAACCCTTAGAAATGTCAGTGCATGTGGTTTTTAGGTGGCCTTTCAGGTCTCTTATTCTCATGAATAGAGACAGTGAGAGCATCCAAGGACAGCTCAGTTAAGAGAGCACCTGAGGTGGACTGGGGATGGGGTGTGAAAATGCAGACATGGAGTGCTCCTGTCTTTCTGCACCTGCCGAGGTCCATGGAGAGGGAACTGGGCAAGTGTGCATGTGTTCCTGTGTCTGACCAGGCTCATGGAAGGAGATCCAGTCAGTCATCCGTGTCTCCCTACACCTGACAGGGCCAGAGGGAGAGGGAATCAGCAACCCTCCACGTTGTCCTGTAACTGACAGGGGCCGCCAAGAAAGAGAACCAAGGAGAGATTCCTATCTTAGGGCATGAAGCAGAGATTCCTGTGAGCAAGAACTGAACTATAAGAAGATCAATAGCCAAGAAGGCAGGGGTTCAGAACGTTGGTATTTTGTGATTATATCCATGCCCCTACGCTGTACTCACCAGGACGGGGAAGCACAGGACACAACAGTTACCCAGGCTTTAGAAATGAAGTATGCAGTAATTTTAACCAGTGATCAATTGTAGTGTCATTAAAGTGACTGTCTTCCTCAAAAGTGCTGCTGTCATCTTTCAGAATAAATAAATTAGGTTAAAAAATTCAACTGTGAGAGAATTAGGCAAGTGACAAGCATTGGAAAAAGGCAGTTGTGGAATTCCATGAAAAGCTCTAATTATTGGCACTGCCAGGGTGATATTTTAATTACAACGTTATTTCTGAAGTATTCTGGGATAGCATCTGATTATTCATTAATATAATATCAAAGTGCCTCCAATTTTAAAAAATGGCAATCTGATATAAAAATATTTAATACTGTGCATCATTCAGAAGTTGAATTAATAACAATTACAATCTAATACCATGTCTAAGAGGTGAGAAGACTGTGAAATGAGTACTTTTTTATTACATCTGTTCAATACAGATTCACTACACTAGTTAATAGCTTTCGAAGAGAAAATATCACTAATTATGAAATCATAAATAACTATAGAAAGAAAGTGCACTAAATTTTTGGTTTAATTTCATTTTATAGCAAATATCAGAAAAAAATTACATTAGGCTTCACTGCTAACAGAAAAATGTAAACAGATAAGCCCTAATTCTACAAATTCTTAACTTCAAAGCAGCATCTGCCTCATTACCTCCTCTCATTACAACATGTAAATATATCTATAAATGAAAGCTGAAACACTGCATTTGATGTCCTATCTAATGTGTATTATTCTTTTCAAAAGATTATTTATCTGAATGACAGAGTGTTATATCGGGTGGGGGAGTTAAGGGAAGAGGAGAGAGAAACACAGGGAGGGAGATGGAGGTGGGGAGGGAGGGAGGGAGAGAGAAAAAGATGCATCTTCCATCCACTGGTTCACCCCTCTAATGGCTGCAACCACTGGGGCTGGTCAAGACCAAACCAGGAGCCCAGAGCTTCATTTGGGTCTCCCACAGGGATGGCAGGGGCCCAGGCACTTAGGCCATCCTCCACTACCTTCCCAGGCACCTTAGCAGAAAGCTGGATCAGAAGTGGAGCAACCAGCACTCCAACATGGGGTTGCAGCACTGCAGGGGGCACCTTAACACACTGTACCACACGGGAGCCTCTACCTTTTCATTCAACAAGCAACAACCATCAGCAAGAAAGTACTGATTACTGTTGTGTATTATTAATAGCTTACATACATGTTTTATTATATTGTGACTTTTTCATTTTACGTTTTATCAATCTTATTATCCTTAGTAACTATAGCTGCATATAATTTAAAGAATGTGCTCAGAAAGCATTAATTTATAACTTCATCTATAGTATACACATCTTACTACTTCTATAGAACAAAGCGAATAAATAGATATTAAAGAGTCTGGCTTGTAATTAGATGTGTTATTGCAAAACTCTTATCTCCGTTAACCAGATGCTGAGACAATATTAATGAAAGAATACAAAGATTATTTTCCGTAATCTTCCCTGTTTTTGCTAATGTGCCTCTGGAACTTCTTAGAGTACTTGGAAATAATCTGGATAAACAAACCACACATGTCCAATATTTTCTAAGAGTGAGAACATCAGATTTCAACACTATTTTGGTAGAGGAAAGAGTAACTTTGTTTCACATAATGAAAACACAACAGTACATACTCGGTAAAATTCAGTATTTGTGCTTAATAAAACACAGATTAATTAATGAAGAAAAAGGTTTTTTGTTTGCCTTCATTCTGCTCATCTGACTGACCTGCGTGGATTCGGACAAACTAAGAGACACTAAGAATCAAGCAGCTCCTGCACATTCAATGCATTTACCTATCACCTACAAGGCCTTTGGCCTAGCAGGCCTGACCTCAGAGTCGCGAGGTCAGCCACAGTTTAGCCGCCATCTTTCTCTGGTGTTCAGGCAGGTTGACAGCTGCCTCAGGGTGCATGCGCATGGCAGACAGAAAAGGTCAATTCTTGCACTTGTGTGCATATCTGAAGACACAGATCCACCACCACCACTCACTAATGAAGAGTCTGTAGGGATTTCTCACTAGTCAAAGTTGGCATACCTGTGCCGGAAGATAGAAAAGATTCCTCAATTACCAGCATAGATCAGAGAGGCCAGAGCATGAGAGAAAAAAGGCTGTGGTGCAGCTCAAACGGAGGAGTGCACGCAAGTCTATTTTAATGAAAGCACTGATTCTCTGCAAGAGATGGAGTTTAACTTTTCTGATCTGAAGTCTCTGTGGGTGACAGACAGCTGGTGAATGCGAGCCTGTAGCAGCTACAGAACTACGCCAGCAACTAACTCACCCAGAGAAGAACAGAGGGAGGAGAATCATGTTCCTTTCCATTAAACCTAGTCTGCTTCATAAACAAGCATGCTCTAGCCATATAAATGCAACTAGCAACTTCTGGAAGTCATCCAGGCATTTAATTTTTATTTTCCATTTCAGAAAGTGCTTTTTCACATAATTAATTTATAACAATCAACTAAATTTTTCACTATTTCCTGGCATATAATAAGAGTTTAATAAGAGTTATTATGATTAGAATTATGATTGTGTTTACTCTATGAAGGAACTAGCAGGAATATAGATAAATAATTTATGGACCTGCCAATGAAAGGTTTTGAAATCCAGTTGAAAAAGCCAAACAAAGAGACAAAATAATCAATGTAACACAGGATGTTTGAAGAGAAGCAGGTAATTGCTAAGTTCTGGAAAGACTTTTGAAGGATGCAGGACTTCGGCAGGACTTGGAAGAAGGGCTAAGAACTAGGGCAGTACAGATGAAAGGATATTTTGAAGTGGGAAGAATAATATGAGACATGACCTTGGAAAAGATTGTGCAAAGCATTTAGTAAATTACAGCTTCAGCTCACTTGTTATTCCCCGTTCACAGTCAAGTTGTTATTTTTGTTTTTCTAGTACTATGAACCTGAATGTTGTCTCCTCATTGACATTTGTTACTCTTGGTCTGCAATACCACTGCTTCTCTTTCATTCCGATTTTAACTCCCTGATGTGTTTCCCTATTTGGCATACAAAGATTCCATCTCTCTCCCTACTCATACTTCAGGGCATGGTGTTGCTTTTGCAACAGCCATTGCTATTACAATCAAAGCCCATTACTCTCTTTTTTACTGACTTTCACTGGAATTCACTACTGATGGGGAATTGGCTGAAAATTTCAATAAAGAGCAGCTCATGTTTCTGGACACTTGGATAAAGACATACAAGAGTCTTATAACTGGAAATCTTAGTAAATTCTGTCAAAAGGGAAACTTTATTTTCCCATTGAAAGGGAAATTACAAAATATCTTTAAGAATGTGAGGAAAAATGTGTGAGAAGATACATCTATGTAAAACTCAAAGATCTTAACAGACATTGAGACTGTTCACTCAAAATGGTGATTTCTAGGATAGAAAAGAAAAACCAAGAGACTATAAATTAATAATACATTTTATACTTATGTGCTACTATTCTTTATAATGAGTTTCTATCTTATACTTTTTCCAAATTGGTCAGAAGAAATAAATTTTTAAAATGTAGGTAATTGATAGCATGTATGATTATACATCATTTATTCAGTGGAAAAACTGTAACATATCAAATACCAAAATGAGAAAGATCCACAATGCATCTATCACACATGAAAAGCTATACACATAAGTTAACTTGTTACAATCATAGACTGATGGACTCAACTCATAAGTCAGTAACATTTCCATTTCTAAGTCATCAACTTTGAGGATAACAGCTTAAATGGAGGCATATAACAAACCTGAGCCAGCAATAAATTGCAGGGAAACACGATATAGATTGTAACAAACTAACAGAGATGGTGAAGGAAAATGGAATACAACCTTGTACGTGATATAACCTTTTTCAAAATAAATCCAAAATAATAAGAGAAATGAAGAAAAAAATCACCTTCAATTAATTTTGAAAAAAATCACACCCTAAACCACAACATATGAGAACAGCTATGAATATAATAAAATTGGGACCGCATGAAGGAAAATAGCTGGAGTTAGCATAAATCCCTACGGATGCCCCAGACACAGAGGCAGCTGGAGTACAGGGAGGAGCTTTTGTGAAGATGAGATCTAGAATGGGGAGTCCAAGAGACCCTGTCTGTGTGAGGAGACTTATTAACGGAATGGGAAAAATCTACACCCTGATTATAACAGTTTCATGAATATATGCAGTTGTCATAACTCACTGAATCTTATATTTAAATTCGTCAATAATTAAATGAAAGTTATGCCACTGTAAGCTTAATTTATTTTTTTATGCCTGAATTTCCTCATGGAATTTATCAGCGCTATACAGAAATGTAGAATTTTAGAAATTATGGAAAATTATTGTTTCCTACTTTGCACTCAGATTTTTATTACACTAATTCTAGAACTTCCCAGAAGTCATAATTATTTTTGTCATCACATTAATGAATTTCATTGGCCACCTGCCTTAATTACAATTAATTTTTTCTGTAGATTCACAACACTACTTCTACCAATCATCATTGTCTGACCATTTGTATTACCCTGTAATCCTCTGTTATATTCTAGCATCTCACATTCCTGTGGCTTTGTGACCCAAAAGTAAAAGAAGTTACTACTGGGTGGTTAGTCTCTATCCTGTTACTAAACCTAATGGGAATAGAGTGCCTAATACAAGAAGTGTCTTAAGAACTCATTCACTTGACTTTTAAACTATAATAATCCTTAATAATCATTTGCTATGATTATAACATGTATTAATGCTAAATATAAAATACATTTTAATTTCTTATTAATTTTTCAATGGAAAATAAAAAAAATTAGAGATTGGTATCTTAAGAATTAAGAAAATATCTAAGAAAAGCAAATAGTATAATGCAACACAAAGGAAGATCTATAAACATTATAAAACAAGAAGAGGGCCAGGCACATAGCACAGCCATTGAGATACCACTGGGGACTTCTGCCATCCATGATGGAGACCAGGGTTGAGTCCTGGGCTCCACCTCTTGGAGGCACATAGAGAGTGACCTAGCAGATGACAAGTCTCTCCCTCCCAACCCCTCTCTACATCTTTCAAATAAGTAAATAAATTAACAAGTTTTTTTTTGAAAAGTAAAATAACAGCAGGACTTAGCAAAATGCATTTATCATTAACTTATGATATTCCCTCGCTTTGCTTCAAGACGGACACATATTGAAAAAATAATAAAACAGTTGGCCCACAAAATCACCATCAACATGGTGCACTCAAATACATTCTGAGCCATTTAATTAAAGTAACTTCAAAGCCAGAAAACATGATGGAAGGAATTCTATTGTCTTTAAATAAAGTTTGCTTTAAATAAAATTATGCATGTGTGGTACAAGAAGAAACCCTCCACACCATGCATGCTGAGAACTGTAGGTTTCCTCGGAATGTCACAGAAGTCAACATGGAAAGGGGGATGAACCTGCATGCCAGTGATATTTTAATGGTATTTTAATGGTGAAGAATTGCATATGAAACTCTCAAACAGGTATCTCAATTTTTCCTACAAAATACATGAGGACCATTTGGTCAACTTCTTTATTGTAAGAGGCAAAGTCCAAGGTGCAAAGCATGGTGCAACACACTGGATTTATGCCAGCTCTGATCACTTTTGGTAAGGAGTACAGAAACCACAAAGTTTGTAATAATAGGTTTATAAAAAACTGTGACAGAACACAGTGGAGCAAAATAACCAGGTCACTCAATGGGAAATTCTATTGTGTTAATGCACTTCAAGGAGTGAGTAGCTATCATCACTGAAAAATTAATTTAATTTCAAAGAACAGGCATAGAATTAGCTTTAATATGAAGAGGGTATGAGTGGGAAGGTTGGAAGTCACAAACGAAGACTCTCACCAGAGTGTAAACACAGTATGAAATGATACAATTTGAAACTTATCAGTGACATAAGAATGAACAAGAAAATTGAAAAATGAACAAAGACATAAAAATAACATCACAGAACAGAATAAAGTCAGTTACCATGCAAATAAAGGAATTATGCTACAGCTGAAGGAAAACAAAGGAAGTCATGGTGATTCAGGTAAAAATTAATGAATTGAAATTCAAGCTTCTGTATCTAGATTTCAAACATTTATAAAGGACTAGCATTGTGGCACAGCAGATTAAGCCGCCACTTCAATAACAGCATCCCGTATCAGAGCATTGATGCCAGTCCCAACTGCTCTGCTTCCAATCCAGCTTCCTGCTTGTGTGCTTGTAAGACAGTAGATAAGAACCAAAGTACTTGAATGGTCACCATTCACACGGGAGACAAAGAAGTCCCTGGCTCCCAGCTTCGGCCTGACCCCGCCCTGGCTGTTGTACACATTTGAGGAATGAACCAACATCCGGAACATCCCTCTCTGTTGCTCTGCCTTTCAAGCAAATAAATATTTAAAAACACTTTTAAGTGCAGTTAAGTGAACAACTTACAGCAAGTGAAAATAAAACCAGACACTTATATACAGTAAAATCTTCATATTCTCATTTCTAGAGAAGAAAGGATGACAGTCAATGACTTAGAGAACTCCTGTTTAACATTTAGGAAGCAACACTGTGATATAAAAAGTGTTAAGCAAAAATTTGAAATTACAAATTTTTATAACTGGAATAATATGTCTCTGAAAAAATCAAATGGACAAATCAATATCTCAGTCATAGGGGTTAAAGAATTAAGTCTGTGACGTGGTGTTATGTTAAAGAGGGGATATGGGAGAGGGCAGATGGAGGGAAAGAAGTAAGAAAAATCAGAAGTGAAGAGACTAAAATTATTAATAGTTTATAGAAGAATAAAAAATGATTTATAACGATCAGATATAAGCTTGATGTAACATACATAAAGAACAATAAATGTGGCATAAGAAATGAAACAGAAAACCTGAAAAATATTTCACCTACTTCATTTTCTGTACTGACATATGATCACTAAATAAAATATTGTTAAAGCTTCTGGTGGTTACTGTACACTCAAATCCATGATCATTTGCAATGTGGACTCAGAATGAAAAAAGACCAGTTCATTCATTCGTTCAGCAATCACTTACCATGCACCAAATGTGTGCAAGGCCAATCCCCAGAACTTGGCGAACAAAGTCTTGCTCTTGTGAAACGTAAAATGAAATAACCACACATAATAAACAATAAATTGAATGCTATGTCAGAGGTGAAACCAGGGGTGAAGAGACTGATAGGGGAAAAACCAATGTGGATGCAGAGAGCTGGGGATGACTCGGGAGGGCTTCTCTGGAAAGCCTGAAAGTGGGTGGGAAAAATCCGTTGTGGGAACAAAGTCAGGATGCTGGACCCTCGGCTGCATTTGGCTTTAGTCGGCAATCACTTTCATTCTGCTTGAGGACTGAGAAACTTCCTGAGTTCGATTTTCTCATGTAGAATTCCCTTAAATGTGTCCAAAATTATCCTTATTTTATTTTTTGATATTACATTTTCATAGGGATATAATTCTACATAGGTATTCATTACTTACATTGAGAATTCTGCTGTCATTTTTATTTTGTTTGGTGTGTGGTTATCAGCTGTTCTACAAAAAAGTGGATCTGTATGATTATCTTGTGTTTACCTACTTGGGATCCATAGCAATTCCTGATTTTATCAGTAAATGTATTTCACCTGTTAAATTTAAGTTTTGCAATAATCAAATGACTATTTATTACAATGTATTTAACAATTTCGTTTGATAAATCACAGATTTATAATTCTCTTTGGATTTTTATTTTTATGAACCTATTCAACACAACCCCAAAACTTAAAATGAATGGGTTTTCCCTGAGTGTATCTCTGTTGTCTGTTTCATTTTTGGTTATTTACTCAAGTCCTAGAATATCAGTACTTGATTGAATACCAGATATCATAAAAATTTTAGAGACACTTTGAAACTGTAGATGGCCTAGTTTACTCCGGAAATGATGATTTTTTTTCTCCTACCAGCACAAATAGCAGTACTCAGACATGCAATGTGATAATGCATAGCAAGGATTCAGCATTTGCAAAGCTGGGCTATTACTGATCGCTGTTTATTCTTACGGACAGCATTTCATGTGTCTCTGCCGACAGTATTTTCCTTGGATGCACTTCACTCACAGCTTTATGAAACTGTCTGCAACTGCACTCAGCTTACTAACACCCCAGCCGCCAGGTTCCATTTAGATTCCCGCCTCTCTGTTCTTCACTCTTCATCACCTGATTTCTGTCGCAGAGACGCTCAGCTGCTTGGCTTCCAGATCTGCAAGCTTCAGCTCAGCAGTTAAATCAAAACCTGCTCAGGATATCGTGCTCACCTTTGTGCTTCTGCTCTGTTGTAGCCTGGACACCACCTTACTGGTGCTGCAGTAGCTCTCCTGCACCGTCAGGTGATGTTTACTGAGCTGCTTTTCTATTTTCCAGTTATGTATTGTGACAGATCTCGATCCAAACTAGACTTGTATGTCTGGAAACAGAAAGCACACATTCTTTAATGTATTTGTTTATTCACCAAGCATTTTTGAGTATTTACTGTTTATTCATTCAATGTGTTTGCTAAGTCATTGGTACTCTTCAAGGCGTTGGGATACCTCAGTTGAATAAAAGATAACTCTGCCCTGATGGATTTTGATTTTAATTTGGGGAGACCTGAACCAAAAAACTTCAAATATATTGATATACTCATAGAATGTTATTTCTGATATGAAGATTACAGTTTGTAGGGAAAACTAAAAGAACATCTGAGGATAGAAAATAAAAAGGAGTGAATTAAAAGGATGATTAGGAAATTTCTCTTTAAGCAGATATTAGAAGCACCCTAAACTGAGAGGCATTTAGCAACCTGTATAGTATTTGAGAAAAAATATTATTATATACAAAGAAGGTTAAGTGCAAAAAACTGTAAGTAAAAGGCTAGTTACTTCTCCTAGATCAGCAAAAGGTCCAGTTTGGTCAAACAGTTACCGACAGTACTAATAAGAGGAGATATGCTCAGATAGATTTATAGTGCAGATCATGCAATGTCTTTTAGGTCACAGAAATAACACACCACTTTATTCTAAATATGAGTGGTGCCCTTTAAAGGTAATAGCTATGCTTAATTTTTGAAAATATTTTTCCAGTTGTTTCGTTGATGATACACTGGAAAAGTAAAGGAGGATTCAGGGAGAATTCCTCGTTAATCATTCCAACATTCTAAGCAAGAGATTGTGTTAACATAGGGACGTTACTATTTGGGGGATGTGAGATTACATTTAAAGCTAACCAACTGAATTTATGAATATGTTAAAAATTAGTTGAGTAGTAAAAGCTAATTTCAGCATACTCATTTAAAATATTTGAATCTTTTGGAATTCAGTTTGACTTGAGCATTGGAATGCCTGTGAGCTGTCTAAGATGCGCTACTGTGTTGGCAATGGAGATGCCCAAACTCAGCACTGAGTTTGGAGCTGATGACATGCAGATGAGTATGCATCCCTTTTGAAACCGTGACCATTGATAAAATCCACAGGTAATGAATGTAAAGTGGAAAACTGCTAGGGTGAACACTCACTTTTGGAAGTTTCAGTTTTGGAGGTTTGGGGAGGAAAATTTAGTACATGAGTCTAAGAAGGAACTCCTAAAGAAGAAGGAAGTCAGAATCTTGTCTTCAACTGTAACTTCATTCCTTGAAAGAGATGGCATCAAATACTACTCAAAGCTGAATGAGAAGTCTGGTAATTGGCCATTTACTGTGGTTTATCTGTTTGCCAGGTTTGTAATTTAAGAAGGAAATGGCTTCTGTCTTCAAGGGGTTTCTATCCACGGGTAGCAAAATGACAGCCATCCAATTATATCTAAAGAAATGAGAAGTGCCTTTGTGCAAAGTTTTCCATAGTAAACAGCATAGACTGTTAAAAAAAGCAACTTTCATCTGGTGTATGAGTCAAATAATAGTTCATTTCTGAAGTGATATTTAGATCAACAACAAGGGGATGAATAAAAGTTAAACAAACAAAGAGGGTAGAAAAAAATAATAAAGAGAACTGCAACCACGTAGAAGTTAGAACCAAGAGACCCTCATTCTCTAGTTCTCCCTTTTTGGGCTTCTGGCAAGGTGTGGGCTAAATTATGACATCATTATATTTCCATGACTCTATCAGAGGCAGCAAGCGTGGACTGAGATAACGTACTTTTAAAGAAGAATGATTTTTAGATTGACTACTTTCAAAAATTTCTACCTGATGAGACAACTAGCATCAATATAAAAAACATTAGTACCATTTTATTGCAGAATAATTCATGTATTTTATACATAAACTGAGTCTTCACTATCAGAATTGGAGCATTCATTACCATGAGTAATATGAAAGTGTGTAAAATAGTTTCTAATGTCTGCAGTCACTTTTATTAAGTTTCAATTACTATGGAAGAGATTGTTTTTCTCTATTCTAAAGTACTGTGTAAGGTAAGTGCTCTAAGTGTGCCCCCATTTGGGCAAGAAATCTGTGATGAGTGCACGTGGGAAACATTCTTGAGGTCACACAGGTACTGAAGGGAATATTCTTTTGACAGAGGAAGAAACAGTGCTCCTGACAACTCCATTTTAGTTCTTTATAACGCAAAAATATAGGCAATCCTCATACAGAGAAGAACTGAGATTTTCCGTCTTCAGCCTTCACGGTCCCAACAATGTGATTGTCCATATTCCTTAATGCACTTGACCTTTGTAGTTATAAGTTGTAGTAAAACCTAAAACTTTTATTTATTTGAGATAATGGTCCTTCAGAAACATTAAAGGAATATAAGTTAGATGAAATACAGCTCATTTCAAAAAATACATTGATTTTTGTAAAAAAAAAAAAAAAACCAGCATATAGATTTGGAAAAAGAAAAAGTAAAGATTAAGGGATAGCCCTACGTCACGTTTCACCAAAGGGCAAAGCGCAGCCTGCAGTGGATGAAACCTGTCTGGAGGAGGGGCGAGGAGGGTGAGCAGGCTGGCTCACTGGCTTGTGGAGTGCCAACACGGGCAGATCAAGTGAGTGCAGTGGAGCCAAATCAGCAGGTTTGGGGGCAGAGCCTTCGCTGAAAGCAGAAACCTGCTCTGGTCTCAGCATTCTGCAACCATGGCTCAGGGGCCATCAGTCCAACTAGTCCACTCACTATAGAATAAAGCAAGGGACCAATCCGCTCCTCAGGCACCTAAGAACATCACCCCTCCATTTTTTTTTTTTTTTTTTTTTTTTTTACAGGCAGAGTGGACAGTGAGAGTGAGAGAGAGAGAGAGAGAGAGAGAGAGAGAGAAAGGTCTTCCTTTTGCCGTTGGTTCACCCTCCAATGGCCGCTGCGGCGGGAGCACCACGCTGATCCGATGGCAGGAGACAGGAACTTATCCTGGTCTCCCATGGGGTGCAGGGCCCAAGCACTTGGGCCATCCTCCACTGCCTTCCCGGGCCACAGCAGAGAGCTGGCCTGGAAGAGGGGCTACCGGGACAGAATCCGGTGTCCTGACCGGGACTAGAACCCAGTGTGCCAGCGCCACAAGGTGGAGGATTAGCCTATTGAGCCGCGGCACTGGCCGGCCCCTCCACTGTTAAGATGGTATCAGGCACCCCATTCACACACACAGAAGAGAATGGGACATGATGTGGGGGTAAATTCTGGGGAGGGGCCCAGTTTCTTTATACCAGGGAAAAAAAGACCAAAATACCAACAATAATTTCCCTGTAGAATGAGAGTGTAAAATGCATTGAACTTGAGTGTCCCAGAGCTTTAAAGAGCTGGTTCAGTTCATACCAAATACACAGAAATCACCTGGAGTAACTTCTCCAGAAGAATTTAAGATGGCAACTCCTAGTGCATTGATGTCTAGGCTTAAGTAGCAATAAATATTAAGTAACAATGCAGTTAGTTGTCACTTTAAGAACTATTTTATGAAAACAAAGGAAACTAAAAGTATATGAAGATGAAAGAGAGGGCTAAGATAGGAAAAAGGAATTTTCCATGTAAAATATAAAAGTCAAACAAAATTAACAATCAAGGAAAGAAAAAAGAAAGCCAAAACATAATCTGAGAGCCTTTTGATTAAAACAAATTTTTGGGTTCCTTTCTTGAAAAGAAAAAGCTGGCCCCCAAGATGCTCTATGCCCTGAACATAAACCTGGGATTACCAAAATAGTATGAAAAATGTCACCTTTAAATCTTCTGCTACAATAGCCAATGTTATAGGAGCACAATGTTTCACTTCAACTATAAATTGTACAGGGGCACAGTAGAGGCTTTTGAGGAAAAAGATCAAGCAGCAGTTATCACTTTAAACACACGTCTCCTGAAGATACATACAACATACTTCCGCTAAACGCATACGCAACAGTGCATCAGGCTCAACGGTAGAGAGGTAAATGTGTGGGACAGCAGACGCTCTCTAGGACCCCACGCATGCAGCAGTGTAACACCATCTCTGGCCTCAGATGACCCAGGTTCCAACACCCACTGACCACTTATGTGGTGTAGAAAAGGTGGCCAGGTACCGAGATGTCCTCCTTTGTTGTTTGTAGCTAAGAACTTGACAGGAGAAGGGACCTCTTCACACATCCCGAGGTGCACGTGACAGCATTCCCAGGACTCGCGTGCAGCAGAGCTCCAGAGACGACTCAGCTGCTGCCACTGGAAGTGACAACAGCATCTGTCGGCTCCCTCTCTCCCACCCCTGGCGACCACCATTCTAGTCTGTTTCCAGAAATTTCTGTCTCAGTTCCTCACAAAAGTGGATTCATGCAGTATTTTTCTTCCATGACTGGCTTATCCCTTGAGCATAATATCCTCCAGGTTCATCTCCGTTTAACCTATGGCCAGGACTATAATACAATAGTCAGCAGATTTTCCTTACCACAGGCCATCAGGGAAATGCCAATCAAAACCATGATAAGATATCACCTCACATCTGTCAGGATAGTTATAACTTTATTTTTTTAATCTGATTTTTTCTCATTTATTTTAAAATAATGATCCAATTGTTTCCATTAGAGCAAGAACACTTAGTTTTGTATTTTCCCTATTCCCTCCCACTTTTTTTTTATTTAGTAAATATAAATTTTCAAAGTACAGTTTATGGATTACAATGGCTTCCCCCCCCATAATTTCCCTCCCACTCGCACTCCTCCCATCTCATGCTCCCTCCCCCCATTCCATTCACATCAACACATTTTCAATTATCTTTATATATGGAAGATTGATTTAGTATATATTAAGTAAAGATTTCATCAGTTTGCACCCACACAGAAACACAAAGTGTAAAATACTTTTCAGTACTAATTATAGCATTACATCACATTGGACAACACTTTAAGGACAGATCCCACTTGAGAAGTAAGTACACAGTGACTCCTGTTGTTGACCTAACAATTTGACACTCTTGTTTATGGCGTCAGTAATCTCCCTAGGCTCTAGTCATGAGTTGCCAAGGCTATGGAAGCCTTTTGAGTTCACTGACTTCGATCTTACTCCGACAGGGTCATAGTCAAAGTGGAAGTTCTCCCTTCAGAGAAAGGTACCTCCTTCTTTGATGGCCCCATTCTTTCCACTGGGATCTCACTCACAGAGATCTTTCATTTAGGTCTTCTTCTTTTTTTTTTTTTCCAGAGTGTCTTGCTTTCCATGCCTAAAATACTCTCATGAGCTCTTCAGCCAGATCCGAATGCCTTAAGGGCTGATTCTGAGGCCAGAGTACCGTTTAGGACATCTGCCATTCTACGAGTCTGCTGTGTATCTCACTTCCCATGTTGGATTGTTCTCTCCCTTTTTGTATTAGCAGACACTAGACTTGTTTGTGTGATCCCTTTGACTCTTAGACCTATCAGTGTGATCAATTGTGAACAGAAATTGATCACTGGGACTAGTGAGATGGCATTGGTACATGCCACTTTGATGGGATTGTATTGGAATCCCCTGGCATGTTTCTAACTCCACCATTTGGGGCAAGCCTGATTGAGCATGTCCCAAAGTGTACATCTCCTCCCTCTCTTATTCCCACTCTTATATTTAACAGGGATCACTTTTCAGTTAAAATTTAAACACCTGAGAATAATTGTGTGTTAATTACAGAGTTCAACGAATAGTACTAGAACAAAACAAGGAAAAAATACTAAAATGGATAAAGTATTACATTGTACATCAACAGTCAGCATGAGAGCTGATCAAGTCACTGTTTCTCATAATGTCCATTTCACTTCAATCGGTTTCCTCTTTGGTGCTCAGTTAGTTGTCACCGATCAGGGAGAACATGATATTTGTCCCTTTGGGACTGGCTTAGTTCACTCAGCATGATGTTTTCCAGATTCCTCCATGTTGTTGCAAATGACCAGATTTCATTGTTTTTGACTGCTGTATAGTATTCGATAGAGTACATGCCCCATAACTTCTTTATCCAGTCTACTGTTGATGGGCATTTGGGTTGGTTCCAGGTCTTAGCTATTGTGAATTGAGCTGAAATAAACATTCATGTGCAGACAGCTTGTTTGTTTGCCAATTTCATTTCCTTTGGGTAAATTCCAAGGAGTGGGATGGCTGGGTCGAACGGTAGGGTTATATTCAGGTTTCTGAGGAATCTCCAAACTGACTTCCATAGTGGCTTAACCAGTTTGCATTCCCACCAACAGTGGGTTAGTGTCCCTTTTTTCCCCACATCCTCTCCAGCACCTATTGTTGGTAGATTTCTGTATGTGAGCCATTCTAACCGGGGTGAGGTGAAACCTCATTGTGGTTTTGATTTGCATTTCCCTGATTGCTAGTGACCTTGAACATTTTTTCATGTGCCTGTTGGCCATTTGGATTTCCTCTTTTGAAAAATGTCTATTGAGGTCCTTGGCCCATCTCCTAAGTGGGTTGTTTGTTTTGATGTTGTGGAGTTTCTTGATTTCTTTGTAGATTCTGGTTATCAACCCTTTATCTGTTGCATAGTTTGCAAGTATTTTTTCCCATTCTGTCAGTTGCCTCTTCACTCTCCTGTTTCTTTTGCAGTACAGAAACTTCTCAATTTGATGCAATCCCAATAGTTAATTTTGGCTTTGACTGCCTGAGCCTCCAGGGTCTTTTCTAGGAAGTCTTTGCCTGTGCCAATATCTTGCAGGGTTTCTCCAATGCTCTCTAATAATTTGATGGTGTCAGGTCATAGATTTAAGTCTTTAATCCATGTTGAGTGAATTTTTGTGTAAGGCGAAAGGTAGGGGTCTTACTTCATGATTCTGCACGTTATAACTTTAAAAAAAAGTTAGCAAAGATGTAGAGAAATTGATACTTTGGGCACTGTGGGTGGGAATGTGAAATCATGCAGCTGTTAGAGAAAACAGCATGAAGTTTCCTTAAAAAAAAATAGCATTACTGCATGACCCAGTGATCCCACTGTGAGGTGTGTGTGGAGTGCAGTATACATATGGAAATCAGGATTACAGAGACTTGTCTGCAGTCCCATATTCAATGCAGCTTTGATAACAATCATGCAATGAGTGAATGCCCATCTGTCAATGAATAGATTTAAATGATTATATATAGATAGATAGATAGATAGATAGATACATTGGAATACTATTCAGTCATAAGAAGAAGGTACTCAACTACTTTGGCTTCTATTTCTTCATTGGTAAAAGATGGACTATTATGGTATGTGCCGCTCTGAACTGTCGTGAATATTAAAGATATGGATGTTTATCACTCAATTCATTTTCAGATAAATGTACTGGTAACTAATCAATAAATCCTAGACATGATTATGATATGATTTTTTACTTAAACATGACATTTATTGCCATCCTAGTCCTTTTATTTTTCTGGTAATAAATAAATTAAATATTAAGCTAGAAAATTCCCACAAAGGTTTTATTTTTTATTTTACATAGGTTTATGTGTTAACCAATGCATGCATATGCAGTAAACAACCTGCATTTCAAATTCAGGCAGAATTAACCTCTTGTATAGCCTTATTTTTAACTGCATATTAGGTACTTTTATAAATGAAAGATTTTTTTTTTAATTTTTTTGACAGGCAGAATGGACAGTGAGAGAGAGAGACAGAGAGAAAGGTCTTCCTTTGCCGTTAGTTCACCCTCCAATGGCCGCTGCGGCCGGCGCGCTGCAGCCGGTGCACTGTGCTGATTCCGCTGATCCGATGGCAGGAGCCAGGTACTTCTCCTGGTCTCCCATGGGGTGCAGGACCCAAGTACTTGGGCCATCCTCCACTGCACTCCCAGGCCACAGCAGAGAGCTGGCCTGGAAGAGGGGCAACCGGGACAGAATCCGGCGCCCCGACCGGGACTAGAACCCGGTGTGCCGGCGCCGCAAGGCGGAGGATTAGCCTAGTGAGCCGTAGCGCCGGCCCATAAATGAAAGACTTTCAAAATGCATTTTGAATGAACTGTAGGAAAAGAGTAAGAAAAACTGAGAAAGGAAGAAAGGATTTATTTTAGCTTTAAAATTAATAATGGACACAAGATTGTGCATATTTATAAACTTTCAAAAGTCGTGTACAGCGCACAGTGATTAGATCAGTGTGATTGCCATATTGGCCACCTCAACCACTGTTCATGTCACTCTGTCGGGAATATGCTAATCCTCTTTCCTATTATTCTGAAATACAGTTATTGCCGTCATCCACGGGTTGCTCCTTGTGCTGTGAAACTTTAGACGTCACTGCACCTGGAAACCTCTTAGCCATCCTCTCTCCTCCCACCCCTACCTTTCCCAGCCTGCGGTCAGCGCGGTTCCACTCTCACTTCTGTGAGATTAACTTTGTAACCTCCATATGTAAGGAGAACCAGTGGCGTTTATTTCTCCTGTGCCTGAATTATTTCACTTCAAAAATGTCTTTCAGTTCCATTCATGTTGCTACAAATAACAGAATTTCATTCTTCTTATTCATAAATATCTCACTGTAATATGTATTACAGCTTCTTTACCCCTTTTTTATTACCTTTGCTATCTTTTATACCAATGGAATTATTTAAATTTTGTTAACAGACACAAAAATTGTATATAATCTATGAGGTACCATGTGATGTTTTGTTACAGCTACATATAACATTGAATCAGTGCAAATATATTTATCTTGAAAAACATTTATTTATGGCAAAAGCATTCAAAATCCTACCTGACTTTTCAATAAAATATTTAATATATTAACACTATCTGTAGCCATTATTCTGTGTGATAGAATCCTATAGTGTCTTACTCCTAACTATAACTTAGTATCCATTTTAGAGTTTTATTTATTATTTATTTCAAAGACAGAGTTTCAGAGAAAGGAAAACATACACACATGGCCAGGGGAAGTAGGGAATCTTACATCCACTGGTTTACTCCCTAAATGGCTGCAATGGCCAGGGATCGATTGGGCTGAAGCAAGAAGCCTATAATTCCCATCTGGGTCTCATGTGGGTGGCAGGGGTCCAGATACTTGGGGCTTTTCACATGGCTTTGCCAGGAACACTAATAGGAAGCTTGATCAGAAATGCAGCAGCCAGAACTGGAAATTTGCTAACTTGCTATCCCTTTATGACGCAGGTTTCTATTACTTTTGCATGGTATTTATGCTAATAATCTCTATGCATTCTTTATAAGAAATATTTAATTATTTCAAAGGCAGAATTGAGAGAGAGGAAGAGGCACAGAGAGCAAGAGAGCCATCTTCCATCTACCGGTTTACTCCCCAAATGACCATGACTGGACCAGGCTGAAGCCAGGAGACTAACTCCATCTGGGTCTACCTTGTGGGTGCAGGGTCCCAAGTACTTGTGCCGTCTTCTGCTACTTTCCCAAGAACATTAGCAGGGATGTGGATCAAAAATGGAGCATTAGGGACTTGAATCATTGCCTCTATGAGATGCCAGCATTCCAAGTGGCACCTTATCCCACTAGGTCACAATGTTGGCCCCAACTGGCCTCTGGTAACCACCTTCATACTTAGAACTTCTATGAGACCACCTTTATTTAGAATCCAAAGGTAAGTCAGATCATTTGGTGCTGTATCCGTGTTTGACTTAATTCACTTAATATAATGACCTTCAGTTCCATTTATGTTGCTGCAAATCTTAAGATTTAATCCATATTTATGGCTGAGTGGTATCCCATTCTGTTATTTGTATTGTATTTTCCTTATCCATTCATCAGTGGATGGACCTTTAGCTTCTTTGCATTTCTTGGTTATTATGAATTACACGGCAGTAAACATGGGAATTAAAGTATCTTTTCCACGTACTTAGTTCCTTCTTGAACACACCGAAGGGGCCAGCGCTGTGGCATAGCAGGTGAAACCGCAGCCTGCAGTGTCAGCATCCCATATGGGCACTAGTTTGAGCCCTGGCTGCTCCACTTCCGACCCCGCTCTCTGCTACGACCTGGGAAAGCAGAGATGGCCCAAATCCTCAGAACCCTGCCTCCATGAAGACTGGGAAGAAGCTCCTGGCTCCTGGCTTCGGATTGGTACAGCTCCAGGTGTTGCAACCATCTGTGGAGTGAACAAGCAGATGGGAGACCTCTCTCTGCCTCTGCCTCTCTAACTCTGCCTTTCAAATAAATAAATGAATCTTTAAAAAAAATGGTAGAAGCCATTAATTTGGCATTAATTTGGTGTACCTTATTATGTATAAGATCTGCACAACTCTACATACATTTATGTGAATCATAAAACATGGGAGTGGGTGGGAATTGTGCTTGATGCGATGGTTACAGGATGACTTGTGATGCCTGCTACCCACAGGAGAGCAGGAGCGCAGGTTTCACGTTCTCTCCCAGCTTCCTGCTGCTACACATTGCAGGAGGCCTCAGGTGGTGCTTCATGTACCGTACGCATGGGACTCAGGGAGAGACCCTGACTGAGTTGTGGACTCCAAGCTTCGGTGCAGATCAGCCCTGCTGCTGAGAGCGTCTGAGGAGTGACCCAGGAGATCAAAGGTCTGCTTCTCTCTCACACACTCTCCTGCCTTCAAAACAAACCAACAGTTTAAACTTCCTAACAGAACAGGTTAAATCAGGCAGATGGCTACAGCAGATTATTTTACTAAATCTATACTGACAAAGTCATTTATTAAGAAATGTCTTAACTATGTTTAATACAGTACTTTTTATAGTACTTGCTGTATACTTGGTCCATAATTATTATTTGCTTAGATTGTGAAATGAGACTCACATCTAAGTTAGAATTCAGAATGCTGTGGGGGCCATAATATTTTTTTTTAAAGGGAGAGTGGACAGTGAGAAAGAGAGAGACAGAGAGAAAGGTCTTCCTTTTTTCCGTTGGCTCACCCCCCAATGACCGCTGCGGCCTGTGTGCTGTGGCTGGTGCACTGTGCTGTTCTGAAGCCAGAAGCTAGGTGCTTCTCCTGGTCTCCCATGGGGTACAGGACCCAAGCACTTGGGCCATCCTCCACTGCACTCCCTGGCCACAGCAGAGAGCTGGCCTGGAAGAGGGGCAACCGGGACAGAATCCAGCACCCGGACCAGGACTAGAACCTGGTGTGCTGGTGCCACAGGCAGAGGATTAGCCTATTGAGCCACGGCACTGGCATGGGGACCATAATATTAACACTGTTTGAAAAAAAATACACTATGAATGATAAAATACATGTCTCAAATTCAGTATGTAATAGCATCAGTAACACTCATCTGCTTGTATCCCAGCAAGTAGACGCTAAGATGACAATATTCATCCTAAGCTTTGCTTTTCAGACACTTTGGTAAGAAACATTGTCTGGAAGCCTAGCACAGCTAGTAGGTAGACACTGAGCAGTTAAAGTGATTTGGAAAAACAAAACCACAGTTAGGAAAAGCAAGCTGGGAGCCAGCATTAATACTCACTGTATGCAACACACAAAAGAAACGACCAACCATGAGAGAATAAGCAAAGAACCCTCTCAGTAACAATCCCGCAAACTGTGAGGTCTCCTGGGGAGCCCCCTGCCACACTCTTTTCTTCAGAATCTAGTTTTTCTGTTTGCCTGCCTGTGTGTTTTATATTTCAGACAGCCCAGCATAGCCAGCTTAACTGTTTAAAAACTGAGCACACATTGTAATTCTAATAAAACATACTAGAGAAATTAATCACGCAAAGTAAGTAGTGTTAAAAACATCTATTTTATTCACTTATCACAGAGATAAAGGTGATTCTTTAAAGGAGAAAATAGAGACACTCCTCGTCTATAGACCCACAGAAGTATCTTGATGAAAAAAATAACCAAAGGGGTTAAAGATCCATTTCACTTGTGAAAAATGTGTGTGAGTAAAGAGCACTCTCCAAATGTTCTCTCCCTCCCAGTCACTGCCTCTGAGCAATCCCGAAGACACGGGAAACCTCCCCTAGACGGTGGGAGTGTGCACACTGGGAAATAGTTCTATCTGTGAGCCCAGAGGCGCTATCAATATTTCACCATTCATCTATTTTTAACAACCTAAGACCATGCCTCACAGGCTCTTAGAATGGCATGAACTTTTAGCTCCTTAACTGTCTGCTCCCCCAGGCAGACGATTCTGAAGTAAAAACCACTGTGAATGAAAGGCCTCAGTACTACTGAAAAATTACAAAGACGTTCATTAAGACATTAAAAATAAGCACTTCACAGTCTTACCGGCACTTCACATTTTACAGTATTACCCAAGAGTCCTTGCAAAACTGATACATGTGTCACATACTTTCTTACTCTTTGAGGTATTGATTTATTGAAATATTGATCATATTTTAATGATTGTAATTTCTAGTTTCCTCAACACTCAAAGTGCTATTATATTTTATGTCTACATTAATCAATTTTCAAGCAAGTTTCAATACCTTGTGTTCTTCTGCAATTGGGTAGTGCTTAGGTTATTTATATAATTTGGGGTTATTTAAGAATCAGTGAAAAAATAATGCATTCTTGAAGAATTTACTGCTAATTAGTCAGTAAAATATCTGCTATTGTAGAAAAATTTCTATAAATTGATGCTTGACAAAAATAGCAAAAATAAAGGATGTTGGTAAATCTAAAGTACCAATAATCTCACATTTGTTTAGAATACTGAAAAATGAGGTGCATCTTCATTGGCCCTGTCTGGCATAGTCATTTCCCCAGTGGATCTAAGGGACCTCAAAATGCTGCCCATCCAAAACTTTCAGTTCCCTAACTTCCTCTCTTTTGGGCAGAGACCTCACGGAGACAAATATGTTTTACATGCTTCGCAGTAGCTTTCCTTTCATGAAAACATACAGAATACACCGCCAATGTATTATGTGGGAGAAGGGTAGGAGGACAAGATCAGCTCAAGTTCATATCAATTCTAAGGTCGGTCATAGTCCCCAGGACATAAAATAATCACGCATGCTCTTAGAATTGATGAAAGATGACTTCTTTGTTTTAGATACCTGATTCTAAAGCACAGGATATTCTAAGTGTTTTTTTTTTTTTTAAGATTTATTTATTTGAAAGGCAGAATTACAGAGAGGCCAAGACAGAGAGAGAGAGAGGTCCTTCATATGCTGGTTCACTCCCCAGTTGGCCGCAACACCCAGAGCTGTGCCAATCCCAAGCCAGGAGCCAGGAGCTTCTTTCAGGTCTCCCACATGGGTGCAGGGGCCCAAGGACTTGGGCCATCTTCTACAGCTATCCCAGGCCATAGCAGAGAGCTGGATCAGAAGTGAAGTAGCCAGGTCTCGAACCGGTGCCCATATGGGATGCCGGCACCACAGGCGGTGGCTTTACCCTCTATGCCACAGCACTGGCCCCATAATATGTGTTTTAACTAAACATTTTGCCTGTGTAGTCTTAAGTTATACTTATTTGTATCAAGAAATGGAAAATTTGGTTTTCCTTTTTAATGTAAGCATAGATTCAAAAATAATTCATCATCACCGAGTACAGTCAACAGGCAATATGTATGAAGGCACATGTCACAAAATATCTGTAAAATTATCTTCTAGCGGGATTAGATTGTCAGTACTTTCTTGGATAATAAGCAGCATTGCTAACTCGTTATTTTAAAATGATGCATAGAGCATATCAACTTACACTAAAAAGGAACACTGTATTACTCTTTACTGGCCAAACAATTACAGAGATTATATCTCTTTATGGAAAAGCTCAGTGTAACCCATCACAAAGCTGACTTTCCCTTTTCCAACTCAGAAATTTAAAAAAAGAAATTTCAGGTATCATATAAGGAGAATCAATTAAAAGCTAATCCCTTGTGAAAGCCATACTATGTTGTAATTGAAGAGTCGTGTGAAAACTTACAGAGGATAAAATAGTATCCAAATGACCAAATTCTACAGACTACATGTTTGTGTTGCCCCAGATTCACTTATCCAAATCCTAAATGGACCATAGGGAGGTAGTTACTAGGTTATAAGGGTTGATTGAGCCTTTATGATGAGACTTGACTTCTTAACAAAGGAGACTTGGGTGAATTTGTTCTCTCTCTTCCTCTCTTTCCTCTCCTCTGCTCTCCCCCTCTTTCCCTGCCATTCATCCATTTGAGAATAAAGGAAGACAACTGTATATAGACCAGGAAACAGTCTCTCACCAGACACTGGATTGCAGGTGCCTGCATTTTGGATTTCCCAGCTCCAGAAGTGTGATAAATAGTATCTGTTTTATTCTCATCTACTCCAATTTAAAGTAACTTACTGAGGCTCTTCATTTTGGGGTCCAGTTTAGACACAATAATCCTAAATAGTTAAACATAATCAAGAACGGTTTCCATAAAGTGCCCCCATATACACCTCTATACCTTATATTGCATGCATGTAGGATCTTTTCCAAGCTTAGTTCAATATAATACACAATCTTAATATTGCCACATCAATATAACTCTGTTTAATATTTTAAGAGGTGAAATGTTTTCCATGTTCACAATGACATAATGCTGTAAGTCCAAAGCACTATTGTAAAACCTGACGAAATTTGGAGGAATTTAGCACCTTGGGCTGTCTTTAACTCACAGTCTACAAGTGGCCACTATATTTGTAAGAGAAAATTATCTGTGCATCTCTATGAATAGTATGGAAAACAAATCAAGAGCTCCTAGCAAAAGCGGGAATAAGTCACTGAACTGTTACTGAAAAGATCTGTGATGCCAAACCATGAAATGTACTTGAAGTCAACACCACTTGCACAGGGTGCAAAGGACATTCAGACTTCTGAGGGGTTCAGACACACTCACGCATGAGAAAGTCAGAGGGTCTTTATGTCAGTTACATCACGGGGACAGGGGAGCTTCAGTTAAATACAAGTCAACATGGTAGTGCTTGACACACATTTCTGCAGGGCTTTTTTCTTTTTATTTAAAGGAAAAACACAGAATGGGCGAAATTAAGAATCTAAGAATTTCAGAACTTAGCACTGCTTCATTTGAGGAAGAAGGGCCACCCTGCTGTTCCTAACACAAATCCAGGTTTTAGCAGCCCTGTATCATTCTTCATTTGGTTCCATTACTCCAGGAGCTTAAACTTTCTTCTTATTTGAATGCAAGAGAAAGACGAGAGGGGAGAGGGAGAGAAAGGGGTATCTTTTATACACTGGTTCTCTCCCAAAAGCCCACAACAGCTATGGTTGGACCAGGCAGAAGTGAAGCCAGGAGCCTGGGGCTCAGTGTGGTTCTTCTATGGGGAAGGCAGGGACCCAAGTACTTGGGCCATCATCTGCTGCCTCCCAGGATGCACATTAGGAAACAGAGCGGACTTGAAGCACGCACTCCAGTACCGGCTGTAGGTGCCCCAACCTGCACCAGATGCCCATCGTCATATACTCACTTTGTAACCACACTAGCCTTAACTGGATCACCTCTAGTCACACTTGAGCAACGGAACCACTGAATTTAATATATTTGAATGCTAATTCTGTCATTCATGATGTGAAATACAGCACGCTGTATCACTAATAAAAGTACAGTGAATTGGATATAGAAATCATATAAAACCTGTCACTTTACAATATGTACTGCTCGATATTCTCCTTCAATCATGCTCTGCTCATAACGTAGCCTTGTTTTCTGAAAAGTCAGACTTGCAGACTCACAAAAGAAAATAAGGCAGCACTTGAAGTCACATGGAAGCCCAGGGTTCCTGGGGAATTTTATTAGTGCTGTTTCCACATGAACTCCAGAAACGTTTAAAGTAACTTTCAGAGAAGGTATTTCCTCCTCGTGATGTCACTTCTTCTTTAATAATATAATAGGCTTGCAAATAAAACATGTGGAAAGCACAATGCTTGCAAAAATAAAATAAAATAAAATAAAATAAAATAAAATAAACCGATCTGGATGCAGCTTTTGGTGCCACTTCACTGAAGCACAGACTGGAGTGGGATGCTCTCCTTCAGTCCCGTTCCGTGTCCTCCCCACTGGCTCTGCCCTTCCCTGCGGGTCAGGCTCCCTCTCCCTGTGTCTTGCACTTGGTCTGCTTACTTGCAAATCAGCCGATCACTGGATCACATGTGGAGACAAAAGGGGGTCACTGGATTTTCGTGAATCACTTCACTTGCTCTTAAGACCAATGGGTAGTAGGTGGTCCTGGCTACTGGTCATCCAGCTTTATGTGACAATCTCCATTGGTTTTCCTTAACTGTCGTTCCACACAAACTGGAAGATTTTGAGGGATAGAGTGACTGAGGGGCAATGTATGTGATGGACTCATTGGGAATCTGAGCATTATTTATTTCTAAGCATAGATTATTTGAAAACAATGTTCGCTGGGTATTTTTTAAAACTTAAACAGCATAGCAATAATAAAAGGCACAAAGAGATTGGAAAAGATAAAGCTATTAGAGTGTAATAAACGTTATGATTTCTAGGAAAATTAGTGAGGAAATGAAGCACACTTGATCACTTAAGAAACAGTGCAAAGGAGGAAAACCAAGCGGTTAAAATTAACTCCTTACATTCAGAAAATATGAAACAGGTAGAGATAAAGAACGATGAAGTGTGTGATGTAAATAATTCACATAGACTCACTTCTGCTGGAAAAGACAGCATGAAATCAGAACTTAAATTGATGAAAAATAAAACGATAAATTATTTCTGAAACCTAAGGGTATAGAAAGATTGTAAAAAATGATAGAAGAAAGTGTTCCATGAAGAAATGCAGAGACCATATGTGGAGGAATTTTCCACATCCCGTAAGAGAACAATGGGTGTAAACTAACAGAATGAAATGGAGGCAGAGGCCAAACTCATGAGCTGGCAGGAAAATCAGTAAAAATACAGTACCAGATATGAAGTTAGAGGGAAGGTGTGGTTCTGGTGGACAGCTCAGGGGATTAGAGTTCACCATGAACCAGGAGTGAATGCTTCCAGGGGGGAAAACAGTTACCCTTCCGTCAGCCACAACTGCCGAGACGGCCTCAAGTAAGTGAAATGATCGAAACTGTAGGTTAAGGTACAGTGACTTAAGATTAGAAATTACTCTGCTGTCACAATCAGAGTACAGATTAAATCTTCTGAGCATAACTAACTCCTTATTAATTGGCTATTTGGGAAAGTAAGTTGAAAGGGTAAGCAAAGACAGCCTCCTACATTGGCTCTAATTTGAGCAACCAGGCTGAGGGTCGGTGTGCATGATACGTATGACAGGTGAGCATCTGCAACTAAGAGTGGAACGGCACCAGATGTCAAGCAGAAGCACACTCCTGAATCTTAACATTAAAACCAAAGTCTCATCTACGGGGGAAATTACAGTATGAATTTGATGGGGAAAACACAGAGGATGGGAGTAAATTTCTCATTTCACTGGAAGATAGTGATACTGAGATAAAACCGCATGCTCGTGGAGAGCATTTAGAGAAGGGAGTGTTTCTGTTAGGATTAAAGAAATTAAATAAATTCATAGCAAAGTATTATTGTACAAAAGATTTTATTTTTCTACCTAGCGTCTTACATGTGAGAAAACAATGTACCTAATTATTAATGGGGATAATTCTCAAACTACCCATGCAAAATAAGATTCCTTGTTTCTCTGGAGAACCGTAACATGTTTGGTTTTTTGGTCTGTCTTCGTATCTATCCATTCTGTCATCTACACTAATCACTACCATGGCTCTTCCATGTCTATCCCTAACATACGGCAATTAGTTTATGCTATATAATCAACACAGCCTCAGAATTGATCAGAAGACTTAACTGGCACCTGTAAACTCTATTCTAAGAGGAAGGCCATCGAGAAAGTGGATTAGACTGTTTTCTAGAATTTTAGTCTCTAAATTTCTGAGGATAGCAAAATCTAAGATGAGAGCTATGATAGGTATTACAACCCAAATATAAGCCAGTTCTAGATTACTGAATCAAAAGCAGGAATTGTAAGGATCCAGTGATTTTCTTTGACAGTAGATTTAAGAGTGACAGTGATAGATCACTGGTTACAAGTAATGGGAGTTCTAGCAGCAAACATATATTATAGCATCCATAGAACATACTATGAAGCTATATTATAGTCATTATATTTGATAATCAAGTTTTATGCAATATCAACTTTCAATGATTAATACATTTTACATCACAGTAGTACATGTTAGGAAACATCTAGTAACTTCAGAATTATCCATCAACCTTGTAGTTGTTTTCTTTTTAATGCCTAAAAGAGAACCAGTGAATGTAAGCAGAATTTTTGATTGATGCAGAAGTTGCTTTGTTTGACCTTATTTTTACAGAAATCTTTTCAACAGAGACAATTTCTACCGCTTGTTCAGATGAGCTATATTTTTCAAAAGGAAAATATATCCCTACAGCATAAATCCAGCAAAGCACTGAACAAATTGAGAGGTACTCCTTCCAATCTGTGCATTTGTTTGAACAATCTTGACAAACATCAGCTGTCATCCCTATTTCATGCTTGAGTTTTTATGCTCAATCTTTGTCATCTCCGAAAGAGGCTTTTCCCAATACAAAACAAAATGAGGAATACTCTCTCAAAGGGTGCACCATAAATTGGGAGCACCAAGCCAGAAATCTCTAATGGATCTTCTACCTCAAATAGAAGAGGAAAGCAAAAAATTAAAGTTGCTCTACATCTTCTGACATCTATCTCTGTCTTACATCTCGCCTCATCACACTGCCAACCAAATCTGAATAAAGAACAATACATGGTGATCAAGGACCCAACGACCTCATACAACTCAGAACTGTCAGGACAGCCCTGACAACTGAATCTCATTTTATTAAATGTAACATTTGATGACAGTGTCTTTTCACGTTGGACTTTCAAGCGTCTAACAAGTGATGCTCAGATCATCAATTGAAACTCAACTGTCTTGACCAAGAACACAAATCCTTGAAAGGCATGGGGTAGACAGAGGCACAACTGAGTCATCACTTTACCTAGCATTCATTCATTTTTTTTTTTTTTTTGACAGGCAGAGTGGACAGTGAGAGAGAGAGAGACAGAGAGAAAGGTCTTCCTTTGCCGTTGGTTCACCCTCCAATGGCCGCCGCGCTGCAGCTGGCGCACCGTGCTGATCCGAAGCCAGGAGCCAGGTACTTCTCCTGGTCTCCCATGGGCTGCAGGGCCCAAGCACTTGGGCCATCCTCCACTGTACTCCCTGGCCACAGCAGAGAGCTGGCCTGGAAGAGGAGCAACCGGGACAGAATCCAGCGCCCTGACCAGAACTAGAACCCAGTGTGCCGGCGCCGCAGGTGGAGAATTAGCCTAGTGAGCCGCGGTGCCGGCCTAGTTATGTGGTTTTTATGACCGTAAGCATAAAGAAATAGTTAGACCTAAGAAACAATAAAATGGGCAGAAAATGAAGTAAAACATACATAAAAACCCAGTTCATCAATTTTTAAAATCTAGAGTCTAAACAAGGCTAACCCTGTCAAAGACAACTGGAACACTTTGGAACAAATATGTTGCTATTGCATGGTATCCTTCACGTTGGCAAAGCGAAAATGATCAGGGCAGAGAAGGAAGCAGTACCTTGACTATACAACAAGCTCACAACAGCCGTGAGGACTGTGGGGCTGGATCAGTGTCAGGGTGACCACGACTATGGATGCACACCCAGAATTCCGCTGGGGAAGCTTATTATGTTCTGCTTTAGGAAGCAATGCCATGGAAGGGAGAAGAAAAATACAGAATCATGCAATGGGTGAATCTGGACCACACGGCGGTCCCAGCAAGGTTTGTCACCCTGGTGGAGATGTCTAAAGGTACAACATCTCTGTGATGTCAGGACCTGGGCTTGAGGTTTGGGCCTTGAGGCCTCCATACCAACAAGTCGCTGAATACAGGCTGCCTCTGCAAAAGGCTTGCCCTTGGACTAGGTGGCTCACTTCAACTCAGTCAAGCTCTCCATAAAGCTTTGCAACAGCCAGGAGATAAGATCTTAGAAAGAACCACTCTCTTCAAATTTAGTCAATATACCAATTCATCACTTGCTGATAGAAATTTTCATTTTCACTTTTACCTTCACTTTTCAACACAATCGACAGTCATGCCAAGTGTTTCCGCCATTTCTCTACCACCTTCATGCTCAATGAGCCTGGCTTTCAATGTTCTGAATGTATTTATCAAATGTTTTCTATCAAATATTAAACCATTTGGAAATATATAAGGAAGATAATTTTTTCCAGAAGATGCAATTCTTTCCATTCTTATTTTTAAAGGGAAATCAAGTCAGATACATGTTTTCTATTTTCATGGATCTGCATTGTACTTTCCTTGTGCTAAATGTTACTGCATGCATGAGTCACTGCATCTTTTTGGTTTATTTCTTAACTGCAATTTTCATTTGCATGCAGAAATGCATGTCATAAATCTGCCACAATATATTAGTTGTACCGGATGTATTAAATGTAGCTACTTTTTTATGACACAACTAGAAGAGCTTACTTCATTAAGCTGTCTTAGAAATACATTATCTACTCATCAGCTAACAAAACACAGGACAGCTAAGCTTCCTTTCACAAATCCATGCCTTAGATTGTCTGAAAAAACACAACCATTACAATGTACCAGAACAACCATTCACTTCATTTATCTGACACATTCACTGATACCCCCAAAAATTGAAAGTTTTAAAAGGAAAGTCTTTAGCAGACATATAAAAAAAAACAAATTCTATGTTATGAATTATTGTCCATGAGGATTTCCTAGGCATCTGATTATCAGTTAATTCCAACTTTTCTCACAGATACTACAGTTGATTGTGACTATCTCTAATAAAATTATTATTAAAATCATGTATGTCAAAGCACATTATGTGAAGATGAATTTTACCTTAGTAAAACACTGGATTTGACAAATTCTTGATATATATTCCCAGAACACTCTTCCCTACCTACCCTGACATGAATTTTTATCAGAATAACTAAACCTTGCAAGAAGCCACCACATTCAATCTTAAATTATCATCACCTCATTATATTCCAACTTTTACTACTACATATCCCATATCTCACATGTTTCAACCAAGTATTCAATTGCTACGGCATTTGTTGTATAATTGTTTGTGGACTGTCTTGTCCACACAGCTACAAGCTACATCAAGAATGATGCATGTTACTCACCACTGGATTCATGGGGCCCAGGGCAGGAACAGGCACACAGGAAGCCGTTAATAAGCAGCCACGGGATGAATACATGAGTATCAGTCAACTCCTTTAATGCATGGTTGAAAATCTGAAATTATCAATTCCCAACTTGACTCTCACTGGGATTAAACATGACAATAGGTCTGCTCTGATTTCATCATCATTTAAAAAAAATCATCTATTATTTTTCACTTTATGTTTCTGTGTGGGAGCAAACTGTTGAAATCCATACTTGATGTATACTAAGCTGATCTTCTGTATATTAAGATAATCAAAAATGAATCTTGATGTGAATGGAAGGGGAGAGGGAGTGGGAAAGGGGAGGGTTGTGGGTGGGAGGGACGGTATGGGGGGGAAGCCATTGTAATCCATAAGTCGTACTTTGGAAATTTATATGCATTAAATAAAAGTTTAAAAAAAAAAAAGAAAAAAAAGAAAAGTTATGGAACACTTATTTGGCAGGCGGGCTATTATCCTCACTCAGAAAAATCTGAGAAAATGGACTGTAAATAGTGTGACTTGAGATATTCGTTAAAATGTAATTTGTAAAACTGACAATAAGACCTAGCAATAGCAATCCCGGGTATTTTCTCAGAGAAATAAAAATGTATGTCCAAATAAAAAACATGGACATGTGTAAAAAAAAAAGAAAATCTGAATATGAATTTTCATTGTTTGTATCCTATAACAAATGGATAACATTTATATAATAGTCATGCTTTTTCATTTATTTAATCACTTTTACTTCATTTATCCATTCACTTAGTAACTATGTACTTCACACTTCACAAGTGCTAGGTTCTAGCTATACAAGTTAGAAATACAAACCCTGGGAGGGGTGCGAGTGGGAGGGAAGTTATGGGGGGGAAAGCCATTGTATTCCATAAACTGTATTTTGGAAATTTATATTTACTAAATAAAAGTTAAAAAAAAAGAAATATAAACCCTGTCCTGGCTCTGAAGGATATTACACATGAGAAAAACCAGTGTTAACCAAATATGCCCAGAGTAGGAGCACCATGCAGACATAGCAAGAAGCACCATAGGGAGCAGTGGCCAAGTTTCACCAGCACGTGGTAAGAGCCAAGATGACCAGGAATGCCTTTTCCAATAAAACAGCGTCGACCTGAAATCTGAAGAGCGAGGCTGCGTTCCCAAGATGCGTAAACACTTCCGTGCAGCGTGCCCTACAAAGGTGTGGGGGCAGACACCAGTGTGATGACCTGGTGCTGACAGGTCAAGTCAGGCGCAACTGGATGCATTAAAACTGCTATCAATAAGGGATGCAGGTTGCCCTGCTCCCTGGCACTTCCAGACTGCCCGACTGGGAATAGATAACACGGGAAAATGTTTTATCACAGGAAACTTTCTCCCTGTGGTGCTTCTAAATCACGATGTTAACATGGGGTTTGTGACTGAAGCAGCTTGGGACACAAAGCTGTCAGAGCTAACGTATAGCTGTTCAGAGCAGTGCTGCTCAGCACTGCCTTGGGGCCCTAGTCCTGTAGGAAACGGAGTTCAAAAGCAGCTAATCCAGGTAGCATAGTGATAGGAAAACGCAGCATGCCTCTGTGATCAATCATTTAACATCCTGCTTTACACCAGGTAAATGCAATGGAGTAGCAAAGACCACAAAGTAGGAAAAATAAGGGCTACCCAAGGACAGCAAAGAAGGCTAGTGCTGATGGAGCAAGGATCATGGGAGAATTAACTTCTACTCAAGGCCACTTTCATTTTTAACTACAATCCTTTCATATGCATATTAGTGGTTTGACTGTAAGTATTCCCAATTTACTTCAAGATTCTGCTCAACACAGACATTTGAATAGGACGGAACTTTGTTGTTGATGTTGTTGTTCAAGTACCTGGCCATGATTGCTGTCACAGGAATTTTACTAACGTCCAGTGCTTGATACAGCTCATCTTAAAAGCAGAAGCATAAATGAAGCATAAAAACAGCAAAACACTCTTCAAAAGCAGCACTAGGGCCTGACACAGTTATTGCTGTCAGGCCTCCTGAGAGGTAACTGTCATTGTCTTCTCTACCTGGCTGGATCTACTTCTCCTGTGGAAATCATCACACTATTGGACAAGGTTTTGGATTAGGCTCAACCTTTTAAGAAGCTTCAAGGGATTGAGAGCACAACAAACAAAACCCAGAAACCTTATGTATAGTAGAGATGACACAATCAGGTATGATATTTGTCCTAAAGGCAGGGCTTGTAAAATGCACACCCACTCTACGAGGCACACATCAATCTGTGGTGGATGCATCGAAATGTCCTGGAATATATGTCTGTCCACACCCAAGTCTTACCTGCCTGCTAGAATTACAAGAAAGCTTCTTGGCCATATTTGAGGTTCCAGAAATGTAAGCCAGACAATGTGGTCACTTTGGCTCAAGGAGTATTATTTTTAATTGTACTCTTAATGAATGACTGGTGTGTGCATTAAGAGTGTACAATAGCAAGTCAAGGAAGACAGTCCAGGACATCCCTAAGAATATTTTACCAGAAGGTAGGGTTTTAGGAACTGATTATGGAATGTGGACTGAAATTACAGAATCAAATTAGAGACCTCAGAATACCCCATGCCATTACTTCCATGTGAGGACATAATGAGAAGACATTTATCTATGAATGAGAATATGGAGGCTTACCAGACACTGAAGGTATCGACAATTAGACCTTGGACTCCAAATTAAAGAGCAATGAGGAATAAATTTCCATGGTTGATGAGCTACATATTGTACAATATTCTGCTATGTCCATCTGAAAGGACTGAGACTTAAGTCCTTATTGCACTCCTGATTTTCTCCAGCACCTATCATAAACTCATCACACCTCTGTGGTATTGGCTCTGATTTTGTGAGAGGCCCTTCGCTCCCTTAAACATAAATTGAGGTTTATAGCTGTTCCCATTGTATAGTTTCTCTGGAGATTTATTTTCTCTCCTTACTTCATAGTGTAAATTTCAAAAGTCATATGGGGATAATTTGATCAAGACATTTGAATCTTAATTCTAGAGCAAGCCAGAAAACCCATCCCATCAACTCTAACATGGTCACCAGACTTTGTTAAGGGTATCCATATTCCAAAGACTTAACACTGAATATAAATATATTCCATGCTTGAGTTTTCCTCAATATGAAGAGTAACAGAAAAAATTAAGGAAAACCACCATATTTTTTAGCTTGGAATGGAACAATAAAGAATACTGTGAATAAGTATGGGCTATATGTCTTTATATAGTTGTTATTGAAGTGGTGTTTAGATGTTTGGGAAGCACGTATAGGATTCAAAGAGGACTTGGAGTTGACAGGTGTCAATACATCTTCACAGGCATCTGGTATTAGGTACAAGGCAGAAGTCTCAGCAGGAAATTATGTGGAATACCTTAGGAGAACAGGGCATAAGGATCAATGGAGAACTTGAGCTTTATGAAATAAAATAAGGTGGAAAGCTGACAAAATAGAAGAAATATTTATTTTATGCCTTTTCTATGCTTTCCACTGTGCCACAAGAAACCGAGGTAGAACATATTTTTAAACCATTCTTTGGTACCCTTGAATACTAGTTTTACCATGAAAGTATCTTAGTTCTGATAATATTAGGCAAAGGGGTTGAACAGTCTCATACGTATGTATTACGTATTTCCTAGTGCTACCTTTAAAACTTTGGCATTTCTATCTCCCAAGGGAAATACTGTTATTGCTATCAATGTAAAGATACCAATTATTGATACTTTACCTCTCTATCGTGTTGTAATTTTAATAATGTACCAAGTGACACACGAAACAGTATTTAAAATGTCTAACTTAATATTAAGGCGATGGTAAATACTGAAATCTGTGTGATTCCAAAGTTAATGCGCTTAATTTCTACATTTGACTGACTCCAAGCACAGTAGCAACTTTGTTAAACAGCGGGTCTAGGACTTAGTAAGACTCGAGTGATTTGACTTCATGATGGTACAATAGCAATAAGCATTCAGCAGGATGTGTTCTTCAGATTTGAATTCTCATCTTTTCCTAGACTGGCCACATACAAGACTGTACTTTCACAATGATAGGTAGTGGCGAATCCATAGCCCCTGTCAGCCACATAATTTCAAAGGCAAACAGCTGTACTCTGTTTCTAAGCTATGATGTTTGGTGGATTAGGTGGATTCAATGTATTTTTGACTTACAGTATTTTCAATAGATAATGGATTTAAAGAGACAAAATCTGATTCTAAACCAAGGATCACCTATACTTCTAAGGGTCATTCTGATGGAATTATCAATGGAAAATGACTTCTCTAAGAAAGGCCATCTGTATTTTCAAGAAAAATGCTTTCTTAAGTGGCTTTTAATAGCGATGGTGACATTGTACATCACCTGCTACCAATATAATCACAGAAAATGATGAACAGAGTATAAGAGGAAATATGCTGACCTCAGAAAACAAAGAGTTTTATAAAGATGGCCAAGTAAGTGAAAATTTGTGAATTTATCCCTCATAAAAAGTACAGAAAGCTGCAATAGCAATAAATGTCTATGTTTTGTGTCAACATTTCCTTACAGCTTCTAGTTTTATAAGAAAATGATTTATATGTTTAAATATATGCTTAGCTAAATAATTAACCACAATCTTTCTGTTTCCAATCATCTCTGGCACTTGAACTGCTATGTACACAGAGATTTCATAATATACTTTCATTTGGTAGCGAACATTAAATGATCTTAATTTGCTTGAGTTATTTGCATTGATAACTAATATCCTCTTGTAAAATATCCTCATTTTCTATTTGATTCTACTTCAACCAGTATAAGGGAATGACCACAATAATTTAAGTATGAAAAAAGTATAAATTATAACTCTTCTATTCAATTAAAGTTTTTTGATGTCTACACCTACATTTTTCTATAGAAACTATCAGTAGTACAGTGTAATAAAACGGAGCACAACTTATGAGTAATATGCTTTACAAAAATCAAACACAACTATGGTACTTATGACAAAAATAAATATATGTAAGTAAGGACATTTTATATGTTCTGAAATGATAATCTCCAACATCTATTGTGTGACAAAATAGGGTCCCTTAGATAATAACACTATAATGTAGATTTAATGGATGTCATTTTTCAGACATTTGGATTTTTAATTGCTTTCTTTTCAGCTTCATTAGCACTATGGCAACTCTTTAGTCATTCTAATTTTAAGCAAAAAAAAAATACTGCTATAACTTTTTTTGTTTTTAAGGAGATGTGCTATTAAATAAAGCCATCACATAAACTGAAACATTTATACTTAGTACCACATTTCAGAAGGGCTAAAATAGGTCTCTAGTGATATGCTTGTCTGATTCTTTGCCTGCAGTCTAATAAAACTAGCATTGTTTTACTATGAAAACTATATCTTAATGGTTCCTTCTCTTCAAAGTATCCTATCTGTCATGTACCTTGCCCAGCCTCCTACCCTTCTGTAAGTATGGCTGAGAAATGGCTTGGAATCCAAAAGTAGAAATCAAAGAAGCCACAGTGTTAGCCAATAAGCCTTAGAACATTCACAGAAAAATGGCAAGACCACGTAATTATTTATCAATTTATCAATAATAACCTTGAATGTAAATTCACTGGACTCTCCAATTAAAACATACAAACTGGCTGATCAATTAAAATACAAGATCCAACTATATACTGCCTTCAAGAAGCACAGCTCACCAACAAATATACACAGACTGAAAGTGAAAGGATGCAAAAACATACTCCACGTAAATGGAAATAAAAAAGCAATAGTACCTAAATTAAAATAAGACAAAATAGACTTAAAGACAAACTGTTAAAAGAGACAAAGAAGTTCATTATATAATGATCAGTTCAATAGGAAGTTGCAACTATAGTAAATGTACACACACTCAATACTGGAGGACCCAGTTATTTAAAACAAATGGTAATAGATCTAAAAGGAGAGATATCCTCCAATATATTATTAATGAAAGACTTTAACACCCCAGTTTTATCAATGGACAGATAACTAGACAAAAAATCAACAAATAAATAACAGAACTATTATACACTGTAGACCAAATGAATCTAATTGATATCTACAGAGAACAGATTATATGTTAGCCCATAAAACAAGTCGCAACAAATTGAAAAATACTGAAATCGTACCATGTGTCTTTTCTGATTGCAATGGAAGAAGCTGTAAAATAATAACATAAGAAACTCCAGAAAACAGACAAACATATGAAGACTAAACAACATGCTCCCAAATGAACAGCAGGTCCTACAAGAAATCAGAAGGGAAATAAAAAAATTCCTGAAATAAATGAAGATGACAACATTACACATCAAATTTGTGGGACACAGCAAAACAAAGTGGTAAGAGAATTTTACAGCAAACAGTGCCTATACGAAGACGTTGGAAATACATCAAATAAATGATCTAACAACGCATGTAGAAGAACCAGATCAAAGCCAAAACTAGTAGGAAGAAAAGAATAGTGAAAGAAGCGGCTGTGAGCCACCATAAAAGTAGCCTTAATAAAAAAAAAAAAAAATGGGGCTCCTGAGACAAACAGTTCCAGAGACAGCCTTGGGAAATGGGGAGTAAACCGGTTCACAGAGAAAGCAGTTAGCTACTAACCAGAGATACGGGCAACAGAACATCCTGCTATGTAGATAAGCCCCCTCCCCTGTGCTTGTTCAAGCTTAACAAAAACAACCGCGAGGCATGTAGGGCACGTAGCCACCCCTTTCTGCTCTTCAATGACCCCCTCCCCTCGTCCAAGCTTCCGTTTCTCCTCCTCCTCGACGACCTCCTCCCCTTGTAGTTGCCCAATAAACTTACGCCACCCTATGGTATGTTAATTTTGTGGTTTTGCCCCTTAAAAGCTGTGTGAGATAGCTGCTCGGGGCTCCTCTCGCTTGCTCGCTGCTTGCAGCAGTAGAGGGCCCATTTGCGCAAATGAAATAAAATTACCTCCTGTTCTTTTGCATCGTCTGGTCTGGAGTCTGTGTTTCTGGGGTCGTCACAAAAGGACACCGCTTTTGGGGTCCTACAATAGAAATTCAAAAAGTTATTAAAAAAGCTGAAAAAACAAAAAACCACAATATGAAAGATCAGTGAAATGAAGAGCTGTTTTTATGCAAAAAGACAAATGTGATAAGCCATTGGTTCAAGTAACCAAACAAAAAGGATAGAGAAGACACAAATGAATAAAATCAGAGATGAAAAAGGTGATGTCACAGCTGGTGGCATTGAAGTAAGAGAATCATTAGGAATTATTACAAACAACTTTACTCCAACCAATGGAAAACCTAGATGAAATGGATAGTTTTCTGGACACATACAACTTATCAAAACTGAGTCATGGAGATACTGAAAACCTAAATAAACCAATAATCAAGATACAGACTGAGTCAGTAATAAAGAACCTTGCAACAAAGAAAATGCAGGACCAGATGGATTTACTGCAGATTTCTACCAAACTGTTAAAGAAATAATTTCAATTCTTCTTAAAGTATTCAAAACAATTGAAAGGGAGGGAATCCTCCAAAACTTCTTCTATGAAGCCAGCATCACCTTAACTGCAAAACTAGAAAAAGACACAAAGATAGAGAACTATAGACCGATATCCCTGATGAAAATTGACGTGAAGATCTGCAACAAGATACCACCTAAGCAAACCCGACAACACACCAAAAAGATCATCCACCTGGACCAAGCAGGATTTATCCCAGGGAGGCAGGGCTGGTTCAACATATGCAAATCAATAAACGTGATACATATTAACAAACTGATTAACAAAAAGCACATTATTAGGGCAGACACTTTGGTGAAGCAAGTTTAGCCATCATCTACAGACCCAGCAACTTATACAGACAACCAGTTCAAACTGTGGCTGCTCTACTTCTGATCCAGTCTCCTGCTAATGTGCCTGGAAAAGCAGAAGAAGATGGCCCAAGTCTTTGGCCTCTGCATGAATGCGGGAGATGCAAATGAAGCTCCTGTGTCCTGGCTTTGGCCTGGCCCAGCCTGGGCTACTGCAGCCATTTGGGAAGTGAACCAACGGAGAGAAGATCTCTTTTGTCTCTCCCTCTCTCTGTGTAATTATTTCAAATAAATAAATGCATCTTTAAAAAAAAAAAACTACACGATTATCTCAAGAGGTGCAGAGAAAGTATTTGATAAATACAATATCCTCAATACAATCGAGGCAATATATGACAAACTCACAGCAAACATCTTATTGAACTGGGAAAAGCTAAAAGCATTCCCACGAAGATCTGAAAGCAGAAAAGGATGCCCACTGTCATCACTGTATTAAAGACAGTTTTAGCCAGAGCCACTAGGCAAGAGAAAAGGAAACCAAAGGGATCCAAACTGGCAAGGAAGCAAATAAAATTATCCCTGGTTGCAGAGGACATAATTCTACATATAGGGGAAGCAAAATAGTTCGCTAAAAGAATACCAGAACTCCTAAGAGTGTTTGACAGGGCCAGTGTTGTGGGATAGCGGGTTCCGCTGCTGCCTGCAGAGCTGGCATCTCATTGGGCACCAGTGCAAATCCTGCTTTGAGTCCCAGCTGCTCCTGCACCCAGGTGAGAGACCCAGAAGAAGTTCCTGGATCTGGCTTCGATCTGGTCAGCTCCAGCCATTGTGGCCATTTGTGGAGTGAAGCCACAGATGGAAGACCTCTCTCTCCCTGTAACTTTGACTTTCAACTAAGTAAAGTGAATCTTTTAAAAAACAAGTAGAGGGACACAGTCAAACAGGATGCACTCATTCAACCAAAAGGATGTGGAGTTATGAAAGATTTTTTGGAAGTAGGGCTATGATTAAGCTACTTGGTCCCTTACCTTTGTTACACATTATCCAGGTTAGTATGTGTACTTCCCAGTGATGCCAGTCATTGTATTCTCCATTTTTCCTAAACTAGAATGTGTTAGTCACTTTCTGTGGCTATCACTGAATCCCATAAAGACAAGAGATACAACCAGCTCATTTTCCTGGAGGCTGGGAAAACTCAGGCAACAGCGCTAGTAGCATCTAATGACGGCCTTCCTGTTGGCCTTGGCATTCTGTCCCGTGGCGAGTTGCAGCAAGTCTTTCTCGTCTAAAGCCACGAAATCAATCATGGGGGTCCCTCATCTCATCCAAATGACCTCTCCCAGGCCTCACCTCCAAATACCATTTACGTACAACTTGGAGGTTAATTTCCAGCACATGCTTTCTGGGGGACCATTGAAACCAAAGCACAACTCAAGTTGTTTTTCAGAGAGAGATCTAAAAGAACCCTTCATGAACGCAACAACCTCAGCCAAGGTTTCTGAGCTCAGACAGACTACACAGCAATAGCACCGCTGGTAGACAACCCCAAAATCACAGGTGAGATAGAAGCAGTCCTGGAGCTCATTACACACTCCAGGTTGACAAGTGAGAATTTAACAGACATTTCCTGGACTGTTTATGTTAATTCTGATGCTGTTGTCTGATTTTAACACATTGTTTGATCCTATTAAATTTATTGATTGACCAATTACTTCACTCAAATGCTTATATTTGGGGCTGGCGCTATGGCACAGCGGGTTAACACCCCGGCCTGGTGTGCCGACATCCCATATGGGTTCAAGTCCCGGCTGCTCCACTTCCCATCCAGCTCTCTGCTATGGCCTGGGAAAGCAGAAGATGGCCCAAGTCCTTGGGCCCCTGCACCCACGTGGGAGACCCAGAAGAAGCTCCTGGCTGCTGGCTTCGGATCGGTGCAGTTCTGGTCATTGCGGCCAACTGGGGAGTGAACCATAGGATGGAAGACCTCCCTCCCTCTCTCACTCTCTCTCTCTCTCAGTCTCTGACTCTTTCAAGTAAAATAAATAAATCTTTAAAAAAACACAAAAGCTTACATGTAATGAAAAAGCAGTTGTTACTGGTCTATGTTTTATAGATCATCTCTCCCAAGTGGATAAATAATTATAGGATCCCAGAGGTTACAGATGGTAACAGTTAGCTCTCTGGTGACCACTGAATATTGATTTATCTGCTGTTGCCATACATCTCAACCTAGAAAGATGGGGTCCTAGAAGGGCAAAAGTGACTTTTCAGAATAGATGTTTCATTCCACATGGTAGGTATGAACCAAACTGGCATCTCTATGTGTGAAAACATGTCTTCTGTACCAAAGTAAATGAAAACTTAGGATGAAAGGCGCTTCGCAACCTGAAAAATACAGAAAACTCTCCAGGCACTACAGTGCCATTTCATTGCCATCACATCAATGACAAAGACTCCTTTTGAAAACAGGTCCTCTGATAGCACTTCACTCTGTCTGGTGAATTGCTAAAACAAATACTCAAATAAGTGGCAGCTGTTCCGCAGCAGTGAACCTATCCTCTTCAACGATGCTTCCATAGCTTTCGTTTCTACCAAAATGTCAGGTGAAGGGGGTTGAGATGCAACACCACAGTCTACATTCCAGAGGGCAGCTGATCTCAGCCATGGAACAGGCTCATCATATCCAAGAATGTGATTCGTGCATTTCAGAGCACAACACGAACCAAGAGTTGATTCCTTTTTCCTTTCTCACCATTACTTTACTTACTACCACAGTCACAAAATATTTATGCATATCCTTACTGATTTATTATGTCTAATCTCAACCTCTCACTGAAATATGAGCATCTAACCCACTAAATGCCGTACTCACATCTACACCCTGACTCATGTAAATATTACTTTTTAGATATTCTAGGAAATGTTTGATAGGGTGTTTTCCTCCAGTCTGCATTTTTATCTGTGCAGTAAAGACAAATTAACATCAAAAGCTTTAATTCCCCCTGTTGACAATAAGGACAGAGTTCTCTTTCCTTTAAATTACAGAACTTAAGTCAGAAAATTCTTAATTGAAAATATTTTCTGCCTTCTTTGAAATATGTATCTATCTCCCCATGGAAATTAAATAAGCCTCTTATCAGTTATAACACCCAGGAATGTCTTTCTTAGGAGCCCTGGAGCCATCTTTTTGAGACATAAACATGAAGACACAGCATCCCTTTCACCTGGCTTTTTTGAGAGACTAGGAGCCTAATGTGATGGGTGCCTTATCCTAACTTGCAGAAACTACCTTCTATCATCAACACAACACAGATACATTCTTCTTCTGGATAAAGCTAACAGTCAGCCAAATACCCAGTGCAGTCAGGATAAACCATGTGGGGCAAATGGTGCTCTCGAGCCCTCCTGAAAACACACACGTAACCAGTTGTCTCTGCTTGCCTAGAGGCATTGGAACCTTTATGTTTGTTCAGTCCCTGAGTAGAGGGTCTGTCATGTGCAACCCAATGTACAATAAAACAAGTTTTCTATGTTTGCCATCGTTGTGGAGAAATTTTCTGAGTTGGATGACTGTTTTTAATTATATTTCCCCCAACATTGCACACATGTCCACAAGCCATGTTTCCCAATTTGCCTTGCATTTATTTCGCTTTATCAGTTACACTTCTGATATTGGCCACTGTCAGTACTTCGGTTTGTCCTGACACAGTTTGGAGGAACTCTTCTTGGCATCTCCCCATGTAGTATCTTTACATTATCTCCATGCAGATCCTACTTGGGAGCTGGGCATCTCATAACCTTATGGATTTGTTTCACATGTTGGTTTGTATTGCCGTTGGCTTCTCTATCATATAGTGGGTTTAGCAAAGCTTTCACCTTCTGCTCATGTCTTATCTTTCAAATGCCTCAAAATATCGCTTCTCGGCCTTTTGGCTAAGATCAAGTGTAGTATCAAATGCCTCAAATAACTATCCTCTATCAAATAGCCTCTCCTGCATGTCTATTTTTTAAATTCAAATACTTAAAACTTCTTGGGTTTGGGAAGTAGCGAATTCTTTATATTTTTAGTCATTTCCTTAGGTGGTAAGAGACAGATGTTTGTAATACTACCTTATTCAGGTATCTAGGTAATTCACTACACCAACAGCTATTTTATTAACCGTTTTTTTCTTTGGCATAACTGAGTTATCTCAATAGAAAGATTTCCACTCTGCAGGCTATGGAAGGTATATTGTTATACAACTCCCCTTCCCCAGATCTGGTTATTTCTCTTAAATGGGGCCATTTCCCCCCAAAAGAAAGCACCCACTGTGACATAAAGATCTCCTTATTCACTTAATGTATTTATAATAATGAAACATCATGTCCCTCAGCTACAACACTTACCATAGTTCCCTGTCTTTGCCTACACCAGCTCACCTCTACCAAATATAAATTTTCGCAGAATGTTTGCACTAACTATAAGCATGCCATTAACATGACTAAGATGAACCTTTATCAAAAAATAACAAAGCTTAATCATACCCAAAATTCTACCTGTCAGTATGTTTAAGGAACCACCACAAATAACTGAAAACTTTGACAGGATGTAATTAAAACAGACAATAGCTACAATGAAATTAACAATAACTACCACATAGTTTCTATGAGTCAAAAAGACAATAGTTGGCATAAACTTTCAGGTAGAGAAGGCTGTTTAATGTTAGCTGAAGAAGTGTCTCAAAAATTTCCATTCTTACTTTCTTTACTTCAAAGCTATTTTGTTCTGCAGACCCTTTACTGGGGCCAGGTTTGTGCTTTTCAAAGAACAGTATCAAAGGAATTAGCCCTTTGGAAAAAGTCAAGAGGGAGTCATGAGCCGGGAAGTGCTTTTCTGTGCCTTGGGCTGTTCCTAGGGAGCCTGAATGCCCAAGGACTGGTTTAGAAGTTATGTTTGTGCCTGAGTAGATATTTCTTTCAATCTACCACTCCATGTTACTATTGTTTTTTTATGGTGGGCTTAAAATTCAAGTCAAATCATGACCTTGGAAAGATGTAAATGTGAACAATCCATTGCCATTTCATGTTAATTTCTGTCATCAGCAACAGACGCAAGACAAAAACCTGGCTTTGCCACAATCAGAGCACCTTTGACCCTTGCGTGCTAACGCTCAGCATCTTCAAATTTCACTACAGTGGGTAAGGGGGGACACCAGGGCCTTAGTGTCTCTAATTCCCATGAAGTGTTTCTGCAAGGAATACCCTACTAAATACATTCATCTATTCACCCATTTAACAAGCACTAACTGTGTATTTAATCAGCTCCATATTGAATACACAAAGCTAAACTCAGCAAACACTGCTTATTGTTTAAAAGGGGAAACATCTTAGGCATAAGGAAACACATGAATATATTTTAAACTTTGTGTGTATCAGGTAAAGACTAAAAGTTTTAAAAAAATTGACAGAAGTATGGGAAAAATAGATTAGATACTAGGTCAGGGCTAGTCTCCTTTAAGAGTGGGTAGCTGTGACTCAAACTGGGTAGACAAAGGAAAGAGGAGAGAAAAAGAGGTTTAGTTGAAGTAGGCCACGTTCAGACACTGCCAAATACTGACTTCGATTATTTAATATAGTTTAACTTTCTGAGTTAAAAGTTTGCAAACTGTAGAGTCCTTTTCTCTTACTTTCTGCTGGCCTCAGAGTGTCTTTGGAAGCTCGGGATTCCTGAGCACTTTACCAAAGTCTGTATTTGTTTTGTCTTCTCAAACCAGATCTATCTTACTTCTCCCTTGAGCTCTTGGCAAACCTCATTCAATGAAATATATATATGTATATATATAATATTAAATGCATATATGATATATACATATACAATACATATTATATATGCATATATAATATACACATATTATTAATATATATTATTGTATATTAATTATATATTATATGTATATATTGTACATATATTTTATATATCATATATACTATATATGTATGTTATATAATATATATACATATATTTAAATATTTATTCACTTGAGAGGCAGAAAGGGGAAGAGAGAGAGAGAGAAATCTATCATTCCCTGGGTCACTGTATGCCAATAATTATACCCAAATATATCATCCAGCCCATTAAAAATTTCCATTTACTGATGTTTTTGAAAATGCTATCATCAAGGAAAATATAGAAAATGTACTATTTTCAACAAACTGCAAGGGGAAAAGAAGGTGATATTGTGGTTGACAGAAGTTGGCCTTATCAAATTATAACAGTGGCTACCTTTTATCCTAAAATCTAAGTGTGTGACCAGTGACATTTCCAGCAAAGCACATGTAAAGCATAATATACTACCTAAACAACATTTTTTCTAGAAGCAGGGATCAAATACAGGTTTTAGATGTAGGGATTAGAAACAAATGTCTTTTAGATGTATTATTCTTCAAGTATTGATTCAGGTTATGTAAAAAAAAGAGAGAGAAGAAACTAGAGTTTTGGGGGCTGGCACTGTGGCCTAGTGGGTAAAGATACCACCTGCAGTGCCAGCATCCCATATTGGTTCCAGTTTGAGTTCCAGTTGCTCCACTTCCAATCCAGCTCTCTGCTATGGCTTGGGAAAGCAGTAGAAGATGGCCCAAGTGCTTGGGCCCCTGAACCCATGTGAGAGACCCAGAAAAAGCTCCGAGCTTTGGATCTACCAGTTTTGGCCACTTCAGCCAACTGGGGAGTGAACCAGTGAATAGAAGAACTCTCTCTTTGCCTCTCCTTCTCTCTCTGCCTCTCTTTCTCTGTGTAACTCTGAATTTCAAATAAATATTTTTAAAAAATAAATAAAATGGAATTTTAAAGTATTTTAAGTTTCTCATGTTACAGGATATAATTAAAAATGGAGAGAGGGGAAACAGAACACAAAATATCATTATTTGAAATTTACTGTGAGAAAACTTAGCACTGGAAGTCAAAATGGATTCAAATACTTACCAAGCCAAATCCCAAATCCTGTCCATCTTTTGTTGTGTAACTGAAAAGAGATTTCTTAAAATGTACTGTTCAATGTGCCTATTATTCTATCAGATGCACAGATAATTGAGATTGGCACACTTCAATTAGATTACTGTTCCTCATTCTCCACTCTATAGCTATATTTTGCCCAACATTGATCCTTGCCCTCTAAACTTTGTGTTTCTTCCAGTGTGTAGAACATTTTCCCTATACTAGTGGATAGGGACTTTTGGCATGGATTGACCAGTCAAATATTAGTACCTGGGGGAAATAACAGATTTCAATCTTTTCCATAGTTTGGTTTGCCCTCTTGTCTTCTGAGATCCAGCTTCAGTGTAGCATATTCAGGCCAGGCACTGGTCAAGGACAAAGCAGGGAGGGGCTCCAGACAATATAGTTTTACATTTGCACTGGATCTTAGCCAAAAGGCCAAGAAGCATTATGTCTTGCATCTGAAAACTTAGAAAATTTGCACTAGTTTGCCAAAGAGTGACAGTTGAAAAAATGAAAAGATAATTTTAAAATCAAACATACTGAAACTCCATATGAAGAATTTGATAGACACATACATTATGCATAAACTTCTATTTCATTACCATGCTTTAAGTAAATGCTTAGTGTATCATGTACATGAGGATGTTTTTCTATACAAATTTAGTGAAACTGTTTACTCCAAGATATTCTAATAACAACATCAATGTTAATTGTTGGGCTATACTGTTATGTGCCAGGTGCACTTCTGAGGATCTTACTTAACCTATACATCCTACCATTTTAGAGTTAAAAATAACTAAAGTTCAAGTTCTGTTATTTTTTTAATAAATAGAATTTTTGAGCTATTTGACTCTAATCCCATGATCTTTCTCCAATTACTGGTTAGTACTCAAAACACTACTTAGTTTTCCAAACATATAAATTTCCATAGATTAATGGAAATGTTAAAGAATATTAATATGTTTAGAATAAAATAGAAATTAAATGATTACAAACCTATGGCTTGATGAGGTAATAAAGCTTTCAGGTAAAGAATTCCTTTTTTATTCTCAAACAAGTATATTTACACTCATATATTAGCATTCATAGGAGTTTGGTTCTATGACATCCTGTAGGTACCCAAACTCAAGGATGTTCTAGTCCTTTAGACTTCAAAAAGATTGTAGAAAATGAAATTAGTTTTATTTTGGTAGTAGCACACACTTTTTAAATCCATGCATAATTTTTTCTAACATACATTTTCCATAAAGTTTTTGAAGACCCTTTTATATAGCATTATCCAGAATATATCTGAACTGATACCGGTGTCCTATGTAATTCTGTTGTTTTGCCGTAAGACAAAAGGACTATTGGGTCCAGATATTCTTTCAGCTGGAACACGAAACTAACTAGTGCTAAATATTCCCTTAGATGGTATGATTGACATATTCATCATGATGTTTTCTTCTAATCTTGGACTCCCTTCAGAACTTCTTGTAAGGCTGGTCTGGTGGTGGTGAATTCTCTGTTTTTGTGTATCTGGGAAATGGCTTATTCCTCCTTCCATTCTAAAGGATAGCCTCGCTAGATGTAATATTCCTGTTTGAAAGTATTTTTAACACCTTAGTCATTCACACGACCCATCTAATCAATTAGCACACCATGCTGGCTCGCTGTTCAAAATATATCCACTGCCATTGCCACCATCCCGCTCTCAGAAGAGTCCAACATTTCCCGGATTACTAACGCTAATGGCCTAACCAGCAATTCTTATATACCACCTTTAAAATGCAAGGAGAATAGGAAATTTAAAATAACCTTTACTTGAAGTTAACATGAGCATTACAGGAAGCAAAAAATTTAAGAGGAGCAAAGGGCGAAGCAATCAATCAGATGTAAAGTGTCTTAGTTCCTGGGCGCACATATACACGAAATCCAATTGTATGTGCACATATACACAAAATCCAATTGTAATGTGTGCAATTTGAAAACCAAGAGTATACTACACCAACTCAGTCTGTTGGAAATATATAATCCTTGCATTCTTCAGACAAATTGTGTACAAGATAGAAAATTTTCTAGATAAAATTATTGCAGTTACAATTAAAAAGCTCTGCTCCCTTAATGCTCAACTTTACATAAGATCTGTATTTCTAAGAAAATTCATTATCAGACCTATACCATCAAAACATTAGCAAGAAATTATTTCCCACTGAATTGCCTAACAAAATGACAGCCAAAGGCGTTCTCTCTGATGCCCCTCATTTCTTGCCACATCACTTTCTCCCTTGCAGCCACATTGACCACTGACATCCTTGGCTGTTCTGATATCAACCAAGCCTTCAGGTCCTCATACTGGTTGCTCCTGCTGTCTCTTCCCCAGGAAGTTAACTCCCCCACCTCTTTCACCCTTGGTCCCAACCACAAGAGGCACCTCTACCGGACTGAAGGCTAGCAACTGAGAAAGCCACATCCCAGAAACCCAGACTGTGAAGACGCTGGGGTGCTCCCCCAACTCCTCACGCCTTCCCTCCACGCCAGGAAGCACCGGGTAACACCAGGGGACTGACATGAAGGATGCAAGGAAGATTACAGACAGGGATGGAGCAGACATGCCCAGGACTCCGCTCTGGCCAGCCCTCTAGCACAAAACCCTAACAGGGGTGGGTGGTTTTTTTCTTTTTTTTTCTGCCAAGGGCCATTTGGATATTTGTAACAATATTCGCACACCATACAAAATGACCAACATTAAAATGAGCTTGCTGTAGAATTATTGAATTTCAAGTCCCATCTGTGGATGCCTTGGCAGGACAAGACTAAATGATTTTGCAGGCCGTAAACAGCCTGCAGTCTGGACATCCCCACACCTGCTACAAGAACCATCTCTTGGATAAACGCTTCTTTCATCCTTTCTCCCTACAACAAAGGTCTTTTCCTATGCCCTGGGAACTTTGAGGCACCTGAGCCCTGTGTCCTAGGGGCAAAGAAGTACAGAGTCTAGCCCAGGTTCAGCATTTCTCACACTGGCACGTCCCTCCACTCCAGGGTCGCTCACGAAGCGAAGCTTTGCCCAGTGTCTGGCTGTGCTCCTGATCTTTCTCCTCAACACCCAGTAGCAGCCATAGCCGGACAATCAGTGCAAATGCACTTTATCTGCTCCACCCAGGGGTTTTATTTTCTGGTATAAACCCACATCCAGCCTTTAGTAATTCATTAAAAAAACTGAGTGTTTTTATTTAATTCATTTGCATTACAGCCCCATCTTGCTTCTTGGTCTGCCACAGAGATGCCAGCATTAACTTTCTCTTTTTCCTTCAATTTCGGATGAGTGTACTCAACCAGTCTTTGAAGTGTTCAAGAAAAGTAATGACTCTGCAGACTGTATGCCCTTTTCTTGCTGTCAAAGTGAGAACAATGCTCTTCCCAGCTCTCTGTAAACTTGGATGGAACCAGAATTTCCCTTGACGTTTTGCTAAGAGGACGTTTTCTACGGAACAGTTCTTGATGCCTCCACCAAGACAAAATACGAGATTTTCCCTAGAGTTAAAGGGGTCTTTTTGCACTTTGTGTGAATTTATGAAAAGATAACATTCTGCTCGATGAGTCCACAACTCTGTTTTAGGTAATGTTGCTTTCATGTGTGTGAGATACAGGCCTTCTGCAGGCATTTTTTCTTTTTCTGTTTTCTGTAATATATTCTGAGTTTTCTCATGTTAGGCCAACCATTTCTTAATTGTATTCTGTTCCATTTGTTTTATTTTCTTTATCTGAAAGCATTTTGCCTCCGGCTTTATTCTGGAAGCACTTTGAGTTCCTTTCATGTTGAAACGGACACTGATTCCCATGCATCGTCCTACTGTGTCAGAGGATAACTAAACTCAGGTCCCTTTCTCATTTCTTGAAGTGCCTTTTTGAGGTATATTTGACATAAAAAAAACTGTACATGTTTAATGCTCGATGTGTTTGGAGTTAAGAGTAAACCAACGACACCATCTCTGCGAACATCATACTGTCATTGATTATCACCGATCTCAAATGAGATGGGAAAAGTTCTTATTATCACCCTTTTATCCTGAACATCATAGAGCTGTATTCTGGAGAACTAGTGACAGCCATGGCAACACTGATCTTTGAAAGGTAATCTCTCCAACGTGGCACACGATGAGATGTTAACTCAGTAAGTCTTGTTCTTTGAACTGGTAAATGAGCATGGCAAATGCAGTCCTTGCACATTTAATCTGGAAAGACTCAGATTATATCAGCCACCAAAGGTTTCTAACCAAGATAGATCAGCCCCTGAACAGCCCATAATTCTTTAACCCTACTTTGAAGAACTTCTGAACAACATCCCCCTGGGGAAACACAAAAACAAAACAAAAAACCAGGCAGACCTAGCAGTAACTCAGTGGGCAATGGATACACATGTTAAGTATTTTTTTCCTTTTTTTAATTTCAGAGGCAGACAGAGAGTGAGACAGTATGAGTGAGACTGGTTCACTCCAGACTGGTTCACTCCCCACATGCCTGCAATGGCCAACCCAAAGGCGGGAGCCAGGAACTCAGTCCAGTTCTCCCATGTCATTGGTAGCTTCTCCAGCACCTGAGTCTTACTGGTACCCCTCAGGGTCTGCATTAGCAGGAATCTGGAGTGAAGAGCCAGAGCTGGTTATTGAACCCAGGTACTCAGATGTAGAACTTGAGTATTTTAAAGGGTCTTAACATTTATGCTCAAGGTCTGCCCCCTTCTCCCCATTGCTAAAGTACAAGATATAGGAGAGTTGTAATGGCTTATTTTCCGGACCATATGCCTGAAATCTTAGCATTTTCTACAGGTTCTTTTATATTTAAGCAGGATCTTGGTACAAGAGAGAATTTTCCTGCACTTTTTTTTTTTTCTAATAACTTCATTCCCATGCTCCCTGTGCAAACATAAACGATTAAAATGGCTTGGATTCCAAGTATTCCAATTATTTCTGTGGGATTTCCAAGGGTAATAAAGGCCAAAATTCTGAATTTCAGAAGACTAATATAATCATACATAGTTTTCTAATTTTAAGCATTGTTAAAAAAAAAATTTCCTATCCATACATTTCTGGTGAGTAATGCAAAACAGATCACTTTAGTACAAAAAGAAAAAAAAAAACACAGTTCACCAAATCAGTATTACGTGTATGTAACAAGAATATCATTTAACCAAGGGTTCACCACGGTACAAAGTTGAATGCGGTTGTCAATTTCTGAAGACCGAGCTTTGCTGTGACGCTTGCATTAGTCTCCAAGGAAATGCTGCTGTGACAACGTAAAGCCTTACGCCATGATCCAGAAACCAGTGCCTCATCTTAACCTTGAATAAAGTGGCTGCAGACGCTCAGCGGCTGTGATGGGGAAAGGGGAGTGATTGCCCTTGTGTGATGTCAAAATGGAAGGTGGTAACGACAGCAGTCAGGGCTGTACGCATATAAGCTTACATGGGCAAAAAAAATAGTGTCTTCCACAGCCGTTCTCTTTAGTTCCCTTTACAGATTTATTGTGATTTTGGCATTGCCTAGGAAACTTATCTAGCATTTCCAACTTTCTATGTCTGCAGACTCTAAACCGTTCTACTAAATGTACAACATATAGTGTCTATGATATGTCTACAGCACACAATTTTACTCATTTATCTACATTTATCTTACAGGTCTGTCAAACCAATTTTGCAAAGCACTGTGTGCCAGAGATCTTTTCCAATACAAGGTACTGTCTGCATGTGTAGCCTTAGTAATAACTTTCATTGCCTTTTAAACTGGATTTATTCAAAGTCATCTTGCTATGCTATATTTTAAGTGAAGTTGAAGAAAGAAAGTAATGTAACATATTTAAGTACTTACTTCTTGAAGAAAATAATGTCCCCAGGACCACCTAGTAGACCATAATCATATATAACCATATATAACTTTAGAATAAGGGTCTGGCGCTGTGGCGTAGCAGGTAAAGCTGCCACCTGCAGTGCCAGCATCCCATACGGGCACTGGTTTGAGTCCTGGCTGCTCTACTTTCAATTTAGCTCTCTGCTAAGCCTTGGAAAGCAGTAGAAGATGGCCCAAGTCCTTGGGCTCTTGCATCTGTGTGGGAGACCCGGAGGAAGCTCCTGGCTTTACACTGGCACAGCTCCAGCCACTGTGGCCATTTGAGGAGTGAACCAGCGGACAGCAGAACTCCACCCAAGCTCTCTGTAACTCTGCCTTTCAAATAAATAATTTTTTAAAAAAGAACTTTAGAATACATTAAAATATCATAATCATAGCTTATACATGAGAAAAAACAGATACCATGCAATTTCAGAGATCTATAAAACCAAGATTTTGAAGAGAAAAACATCATGCTCCTGAAAAGGAGTATCTGAAGTTTGCAGATTATTATAGTTTTAAAATCCCACATTAAGTTCTACAACTCATCCATCACCACGTTAGGTTCTAGGAATCCAACAGTTAATGTTTTGTTCTTGGCCTTCAAAGAGCACTTATTCTGTGGGGGAAAAGTTGACAGTAAAAACATAATTACAATTTCAAAAGCAGTACAGGAAAGGGTCACAACAAATGGGTTTACAAACTCCGATGAAGTCTTGAAAAATGTTATGGAAGAGGTAAAAGAGGATTTACGGGTCAGCAGTCAGAAAGAGTAGAATAGGTAATCCCCAAGAAGCACATGCAGGTCTCAATAGGAAGACTTGAATAATCAAAAACCTGGTAATTCATTTGACAAAAACATAAAGAAGTGGCTAAATGTATTAATACATTAATACCTCTGTAGCCTAAAATCACAGCAGTGAAACCGGGCATTCTTATTTATAACTCTAGAAAGTGAAGGTTTTTTATATTGCTCTGTTCTGTTACTTGATGTAGTTTTAGCAAGGTTCTGTTTACCAATTAAGAATATAGGTCTATTGGCAAATTTTTTAATGCCACTAAGAAATTTTATCTAATCCTGCTCTCCTGCTTACTCATCCATTGGGGATTATATTAATAGATGAACATATCTAAACATTGTTGATATAATCCCTATTAAATTCCCCCCAAGTTCAAACATTCATTCATAATTTACTATTATTTCAACACATAGTTTACTATATATGCAACTATTTATTTATGATTTTTCATTGATCTCAACTTTTTATTTTTCTATTTGTCTGATATAAAAGAAAGGGAAGAAATCAATCTGGATGCAGACCTTCCATACCCAGTTGCGCAGGCATATTGGATGGCAGTCAGAGAGGAGGCTGCCATAAATTCCTCACCAAATTCCCAACTCACAAACTCACAGGTTAACTATCACACGTGTTCAAAGTTATTAAGTCTAGAGATGTCTAATATAACAAGAGGTAGCTGAACACTAATTCTCTTCTCAAAAAGAGTATGTTTCTGAAAAATACAATGGGGACTTTGAGCAGGTTCACACTGCACTTCAGCACCAATCCATCACCTATCTCTCAATGCTGCTGTCATTGAAAATCATTGGGTTCTATTTTTATTGGGAGCTAGGAATGGTTTCACTGGAATATAAATTTCTTCTATTATTAGTTGCATCTCTTTGCAATTCTATCCTGAGTTAATGTTACTGAAATAAAATGCATAACTTCCATTAGTAATTTCAAATTAATTGGTAGAGAACATTATAAAGAAAAAATAAAAACAAAGTAGATATAACATGTTTCCTCTCTTCCTTAATGTTCATCACTCAATAAGAATCTCCTGTGTTTTTATGGCTAGACCCCAAGATTTTTTTTTGTTTGTTTATCTTGAGTGAAATGAAGGAGACAGACACAGTCCTACGGAAGCCAAAAGAACTGAACAGATTACTGTTCTGTGTATCACCTATCAATTAACCTGTGGATTGGTAATCTCTCTCATAAATGTATATATAACAATTAAAAGCAATATTAGAGAATGAATAAAATTTTAAGGGATACTTTACTATATATACTTACATATGGAAGTATCATTGAAAAATATTAAGAGTAACATCCAGTCCCAAAAACGGATTTCCCCCTTTTCTCCTGCCATTGTCATTTCAGGCGCCTCCGCTCCCGGCACAGTGGTGCCATGTCAGGCCTTGACATTACTGTCAAGACATCATTTGAGGACATCAAGAAGGACTCCGGCTTTTTCAAGAGTCAGATCATTTGCCTCTATAGCCGGTTCACCTGGACAAGGCGAGAGTGCAGCTCTCAGCGGGGAAGTTGTCCAGAGGATTCCGCAGCTGGCAGATGGGATCACCACCGCATCCTTCCCGGAGGGAAAGGACCAGGTCAACTTCTGTGGATTCAAGAGGTCCTTGACTTCTTCCAATCCAGAGAGAAAAATGCAAGGAGCAAAGCAGTGAATGGACCAGACCCACTCAACTGACTACGTAGTCTGGACAAACGTGACATGATTTGCCATGCTGAGCTGTGACAGGCGCATATGAAGCAGAGAGCAAACCACGCCAGGAACCACCCTGCAGAGCTCTTTACACTACAGCCAAGGTGCCTTCCCTCCAGCTAGGGGTCAGCAAGCTCCGTGATCCTTTATGTTTGTCCTTTGCATCCTTCTTCTCCCTTACGCCCAACCTACTATCCACTTTTTCTGAATCCCCTCTGTTCTGCTGGGTCCCCAAGATACGCCTGTTGATTCTATTCCTGACTTGGCAGGGCAGTTTGGTGGTCTGGCAGGGCCTGTCGACCTTTACTTTTGGAAAGATCTCTAGGATGCTGTCTCTCCAGGAGTTTTCAGTGATCAACACTTCTTTCAGAAGAGTAAGACCATCTCTTGGTCCCCTGTACTTTATAACACCATCAGAGGCTTTCTGGGTAGAGATGTCTCTCTTGCGAGGTGGCCTCAGTGTTTGGTGTGGAGCCAAGTTCTACGTGGCCTGCCCCAGTCACCCCCACCTTTGGCCTGTGGCCTCTGATTCTCTACTCCGTGGCTTTCTTTGCTAGTGCACTGACACCTGTTCAGCAAGCAGCCATGTGCCTGCAGATCTGCTTGTTCTGAGGACAGTTACCCCCATGATGGCTGCTCTGAACAACATACTTGGAGACTTTTTCCATGGATTTTTGAGTAAGGATGCTGGATACCCTATAAAGCCTTATGCATTCACACCATGGTTTATACCTCAGTGTTACTGCTCCAAGTTGTAAAATTCACATTATGAACTGCCTAACTTTCACCAATCCCAAATATTTAAAGAATGCCTTCAGAATCCTGCAATTTTGCACAAAATTCTTTGTGAACAATGTTTATACTGGGAGAATATTAATGCTGGCAGCCATTGTCATCTAATAGAGGTCTAAAGCATTGAATGTATTTTATCATTCATTGCCTGGTTTTATTGGCTTTCCTAGTTCCTCCTGTAGACCGCTGCTAATCCTTTAGAAGCAAGCACCCCTGGTATAGCCTAAGGTGGCAATACAAGTATTAAGCAAGTGAGAGCAACTTCTCTGCCAAAGTCAGCTTAACCTAAACTTTGACTAGCTGTTTCCATCTTCATGTCCTCCTGTATCAGTCTATTCACCTACGTAAGTATCTGCCCTCCACTGATTTGACTCACTGCTTGTATCCTTGCTTGTTTCCTTGTCTTGGAAGGCTATCCAAGACGTGTGCACAATGCTTTAGGAAGGGGAAGAGTAGGCAGCAGAGGAGTGGTCAGGCTGCATGATCCAAGTCTAAATGAATGCAGCATTCTTCGTGAAATAACCATCTGACTTTTTGATCAAGTGATAAAAGAAGTTACAAGGGAAGAACTGTCAGATGCTGATCTGTTAAAGAGGGACTTCAGAGGTCTTTGATTTGCATATTTAAAGTTCCTAAGATTACAGCTTTCACCCTGCCTTTTGGGTGTGCAGCAAACTATTTTAATCCACAGTTGTGCCTTATTGTCCCATTAAAGTTATATTCTTCAATCCATCAATAAATACTTTTGGCTAATAAAATTTCCCTGAATAATCATTAGGATTTGAAAAAATACTTCTGTGCATTAACATACACATACATATGTAAATTTAACACATATTAGACAGCCATACGGGTCCCATTTTTTAAGAGATGACTGAACTCCACATTTAATCATTTTCTGTAATAAAGCAACAAAAATTAGCAAGAGAAATCAAGATATTCTGCCCAGTTTCTAAATAATACTCACACTGCTGTGATTTTTAAAAATGTGAGTATTTTTTCATTGTTCCTCAGATGAGATAATAGCATACTTAGTGCAGAGAAAAACTTATTTCTGAGGCACTAAGCATCTGGGGAAATAAATGACTAACATTTTATGTGACCAAATTTTTGTTCCCTTTTTTAAAAAAATTTAGTCTTGTGGAACTGCAGTCTTCCTACTTTTTACTTGTTGAATATTATGATGAGTAACAAGTTGACCGTGTGAATATAGAGTGGATTAAAATTATGTCTTGGCCAACACTGATGAAGACAGGGGCGGGAGGGAATGGGCACTGGGGGCAGCAGGGGAATGAGAGAAGTGTGGATGTCTTCTTGGAACGATACCCACGGGATCCATCAAATCTGCTCGCTTTATATTAATTTCTTTTAAATTTAGTTATGTCTGTGGCAAGCAGTCAGGCTGATGGATTTTGTTTTGAAAGCCAGAACACATAAAGGAACACTATTGATCATACCTGGAGACAGAGGATAAAAGGGAAGCTTTGTGTCGTCCTGTTCAGCCACTGAAGGCTACAATCATCATTAGTCTCTCCCTGGACAGGAAGCCAGGACAGATTAGATCAGAATTTTAAGCTCCAATTTGATCTAATCTGCTCGGGTAGATAAAACCTCATAGTTCCATTATGCAAAATGTATCATCTTAAGCAATTTGTTCCCTTGTCATCTTTCCTTTGACTTTTTATTCTGTGACAGACCAAGAAACAACACTGACTTCCCTCAGAGAGTTTATTTCACATCTGGTGTCTTTCAGAAAGCTTCCTATAGGAACAGCCTTCATGGTCACCATCACTCACTTTCTACAGCATCTTTAAACATCACACGATTCACTTGCACACAAATCAAACTTCTGAAGGAATTTGTCAAAGTGACTTCCATACTGATATGGACCAAAGACCTGAAGAGAGAGTTAGCGCAACCCGAGACTAACTCTCCACTTCACCGACAGTGCAGCAAAGTGCATGGGATGCCCCTGGGAAGGGTACACAGCACCAGAGCTGAGGCCAACTTCTCACAAGGGACTCCTCACCCAGCAGGACTTCCTGAAACAATCTCCCCTGGGAGTGTGGCAAGACCGGATGCAGAGGCAGATTTTATTCATGCATTCTCCCTCTATCCCATTTATTCTCTACAGTACCTTCATGATAGCAGCAAAATGGACCTTTGATTTCATTTTGTGTTTCTGACAAGTGTTCAACTTTAATGGGGAGATAGCAGGTTTTTCACACAGTTCCCCCAAGTCCAGAAAACCCAAGTTAAGTTTCACTCAGAACAGCTTCTCCAAACGTGATTCTGTATGTGTGCACCAGACATCGATCTGCAATTCAGCCAGCTAGTAGCAGAGGATTATGAGAGGGGTCTGGCTGCAGGCAGGACTTTTGAGAGCTCATGTCATTTGGCCTGGGTTGGAAAGGAAATGACTGCTCCTCCCTCCATTTGAAAACTTATCAGGTGGCTGACAACTCACTGTAACCCTTCCTCATATTTTTTGCAAAGTGGAGAACTTACTAGGTTTCTGACCCATGTCTAGTTGATAGCATGTGCAGTTCTTTTGGCTCATTTTCTAAGACATTATAAAAAGGAAGCAGATACCTGTTTTGCTGGTGTGGATATTATATTTCAAGGATGGGGGATGAAATGGCTACGAGATCGGCTCACGTTTTAATCTTAATCTTGGATCCTACACATTCTGTGATACTGTGGGCAAGCTTCTCCATCATCTTACACCTCATGATACTACACAAAATGTGAGAACAACCACACCTACTTTGTGTATTGGATTTGGAATGTGAAATGCCATACAGATTAGAGTTGTATGTAGCAAACACTAAATCCACAATAAATATTGGTAACAGAATTTGTAAGTGGATATTCTGCATAGTACTTGGCACTGTCGAAGCCAATAGACTACATATAAGAATTTAGGGTTATGTTTTTATGAGATTCACTAGGTGCAACAATTTTATGAGTTTACTGTATAACTCTAAGAGTAGCCGTCATGTTGTGAACTGCCACCACAAAATAGTATGGGAGAGACAGTGAGTCAATTCTGATCTGAAACAAAGAGATCAACAGTGACGGAAAATAATCCCTTCAGAATGCAGATTCCTCAAGGTGCTATGGGTAGTAAATCTGAGCTCATTCTACACAGTATGGGAGGGCTTCAAAAAGTTCATGGAAAACAGAAGTAAAAGTTCATTTTGATGTTAAACTGGAAGTCCATGCAATGTTTTTTCATAATAAGTACATTCTATGACTTTTAGATGATCCCTTGTATAAATGGATTTCAAAAATGTTGCACAAAAATAATATTTTAATTCCAACTTGATGAACTATACAAAGTATCCCTCATGATAGAAACACTCATAAAAACAATTAAAAGTGTGCACCTTTCTGAAATCTATAAGCCCATATTAATGAAGTAGAAAACAATAGTGAAACTCTTAAATCATTCAAGTTGCTGTTTTAAAGAGCTCAATCAAGCAAAAATGAGGATATGAAAAAAATACAATAAATGAGGAAAAAAATTAGAAAGATCAAAAATAACAGAATTTTAACTGTACCTATAGAAGCACTTCTTAGTAAGATTTACTTCCTTGGGGCCAGCGCTATGGCTTAGTGCCGGCATCCCATATGGGCGCCAGTTTGTATCCTGGCTGCTCCACTTCCAATGCAGCTCTCTGCTATGGCCTGGGAAAGCATCAGAAGATGGCCCAGGTCCTTGGGCCACTACACCCATGTGGGAAGACCTGGAGGAAGCTCCTGGCTCCTGGCTTCAGATCAGCGCAGCTCAGGCTATTGAGGCCAATTGGGGAGTGAACCAGCAGATAGAAGACTCACTCTCCCTCTCCCTCTGTGTAACTCTTTCAAATAAACAAACCTTTAAAAAAAATTTACTTACTTGAAAACTATGAATTACACAAAATTAACCTCAAGAGAAGTGAGAAAACTTACATAATTACCAGAACAAAGAATGGGAATGTGATAAAGATTGAAGATTGAAAAGCCCAAGAACCAAGAGGTTCACAATCAAATTTTATCTGCCGTGTTTACATCAGCGGTGGTGTAAATATTTTAACTATTTAAATTTGTTTTAGGATGTCAGCATAATTTCTATATCCAAAATGAATTAAAAAGGAAAATGTCTATCTCACTTTGAACTCAATGATAAAAATTGTCAACAAGTATTTCTCCATAAAAGCAACGGTAGTAAGTATGAAGGAATTACTTGGCATTACTACAGTTTATATTATAAATTAAAATTTCAGAAGAAAACTGATATACCACTTAAAAAGTTACAGAATCAAACTACTGAATTTTTTTTTTTTTTTTTTTTTTTGACAAGCAGAGTTAGAGAGAGACAGAGAGAAAGGTCTTCCTTCCATTGGTTCATCCCCCAAATGGCCGCTACGGCCGGCACACTGCGCCAATCCAAAGCCAGAAGCCAGGTGCTTCCTCCAGGCCTCCCATGCGGGTGCAGGGCCCAAGGACCTGGGCGATCCTCCACTGCCTTCCCAGGCCACATAGAGAACTGGACTGGAAGAGGAGCAACTGGGACAGAACCGGCGCGGCAACTGGGACTAGAACCTGGGGTACTGGTGCCACTAGGCAGAGGATCAGCCTAGTGAGCCGCGGGGCCAAACTACTGAATTTTTTAAAAAATGCTTAAAATATTATCCTACATGTCAAATAACTAAAATAACTTATTTTTTAATATTTAGTAATTTGTTATTATTGTTCACTATTGCCTTGACAAATTTATAAAACAGAATATAAAACAGTAACATACCACATATTTTCTTTGATAAAAATACATGACCATCCTTTACTGTTGATATGCTTATGTATCTACATTACTGAGACATTGTAGTGAGAAGTTCTAGATTTAAATAAAACATTTTGGAAACAAATTGTAGAATATGAAAATTCAAGTTTAGTAACACTTCTTCAGTCTCTGAGAAACAAAATTACACTGAAGTGAAATAAGTATCATACACCAAATAGTACCAAAGTTCTAGTTTGAAAATATAGAAATATGTTGCTTCTGTGTGAAAAAATAAAAAGCTAACAAAGATAACTAACATTGTGTTCTTATCAAATGCCAGGTAACATTTTAAGCATTTATATCAAATTGCATTTTATTTATTTCAAAATAATTTATGTGGAATTAGGCATTCTACATTTCCTTGATTAAACTGCCCAGTAGACGTATACGACGTGAATGGGTGCAATAAGTGGTAGGCAAGGGACTATGGCTTCAGGTCTATATAATCAGTTACTGTAATTCTACTAAATCTTAATGATGTAAATCAAAAAGATATGAAGATTAAAACAAAGCAAAAAATAAAAAACAGAAAGAAAAACCTAAACAAAAAACCACAAAACCCACCCTCCCAAAAAGATATGAAGCAATAGTAAAACGTAGCATGGTTTGGAAGGGAAGACAATTCTAAAAATAAAAATTCTAAAAAAAAAACAATAAGATAGGAATTTAATACACTTCTGATTAGTTTGGAATTAGAGAAATTCCACATTCCAAAGTATACTATAGTACTTAACAAAATAGTATGAACTTTGTAATGTCATGGATTTAAATTTCTATTTTCCCAAATATTAGCCAAATGACAAAATGAAAAGTACTCAAAGTCTCTGAGCTTACCATTGGTTTTTTGAGGATTATATGCAATAGCATACAAAATTTTTCATAATTTGTTATACAAATCAATGTCAACTCAATAGTAGCTGTTGGGGCGGGTACTGTGGAGCATCAGGTTAACCTCCCACTTGGGTTGTCCACACCCCTTTCCCAAGTGCCTGGGATGGAGTTTCACCTCTGCTTCCAACTCAGCTTCTTGCTAGCACACATCTTGGAAGGCAGCCAGTGATGGCTCAATAGGTGGGTCTCCGCCACCCACCTAGGGGGTCTGTGTGGAACTGTTGGCTCCTGGCGTTGGCCTAACCCAACACTGACTGTTGCAGGTATTTTGGGGGAATGAAGGTATTTTGGAAAGTGTGTCAGTGAATGGAAGATAGTCATTCTCTTTGTCTTGCTCTCTCCTCCCTGCTTTCTGTGCCCGCTACTTCCAATTAGGTACAAATGAACATTTAAAAACAGCACTAGCCATTATTTCTAATAAACCTCTAGACAGTCAAAAGTCTGTTAGTCTATCTTAAATGCTTTAAAAGCAAGAAAGGCTATAAAAATTGCATATTACAACTATAATGAGTATTCTCAAAAGAGTTTTTGTCAGTTATAAAAGCTCCACTTAAGAAAAAATAATTAGCTGCATATAATTTATAATTTTCCAATGGCCAGGTAATTTAAATAACCATCATAAAAAAATATACCCTGCTCTATTTATGACTTTTCTTCTTCAAAGATAATTTAAAAAATTTTTGAATTGGACATTACAAACATCTGTAAGGGCAGAAGTAAAATTATATATTTTAATAAACATATCCAGTAATTAATCATCCTCAATTGATTTCTATTGACTGAGTTAAGAAAAATACATTCAGAAAAATAATTGACATTCACAGTGATAATCTGTGCTAAAAATTGGCACCCTACAATCAATCTTCAAGATGCTTAAATCAGGGAAAATCCATCCTGATTCTGACCAGGGGCAGATAGCAGGAGCAGCAGAGGCGGTGCATTCCCAGGGGAGGGGTGGAGCGAAGGCTGGGGTGCAAAGTCTACACAAAGCAGAGAAGCTGTGCAGCAGCAGGAACAGTCCAAATAAGCAACCGTGAATGGGGACACCGGTGACTTCCGTGGTCCAGAGGGGACGCCAGCCTCTGAGAGGGTGGAGGGAACAGACTGGTGGCCCCATCACTGCAGTTACTGCCCGAGGGAGAACCTTGCAGACCACACCCACTGACTCACCTGGGCCCTGGCAGGTCCCTGGGAAAGAAAAGCGTGTTTCTTTCTTCACATCCCACAAAGGGTGCCTGGAGACCAGCAGGGAGAAAGCTGCCGTCTTAGCATCAGCAGAGGCTATGGTGGCTGTCACACATGGATTTGGGGATTTTATCAGGGAAAATTCTGCATTCCTCACTGACTTGGAGTCTGGCCTGGAGGGTTGACAGGGGGCTGGGCAAATATTTAGGATGGTGGGGGACTCCCATCTCCCCACTTTATCCTTCCATGTGGGGCTCAGACTGCCCAGGCAGCACACTCACAGGCAATTGGCTCTGGGAAATCTTGTGCTTTCTCCAATGAATGGGGCTAGCATGTGGGGCTGAGAGTGGATCGCCTATACCCTGTGACTCTGGGAGCCTCGCATCAATGCTGCGACTGCAAAATAGAGGGTGGGGTGCAGCTGGGTCCCTGGGCAACTATTGTATCAAGCCTCAGAGCTCCCTGAATGCCTTGGCTAGGTCACTGCAGAGGGTTCGGAACTACACTCAGGACTGCACATATCCTTTGTGCAGTTCAACTGCACCCAACAATCCATCGAAACATCATGCACCTGGACCCAGTGGCTTTTATCCCTGGTATGCAGGGATGGTTTACCACACAAAAATCAACAAATGTGATACATCACGTGAACAAACGGAGGAATAAAAACCATATGATTATCTCAATACATGCAGAGAAAGCATTTGATAAAACACAACATTCTTTCATGATTAATAAACCTTAACCAAATTGGGAATAGAAGGAATGTTAATATATATATGTAAGACATATAACAAAATCACATCAAGATTCATAATGAACGGGGAAAAGTTGGAAACATTTCCACTAACATCCAGATTCCGACAAGGATGCACACTTTCACCACTGCTATTCAATGTAGATCTGCAAGTTTTAGCCAGAGCCATTAGGCAAGGAAAAGAAATCAAAGGGGTATTAATTTGTTTGCAGAAGACATGTTTCTATATAAGGGAACCAAAAGACTCTACTAAGACCACTGGAACTCCACAGGGCCGGCACTGTGGCTCACTTGGTTAATCCTCTGCCTGTGGTGACGGCATCCCATATGGGCGCTGGGTTCTAGTCCCGGTTGTTCCTCTTCCAGTCCAGCTCTCTGCTGTGGCCTGGGAGGGCAGTGGAGGATGGCCCAAGTGCTTGGGCCCCTGCACCTGCATGGGAGACCAGGAAGAAGCACCTGGCTCCTGGCTTCGGATCAGCGCAGAGCGCCAGTCATAGCAGCCATTTGGGGAGTGAACCAACAGAAGGAAGACCTTTCTCTCTGTCTCTCTGTCTATAACTCTACCTTTCAAATACAAAAAAAATTTTAAAAAGACTACTGGAATTCTTGAGAGAGTTTGGTAAAGATGTAGGATATAAAATCAACACATTAAAAATTAACAGCCTTTTTTTTTTTAATATACACACAAACAGTGCCATGGCTGACAAAGATATTTAAGATAGTCACTTCACAATAGCTATAAAAAATTTTTAGAAATTTGGAATGAATTTGTCCAAGGAGGTGAAAGATCACTACCATGAAAATCACAAAACATTAAAGAAATTGAAGCCAAAAAATGAAAAAAAAAATTTTCCATGTTCATGGATTTTAAGAATCAACATCTTTAAAATGTCCGTACTACCAAAAGCAATTTACAGATTGATTTTGATCCCAATCAAAATACCAACAACATTCTTCTCAGATCTAGATACAAGTATATTAAAATTCATATGGAAACACAAGGGACTCCAAATAGCTCTAACAATCTTAAACAACAAAAACAAAGCTGGAGGCATCACAATACTAAATTTCAAGACATACTACAGAGAAGTTATAATCAAAACAGCCTGGTACTGGAATAAAAATAGACATCTAGATGAAGATAACAGATTATAAACCTCAGAAATTAATACATGCATCTATAACCAACTAATCTTTGACAAAGGAGTTAAAATCAATTCTTGGAGCAAGGACAGTCTCTTCAACAAATGGTGCTTGGACAGTTGGATCTCCATGCGCAAAGCTGTGAAACAAGTCCCCTACCTTACACCTTGTACAAAAATCAAGCCCAAATAGAATAAGTATCTAAATCTATGACCTCATGCCATTAAATTACTAGAGAAGAACATCGGGGAACTCCTGCAAGGCATTTATACAGACCAAGACTTCTTGGAAAAGACTCCATAATCACAGGTAATAAAGACAGAAATAGACAAATAGGATTACATCAAGCTAAGAACTTTCTAGACTTCAAAGCAAGCACTAAGCAAAAAGGTAACCAACAGATTTCACAAAAAAATCTGTGAAGTATGTAACTGATAGAGGATCAATACCCAGGATGTATAAATAGCTCAAGAAACTGAACCAAACAAATAATCCAGTGAGATAGGCCAAGGACAAGAAGGCCACTGCCTGCAATGCTGACATACTATATGGGTGCCAGTTCAAGTCCTGGATGCTCCACTTCTGATCCAGCGCTATGCTAGTGCATCTGAGAAAGCAGAAGATGGCACAAGTCCTGCACACCCATGGAAGACCTGGAAGAAGCTCCTGGCTCAGGGCTTCAGTCTGGCCCAGCCCTTGTCATCATGGCTATTTGGGGAGTAAACCAGCAGATGAAAGAGTTCCTTCTCTCTCCTTCCTCCCCCCCCTCTTTAATTCTACCTCTCAAATAACAAAGTAAATCTTCAAAAAAGCTAAAATGCATGTTTATAGCAGCAGCGAGTTAGCAAGGGCTGGTCCTGCTTCTATCTATCTTCGTGTAGAGAATAAACAGTTCATTTACCTTAGAGTGTCATCCTTTATTCAAAGGTCACCTCTCATTTGCTATAATTAGAAAAGTATTGTGAATAATGACATCCCTAAGCACCAGTTATGTTTTATAAATTAGAATTATGTCATACGCTATGCCAGAAACAGTCCAACAAATGTGTTCAGAAATCTTGAAAATGAAGACAAATTCCATTAATTCTAACATCTGTTTCAAAAAAAACAGTCTATTATTTCGAGTCTAAAATGCCCAAAAGGCAAAGAATTCAACAAGAGATAGATCTCTGAACTTAAATGGAAATTAATTCAACATAGTAAGTTTCAAAGCACAGTAATTTGATGCATGTATTCTTTAAAGTTCTTAGTAAATCTCTGTTCTTTTTTCTCTCTCCTTATCACAGAAAATTGACCTCTTATCATCTCAACAATCATCTGCTCAAGCTCATTATTTTTAATTGGTGACGAACAAACTGAGTAAGGAAACTAAATAGCATAATCTATTTGATCACTTTAACAAGAGTATACTTGGTCATTTTTAGTTAGAGCTGAATTTTTTCCAATTTGATCTTAGAGAAGGGAATATATTTTACATCTTGAAATAGTTAATTTAGCACAGGACAAGGACATATGGCCACATGTATGCTCACACTTTATTTTTGCTGATTTGAAAGGCAGAGTTCCACAGAGATAAGGACAGGCAGAGACTGAGATCCCCCCACCCACCAGTGTACTCCCCAAATGGCCACGATGGTTGTGGCAGGGCAAGGCTGAAGCCAGGAGCCAGCAGCCTCTTCCAGGTCTCTCCTGCAGGTGGCAGGGGTGCGAGTAGCGGGGCCACTCTCTGTTACGTTCCCAGGCACATTCGCAGGGAGCTGGATTGGTGTAGAACAGCCAGGACTCATTACAAGGCCCACAGGCGATGTCAGTGTCACAGACAGCAGCACAAACAGCTGCACCACAACAGCAGTCTACTTTATCGTTAGAAATCCTCACTTTAATCTAAGATTCAAGTCTCTAATAAAAATGGTATTCATAATGTAATCCATAATCCTGCCATGTACATTTATTGCTACTTCTCATCTAATATTTCCAGGAATGCAACTGTGTGACTGAAAGACATCACTAATGCTGTAAATGCAGTCTCTGGCTACAATAGGTTTATAGTCATTGGTATTTATGTTTCCTCGTAGGAGAGGCATTTTAGCACAGCATTAAGAACTTATAAATGAAGGAAGGAACAGAAGTGACTAATACAGTCTGCTGCTGTTTTGAGTCTCTTTGCCTTATGTAGAATTTAATAGTTTGCTTACTTTAACAGAAAGATAGTCAAGGAGGGACACTGCCCCATAAAACCATTACAAACTGGAAGAGCATACATGTGCTCCCGTGTATTCACCTGGCACTGGCTGTGGTCAGGTAGTTGATTACATGCTTGGTCTAGCGTCTCATCACTTCCTTTACTATGTTGAGCTTTCTGCATGGCAAAGCTTTAATACCAAACACTGATTGCATATTAGTATCATTGTATCCTAACATGTAGCTAAGTAGACGTTTTTTAAAAAGATTTATTTGAAAGTCAGAGATACTGAGAGAAGAGGAGGAAGGGAGGGAGGGAGAGCAAGCGAGCTAGCCCATCTGCTGGTTCACCCCCCAAAGGGCCACAACGGCCAGGGCTGGGTCAGGCAGAAGCCAAGAGCTTCATCCTGGTCTCCTGCTTGTGTGCAGGGGCCCAAGCAACTCAGTCACGTTAGGCTGCTTTCTCCTGGAATATTAGCACAAAACTGGATCAGAAGCGGTACAGCCTGGACTCAAACCAACACCCATATGCTATGCCAGCACTGCAGGTGGTGGCCTAATCCACTGTGGCACTGTGCCAGCCCCTAGGGGCATATTTTAACCTATTCTGAGAATGGACCTTAAAAATAATTAAATGGCCACTACTAAGTGCAATGCTTTTAAATGCAATGCTTTTCTTGTAATAGAACCTCCAAATGCCAATTAATGAAATGCAAATCCAATTTGTATAAGAGAGGATGAGCACCTGAACAGCAAAACGATTCTCAAGTGATAGTGAAAAGCAGACTTAGGCAAAACTGAAGATTAATACGAGTATGTATTAAAGTTTTTGCCAAAGAAAATGTAAGTATTTCTACCGCAGGTAACAAGTGTGTATTACCTAAAGCATCATCATATATATATAGTATGTTTCTTTTATCCAAAAGCATTTCATTCACAAAATCATTAGATATATGCATCTGACTTAGTAGTGCTTTATGCCTATTTGTGAACGCCAAATAATTGATCGCACATAGTAATAAAGAAGGTGAATAGTATGTATATCAACAGTTCAATATCTTACAGAAAAGAAAGGGTTTAAAAACCCAATTATTATACTTTTTTTTAAACTTTTATTTAATGAATATAAATTTCCAAAGTACAGCTTATGGGTTACAATGGCTTCCCCCCCATAACGTTCCTCCCACCCGCAACCCTCCCCTTATCCGCTCCCTCTCCCCTTCCATTCACATCAAGATTCATTTTCGATTCTCTTTATATACAGAAGATCAGTTTAGCATACATTAAGTAAAGATTTCAACTGTTTACACCCACACAGAAACATAAAGTGAAAAATACTGTTTGAGTACTAGTTATAGCATTAAATCTCAATGTACAGCACACTAAGCACAAAGATCCTACATGAGGAGTAAGTGCACAGTGACTCCTGTTGTTGACTTAACAAATTGACACTCTTGTTTATGGCATCAGGAATCACCCTAGGCTCTTGTCATGAGCTGCCAAGGCTATGGAAGCCCCCTGAGTTCACCGACTCTGATCATATTTAGTCAAGGCCATGGTCAAAGTGGAAGTTCTCTCCTCCCTTCAGAGAAAGGTACCTCCTTCTTTGATGACCCCTTCTTTCCACTGGGATCTCACTCGCGGAGATCTTTCATTTAGTTTTTTTTTTTTCCAGAGTGTCTTGGCTTTCCATTCCTGAAATACTCTGATGGGCTTTTCAGCCGGATCCGCATGCCTTAAAGGCTGATTCTGAGGCCAGAGTGCTGTTTAGGACATCTGCCATTCTATGGGTCTGCTGTGTATCTCACTTCCCATGTTGGATCATTCTCTCCCTTTTTGATTCTATCAGCTAGTATTTGCAGACACTATTCTTGTTTATGTGATCCCTTTGGTTCTTAGTCCTATCATTATGATCAATTGTGAACAGAAATTGATCACTGGGCCTAGTGAGATGGCATTGGTACATGCCACCTTGATGGGATTGAATTCGAATCCCCTGGTATGTTTCTAACTCTACCATTTGAGGTAAGTCAGCTTGAGCATGTCCCGAATTGCACATCTCTTCCCTCTCTTATTCCCACTCTTATATTTAACAGCGATCACTTTTCAGTTAAGTTTCAGCACTTAAGAAGAATTGTGTATTGATTACAGTATTCAACCAAAAGTATTAAGTAGAACAAACAAAAAAATACTAAGAGGGATAACATATTAAGTTACTCATCAACAGTCAGGGTTGATCAAGTCACTGTTTCTCATAGTGTTCATTTCACTTTAACAGGTTTCCTTTTTGGTGCTCAGTTAGTTGTCACCTATCAGGGAGAACAAGTGGTATTTGTCCCTTTGGGATTGGCTTATTTCACTCAGCATAATGTTTTCCAAATTCCTAACAGGGATCACTTTTCAGTCAAAATTTAAACACCTAAGAATAATTGTGTGTTAATTACAATTATTATACTTAAAAAGTTTATCTTTCCCTAAAGAAAAAATTCCTTGGTATCCTTTTTAACATGTTGCTGAGATTATAAAACTTAATTTATTGAAATTCTTCTATCATTACAATCTCATAATTAATAGAAAACAAACATTACTACTGAGTACATCAGTCCCGTAGCCTGTTAACCAGTTCTAGCAAACCCCATTGCTGCTACTGTTGACAACTGCCTGAAGGGTTTCCCCTCCACAGAACTGATGCGCTACAGGAAGTTACGGTCGGTAGCTTATGAAGGAGCAGGGCAGTATAGTGGAGTTCTGAGCCGTGAAGAAATGATTCAGATTAGGAAAACGTATCCCTGGTCTCCTAACCAACAGCAGTGCCATAGGCTACTGCAGGAGAACTGTGCAGTAATATCAACATCCCAGAAATTAAAACCAATCCCAAGTAACAGTCACTTCAGCCATCCACATTTGAAATCTAACATCACATATACAATCCTCAAGAGGAGGCAACACGATTCTGCGGAAAACATCAAAACGAAGAAAAGATACAAATAATGCGATGTATCTTAGTGGTTGGTGATGAAGTGAGAATGACTGCCAAGAAACCAGGTGCCGTGGGGCATTAAGTCCCTACCAGGAAGCCCACACCCTGTATCAGAGTGCTTGGGTTGGGGTAGCACCTCTGCTTCCAGTCCAGCTTCCTGACAGTGTGCATCCGGGAGGCAGAAGATAATCGGTCAAGTACTTGGGTACCTGCCACTCACGTGGGAGACCCCCCACTGAGCTCTTGGCTCCTGGCTTCAGCTGGCACAGCTCTGGCAGTTGCAGGTCTGTCTCTGACTCTCACTCTCTGCCTTTTGGTGGTACTTATCTATCCAGTTGTCTTTCAGCCTTCATATCCTGGTCCATACTGCACAACTTAAACTAGATTTTCTTCTGTAAATTTCTTGGTACCTCCATTGCTGTTTTCCAAGCACAATTTTTCTCTGCTTGGATACTGGGCAATGTGGAGAGCTATCCAATTTCCTTCAGCAGGGTACAGAAGGCTTGTGTGTTCCTGTGACAGGGAACCACAGGTCAGTGGATGCTTTCATATCCATCACTTAGGCAACTGCAGGCTGTGGGGTCCCTCCATTAACTAGATCTGACCTGCTATTCTCAATGACAAGTCTACAGGGAACTGTAAAGAGCGAGCATGAAACACATAAATACCCCGCTGTTGGTGAAACACAGTGTCAGAAGAATGGAACACTTTGCCATTTAAAAAGTGTAGAGGGGACAACTATTTGGCCTGGTGATTTTGTTCTAAGCAGAACAAAGGCTGAGAAGGATTCTCACGTCTGAGCCAGGTGTGAAGATCATTTAACCAGAAGGCAAGGGAGTAGAATGAGCATGTGGCACCGGTTGTTGAACTTGTGGTAGGCAGTGAGGGACAGGGCAGCAGAGCAGGGTGCTACAGTTGAGGGGAAAGGTGCAGCAACAGTGATGGGAAATTGGTATACTCAAAGGCATTATTCAAATAAACATTAAAAGTAACAAAAGTAGGGGCTGGTTCTGTGGTATAGAAGGTTAAGCCTCCCCTTGTAGTGCTGGCATCCCATATGGGCGCCAGTTCATGTTGCAGCTGTTGTTCTTCCAATCCAGCTCTCTGCTCGTGTTCTAGGATAGCAATGGAAGGTGGCCCAAGTGCTTGAGCCCCTGCACCCATTGGGGAAGAAGCTCCTGGCTTTGAATGGGCCTAGCTCCAGCCATTGTGGCCATTTGGAGAGTGAACAAAAGATGGAAGACCTTTCTCTTTCTCTTTCCGTCTGTCTGGAACTCTACCCCTCAAATAAAATCTTTAAACAGAAAAACACTGATAGGTTTCTCAGTAGAAAACATAGCATGGTTTTTCAATGTTGGTGTGTACTTGATGACCATCAAAAAGATAATCACATATCTTTACATGTGTATGCATATAGCCACATTTACTCACATGCACACATAGCTTTTCAAGTTCTATCCACTGAAAATGCTTTGGAGCAGAACGTTCCAAAAATAAGGGTTAAATCTAGCACCCCAATATAAGGTTCTAAGTATCATTTTCTATAAATATAACCAGAAAGAACTTAAGCATTGAGTTGACACTGGATACCAAATTTTTTCATTAAAATAACAAAATTCTGTATTTTTCCAATAATGACCATATTATTGTTTTTCTTCAAAAAATCTTCAAAATAAATTTTTTTAATTTGCCTAGTTTTACTGAAGAACTAAGCACATACTTGAATTGCATACTGGCTACTTCACTTCTCGGATCTAGGTGAACCCTGTTCAGCTTGGATAAATCACCAATTTTCCTGAGCTGATCTGAAGTTTCCACTTCATTTGTATGTATTATCCTACACAAGGAAGGGAGGCCACAGCAGGGCTGCACATCTATGACCACAGGGATGAGCAGAGTCAGCAACATGGCTGCAACAAAAAGTTCCACGATGAATAAAATGTAGATGAATAAAACCTAGGTTCCCCTAGCTGGATGGCATGTTCTTCATGATGGCGATTGATATAGAGATGAAGTTAGTCACATGCAAACAATGATACCACTTAGGACCAGTGTGACAGATGAGAGAGAAGATTGTGAATATAAAGAAATGCCAGCTCTGCAGATCAGAGCATTCCTTCCCAGTAGGAGCATGGCTCGTGTCCATGTGTGGGTGTGTGAATAGCTTAACTGGTTCTACCAGGAGCCATTCCAATACAGGCAGAAGCAAGAAGCCTGGATGACAAATCAGCACATTCTCCCCGTTACTATTACGGATCAGCTGAACAGTTCAGAACAGTAGCTACAGTATCACTGAGTGGTTTTCCTCATCTCTCTGGCCACTCAGGAGCTCTGAGCACCCTCAAGCAAGTCTTATGATGATGACGATGAAGACGACGATGATGAGGATGACAAAAGTCGTAACTGCAACAACTACGAGAAAGCTAAGTAATGAGTAACAGCACTGACCTCTGCATGTGGTTTACTTAAAGCAGTGCTAAAAACAAACAATATCCACACAATTATCATCCTCTTTCGAAGATGGATAAACTAAGACCCAGCAAAGTTAAAATGCCCACAGTCACAGAGCTAATGACTGGAGGTTTAACATTAACTTTAGTCAAACTGTCTATTTTGGACATGTAAGTTAGCAACTATGGAATCGCTCTGTACTTTTAAGTTCCTCAAAAATGCCCATCTTCAGCCAGCTTTCTTTTCTATCTTGCTGGTTTTGGCTAAATAGAATCTGAAGTCATTGCAGCAGATAATAAGGGAAGAAAAGCAAACAGGTTTTCTCCATAGGCCCCAGCAAATATTGTGCTTGGATTTCTTCAATGTAATCTGCCAAGTCTGAATCCAAAGCTTGGGATGCTCTCATATTCACACACACCAAGCTGTGCCTTCACAACTGATACAGTCTCCAGCTTGCCAGAGCTGCCCAGGGTGGAAAAAGCCGTGGACTCCATCGGATTTTGTCTGTTCCTGTTTTGTGAGCGCCCATCAACAAACACTCACTAGCCCATCTGTTTGGTTTATCATTTACTACTCCCAGGAAGTGAACAGCTTAGAAAGCTGACCAATCTAAGCTTAGAGTCACGTGTGGAGTCACAACAGAGCCAGATTGAGCTTCACCCTCAGAACAAGATCAGTAAGGGGGAGGGAAAGATTCTGTTGATGAACACCAGTATACATGGGAGCTTTCCTCAGTGTGTTAGAGAAACAAATTATCACCACAGGATGGCCAATGTCTTCAAACCCTGCTCCTCAGAATCTGTTCAAACTGCGCATAGCTCTGGTCTTGTGCTAGAGAATTACAGAGTTGGAGTCAATCATTTCAGGACTGCCTCTGGGCACTGTTTGGAAGTGTCCCAAACAGTTCAGTCACGCAGGGATTCAACTGAAAAACAAAGCCAAATGCCCAATTTTCTCGTCTAACTTATGTTTTCCTTCTTAGTTTCCAGTTACAGTAACTAGAGAATTGGTCGAGTATGAAGATTAAAACATGCCAAAAAGTACTTTAAAACTTATTTAAATACACATCTCCTCTGCATTGTTGATTTCTTCATTCAGAGAACTCCTCAAATCAGGATATTTGAATCACTGATTCTTCTATCGCTGGGAGACAAGGTATTTTTTAATGATTAATGTAAAAACAGCTGTCTTTATGACATTAGAGGCCAATATTCACCTTTTTTTTTTTTTTTTTTTTACAGGCAGAGTGGACAGTGAGAGAGAGAGACAGAGAGAAAGGTCTTCCTTTTGCCATTGCTTCACCCTCCAATGGCCACAGTGGCCGGCGCACCACGCTGATCCGATGGCAGGAGCCAGGTGCTTATCCTGGTCTCCCACGGGGTGCAGGGCCCAAGGACCTGGGCCATCCTCCACTGCACTCCTGGGCCACAGCAGAGAGCTGGCCTGGAAGAGGGGCAACCGGGACAGAATCCGTTGCCCCGACCGGGACTAGAACCCGGTGTGCCAGCGCCGCTAGGTGGAGGATTAGCCTAGTGAGCCACAGCACCGGCCCAATATTCACTTTGATTTTCCCTTAAATTCTTGAGATTAGATTAACATCTCGAGTACAGCGACTTTCCTGATTCAATCATTGACCCTATAACTGTAAAACTACAGCAGGGATCTCAAAGACTTCTGTTTTACAGCATACTGGACCAAAGAAAAGCCACAGGGAACCAAAAAAGTAGCTTGCCAAGAAGCAGAGTTTAATAAAAACATAAGTAGCGGGTCTGGTGCCATGGTGCAGTGGGTTAACGGCCTGGCCTGAAGCATCAGCATCCCACATGGGCGCTGGTTCTAGTCCCGGCTGCTCCACTTCCAATCCAGCTCTCTGCTGTGGCCCCGGAAAGCAGTAGAAGATGGCCCAAGTCCTTGGGCCTCTGCACCCACGTGGGAGACCTGGAGGAAGCTCCTGGCTCCTGGCTTCAGATTGGCACTGTTCTGGCCATTGCGGCCATCTGGGGAGTAAACCATCAGATGGAAGACCTCGCTCTCTCTGCTTCTCTTCTCTTTCAAATAAATAAAATAAATATAAAAAAAAAACATAAGTAGCATCAGTAAACTGAAGCCAACCTATATTACCAAGAAAGAGAATATTCTTTCAGCAAAAAATCTTTCACTTACTCAATAATTATAACATAAAAGGCTAAACAAGAATATTTCCAAAAAAATGGAAAATGGAATTTAAAAATAGGGTGCAAAAAGCATTCAAAACACATGCATTTTTGTGAACTTTTTTTAGATCCCTTCATTCACATGGATGAATAAAAAAAATAAAAACCCCTACACCTATAACGTTTTTGAAAAAAGCATAGGTGATTCCTTTAAAAAACACTACTTCCTCAGAATTAAGAAAATCTACTTTTCAGCAATTAAAATGCAAACAAGGCTTATAAGAGAAACAGTTACAAAACACATATTTGAAATAGTGTTTATGTCTAGAACATGTTTTTAAACTCTTAAAATATGAACACAAGTAAAGATGGGCAAAAGATTAGAACACAAACATTACCAAACATTACCAAAAGACATAGCAGTCACGGACACCTATATTGAAGATGTTCAACACTAGACATTCGTGAATGCAGATTAAACCACCATGAGATACGATGATACACCTTTAAAATGGCTGTAATTAAGAGAGCAACTCCAGTGTTGGCAGGTTTACAACAACAGAAACTCACAAGCCTGCCTACTGGGAACATCAAATGCTACCACTTTATTTTGAAAAAAAAAAAAATACCAGTAATTTCCAAAATTTTTGCATCAAAGTAAATTTTTTCAAAGATTTATTTATTTGAAAGGCAGAGTTACAGAGAGGCAGAGGCAAAGGCAGAGAGAGAGAGAGAGTGGTCTTCCATCTGCTGGCGCAGTCCCCAACTGGCTGCAATGGCCGGAGATGCGCGGATCCAAAGCCAGGAGCCAAGAGCTTCCTCTATGTCTCCCATGCGGGTGCAGGAGCCCAAGGACTTGGGCCATCCTCCATTGCCTCCCATGCCATAGCAGAGAGCTGGATCAGAAGTGGAGCAACCAGGTCTTGAACCGGCGCCCAAATGGGATGCCGCCACTGCAGGCGTCAGCCTTACCCACTGCGCCACAGTGCCAGTGGTGTAGTGATGGCACAGTGATACACAAAATAATAAATCTTTTTATTCCAGTTTTTTTTTTACAACCTGTTTAAGTCTCATAATATATCTTGCATGTAACTCAGATGTTCTATACGTAAGAATATACCTAAGAAAAATAAAAGCCCATCTTCATACAAAGATTTGTACATGAGTGTTCATAATGTCATATTTCTATAGACAAAAACTGGAAACAATGCAAATTGTACACAAACAGGTGAGTTAACAAATGACTGTTAGTGTAGACATAAAATACTACTCAGTTACAAACAGAATGAATAACATATGCAGTGACATGGATGACTGTCAACATATTAATTCTGGAGATACACAGACCTAACAAGGTACATGATACAGGATCCTCTCAGATAAAATTATGAAAACAACAACTATATATATTAGTGAAATCTTATCAGTGATTGTCCTGGGCATACCAAGTGGGTTAAAGGATTACAATGAAGCCCAAGGCAACTTGGCTGTAGCTCTTATATTCAACATCTTGATTACAGTGATGTTGCCAAGACTGTATAACCATGTCAACCTTTAACAGTTTGTCATGTCAATTGTACTCCAGTCAAACTGTAAAATAAAATACTAATAAAGGCAAGAGGTATGTTTCTATACTTTTTACTTACATTCCAGTGGCCAGAATGCACTAATCTGACATTTCGGTCTACTACATAAATGCAAGTGCAACTTACTAATACTTCCCACTTGTTCATCTGCTATCAAAGGTCACATGACATAAGAAATGCTAACTTCCACTTTATTGGACCAAGTAAATTTTCAAGTAAGAAGTGTAATTACATTGCAATAGCCAACCGAGGTTACTAGAAGTAATAACCACCTCAAGGCCTGTGTCCCAATCTTTTGTTAGTTTCCTCTTCCTTCAATGCAAAAATGAAAGAACTTGACATAAAACCTTCCATCCCTAAAATACACAAATTCCAATTTTAAAAAGTCAGCCGCTGAAAAATACTGCAGAGCATATCCATAAACCCAACAGCTAGAATGCATGCAACGCTGCATGGAACATCTCTTCTGTAACAATCTTGTATCTGAAAACATACAGGAGCTGCATAATGAAATTTTCTCGCTTCCTAAGTATCATGGGTTAATCTTTCTTCATTATGGAAAACACAGTGCACTTTCTGAGTAGTTCTATAAAGGGCAAGCTAGTGTACTGGGCAGGTAAACGGAAGCTATCGTCGTTATCTAACCGTGTATTTTCTAAGGCTATCATAGCTGCCATAAAATAAATGAGTTCCCCATGAAGCTATTTATTTCAAACAATGAGATTCACATTTTCAAAAGTGCGAGTGTTGTTTTACATTATCAACACTTAAAAACTACAGATACTGTGATTTAGTCAAGAAACACACACCTCCCTCAGGCAGCAGAGGTCAGAAATACAGATAGTTACTGAGAGCCTATTCTCTTTTTTATTGGCTCAATTTATTTTCCGAGTCAGTCATCCCTTGAAATAAGAAAGCCAAGATCACTTTATAAAGTGAGCACAGCGTTACGGGAGACGGGACGTGAAGCTAGGGCACTGTGTCCTGTCCTTTTTCCGCATCACATCACGTGTAAGATAGTACTAATAAGGCACGCTGTGGGAGGTCAGAGAGATTATGGCTGGAGGGACGTCCATCAATTCCAGCCTCCTCAGACCCTACCCAACTACGTGAATGGCTACAGGGATCAGCTTCTCAGACATATCCATCACTCATTTGTGCACACCCACCATGCGCTCTACACTGAGAAACCCTGACGCTAGTTTTATGTTCATATGCCACAGGGAAGATTGGTTTGTAAAGCAATACTGATCTTTTCTAAGAGCAATCCTGCATTTTAGGAAAGTTGGTTTGTTGTCTCAGGGATTCTCCAGAATCTGATGCCTACGATAGCATTTTTTTCCCCTCAGAACTCACTTTTTTTTTTTTTTTTTACCAAGAATTGTATTCCTGGAATTGCACTACATGTAAAAAATTTAAATGCACATTTTTATTGTAAATGTACATTTTCCTATTACATGTATTTTACAAGAGACATTAATACTTTGTTACCAAGGTCAAGGTCTTTAATATTCAGCACAGAGCCATTTCATCCTTCTTAAGGTGTTTTACGTCAAACTAGATAGCACAACATTAATGCCAAGAAATAACCAGTGTGCTTTAAAAAATTTTGAAAAAAAATTGAATTAGAAAATAAGCTTATTTTGGTGCAAGAATAATTTAAAGCCATAGGATTTTTTGGAAACGCACGTCTTCCATTACCTCTATTGGGGCCCCACCTACATGTATGTACCCACGTGATTCCTCTTATTTTTAGTATTAGGAATTAAATAGGTCTGCTGCTTTGTGAAGCCAACATTATTAACTAGCAATTTATCATTTTGCCTCAAACGATCTAAGAAATATGTATGTTCAACAATGTTTTTCCAGAATACAGGACATCAGCAAACCCATGGCCATCTGGAATAAAAAGGGCAATTCCTGTGATTATTGCAGCCGACTGCCTGGTGAGCAGATCTTGATGATAATACCAGGAAAAGGAACCCAGGCCTAGTGCGATCATCTTCCTCATTTAAGCAGGTGTATCTGCAAGTCTGGAAGGGCTGGGGTGGCCAGGACTCGCTAGGTAGAAGATTAAAAAGATACAGCTGCCAAGAAACCTACAGAGGGTTTCCACATGTACAAGAAAAAGCTCTGTAACAGCTAGGGAAAAAAGCACCTGCAAACAGTGAGGGTCTAATCCCCCCATCAGCAGGGAAAGCTTCTTAATTGAGAAGGTATCAAGTAGAGAACTCAGAACCAGGATAGAGTTAGCCAGAGAATATCAAACTTTTCCCCTGGTCCTACATAAGTAAACAAAGCCAAGACCTGACTCATCAAAATGTTCCCAAGTAACATAACTGCATCACACAACAAAGTCTAAATGCATTTATAGAACCACAAACATATCCAGCACTCAAGAGGGCAATAGCTACAAAGCTCAGCACCCAACAAAAAGTTACCAGCCAAGGAAAATAACAGGAAAATACAACACCTAATCAAAGGGTCAAAATCAGCACCATTGGTAAGTTAAATTTCATCAAGACTAAGAACCCATATACAAAAAATACTCCAAGAGGGCCAAACAAAATAGTCTAGGAAAATCATTCACAAGTCAAATGTGTCTTACTATCTAAAATAAGAAAACATCTACATATGTAACATACACTTACCAACCAGGTAACAAATCACAAGTTTCCATACAAAATATCCTCAACACCACTAGCAGTTAGAGAAATGGGAATTAAACAGCTACCATGCAACATGCCCATACCTATGAATGAGAATAGTATTTAAAAAGTTTGACACCATGCATATGGATGTTAAGGAACTAGAACTCTTAAATACTGCACAAAGATTATGTCACATATTTTGGAAGCTTTTTAAAAAGTGAAATATACACCCAACATACGAACCCACTGTTGCACTTCAGGAAGACATGAAGCATCCAACCACACAGACTCATACACGAATGTTTAAGCAACTATTTCTAAGTGCCAAAGATACGAAATATCCAAATGCCCATTATCAGGTAAGTGCACAGATTACCATGTAACCATACAATGAACTGCTCATTCCACATGAAAACAGGAATTGACTATTGTGCAAACAACAATAGACACAAATTCTAAAGTTGTAATATGAAGCAAAGTAGCTAAACAAGCCCCCCAAAAGCACTTATTTTTTTTTTTGACAGGCAGACTGGACAGTGAGAGAGAGAGACAGAGAGAAAGGTCTTCCTTTGCCGTTGGTTCACCCTCCAGTGGCCACTGCGGTTGTGGCCAGCGCACCGCACTGATCTGAAGCCAGGAGCCAGGTGCTTCTCCTGGTCTCCCGTGGGGTACAGGGCCCAAGCACTTGGGCCATCCTCTACTGCCTTCCCGGGCCACAGCAGAGAGCTGGACTAGAAGAGGGGCAACCGGGACAGAATCCGGCTCCCCAACCGGGACTACAACCCGGGGTGCCACTGGAGCTGCAGGCGAAGGATTAGTCTATTGAGCCGCGGCGCCGGCCCAGAAGCCCTTACTTTATAATTATGATTCATTTACATGAAATTCTGGAAAATGCTAAGTAGTCCATGGTGATAGCAGGTTAATAGTTACCTGGGCCTAGGGAAGTGCACACATAGATTAGAGAGATTATAAAAAGGCACAGCATAGGTTTTGGGCATGAGATACATTCATTATTTAGATTTCAGTGATAGTACGTAAGTGTCAAATTTACTAAAATTCACTCCATATGTGTCAAACTTTGATAACCACTAAGATTTTTTTAAATTCATAAACATTTAAGTTTTGAATATTAGCAGTTTATTCAAATAAAAATCTGACTACATTCACCAACTCCTTTCAAGGGCCAAGGGGAGATTTGACCAGTGAACTCTGTAAAAGAACACAGCAACCATGGGTCAGTTCCTTCCAGACTCCCCTTCAGACCCGCTCCCCTGGAGGATCTGTCTCGGTCTTTCTTCCGCTGTGCAGCCAAAGACCTGGACTCTGCCAAAACCCCCCTCGCCTTTACAGGACACGAATAACCCACAGTATCTGTAATAGGACTTGTCCTCACTTATTTAATGTATCTGAGCACTTACTGTGCACCAGGCATTGCTCCAAGCTCTGGGAAAGCTCAGTCAAGAAGGGATACTTGTTTTTAACTGTGAATCCAACATGATAGCTGCAATGGGGGTTGTTGAATGTGGGTACCCACTAGCTCATAGCTTGCTGTCTCCTCTCTCTTGTCCCTTTTCTCTCATCTATAAAATGGAATAAAATACTAAGCGTCTTGCGGAGCACTGCTTCTCAGCTCTTCCCACCAGAACCTCCATGTATACTCTCGCACCGGCTCATGCCAGCGTTACGTGAGACAGTCTCCAATTTTAGTGTTAAACCAGTGCACCTGAAGGTCTGGTTAAACCACACCTACGGGGAACCAGATGGAACAAATGCTGCTGCTGATGGAATTACACCTCGGAACCACTGTGTTAGAAGCTGGTGCTAAGAGCAATTTAACGAGGTGCCAAGCCTCATGGAAGAAAGATTTAGGGTGCTGCTAGGACTGCGTCTACTCATCCAGACTGTCCCGTTGGAGCACATATTTTTAAAATACCATGACATCTCATGAGCTTCATTTTCCTAAAGGGAATTTGTTTCTATCAACATCCACAGCCAGTCTACTACCTATAAGGCTCATTCCTGCCGAGTCCACCAGTTTTTTCAGCACTTCTCTGGACTCCTTTCAGCTCGGTGCATTTTTACCCTCTCCTCTTGGTCGTTGTGAACCAAGGGTTATGACTTTGCCATCTACAAGGAGAAAGATCTGGTGGGTATAGGCAACAGTGAGATAACATAGAGCCAGACTGAGTTGTAAAGATCTTCACAGTGCTCACAGGAGCAAGGGATGTTTGGGCAGACCTAAACAATGAAAATAATTAACAGTATGAGCTCTAAGTCTATGTACTAGAAGCAAATCACCCTATCTTGGGTACTGTTTCTATCCATAAATAAGATTTTTACTTTGGGATCTGATATCCCAGAGGACTATGGCTAAGATTAAGGGAAAACAAGGGCCAACACCTGGGAAGAGTTCAGCAGGTATACTCAGATTCAAGAGGGGCCTTGCAGCCCTTGAATTAGCCTCATCCAAACCCCCAGACTGATCAGCCTATAAGAGAGGCTGAAGCCCCAGACTGGGGCAGCTGTGGTGTGGGTCAGGCCTCCTCTTGGACTCAATCCTGCAAGTCTGCATGTAAGCCTCTCTCAACCACAGAGTAATTAACCTGCCCCTCCTCTCATGCAGAGAGGTTGGCTTTGCAGTTCAGCTGCTGGCCAGCACTGGCCACTCTTCTCAGTGTTCTGAAGTCTGTCTGCACATTGCATTTTTTTTTTTTTGACAGGCAAAGTGGACAGTGAGAGAGAGAGAGAGAAAGAGAGAGAGAGACAGAGAGAAAGGTCTTCCTTTGCCGTTGGTTCACTGTCCAATGGCCGCAGCAGCCAGCGCACTGCGGCCGGCGCACCGCGCTGATCCGATGGCAGGAGCCAGGTACTTCTCCTGGTCTCCCATGGGGTGCAGGCCCAAGTAGTTGGGCCATCCTCCACTGCACTCCCGGGCCACAGCAGAGAGCTGGCCTGGAAGAGGGGCAACCGGGACAGAATCTGGTGCCCCGACCGGGACTAGAACCCGGTGTGCCGGCGCCGCAAGGCGGAGGATTAGCCTAGTGAGCCGCGGCACCGGCCGCACATTGCATTTTGATTCTTACTTCAGGCCTCATCTAGGTTTCTCCTGGATTGCATCTCTTGTTTCTGATTATCCACTCTTGTCTGCAAAGGAGACGAAATGCAACAACCATGGTAATGACAAACGCATTCGCCAGTGAAGCCCTGACTGGCTGGCGTACTGCAGCAGACTTCATCAGTGATCCACAAGGGATTTTATCACAGCTTCCTACATGAATTGAGATGACAACACTGTTGTTATCATAATTATATGAAGCAACCAGCCTTTTGAATATACACTAAGTGTTAATATTTGGATTCTTGCTTTTTTCTTTGACAATATGGTGATACTAAGCATTCAAAAGAATACACTGTTACTAACGTCTATATATTTGTGTGTGTTGTGTATATATATAAATGAACACTTTTGTTTGAGGAAGAAAGAAATAAAAACAAAAATGAGAATGACTACTCCAAAGTAAGCAATATGGAAAAATAAAAAATTATACTAAATATATATAAGTAAATATAAATACATTAAATATATATAAATAAAATATATGCATACATGCACAAAATAACAAGTTTTCTTTTCTTCTGGAGATGGGCATTGGGCCAGCAGTGAAGACACCTGTAGATCACATTGATTGCTCATTTAAACTCCTGACTCTGGCTCCCTGCTGAGGTGGACTATGAAAGGCAGCCAGTGCTGGCCCAGGTACATCTGTCCCTGCACCTACATGGGAAACCCGTATTGAGTTCTTGGCCATTGTGGACAATTGGATATTGAAATAGAGGATGGCAGTTTCTCTCTCTCTCTCCTTTACAAATTAATTATTTAAAATTAACCTCTCCTATCTGGGCTAATGAGGGCTTTGTTAAAAGGGGAGAGGGCGGCACTGTGGCACAGCAGGTTATGCCACTGTCTACAACACAGGAATCCCATATGGGCACCAGCTCAAGTCCCGGCTGCTCCATTTCTGATTCCTCTCGCCACTAATGCACCTGGGAAAGCAGCATAAGATGGCCCAAGTCCTAAGGACCCAGCACCCACGTGGGAGACCCAGATGAAACTCCTGTCTCCAAGCTTCCACCTGACCCAGCCCTGGCCATTGCAGCAATTTGGGGAGTGAACCAGCAGGAGGAAAATCGTTCTTTCTTTCTCTGTGTCTTTTTTTCTCTAACTCTGAGTTTCAAATAATAAATAAATAAACCTTTTCTTAAAAAGGGGGGAGGTAGGAAAGAGGTATTTGGAACAGTGGTTAAGCCCCACTTTGAAATACCTGCGTTCCGTATCAGAAGGCTTGAGTTCAGTCCAGTCTCTGCTCCCATTTTTTTTTTTTTTTGACAGGCAGAGTGGACAGTGAGAGAGAGAGTCAGAGAGAAAGGTCTTCTTTTGCCGTTGGTTCACTCTCCAATGGCCGCCGCGGTTGGCGCGCTGCGGCCGGCGCACCGCGCTGATCCGATGGCAGGAGCCAGGTGCTTATCCTGGTCTCCCATGGGGTGCAGGGCCCAAGCACTTGGGCCACCCTCCACTGCACTCCCTGGCCACAGCAGAGAGCTGGCCTGGAAGAGGGGCAACCGGGACAGAATCCGGCGCCCCGACCAGGACTAGAACCCGGTGTTCCGGCACCGCAAGGCGGAGGATTAGCCTAGTGAGCCGCGGCGCTGGCCTCTGCTCCCATTTTCTGCTTGCTGCTAAGGTGCACCCTGAGAGGCGGCAATAATGGCTCAAGTATGCGGGTCCCTGCCACCCATGTGGGAGTGCCAGATTGAGTTCTGGACTCCAGGTTTTGGTCTGGCCCCATCCTGGCAATCGTGTGCATTTGGTAGAGTGAACCAGCAATGGAAGAGCTCTTTCTCTCTCTGTCTCTCTCTCCTTGTATCACTGCCTATCAAATAAAATAAAAAGGAAGCTTATAAAAATTACTTACATGGAGTGAGAGTCTAGTTATCTAATTTCTCAACACCAAACAATGAAACCAAAAATCATCAGATTAATGGAAAGCATCTAGAAAAAAATTTATCTAAAAGACATTGAGTAAAAGTTATTCTGATAAAAATACAAATTTAAAAAATTCACAGAAACTAATTAGCACTAGAGACTTTCCAAAGAATGTTCCAAAGAAACAAGTAAATTAGCTAAGAAGTAAAATGTGAGTGTAAGAAAAAGTAGTGGACAAAGAATTGACTGTGAACATATATTAATACAAATACTAACAGCATAAGAAAATTAAAATGATTAATACTGGGTGTAAAAATACAGAATAAAATTGCAGATAAATATAATTTCTACATAATATGTAGAAAAATGCACAGTGAACAAAACAAAAAAGGGAAAATAGTAGAAAATAATCCATTGGATAATAAAAATAAATTAGATGAATAATGAGCTCAAAGCATAGTACACTGAAAAGAGTAGTAGACAACTAACTGAGCACCAAAAAGGAAACCTGTTAAACTGAAACGAACACTATGAGAAACGGTGACTTGATCAGCCCTCACCCTGACTCTTGATGAGCAGCTTAATATGTTATCCCTCTTAGTATTTTTTTTGTTTGTTCTACTTAATACTTTTGGTTGAACACTGTAATCAATACACAATTATTCTTAAGTGCTGAAACTTAACTGAAAAGTGATCGCTGTTAAATATAAGAGTGGGAATAAGAGAGGGAAGAGATGTGTAATTCGGGACATGCTCAAGCTGACTTGCCTCAAACGGTGGAGTTAGAAACATACCAGGGGATTCGAATTCAATCCCATCAAGGTGGCATGTACCAATGCCATCTCACTAGGCCCAGTGATCAATTTCTGTTCACAATTGATCATAATGATAGGACTAAGAACCAAAGGGATCACATAAACAAGAATAGTGTCTGCAAATACTAGCTGATAGAATCAAAAAGGGAGAGAATGACCCAACATGGGAAGTGAGATACACAGCAGACCCATAGAATGGCAAATGTCCTAACAGCACTCTGGCCTCATAATCAGCCCTTAAGGCATGCGGATCCGGCTGAAAAGCCCATGAGAGTATTTCAGGAATGGAAAGCCAAGACACTCTGGGGGAAAAAAAAACCTAAATGAAAGATCTCCACGAGTGAGATCCCAGTGGAAAGAACAGGTCATCAAAGAAGGAGGTACCTTTCTCTGAAGGGAGGAGAGAACTTCCACTTTGACCATGGCCTTGTCTAAATATGATCAGAGTCGGTGAACTCAGGGGGCTTCCATAGCCTTGGCAGCTCATGACAAGAGCCTAGGGTGATTACTGAGGCCATAAACAAGAGTGTCAATTTGTTAAGTCAACAACAGGAGTCACTGGGCACTTACTCCTCATGTAGGATCTTTGTCCTTAGTGTGCTGTACATTGAGATTTAATGCTATAACTAGTACTCAAACAGTATTTTTCACTTTATGTTTCTGTGTGGGAGCAAACTGTTGAAATCTTTACTTAATGTATGCTTACTGATCTTCTGTATATAAAGAGAATGGAAAATGAATCTTGATGTGAATGGAAGGGGAGAGGGAGTGGATAAGGGGAGGGTTGCGGGTGGGAGGGACGTTATGGGGGGGAAGCCATTGTAATACATATTCTGTACTTTGGAAATTTATATTCATTAAATAAAAGTTAAAAAAAAACAAAAAAGGAAGCTAATAAAAAATAGTAGATAAAAAAATTTCACATTTGATTAAGAAAGAAAAATTTCTCCAAATAAAATTCATTACAGTTTTCTCAATTAGAAAAATGGAATTGGTATTAAACTGTGGTGGTGATGAAATAGTAGTCTAGTGTATGAATAATTGGCATTTTTATATTAAACTCTTCCTCTAAATATAAAATATCAGCTTCCATTCATTAAAAATATTGCCTTTTGGTAATGAATTTTAAATATTTCCTCATACAGGTCTTATTCATTCTTCTTAAGTAAACATGTAGCTATCATTTCTTTATGTTCATTTTTTTTCCTCCTGTGGAGAAAGACCTTGAAATGTTCATTTTGTTCATAGTAAATTTATTGAACAGTTCTTGTTTTCTCATGCTTGATTTTAATTGTCTCTCTGGGATCTTCCAAGTAGATAATTATACGGTCAACAAATAATAACATTTTCCCTTCTCAGTCCTCATGCTTATATTTTTATGACACTGTAATACTTAGCACCAATAGAGGTTGTGTCTTTGTGATTTTCCTGATGTTAGTCAGTGCATGTTAGATTTTCTTTGTTTTTCCTCAGAAATCTTTTGTTTAAGGTATACAAACTTCATGCATTTCATGAATATAACTTTAGGAAGATGGTGATTCTTCTCACCCTGCCCACCCTCCCACCTGCACTCCCACCCTTCTTTCTCCTCCCTCTCCTATTCCCATTCTTATTTTTTTACCAAGATCTATTTTCAATTAACTTTATACACAGAATATTAAGTCTATACTAAGTAAAGAATTCAACAAGTAATATGAAAAAAAAAAAACTTCCTCAACAATCCAGACAAAGGTTGTTCAAAATCATTGATTAATTTTTAAGTGCTCTATTAGTTACCACAGATCAGGAGGGAGAACATATGGTATTTGGCCTTCTGAAACTAACTTTTTTCACTAAGTATGTTTTCCAGTTTCATCCATTTTGTTGCAAACAACAGGATATAATTTTTTTTACCACTGTGTTGTATTCCATGGTGTACATATCCCATAATTTTTTATCCAATCTTCAGTTGATGGACATCTGGGTTGATTCCATGTCTTAGCTATTGTGAACTAAGCTGCAATAAACATAGGAGTGCAGATAGCTCTTTCATATGCTGATTTCATTTCCCTTGGGTCAGTTCCCAGGAGTGGGAAGGCTGGGTATTATGGTAGCTCTATATTCAGATTTCTGAGGTACCTGCATACTGTCTTCCACAGTGGCTGTGCCAGTTTACATTCCCCTAGATTTTCATCATTTAGCAAGTTTCTGCCTTTCGGGTGAAGATGCATCTTTTCTGTGGTGATCAGCAAGTATATACGCACTCTTATTTAGTTTAAATTATTTACCAGAAATAAATTTGGAATTTTATCAAATTCTGTTCAAAATTTATAAATTTTTCCAAATTCTTTCACATTCCGTTTCTCACCCTTGTGTAGCCCCCCCTCTTCGCGGAGGAACGACACAGGACCCTGCACTGTTCTTTTGTCTGCTCAGCCCTTCCCGGGTTTGCTGCTGGTCCTTCCCGGGTTGGCTACCGTCCCTTCCACCTCCGTGGAAGGGCGGTTCCCCCTGCCACTTTCCCCACTTCCGCGGGGGAGCGTACACCGCCGGCCGGCTCGCTCGGGGGCTGCTCAGATGTTCCTCAGGTAGATGTTCCTGGTGCATGTTGTCTCTCTCCTCCTTTATAGTCCTCTTCCACCAATCCCAACTCTGCTACCCACACGCCGAGTACGCTGCTCTCCTCCAATCAGGAGCAGGATCAGCTCCTGCAGGTCATCACTCAAGTTGGTGAAAGGCAGCTGTGTAGAAGCTGTTCACTCCTCTCCCAGCGCCATATTGTGGGAGAGCAGATGCATAGAATAAGTCTTAATTCGAGTAACAGTCTAGTCCGAGTTGCTCCCCACACCCTTGTATCATAAAAATAACATTCAAATATTTTCTGAGTTCAATTCCTTTCTTACCGAAGTGCACATTCCACAAATTTTAGTAAAAGGTAAGTCACCCTTCATCAGAATATGATCCTAATTCCACTTTTCTGCTTCACTGGTATTTTAGCTGGGTTAGAATTATAAATCGATAAATATTTTCTCTCACTACTTAGAAGACAGTCCCTTATCTTTTTGCATTTATCTTTGCTAATTTGAAATTTTCTGTCAACCTAATGAAGCTTTAATAAATTGTCTTTCTCCCTTGCTTTTAAATTATCTTCTATTTAATATCCTACATTTTGTGTGTTAATCATTTTTCACAATGTTTTGAATGCATAAAGATGTTAAGTTGACAAAGATTACATATTTTATGAAGATTTCATATATTCAAAGGATCTTTGATGATTCGGTATACATGTGCATTTTATTATGATGATCAAAATCAAATTAATGAATACATCCATCATCACTCATGATGTACAAAAAACATCCAGAACTTGTTCCTCTAGTAATTAAGCATTTGTATCAACATCTTCCCATGTCCCTCACCCTCTGGGGACTTGGGTATCCGTGTGTGTAGGTGTATGTGTTGCAATTTTGAGGGTTCCCTTAGCTCTTAGCTTATAGTTTAATATTTTTTCTATGTCTGACCTAATGGATGATTTAACACTAAGTGCTAATTTTTACAAACTACAATTCTATTTTAATAAATTATGTTTTGGTTATTCATAAGTGCTTATCATTTCTCTTCCTTAATTTGGTTATTTTATTGTATTTGGTCAATTTCATACCTGCTCTTTAACTTCATCATTTTAAATTTTTTTTTTTTTTTTTTTTTTTTTTGACAGGCAGAGTGGACAGTGAGAGAGAGAGACAGAGAGAGAAAGGTCTTCCTTTGCCGTTGGTTCACCCTCCAATGGCCGCCGCTGCAGCCGGCGCACCGCGCTGATCCTGGCAGGAGCCAGGAGCCAGGTGCTTTTCCTGGTCTCCCATGGGGTGCAGGGCCCAAGCACCTGGGCCATCCTCCACTGCACTCCCTGGCCATAGCAGAGAGCTGGCCTGGAAGAGGGGCAACCGGGACAGAATCCGGCGCCCCAACCGGGACTAGAACCCGGTGTGCCGGCGCCGCAAGGTGGAGGATTAGCCTATTGAGCCACGGCGCCGGCTTAAATTTTCTTATGTTAGGCTCTGGAGTCATCCTTCACCCACAGCTGCTAAGATGCTTGGTCCCCATCTGTAGGCATTCCCTGACCTTGTCCTCCGGATTGTGAAGCTGTCCCCCAAAGCATTTGTTTATAGATTTGCTCAACCCTGCTAATGGCAATTGCACTGGAAGCATTTTATATTTTATTTCATCATGAAGGTAATGTAAACTCACATCTCATATTAAAGCACGATGTTGGCCTTGGTTTTGTAAGTTTTGGAAGTGAAATTCCAAAAAGTGGCTTGGTTACAGGCACCCTGGTGGGCATTGTAGCACAGTGGGATAAGCTACAGCCCAGGATAATCACCTCCCTGTTTAAGTCTCAGGTATTCTGCTTCTGATCCGCTTCCTGCTGACGCAACCTGGAAGGCAGCAGGTGGTTCAAGTGCTTGGGCTCCTGACGCCCCTGTGTCTCTTAGCCTCAGCCTGGCCCAGCCAATGGCCATGTGGGAATAAGCCAGGAGAATGGAAGACCTGGGCTGCCATAGCAGATTTCTATAAACAATTGCTTTGGCCAAAGAACTTGATTCTTTCACGATCCTGGTAGCTAGAAGTCTACAACCAAGGCATGCCAGGTGCTCGGCAGAAGCTTCTCGTGTTTCTTCCCCGCTCCTGGTAGCGGCCATCAACCCAAGGCATTTCTTGGTTTGTCGCCACGTCGCCCCATTCTTCGCCCCTGTTGTCACGTCGCTTTCTCTCTGTGTGTCTCTGTCTCCTCTTAGAAGGTCACCAGTCAGATGGCATGAAGGGTCCACCATACTCCAGGGTGACTCGATCTGAATTAGCATTCTGCTTAGGGTGATCTATGCATTCTCAAGATGATAGAATCTTCTATGCATCTACCTCCCATCTCTCCGTGTCTTGTGGGACTCAATGCTCACATCTGTATTTCTACCTGCCATCTCTTCAGGACAATTTGTGTTCCTATCATCAGGCTCCTCAAATACTTCCAAGACAGTGCCCATTCAACTCTACTTCCCATACTTACCTATCCATTACAGCGGTGCTCCCCTTTCCAGTACCAAGATTGTAGTGTGTTGTTACTGCTGACACTTCCATCTGAAACTTCATCTCCAGACGTGCAAAATAATATATTCTGCTATTCTGGAGACTAGAAGTTTCAATTAAAGTGTCAGCAGGGGGAGCGGCCCTGTGGCACACTGGATTAAAACACTGCCTGCAGTGCTGGCATCCCACATGGGCACTGGTTTGAGTTCCGGCTTCTCTATTTCCAATCCAGCTCCCAATATACCTGGGAAAGCAGCAGAGGATGGCTCAAGTGCTTGGGACCCTGTACCCACACGGGAGACCTGGAAGAAGCTCTTGATTCCTGGCTTTGGATCAGCTCAGCTCCAGCCATTGTAATCTTCTGGGGAGTGAACTAGCGAGTGGAAGGCCTCTCTTTCTGTCTCTGTCTCTACCTCTCTCTGTAACTCTTTCAAAATAAATAAAATAAATCTTTAAATTAAAAAAAAAAGTGTCAGCAGGACCACACTCCCTCTGAAACTCCAGAGAAAATCACTACTCATCTCCTCCTGTGGCAGCCACAGTCCGTGGTGTTCTTAGCCCGCAGCTGCATCGCGATGTGCTCTGCCTCCTTCATCACTTTGCATTTTCCATGCATGTTTCCGTGCCCACATTTCTCACTACTTCCTAGGACACCAGTTCAACACATCATAACATGACTTTATTTTTTTAAAAAAGATTTTATTTATTTATTTGGGAGGTAGAGTTATGGACAGTGAGAAAGAGAGCAAGACAGCCTTCCATCAGCTGGTTGACTCCCCAAATGGTCGCAATGGCCAGAGCTGCACCCATCTAAAGCCAGGAGTTTCTGCCAGGTTTCCCATGCAGGTGCAGGGGCCCAAGCACTGGGGCCATTTTCTACTGCTTTCCCAGGCTATAAGCAGAGAGCTGGATTGGGAGAGGAGCAGCGAGACAAGAATCAACACCCCTATGAGATGCCAGTACCACAGGCAGAGAGGCTTAATGTACTGTGCCAGTGCAGGCCCCTTAACTTTATTAGGACACTAGTCTGAATTAAGATTCATGCTGCCTAACCTAACTCGTCTTAACTTTATGATATCTTAAAATGCCCTATTTCCAAATATGGTCACATTTACTGGTACTGGGAGTTACAATCTCAACATATATTTGGAGATGCCATTTAGCTGGTAACAGAGATGATGCCAACTCAGACTCTCAAGTGATCCCGGTGTTCCATCAATGTCACTAGCAGACGAGTGATTTTGTTATCCAGTATTGTCTGTCTTTTTCTTTTTTTTCACATTCACTAAGGATTTATGGAACCTATAACTTAGGAGATTTGCTTCCTTGCTTGAAACTCAATTACTGGGTCATATTCTTTTCCCTTAAGGACTTCGATATCACTTTCATCTGCAGCTGAAGAATTACCAGCTCAGCTTTCTCGCCAGCATTTCTGTTTATGTATTCATTATTCAGTGCTTCTGGGTCGGAAGTGTGCCCTTGCAGCCTTCAGATTTAGGCAGATCTATTTTTTTATTTTATTTTATTTTATTTTATTTTTTTTTTTTTTAAGGGAAAGAGTTTATTGGGGGAAACCTGACAAACCGGAGGGAAGGGCAAAGAAGGAAAAAGAGGGAGAAGGAGAGTGTAAAAGAGAGAGACAGAGACAGAGATCTGGAGACAGAGAGAGAGAAAGAAAGAGAGAGGGAGATAGATAGATAGATAGATAGATAGATAGATAGAGCAAGCGAGCGAGCCAAGAGTTCAGGAACAGGTCCATTTAAAACTCTGCTGGGGAGAGGGAGTGGGAAAGGGGAGGGTTGCGGGTGGGAGGGACGTTATTGGGGGGAAGCCATTGTAATCCATAAGCCATACTTTGGAAATTTATATTCATTAAATAAAAGTTAAAAAAAAAAAAAAAAAAAAAAAAAAAAAAAAAAAAAAAAACCTTTGCCGGGGATGGGCAGGGAAGTAGGAGCAGCGAATCCCATTAGGATGGGGGTGGGGCTGACACTGATGGTTGGGCCATGTGGCTACCTGGCCTCCAGCAATGGCGGTGGGGGCTAGAGCCTAGGATAAGACTGCACCATGTTACTAACATTCTCCCCTTTTGTTTTTTATAAAGCAGGAGTTGTATGGGATTACATTAGCCCCAAAAGTCCAGGAGGGGTAAAGGGACGATGGTCTGTCTTTAGAGCTGCTTCCTGCTGCCATGGGGTGATAAGGTACTCTGCTGCCATGGGGTGATGTCTCAAGCCGCTGTCTCCTGGGTGGGGAGCCGAGTACATCCCTGTAGCAGCATTTGGATGACCGCTTGGTTGCTGAGGGCCTTGGTTCATTCCATTAACAACTCCTACAAAGAGTTAAGCAGACACGGTAGTATAAAAGACAGGTGAGAAGAGCAACCAAGATCCTAAGAGTGGCATTAACCAGGTAATGAGAAGATTTCATGGGGGGCAGGGGGCAGTCTCTGGACCCTTGTGAAGACTGTTTGATGGACGTGGTTTAAAGCTGATCCCAAACAAGACTGGGAGAAAGGCCACTCAACTTTTACAGGTAGAGGGGTTTGTCTGTAGAGAAATTCTGAACGATCATACAACATTAAGTGGGGGAGAGAGAGGACCATCAGTACCCACAGGTCAGGAGAAGATCCATTGCTGTTAGAGTAGGGCCCCAGATGGGCTAGATAGGGTCTAGAACAAAAGACAGAGTCATTATTGGGGAACCTAAGAGCTGCTGTCTAAATCACGACTAAGTTCTCTGATTGAGAGGCAAATAGAAACTGGCAGAAGGGCTTGATAATCAGGTGAGCTTTAAGCCTTGTAAGTGGTGAGTCCCAGACTTTTCTATCTTTTCACATGGGGTGTGAACCTCCATTACCGAGCTGGCCTGGGAGGAGAGCTGACCAGGTAAAGGCAGGTGGCATGTTCTAGGCAGATTTAAACATGTGAACACAATAATGTGTATACATCTTTAAACAATCTACCTATAGCTACTGATAGATTTAAATTGTTTTCCTGTTTGTTTATTTTTTTGCTTTCTTTATTAGGGTGATTATAGCAACATTGGATTACCTTGAACTTCTACAGCTGCAACTTTCTTTTAAATTGTTTAACCGCTTGTTTCCATTCAGTTTTGCTATATTCTCTTTGACCTGCCTTTGATATTGGTATTGCTGTACTTGCTGGTTTGGGCTGAGTCCACCGTGGTTTTATATTCTGCAGAGGGTTTATTTTCTCCTCCATGAAACTTTTAAGGGATACCAGCTCACTTTTCTTCTGTTTATGTTATTGCACCATTCTTTGATTCCTTCCACTTCTTGGCTCTTTCTTCCCACAGAAAGGATATATAGTTTTTCAGTTTTCTCAGTACTGTGGTCATGTTTGCTGAAAAATTTCTGGTTCGGTAGTAAAATCTGTCTGCTGCCTGATCATCAGCTCTTTCTTGCATTCCTCCGCTCCTCTCTCCAAGGTTCTTAAACTTTCTTGGGTAGATTCTAGGTTGAATATCTTTTTCTCGATAACCTTTGAAAGAGTGCTGCCCTTGCTGTACCAGATGTTTGCTAAAGAAAAATAGGAACTGGTTAAGAAACAACTTCATCATGCTCTCACTACGTCTCTGGTTCACTGTGGCATAAAGGAGGCTCTAATTATAGGAACAAAGATGTGCCTGTGCACACACTGTAACTGACAGGTAATTTAGATAGATAGATAGATGATAGATACACACACACACACACACACACAAATATATAGAGAATGTTGTTTATACAAAGGGAACAAATTTCATGTATTTCATATATACAGTTTTAATAACATAGTGATACTTCTCACATGACCCTCCTTCCCTTGCTCCCACACTCTATGCTCCTGCCTGTTTTATTTTTCTTTTAATTCCTCAGTGACAAACTTTCAACTTACTTTACACTCACAAGTTTAATCCTCCACTAAATAAAGAATTCAGCAAGTACTAAGTAGAAAACACTTTTTCCTCAGGAGTATAGGCAATAAACAAATCTCAAAATGTCAATTTCACTCATACATTACATTTTTTGTAGTCTGTATATTTGTTACCACATATCAGAGAAAACATATTATATTTGTCTTTTTGGGACTGACTTATTTCACTAACCATAAAGATCTCCAGTTGCAACAATTTTGTTGTGCAAGACAATATTTCATTCTTTCTTATGGCTGAGTGAAATTCCATCATAATTCACACACACACACACACACACACACACACACATACACACACATCACATTTTCTTTATCCAGTTGTTGGTTGATAGATATCTGGGTTGAGACCACATCTTAGCTATTGTGACTTGAGCTGCTATGAACATGGGAGTACAGATAACTTTCATGTGCTGATTTCATTTCTTTTGGGTAAATTCCCAAGAGCCAGGTCATATGGTAAATCTATTTTCAGGTTTCTGAGGAATGTCTGTACTGTCTTCCATAATGGTTGAATGAGTTTACATTCCTACCAGCAGTGTGTTAAGGCACCTTTTTCCCCACATCACCATCAGCATTTGTTATTTTTTGATTGTTGCATGATAGCCAGACAGTTAATTTCCACAGTACTTTGGTATTATGTCAAATTTACCAGGATAAAAAGCTTCGGATTTGACTGCTGCACAATATCTTTCATTTGTTCCTTTGTGCAAAATGACTTGTTGGTGAAATTTCCCCTGAATTCTGATTCTTCCACCCCATACTGTTCAATGAGATCCGAGAATACTATCCCAGCCACCTCATGTTCTACATGCCAAGGTTATAGGAAAATGATTCTTAATTTAGCCTCTCTAGCCTGTGCCCATAATTTTGGAGAAATTCGTGTTGACTAATAAAGCCTGATCAGATAGAGACCACCAGGTATAAACCCACAGCAACAAAATCAGTTCTGTTGATTGAATACAGCAGGGAAGCTTAGTAAACATTTATCCACACCAGGATTTCTTGGACAGGCTGAAACATGATGTAATCAACAGTTAACTAGCATTAAACAACAACAACAACAAAAATAAAACTAAACTCTGAATGGAAAACCTATTTGTAAAAGCATATGTGTAAATTATAGATCATATCTATAAACAGGACCTGATTAGAAAATAATTTAATCAACTGATCAGTTATGTTTTACGTGATCTGGGTTTTCTCATGAGTAGATAAATGAGTGTTAGCATAAATGAGTGTTATTGTTCATGTTGCTTTACCTAAGAAGATGCCTTACTGGCTGGTGCCATGGCTCACTAGGCTAATCCTCCACCTTGTGGCACCGGCACCCCGGGTTCTAGTCCCGGTCGGGGCACCGGATTCTGTCCCAGTTGCCCCTCTTCCAGGCCAGCTCTCTGCTGTGGCCCGGGAGTGCAGTGGAGGATGGCCCAGGTGCTTGGGCCCTGCACCCACATAGGAGACCAGGAGAAGCACCTGCCTCCCGGCTTCGGATCAGTGCAGTGCGCCAGCCGCAGTGCACCAGCCACAGTGGCCATTGGAGGGTGAACCAACAGTAAAGGAAGACCTTTCTCTCTCTCTCTCTCTCTCTGTCCACTCTGCCTGTCAAAAATTAAAAAAAAAAGAAGATGCCTTCCATTCAAAAGTGAAATTTTAAACTACCATAAGTCATCATATACAGGGGAATGCAAAGAGATGGGTGTATATTAGATTTTGTGGATGACAAAGGTAATAAGACTGGACTTTATAAAGCACAGTGTAAAAACAAATAAATGTAATACATCAGCCTAACCCTAGAACAGCAGCAATTTAATTGAAAAGAGGTTTTTAAAACTAAGTGGAAATTATGAATGTTTAACAAACTTACAGAATAATTTTAATACAGATAAAATCAATCCACACATTCCCAAAACTGTAATAAAACCACCAGTTGCAAAATAGTTTCCCCTGGAATTGTGAAATCAATTTTCTGATACATACATAAAATAAAAACTTTTCGAAATTGAATACAAACTTCTTTGAACTGACATCTTGTTTCTGGGAAATGCTGTGGCTGTCACATGTATTTGTCACAAAAGCAATTACCATGAGTGCATTTTCAAGTACAAATATAATAAAGCATAAAGTTACTACATTGTATGAATGTTCATTCAAACAAAATTACAACAGCAATAGTAACAAGCAAAACAACCCTGAAGATTAAATGAAATTAAGGCGAGTCGGGGGAAGATGCTTACTGCAGAAAAAGGACAGCACAAACGGAGTACTTAAAATAAATAAATAAGTAAATAAACCTACCTCCAACACATAGAGGACTATTGCCTGAAAAGAATTGAGCTGAACATAGAAAAGAAAAGGGATGAGCGAATAGAGGGTGGATGAAGAAAGGACATTTTCAAAACCATGTATTACCAAGGCTAATACATACATAACACCAGATGTACCACTGGTTATCATCACATCACTGGTAGGAAATTTCCCAAGTAGAATTCCTAATCATTTTTATGGGAAAATTTGCTGATATCAGCATATAAACTTAACTGCAATCCACTACTACAGTACAAAAAAAGAGAGAATTTAAAATACTGGAAGTACGTAGAGAATTCCAAGAATTCATGAGACCAAGAAATACTGTTATCTTTAAAAGATGTTGAAATTCCAATGTTTAAAAGACCAAAACCTTTTGTCATTCTTGTAAGTTCCACTTTCCTGCATTTGCATTTCAATTCTATATATTTTCAGTGAGGTCTGAATTTTCTGAAACAGTGAAACTGAGCACACAGTGAATATATTACTAGACATCACTATGCCATGTCCTTTGTGAAGGAAGGAAAAACGTGGATATCAAGACCTGAATGTTGTTAACTGACACCTATTACAGTTTTTCCTTCCATGAAATGAGAAACCTCTGATGCATTCTAACCTACAAATTAGGTATTTTAACAGAAAAGGGGTAATCTGAAGATGAAACAAATGATTTGCTTTTCCTGGATCCCAATCGTGACATCTTATGACTGGGGGTTTAGATTCAGTCATAAAGGTAAGAACATCCAGGGAAGGTGGATGATTTTTGGCGAATAGTGTTTTGAATTTTTGAAACAATTTTATTTATTTATTTGAGAGGTAGAGTTACAGACAGTGAAATAGAAAGACAGAGAGAAAGGTCTTCCATCACTGGTTCACTCCCCAAATAGCCACAATGGCCAGAGATGAGCTAATCTGGAGCCAGGAGCCAGGAGCTTCTTCTGAGTCTCCCATGCAGGTGCAGGGGCCATCCCTACTGCTTTCCCAGGCCCTAGCAGAGGGCTGAATCAGAAGAAGAGCAGCTGGGACTAGAATTGGCGCCCATATGAGATGCTGGCACCGCAGGCGGAGGATTAACCTACTGTGCCACAGCACCAGCCCCTAGTGTTCTGAATATGTAAGGAGGAGTTGCAGGATTTTCCTTTTAAATAGTTTTCACTCTACTAATCACTCTTCAGCAATCATTTTAAGCCTCAAAAATGTCAGAAAATATACTTAATTTAGCCTACCAATTTATGTACAACTGAGAAACAACTCACTGCATATAGTATCAGTTGAGGTTAAGTCAAGAATAGTCTCAAAAGGCAACTTTATTCACCAACTGTACACTGCACTTGCTTGGAGGACTGTTAACGTTGGCTTACTTCAGCGATGTTGAATTTCTCTAAGCTAAATAATTTGGAAATAAACTTTTACTGTGAGTATAGTGGTCTCCTAAACTACAAAGGAAATATTGTCTGTCAACCACTATCTTGATGGATGCATCACCCACACTAACAAAATCCACTTACTGTAGTTGTTGGATGAGATGCCCTATTACTATCAATTAGAACAAGTCAATTAATATGAGTAAAGCCTTTTCTATTCTTACAGATTTTCTATTTCACAGTCAGGAGGAGAGAACTGTTGCTCTCATCAACCACAGTCATGGATGTGTCTATTTCTTTTTACAATTTTTGTATTTCTTTGCCACATATATATTGAAGTTCAGTTTTTTTTTTTAATTTTTTGACAGGCAGAGTGGACAGTGAAAGAGAGAGACAGAGAGAAAGGTCTTCCTTTTGCCGTTGGTTCACCCTCCAATGGCCACTGCGGCCAGCATGCTGCAGCCGGCGCACCACGCTGATCCGATGGCAGGAGCCAGGTACTTATCCTGGTCTCCCATGGGGTGCAGGGCCCAAGCACTTGGGCCATCCTCCACTGCACTCCCTGGCCACAGCAGAGAGCTGGCCTGGAAGAGGGGCAACTGGGACAGAATCCGGCGCCCCGACCGGGACTAGAACCCGGTGTGCCGGCGCCACAAGGCGGAGGATTAGCCTAGTGAGCCGCGGCGCCGGCCAAAGTTCAGTTTTTAGGTGAACACATACTATGATAAATCTTCCTTATGAACTGAATCCTTGGTCATTATGAAATACTTCTCTTTATTTTTGATAATATTATTTGTCCTGAACATATTATTAGAATGTGCTTATACTGTTTTCCCATCCTTTTAGACAAACTTGAATATTTAAGTGTGCATCTTGTAAGCATTATAGTCATCAAAGGACTCAACCATTTAAAACAAAGAGAGCCTAAAAATTACCAGGGAAAACTTTGGGGTTTACTTTTAGAAAAACGAACACCATGTAATTTTTCACTGACTTTGGTGAATAGCTCTGAATGCAGTAGTCAACCTATTCCTCAATGCAAAACACTCAAATTTAACCCTTCTATTAGAAGCAAAGTATCCACAAGATCTAATTCAATTCAAAAGGAGAACTAAAATCTCACCTTCCCCTTTTCTGCTTCCTTCAAATGTTCCAGATCGAAGCATTTTCTTAAAATAGATCTTCGGACAAGGAAATGACACACAGGGAGAGTAAGTGATATAATTGAGTTATTTAGCTGGACTCCAGTGTGAACATCGGGCTGCTGGTCCTTAGTTGAGGGCACTTCATTCCTACCTTTCTTTTCTACCCCACCCACCAAAATTTCAGAGTCCTTTTTATTGAAACATCCTTTTGTTCCTCTCCAAACTTGCAGCACGCTCACACACACACACACACACACACACACATTATTAGTTACTAATCAAGAAAAGTGTAATTATCTAAGGAATTCCATACATCCTCATCACCCTTGCTAACAGTCATCTCTAAACTTGGCATTAGTCACATATATTTGAGGAGTTAAGAGAAAGCCATCTTTCAATCTCCCTAATAGTTTAACAACTGAAAGTTGGGCTGGCGCTGTGGCACAGCGGGTTAAGCCATGGCCTGCAGCAACAGCTTTCCATATGGATGCTAGTTTAAGTCCTGGCTATGCCACTTCTGATCCAGCTCCCTTCTAATGCACCTGGGAAAGCACTGGAAGGTGGCCCAAGTCCTTGGAGAAAGAAAACAAAGTTGATGCTCAGAACTCCTATCTCGATTAGACAAATGTATGTATGTGTGTGTGTGTGGCATGTAAATATATTCTTAAAGTGAAACATATAGTTTGTGATCATTGTTGGACAGGTGGCACTCTATGTATTAATCTTAAAGACAGAGTATTAGCAATAGATTATTTCCAAGAACAGAAAATTCAGTACTGACAATGGGGTTAAGCAACTATATCCTTAACTATAACTCAAAAGCCCAAAAAAAATTCTTCCATAGATTAGTGTAAAACCAAAGGAAAACAATACCAAGAGCATGAGGAATGGTATCATGAAGGGTGTTCACTGGATGCATTTATCTGTACAGTCATCTTAGAAGATGCACAGAAGAGAAGAGAGACTGTTGACCTCACTTTGTATATGAAGGTGCCAGAGCTCGGAGAAACCAGTTGCTTAGGCTACATCCACCCAGCTAAAGGGTGATGAAATCATATTCCTTACTCGAGTCATCAAAACTCAAATGAAGAGGACACCCAATTCTGCTCTAGCACACTACCTTCTATTCTAAGCCAGCTAACTGACTACATCATTTAAAAAATGTCCACTGTGGCCGGCGCTGTGGTGTAGTAGGTTAAGCATCCGCCTGTGATGCTTAACCATATGGGTGCTAGTTCAAGTCCAGGCTGTTCCACTTCTGATCCAGCTCCCTGTTGTTGGTCTGGGAAAGCAGTGGAAGATGGCCCAAGTGCTTGATCCTCTGCACCCACATGGGAAACCCAGAAGAGGCTCCTGGCTCTTAGATTTGGATCAGCTCAGCTCTGGCCATGGCAGCCATCTGTAGAGTGAACCAGCAGATGAAAGACCTCTCTCAGTCTCTATCTCTCTCTCTCTCTGTAACTCTGTCTCTCAAATAAATAAATCTTTAAAAAATACATTGGTGACAGTATCCTCTGGAGAAAAAAGGTTATTTTTATTATATTGATGCCATGTAAATTATCAAGTCCATTTAAGCTATAACAGGACCAAATAATTTTATATATTTCCATTGGTAAATTATGCAGAAAGCAAGCAAATAGGAATTGGACCTGCCCCAAGGAAACTATGAAACCCTGTCCCTAGGTAATTTATGACTCCAAAAATTACATGCAAATATATCATTTTTCAAAGACTGGAGGTAGATAAATCACAGCCAGTGGGGAAGGAATCCAATAGTTCACAAAAGGCCGTGTGATTTCCCCCTTTTCTCCTTTTAACTTAGTGCTTTGGGGGAGTTCTTCATTCCAGTTGTAATAAGAACTTGGGCAGCTGCTTCATTTCTCATCATATGCGGGTGATTATGGGAGAGAATGACTGTCTGTCAAAAGGAGAAGATTGCCCATGGAACGTCTGAAAATATAAAATTGCTTGTTGCAAAGTGATTGCTTGAGTTTATCTGCCACGCACAGCCTGCCTGGGCTACAGTCACTAAAATTCGAATGAGACCGTCAGAAACAGTTGTGTTGAAGTATAGCACTAAAAACAAACTTTTCATCATGAATTAACTGATTTATTTAATTCTTCAAATTAAGCACTTGAAAAATTAATCACTGATGATATATTACTGCTTATTCTTCAATGTTATTCCATTACCAGTAAATAAAGCACTTACTCATTTTACTCTAGTTTTAACTATCACAATAATGCAATTGTGGTTGATTGTGGTATTTTTAAGTCCTAAGATAATACTTCATTTCACTATTTACTTATGCACACATATATTATTAACCTTCATAAAATATTTAGTATATGAGATTATCAATGTTCTGGTAAAATTATGTATATTCATAAAATTTGAGAAATAATCAAATGTAGATTTTACACTTGTACAGGAACATGAATGAATGTGATAAATATATCATATGACTAAAATCCATTAAGAATTTATGAGAATATCAAAATTTTGTGTGTGATTAAAATAGTTTATGAAATGAATAGACAAGTATAAAGTAATTAGTAATGAAATGAGTTTTAGAGAGACTAATAAATACAAATGACTGATTGAAAATAATACATATACACTGTTTTTATTCCTCACTCTTTTTATAGGTATCAAATTTTATTAGAGAAATTCACTCTTTTAGGGAAATTTTCATGGAAAAGCCAATTTTTTTTCACTGCTACCAATATTAGCAATTAAAATTGAATATGTGGAGCTATTGAGGTTATTCCCTTGACAAGATGAGTTTTTAATGCCTGAATTGTCCCTTCATCTACTAGTCTACTAAAATGACTGAGAATGCTAGTGAAGAATGGTGTAAAATTCTGCATAAATAATGTATTAATCACCTCAAGTGTTCAACTGCTGAAAAGATTCATAGGTCGAAGAGACAATGTACTCACGGAATAATAAGTACACCGATGGCAAGAGAAGAACATACGATGAAAGAGACCCAAGGTCATGAGTTGATCCCTGTCCTCTCACATCTGGGACTTACAGGACCTATAAAGTCCTGTGGCACAAGGAAGTCCTAAATATTATTATTAGTGGATACTGAGTTCTTTTATAAGGAGCTGGTCCGGGACACAATGTGAGGCACATTCCACCTATGTGACCATCTGTGGAATGTTTTACAACATCAACAACCGATTCTCCAACTTTATTTGGGTGTCCAACAATTCAATCCAATTCTGCAGCTTTCAGAATTAGTGAAAAGCTCATGGGTGAAGGGTACAATCCTGACTTTAAATATCAACTATAAACAGGGTATCCATTTTACCCACACTCTTCCCAGCTGACTACAAATTTGGGAGTAACCACGACTCCAATCAGTTTGAATAACTGCCTGGAGTGACTCAGAAAACCTCCAAAGGTTCTATACAGTTACTATTAAAGATTTATTATAAAAATTTAACTAAGGAACAGACAAATAGGTGAGACGTGCAGTACAATATATGGGAGTTGGGTGCAGAACTTCCATGTGGTTTTCCCAGGCTTCCAATGTGTCAATATGTTCAGCTGGAAGCTCTCAGAATCTCTTTGTTCATAGTCCAGGCTCCAACCCTTCTCCCTTCTATGGAGGCTGGGATGGGGCTGAAAGTTCCAATCCTCAAGCCACGTGGTTTACTACCCCGCTATTCAGCCCCTATTCTAAAGCTATCTTGGGGGCCTCAAGCAAGAGTCATCTCATTACCATGTAAGTCATTCTTATAACTCAGGAAACTCCAAGACTTTTAGAAGTTCCAGACCAGAAACCCAGGGCAAAGACAATGTATACATATATTTTTCTTATGATAAAGCACCATCCATAATCATTGAAACCCCCAGAGTTGGGTAGGGCATTTAGCCTAGTGGTTAAGGCACCCATTAAGACCTCTACACCCTGTATTAGGTACACGGGCTCAATATCTGGTTCTAGTTCCTCACTCCAGCTTCCTGCTAATGTGGATCATGGGAGCTATCAGGGATGGTTCAAGCATTTGAGTCTCTGCTATCCACATGGGAAAATTGGATTGAGTTTCTCTATCTGGCTTCAGCCTAGCCTAGCCCAGCTCAGCCCAGCCACAGCCCATTGCAGGCATTTAGAGAGTAAGCAAGCAAGTTGGAGCATTCTCTCTCTCTCGCTCGCTCTCTCTCTCTCAACTTATTTTAAAAAATACATATAATATGACGTGTCTGCATCTCAAATAATTTTTTTTAGAAAAAGAAACCCCTAGACCCCATGAAAAGCACGTACAAATTGTAAATCTAATTATTAATCCCAAATAATGCTGACAGGTCAATATGTTCTGCCTCTAACCCAAATATGTAACATTATTTGTGTTTAGCTAATTTATTTATTACATTGGCCAAGTTTCCCTATCACGATCTAGGTAATTTTGAGAATAAGAATGTGATCAATCCAGATGGGCTAGGATTAATCTAAATTATACAAGACAATCTGTAATGAGAAGGCTGCAAAGAAAGCTTCATTCATTCAGAATATATAGACTGCATGTCTTCAGATAGCAGAAAATCGTTTCCTGCTTCTACTGGAAGGTATAATCTTTATTAACAGATCAAAACAAAAAATACAATCCCCAATCGATGTCTGACAACGAACAACAGTCTGATTAGAATATATACTTTTCCTGACCTGTCAGTCAGTAGAGCAAAGAAGCACTGGAATACCCTCTGAGACGAGAGATGGCAACAAATGCTGCGCTTAGTTCCCGTGTAAACTGAGCAGAAATGTGCCCACATAGACAAAGGACTCAGTCTGGATTGACTGTCACTAACTGACAAATGGAAGAAAAAGGAACATTTATGTATGCATTCTTTAGCCACGCATGTATACATGTGTCCACATATTTTAGCAACAGATGTATGCATGTATTCTTTAGTTAATGTCTATATTACAGAGTTTTTATTATATTACTTAGATCAACATCTTAATTTTACTTTCCAAAATCTCAACAAGAGAGAAGTTTAGTATATCTTGCTCCAGAAACAAACTTCCAAAATGGCAAACCTTGATTATAAGACTACATCATAACACACTTTTTAAAATCCTTATATTAACCACGAGATTCTCATAAATACATTGCCACAGGACACAACAAGTCAGAGGTCTATACTGACCCTTATACTTCATCTTGGGACGGGAATGGATATAGAAACCCGTGTAACACTAGCTGAGCTGGGATGCCTTCCCATGGAGCTGGCTGGTGGGAGCAATGTCTCAGTGTAGATTAGACATCCAAGGACAGGGGAATACTCATGTCCCAGTACAAATGCACAGATGAGTCCCAGGATGGAAGAATTTCAGTCCTCTTCACAGCTACGATCTTTCCATCCAACCAGTGCTGCTGGTGAAAGGCACCATAACCACAGTCTGGTCCATCGAGGGCACTCTCTGCCTCCAGGGTGACCTGCAGAACCTTCTGAACTGGCTCACACTTGGCTTATCAGGTGCGTCCTTGTGGATAACCATCCGGCAACATTCCTCGTCCTGCTCAGACTCCTGAAATGTGGCTTTCAACTGAGAACTTGCTGGAGATGACCTCACTACCCTCACCTCTAATTTCTGTGATACATTCTCTGGAAAAGATTCAAAAGTTAACTCGTCAAGTGATTTGGGCTGGCTGGATTTGATCTTTGATGGGAACAGAGATGGTGGCTGGCCTTGAGCCTGGAATCCCTCTCCAGCAGGGCTTCGCTGCATGAGTTTTAATCTTTTCCTTTCCTTCTGGATTTCCTGTGCTTTTCAACATGGAGAGTTACTCCTTTTGCCTGGCTTAGGTTCTACATGAACTCTCACTGAATGTGATAGTTCACCAGAGCTCAGCATCTCCTCTGTGTCTTGTGACTGAGTTAATTCATTAGAATTTTCTTTTTTTTTTTTTTTGCATTTTTTTCTTCTTCTCCTGACTCTCTAGGCTCTGTATGAAATCATCATGTGAATGTTTTACAGTCACACTTTATATCCAATTTATTTATTAATGCAAAGTCACTCACTATATATATACATATTACATGCATTCTTTAATTGTGGATGCATTATGCATTCTTTGTAATGGATATATGCATACATTTGTTTCACCGTGTGTGTATGCCTGCATTATTTAGTCATGGATTATGTGTTTCTAGTCATACATATATTCATGCATTCTTTAGTCATGGATATATGCATTCTACAGTCATGTATGTTTGTATGCATTCTTCAGTCATGGCTTTGCAAATATGCATATGTGTGTATGTATACAAATATATACACATATAAGTGAGCATACTCACATATACAAGTGTATATGTATGAAAATGTATGCATAGATATATAGATGCATGCACACAAATAGCACACAATGTTGATTTAATATCTGCATTTCTCTTAGACAGTAAACTACAAGATGACAGACCACAGACTATTTGTCCATCTTGCACCTAGCATGGGAGCTTGGAGCTCAACCGTGAAGAAGGAGTCCAGTTTTCAAAAATATGCAATTGGGGGATTCATATTCAGGAAAGTAAGCAGATAAATACAGCTAGGCCTAAAATGTCTAGACTAGTACAATGGTGCTTATCTACAGGGCTAGTCCATGTTAATTCTATGGCATAGACAAACAATGTTTAAAACATTTCCATACTACCTTGTAGAAATTAATATTCCTTAGCCTTCAGTTGTGTTTAGATTTATAACTCATTAAATTTTCACAAGCAGAATAGAACAAGTACTGTTTATATTATATGGAAATTTTGTTTATTCATTAAATTTGTTATGATAATGTTGTAATTACATGCATTATGATTAAATACTTTCTGTGGGTTGAATAAAATGATTGATTCCTATAGATTATTTTCAAAGTGGCTATGGGAAATAAGCACAGTATAATAGAAATAGCATAGCACAGACTCTCAGAGCTGCATTCAAAACCCAGATGATCCAATAATTACCAGTTACCTATTTGGGAGAAGATTATCTTAGTTTTGCAAATGTTCCTTCATGTATAAAATGATAATGCATTTTCGTATGACAGGACATTGTTATGGGATTTATAAAAGGAGGTAGGTGATAAATTTCTTAGGTTCCAGCTCAGTGTCTAGAGCTTTGATTCTGCAGATGATCAAAAGCTAGTGATACCACTTTATTATATTTTGTAATCTACTTTGTTAATGAAAAGCCCAATGTACTCAATGTTTCTAAAACAGAGCAGAACTAAAAGTATTGACTTCAAAGTCATTTGTGTGGACAAGAGATTTGAGCTAGGAGGGAAAAGTCAAGGAAACAAGGTGGCGAACTCAGCAGCTTATGGATATGTTTTCAGAGGACTCTATTGATCCATTTGTTGAAAAAATATTACCATCCACACTTATTACAGACTATGAATACAACAATAGGTTGCCCAAGTATATACTCTGCTATTATTACTTTTTATTATACTACCATGAACATGAAACAAAGTTTTGCTCCATTGTCTGTGGTCCAGTAAGTCACACAGATGCTAAGTCATGCTCCCATATATTGGAAAGTTTAACTCCCAAAGAATAATGCCATAACTCAACTATGCACTGTAATGATTGTTATGATGTTCTGAAAAGTTGAGGTTAAAAGATCTGAAGTGACCTGCAAAGACTTTGTTCTGCACTGAAGGGCCTTAGGAAGTGGTCTCATCTGTTTGCAGTCCTCATTCTATCACTGAAATTAAGCAGCGAAGATTTACCTGTTAACATTTCTATTATCCCTTAAAAAACAGCATTAAGATGATCAGTAAAAGTAATGTAGAAGTATGAAACTTAAATGCATGCATTTTCTTGGCAATTCTCTCTCTGCATACCTCATTATTCATGGGCCACCCTGTTACTATCAAGTGGATTGGGACAAAAGAAGAATAAAACAAACACACCCCCTCTTTACATAGCTCCCAGTTCAACCACGGAACCTTCCCTCCCGAGCTCAAAAGCTGCGAAAATTATCTTAATTTGTCAAGCCCTGTATCAACCAGGTTAAGAAAAAGTTATGCCCATCCCATTTCCCATATCGCAGTGATGCTACTGAGAAAAACTAATCCTTAAATATCTCAGGCATTTGTGTGGACAAGCCATCTGAGCTAGGAGGGAAAAGTCAAGGAAACAAGATGGAGAACCCAGCGGTTTACGGCTAACTTACTTTCAGATATGATCCCTTTATTGAAAAAAATATTACCTTCCACACTATGACAGACTATGAATACAATTGTATGCCCAAGTATATATTCTGCAACTATTTATCTTTTTTTTTTTTTTTTTGCTCCTTTGTAAAGATTTAGAGAAAATTGGGAAAGCAGAGAGAGGGAGGGAGGATGAGAGAGAGGGAGGGGGGAGGAAATAAGGGTGAAGGAAACATTATTATATTGGGATTATATCTATGAACTATAATGAACCTGTTAAAAACTAAAAATTTTGGGGGCCAGTGCTGTGGCGTAGAGGATAAAGCCACTGCCTACAATTCTGGCATCTCATATGGGCACAGGTTTGAGTCCCAGCTGCTCCTCTTCCGATCCAGCGCTCTGCTCTGGCCTGGGAAAGCAGTAGAAGATGGCTCAAGTCCTTAGGCCCTGCACCCACACGGGAGACCCAAAAGATGCCTCTAGCTCCTGGCTTCAGATTGGCTCAGCTCCTGTGGTTGCTTCCATCTGGGGAGTGAATCAGCAGATGGAAGACCTCCCTTTCTCTCTCTCTTTGTCTCTCTTTCTGTCTCTGCCTCTCTGTAACTCTGCCTTTCAAATAAATAAACAAATAAATATTTTAAAGCAATTAAAAATTTTAAGAAGTCTCAGGTAAATCCTATTAACCACAAACGGAAATCAATGTATTTTCTCTTGTTCTGTTGCAATACATTATTCTTTGGAGATGTTTCCTGCCTCTATATGAAGTTTTTCTGTCCACTTATAAAATAACTGAAAGTTTGAACCCTTATAAAGTAATCCATTTGGGTAGGTATTGTGTCACAGTGGGCTAAGCCACTGCTTGAGAGGCCCACATCCCATATCAGAGTGCAGGTTTGAGTTCCAGCTACTCCACTTCTGATTCAGCTTCCTGCTAACATACTTGTGAAGTACCTGGGTTCCCATCATCAATGTGGGAAATTATGGATGGAGTTCCGGACTCCTGACTTTAGCCAGACCCAGCCCCAGGGCCAACCCAAGTGTTACAGACATGAGGAGAGTGAACCAGCATGAGTAAGATACCTCTCCCCTCCCTCTTCTCTTCTCTAGCTATCACTTAGCCTGTTTAAATCAGCCAGTCTTTATAAAAATCTAATTCATGTAATAAATTTTAATGTTTATGTAATAGAAACATGCAAACATATATAAAAACAAAAGAGATGAAAATACACTTAATGATATTTAAGCTAAGTATTTTAGGCAAATCTTATCATGTATAGATTTAAGTCCATATTCTGAGTACCCAGGTGGGGTGTCATAATTTTACACACAACTTTAATATGCAACTGAAACCAGTTACTACAAACAAATAAAAAACCAAAATGAATAAACTGTTTATTGCTTCTCCTAACCCATATACTATTTACTCTTTAATGTCTGCCCTTTCTGAAATATAGCTTTAATTCTGGAGTACCACCTCCCACCTCCAAATTTCTCTCCTGCCCCCTTTCTGTTTCTCTTGCTCTCACTCTCTTTCCCAGTTAAGCACATTATTCAAATTGTGATTCTTTGGTGGAGAGCGATAGTAGAACATTGGAAATATGAGGGGCTTCAGAAAGTTTGTGGGAAATGAAATTTAAGAAAGCATTTATTTTGTTGCAAAAACAATTGAAATCCATACGAAGATTTTTCATACTATACATTTTTCCACAAACTTTTTGAAGTATCTTCATACACAAGTAGAAAGAAACCACAAGAAAGATAATAACTAAGTGATATTAGGTGCAGACATATACAACAATACTCTGCCCTTCCTCTTCAAAAACGTTTCACGCAGTCACACAATCCTCCTTTAAGCAGATCACGTTCAAAACCCAATTGGATGTAAGCAGGAGTTAGCCACAGCTCACCAAACACTTCATCACATTATCTGATTGAATTTAAATTGTTTTTAGGTAATTCAAGGAACAGGGTGTTTGCAGGGGTTCTGGAAATAACAACACTTTCCCACCATAGCAAGTCAGGTTTCCCTGCTCATCTGTTTTTAAAGTTAAATCCCTCTCATCCCCAGTGTGAAATTTTTCAACAAAGTCGGATTTGCTATTAAAGATTATGCACAATGATACTTAATGCCACCCAGCATGCAAACCAGGAACCAGACATGAATGGTAATCTCAATTCTACCTCCAAAGTTCTATTTCCAGGCGTACATGTGTGAATTTCAGATATCAAAGCTGGTTTCATAGGTTCCCTCCTGTCGTGTTTTAAAGCAGTCTTTCAAAATTATGGAATTCTAACCATTTATTATGTGTTTGGCCCCAAGGCTTGATGACTCCAGTAAAGCAAATTAGAAAATATCCCAGGCATATTATTACTCCTATTTCCTGAACTGTGCAAGAGGTGCATATCAAGTCACCAGCAGTAAAGCCCTTATAAAAACCTGGCTGAAATTTATCTTTGCTGTTCATTAAATGCCCTTAGGTTGATTGTAACACCAACCAGTGTGGAGCACCATTTTTCACTAACCTCCATAAGACACAAAATCAGCTTAAAGTAATAGATTTCATAAGAAAAGCAGACATGACATGGTTAGGTAAATTTGGGACATAATGGCAAAGTAGAATTAAATGGAGCTTAACTGTCTGTCTTGTAAGACTTTTCAAGCATGCAGCATATTGATTTAAATTACAAACTACCCGGAATGAGAGGAGACTTGCACAGTTTCTCAAAGTAGTTGTGCACAAGGCTACAGTGTGTCCACGGCAAACACAAGCACAGAGCTTGCTGCTCTATGTGAACACAGATCTCACGGCTCTACAGGTTCCAGTAAGGAAAACCCAGCTTCCTTTCCCTGCCTGCCTGTGACGCAGTGGATGAGAGGCAGTCTGGAGGGGCAGGCTCAGCATGCTCACATTCCAGGACTGTGCTTACCTGCTATGAGGTCTTAAACAAACTACCGCAATCTCTCTGGATCCTGGAAAAAAAGATAATCACTATAATGTGTACTCCAAGACTTGCAAGGACTAAGTTACTTGCATTCTTAAAGTGCTCAATAGAACAAGTACCCACCAAACATCATTTTCTTTCCCTCTAGTTCAAATCACACCCAAAACTCAGAACCCCTGTGCCGCCACCTGGCAACTTTGATTATTTTTTTTTAATGTTTTTCTCTGACCCGAGACAAGAACACAACCACAATATTCTACCTTGTCATTCAATTTGTGTTTTCCATTTTACTTTGTCAACAACTGGCATTTAGATAACTTAACCTTTCCAGTATGCTATGAACTCTGCATATCCATCCCTCCAAGTGCACAGGCTATTAAGAAGGCCCTTAGAGAGCAGTGCTCATGTAAAAAAAAAGAAACTCAAATGCCACACAACCCAACAGAGTAAGCTACTGTGTTTTGTGAGGCTAACCTTGCCCTTCTCTGCGTCTAACGTTGTGCTTCCTTCTCAGAACAGGAAAATTATACATAACTGGTCCCAGAGTATTGGGATGAAAATAAGGTGTGAGGGTCCTGTTTTGTGCCTTCAACTTCAGGTTTCAGCCCCTATCTCTATCAAAAAGAAAAGGTAAACCAAGGCCTTTCCAGCTGTCAAATTTAATAACTAGTCCATGTAGAGTTCAGAGTGAAATATGAGAATTCTATTATTAATAATATAAAAATGTAGATAATATACAAATAAACTATATCACATCCATGTTAAATCTGCACAAGTCTAGCTTCCACAACACCTACTCTGTCTTCACCCCTGTTATTACCATGCTCCTTCCCAAATCAAACACTCGTGAATCAGCTTTTGTCATTCTTGACCTTCCCACAACTTGGGAAGTTGACTCCTGACTTGTGCCATTTTCTTCTCCTGTAATACACATGGGATGTGACTGTTCTAATTTCTCTTTTATCCCTCAAGTCACTCTCTCAGTCGCCTACATTGCCCTTGAGTGTTCTGACTGCCTATACTTTGGAATTCTAGTGCTTATCCCTATGCATGTCACAGAGTTGCTCTAAGATCTTTTGTCTATACCCAGGATTTTAACCACCTCTAGAACTTCCCATTGGTTCATTCATTCACCAAACATTGTTTCAATGTCTGTTTGCTCAGAGACCCATGACAGGAACAGAAAGCACTGGTAAAGTCACAGAACATGCACACAGAGCCAGATACACACATGTATTCACATGTACACATACAAGTAGTAGTAAATCCATTAAATAAATGGAACTGATGCTAGGCTAGGAACGAAGTGACTAGAGAGGCTAAGGAAGAAAGCATAGGAAAGTCAGAAATAATCATATATTAAGAATCTTAATCATAAAACAAGTCTAAACACATTCTTTGTATATAAAAATACACAGAGCATATACTCATATCATAGTGGAATTCAATTATAGGTCAATAACAAAACTGATGCAAAATCTCTATGTGCTATTTAAATTAAATAGTAATCTATTACTAAATAATTAATTCCTGAAGGAGGAAATTATAACAGAAATTATGAAATATTTAACTGGTATTAAAAATATGATACATTGAAATTTGCCAACTATAGCTAAAGCTAGACTTAAAAGGAAAAATATGCAGCTATGTTGCATATCAGAAAACAAGAAATGCATTTCAATCAATAATTTAAGAAGAAAATAATCAGCAAAGTAAATACAAGAAAATGTAAGAAAGATAATTAGGTTGAGAAAAGAAACAAACAATACAGAGGACAAAGAATAAAAGTTGTTTCTTTGAAAAGTATTACATAGTTGAAAAACCCTTAGCTTATTAAGAAGTCTGACTCTGAGAAGGGGGAGAGAGTTACAGAGACAGAGACCCAATCAAGTAATGAACATCAAGAGCTAAAAAGATTTGGCACATTCCACTGATCTTAAAAGGATGACGGTGTGGGCATTGTATCACTGCGGATTAGGCTGAACTTGGGACTCATGCATTCCATAGCAGTGAGTGCAAGTTCTGGCCTTCCACTTATGATTCAGCCCCTGCTGATGCACCTGGGAGTCCGCAGATGGTATCCCAAATTCTTGGGTCCCTTCACCCACATGGGAGACCTCGACAGAGTTCCTGGCTCCTGGCCTTACCCTGGCTGAGCCCTGCCTGTTGCAGGAATTTGGAAAAGTGAACTAGCATGCAAAACAATCTCTGTCTTTCTCTCATTCTCTCCATTACTTTGCCTTTCAAATAAATAAACAAATGCTTTTAAAAATGTTATATTATGACTAGCTTAATGAGACAAAGTTGAAATTAGAAGTAAAATGGAAAAATTCCCAGAAAATCAGACACTCTTCAAAATGGAATAAGACAAAAAATTGAATAGCTATTTTTTTAAGATTTATTTTTATTTATTTGATAGGCAGAGTGACAGAGAGAAAGAGAGAGAGAGAGCAAGATGTTTCATTTACTGGTTCACTTCCCAAATGGCCACAACAGCCAAATCTGGGCAGCATGAAGCTAGGAGCTTTACCCAAGCCTTCCACATGGGTGGCAGTGGCCCAAGAACTTGGGTCATCTTCCTCGGCATGAAAGAAGCGGCTGTGAGCCACCATAAAAATAGCCTTTTAAAAAAAAAATAAAATAAAACTCCTGAGACAAACCGTTCCAGAGACGGCCTTGGAAAATGGGGAGTAAACCGGTTCACAGAGAAAGCAGTCAGCTACTAACCAGAGATACACAGAACACCTGCCTTGTAGATAAGCCCCTTCCCTACGCTTGCTCAAGGTTAACTAAGAAAGCTACAAGGCACGTAGCAACCTATTCCTCTCTCCTAGAAACCCCCTCCCCTAATGTATCCCTTTGACCTAGTACTTTTCCACCGACATTACCACTTTTAGACTGCCATACAAGGCCCGCTACTGAAAATTATCCAATGAACTTACGCCAGTCTATAGTATGTTAATTTTGTGGTTTTGCCTTTTAAAAGCTGTGGAATATAGCTGCTCGGGGCTCCTCTCGCTTGCTTGCTGCTTGTAGCAGTAGAGGGCCCATTTGCGCAAATGAAATAAAATTACCTCCTGTTCTATTGCATCGTCTGGTCTGGAGTCTGTGTTTCTGGGGTCGTCACAAGAGGACACCGCTTTTGGGGTCCTACAGGCATATTAGCAGAGAGCTGGTTGTGAAGCAGAGCAGCCGGGACTCAAACTGGCATTCACATGGGATGCCCATGTCACAGGCAGCAACTTAATCCACTGCACCACCGCATCAGTCTCCTTATTAACTACTTAAAATGATGAAATCCATAACTTACCAAAGTCCCATCCCACTTACATACACATTTACACATATATAATACAAAAAAATGGTACAAGATTACGTGACTTCACTGGTAAATTCTTCCCAATATTTAATTATATACAGCATCTTTCAGAATGAAAATAAAGGACAATTCCTAAAATATTTAATGAGGGGGCCAGCACTGTGGCGGAGGAGGTAGGGTCACTGCCTGCAGTGCTGGCATCCCATGTCGGCACCAGTTCATGTTCCGGCCGCTCCACTACTGATCCAGCTCTCTGCTATGACCTGGGAAAGACGTAGAATATGGCTCAGGTCCTTGGGCACCTGCACCCACATGGGAGACCTAGAGGAGGCTCCTGGCTCCTGGCTCCTGGCTGTGGATCAGCGCAGTTCCTGCTGTTGCGGCCAACTGGGGAGTAAACCAGCGGATGGAAGGCCTCTCTGTCTCTCCCTCTCCTTCTCTCTCTGTGGAACTTTGACTTTCAAATAAATAAATAAATTTTGGATGAAAAAAAATGTTTAATGAGGCCAGAATATAAAACCTTAAGATATCAGAAAAAAGCCAGCGCCGCGGCTCACTCCTCCGCCTGCAGCGCCAGCACACCGGGTTCTAGTCCCAGTCGGGGCACCGGATTCTGTCCCGGTTGCCCCTCTTCCAGGCCAGCTCTCTGCTGCGGCCCGGGAGTGCAGTGGAGGTTGGCCCAAGTGCTTGGGCCCTGCACCTGCATGGGAGACCAGGAGAAGCACCTGGCTCCTGGCTTCCGATCGGCGCTGCGTGCCAGCCGTAGCAGTCATTTTGGGGTTGAACCAATGGAAGGAAGATCTTTCTCTCAGTCTCTCAGTCTCTCTCTCTCTCTGTCTAACTCTGCCTGTCAAAAAAAAAAAAAAAAGATATCAGAATAAAAGAAAATTAAAATTACAGCATAATTCTACTCTTTAACACAAGTGTGAATTTTACAAAGTATTAGTAAACCAAACACAGTGACACAAAAAATGATACAACATGACCTAGTTTTTCTTATTGAGGAATGAAAAGCTGATTTTATGTTTTTAAAGGTAATTGATAGATTTGCCACATTAACAGAAAAATCTTCTTAATAGTTAATGGGAAAGTATTTTACAAAATTTGATATCCAGTAATCACAAAAGCTGTTAACAAAGTAGAAATAAAGGGGAAAACACTAACATCAATCTGATAGATTGCTGCTAAAAGTTTAGAGTGACCATGTTTAAGATTTCTTCAGATTCTGGCTATATGACAAAGATAGTCAATGTCACTGTACAAGTCTCCCTAGCCAGCGTTATAATGTGAAAACAAAAGCCTGTTTATAATTTAAACGAAAAGAAGTAAAATTATCATTATTTGAAGATCACATGTAGAATATCCAAATTCTAGCCATTCAAGAATTAGAGAATCAGGAAGTTTTACAATCGTTCTGAATAAAAAGTCAATAAAAATATCAGTTCTATTCTTTGTACTGGCAAATTAAAACTACATCTTTAAAATAATATCACTTATCATAGCATTAAAAAACATAAAATACCAAAGAACAGATCAAACATTACATGTGCAAAATCTTTGCAACAGAAAAATATAAAACTTTGCCAGGAGAAGGTAAAGATTATCTGAATAAAGGAGGGGAAATATCACATTTGTGGACTGTAAGAGTTTCCAAATTAGTGCACAGCTTCAATGCTATGCTAACAGAATCCTTAAAAAGTATTTGGTGAGGTAGGAATTAATAAGATGATCCTAAAACTAAAAGACATACAAAAGATGAAAAATAGACAAGAATAAAGCAGGAATTCAACATAACAAGAATTATTGTTATAATAATTATGGAAGTGTGATACTGGTACAAGCAGAGACAAAAAGGCCAACTCAACTGGATAGATAGTCCACATCTAGAATCCCATGAAACGGACACTTGCTTTAGATTAACTCGCACTATAAAGTAGAGGTGAAAGGGAGCCTTCCTGTCAACCACACCAGGACAAGGGAAACCTAAAAGGTTAATAAAAAAGAAAAGAAAAGCATGCCCTCCACTCCACAATATACACAAATAAATTGGAATGGATGCTATATATGTGAAAGGTCAAGATAACATTATCTTTTTGACCTTGTGGCATGGAAATCACAAACAGGAAATAAAATGCTCTGACACAAAGAAGATGGGTAAACCAGACTACATTGATGTTAATCATTTCTTTCATCAAAGATATAGAAAATGATAAAAACAATATGACTCTTAAATTTACAATACATACAATTGATAAAATTCCCATATTAACTGCATAATAAAGATTGCTAATTAATTGAGAAGGAAAGGAAGACAAGGATTTTTTTTAAATGGGCAAGAAATTTAAACAGTTACTTTATTGACGAAAAGAGCCAATCAATCAATGAGCATCTTAAAGATGGCTCAAGGTTGTTGCTGATCAAAGAATTAAAAAATTAAAAATTAAAACTTCAATTGAATACTACTACATAATTCAAATATAAACACACACCCCACCCAGGCACCCTGACAATATTATATGGTGAAGAATTAGAATCTTATGCACTACTAATGAAAATATCAATGCAAATTGACACAATGACTTTTGGAAACTCTTTGGCAAGACACAGTGAATTTGAAAATGATCCAACAATTCCACTCTTAGATTTGTAACAAACAGAAATACATTTCCATGACCCACAGTCAAGTAATTTTCATAGCAGCATTATTTGTAACACTACCAGGCTGGAAAATGCTAATGTCTGCCAGCAATTGGAAGGCTTAATCAGTTGTGGATTGTGGTGAAATGTCACTATGGGATGGAGTACTAGGAAGAAAATTAACAAGCATCAGTGCCACAGCGAAAGATTGAATCTCGCACACACACACACACACACACACACACAAAAGGTCTGCAAGAATCACACACATACAAATGGATAAGGAATGATTCAGTTTGTAAAATGCCTTAGAAAGCAGGCAATTTTTAACATTTGAAGTCAGAATGGGGGTTACCTTTGGAGAGAAGAGCAAGTTGGTAACTGAAAGAGCTTCTGGAATGTAAGTATTAGCTGAATTTCTTGGTCTGAGTAGTGTTCACTTTAGGCTATTTATTGAGCTGTAATTTTAGTGTATGTGTACTTTTCTGTATGTGAGTTATGTTTCAATAATCAAGATGTCTTATTGAGAAATTTCAATATCATTATCTCTTTGCTTGGCATAAAACCAATGGCTCCAGAGTGCCATTAGGATAAAGTCTAGAATTCATGAGAACATTTACCTTGTCTTTTTACCCTCATTTTCTACCCTTGCCATAGAGATATTCTTTCTTCTAAACACACAAAACTGTTTTTAATTATGGCATGGGATTTGGAATTTATGAAATATTCGTATCCATTTAGCTAATTCCACTCACTCAGAGAGCTGTGTAAGAACGGCCAGCTTGGGGTTAAATATTCTGCTTTGTGTTATTTTCACACCCTGTTGCACCTCAGTAACAACTCTTAAAACTACTGTGTTATCAGTCTACACATCTATCTTTCCATAGAAATCACAGGTATTTTCTTAATTCCTAGCATCAAGCACAATGTTTGGCACACAACCAACACTTGACAAATATTTTTTTTTTTTTTTTTTTTTTTGACAGGCAGAGTGGACAGTGAGAGAGAGAGACAGAGAGAGAAAGGTCTTCCTTTGCCGTTGGTTCACCCTCCAATGGCCGCCGCTGCAGCCGGCGCACCGCGCTGATCCTGGCAGGAGCCAGGAGCCAGGTGCTTTTCCTGGTCTCCCATGGGGTGCAGGGCCCAAGCACCTGGGCCATCCTCCACTGCACTCCCTGGCCATAGCAGAGAGCTGGCCTGGAAGAGGGGCAACCGGGACAGAATCCGGCGCCCCAACCGGGACTAGAACCCGGTGTGCCGGCGCCGCAAGGTGGAGGATTAGCCTATTGAGCCACGGCGCCGGCTCCAACACTTGACAAATATTATTGAATTAGATCATCTTCCCTTCAACTGGTTGAAAATCATAGCTTCAGCTGTAAACAAAAACAAAAAAATAGCATGCTCAAGCATCTTCATCAGCTCTGTTTTGCAGGTGCCATTGAGAAGCATGTGTATTTTGCACCTGTGTGTAGGATGGTGCGTGGACATCTGTTGGGTCCACCTGATCCAGGGTGAAATTTAACTCCATTGTTTATTGGTTGATTTTCTGCTGGAAGATCTACCCATTTCTCAGAGTGTGCTACTGAAATCCCCACTTTTACTACAATGGAATATCTCCCTCTCTCTTCCTTTATGTCTATTAATATTGGCTTTATGTATTCGGGTGTTCTGATATTAGGCACATTTATACTTATAAATTTTATTTCCTCTGGCCAGATTGAACATTTTGTTACATAACAAAAAGACGTGCTACTGCTTTTGATTTAAGAAATATTTTATCTAATAGAAACATAGCTATTCCTGCTCTCTTTTAAATTCTACTTGCATGGAATATCTTATTATGTTCTTTTACTTTCAGTTGACTTGTGTTCTTAGAGATGAAATAACTTTCTTATAAACAGTATATATTTACTATCATTTTAAATGGTATACACTTGATTTTTTATTTTAAATCCATTAAGTCACTTGTTTTTTAGCAGGAAAAGTTGATCCATTTAAACTGAAGTAATTATTGACAGGTAATTTCTTATTACTGTAATTTTGACTTTTTTGCAGAATTTTTTGTAGTTCATTACTGCTGCTTCTTCTCTCTGAAAATCTTCCTTTGTGCTCTGTGATGCTTCTCTAGTATTCTGCTTTCATTCTTTGCTTATTATTTTTAGAACACCAATTATAGACTATTTCCTTTCTGATTACCTTGAAGCTTACAAAAATGCTTTTGAGTTACATCAGCTATTTTGAAATCATTGGAGCTTAACACCAATTATAAAGAAAAGAAACAAAAAAAATGAGATAATAAATACTAATAAAGAACTCCACACTTGCACTCCATTTCTCTCCTCATTTTGAATTTTTGAGATTCTAGTTTACCTCTTTCTATATTGCCTCTCTTAATATTTTGATAGTTATTATTTTGTTTTTGCTTCTAGTTTTCACAATAAAGACATGCATGTTTTATGCTTCATGTTTAAAATATTGCAGAATCTTGAATTTGTTTATATACTTATTCTTATAAGTGAGTTTTCTACCTTCTGAGATCTTCTTCCTACTCATTTGCAGTTTGAAGAACTCCCTTTAGCATTTCTCTAGTGGTGATAAACTCTTCCAGCTCCTGTTTTGGAATGTCTTTATCTCTCTTTGATATTTGAGGGATAGCTTTGCCAGTACAGCATTCTTAGCTGGTACTATTCTTCTCCAGTACTAGGAAAGTATCATTCAGCTTCCTCCTGGCCTGGAAGGTTACTGTTAGGAAGTGTATTATCAGTAAACTGCAGCCATTTTACATTTTCTTTCTTTTCTTTTGCAGCTTTGAAAGTCCTCTTTTATCTTTCACCATGGAGAATTTGTTTAGACGTCTTCAGTAGACTTGATTGGATTGAATATGGCTGGTGGCCTTTGCCCTTTCTGTTCCTGGTAGTTAAATTGTTGGTTTAGATGTTTTCTATTTTTAGCTCTTTGAATACACTTTCTACCCCATTTGCATTCTCAAACCACTCATGAACACCAGAAACTCAAACATTTCATACTGTCCCAAAGTTTCCCTAGGCTTTCTTCATCCCTCTGGAATCTTTTAGCTTTTTTTCTTCTCAACTGTGTATTTTCAAATACCCTATCTTACAGCTCACTGATTTTTCTGTGTGATCTGGTCTCCTAACCATGTTTTAATAGTGGTTGGTGTACTTTTTGATTTAAGGGGTTCTGTTTGATTTATTTTAGTTATTTTTATCTCTCTGTCTAGTCTCTCTGTTAAAGAATTAAATAATTTCTCTGTTCTCCTGAAGTTTGTTGAGTTTCCTTAAAAAACCTAGTTTGAAATTTTCATCTAAACATTTCAAAATTTTAATTCTTATATGGTCTCAATTTCAATTCTTATTTTCTTCCTTAATCAAAGCCATGGCTCAATGGATGTGTCCCATGCTTAGTGGAAGATGTTTCAGCACATTGAAGGAATTAATTGTAGTAATCTGCTTTTGTTTGTAGTTGTCCTTCCAGAAATTCTAAGCAGCATGTTTATTTTCTATGATCCTGCAGACATTTCTGTTGTATTAGCTCTAGATGATGCATGAACTCAAGGTTTTTAAGAGGTTGAGTACTGGTGTGTTTTCACCATTTGAGTCCTATAATACTCTTCAAGCTCAGATTTGTCCACACCCACTCTCAGTGTACTGTTACAGATGGTCTTGGCAAACTTCTAAAAGAGGTGCAGTATGTCTCTACAAGCCCCTGTGGTGACCAACATCCTGATGCTAGATCACACTGACAGCCTACAGCTCTTCTGGGTATTAGGAAGTCTATTCTACTATGTTCTCTCTGCTGCTGGTGTAGACTCACTGACCACTGCTGCTCCAGGTAGCCTCTGGTGATTATGCTTAGAGCACAGGACTGATCAACTGGGGCCACAGAACTTCACTTGGCACAAAGCAGGCCCAGAGCTCCATCTGTAAGCATTGGACTATAGACAGGAACTGTTAGGATGTACTCAGTGTTAGGTTTTACCAGCTTGACATGGAATCTGAAAGTCAGAGTTACACAGAGAGAGAAGAGGCAAAGAGAGAGAGAGAGAGAGAGAGAGAGAGAGAGAGAGAGAGAGGTCTTCTATCCATTGGTTCACTCCCCAGTTAGCTGCAATGGCTGGAGCTGCAGCAATAAGAAGCTAGGAGCCAGGAGCTTCTTCAGGGTCTCCCACATGGGAGCAGGGGCCCAAGGACTTGGGCCATCTTCCACTGCTTTCCCAGGCCACAGCAGAGAGCTAGATCAGAAGAGGAGCAGCTGGGACTAGAACTGGTACCCATATTGGATGCTGGCGCTTCAGGCCAGGGCATTAACCCACTGTGCCACAGCACCGGCCCTGACACTGAATCCCAAAACAACCCTTTGATTCTTTGCTGTATGCCCAAGATGGGAGTATGAGTGATAGAGGTAGCCCCTCTGCAAGCCAGGCAAATGCAATATGGATTTCACAGTCATCAGGCTCTAGGACACACCAGGCCCACATGAAGCTGAGGGTAATACATGCCAAAACATGTCCATCCCAGCAGAACACAGATTTCCTCCTGATATTGAGCATGTCTAGGGACTCCATCCACTGGCACTGGCTTAGGGACACAGACTGTAAGAACTGCCCAATGTCAGGCTTCACCAGCCTAGCACTGAGTCACAAGACAGAGTCCTGTGGTTCCTTGCTCTCTGCCCAAATTTGAAGGAAAGATGCTAAAGGTAGACTCTTGGCTGCCCAGACTAGTACCAGATTGGATCACACTTGGGTGTCACAGGCCTTGGGCCCTTTGAAGTCTCAGAGGTGAACATCAGGGCCATGTGAAGTGGGCAGTGATACACACCAAAATTAGCCTGTCCTTTGTAGCTTGGGTCCTGTCAGGCTGAGTCTAGAGACACTGTCCGCAAGCACTGATCTGGGGGTAGAAGAAAGTTCCCTTGGGCTTTGTCAACTACTGAGTCATATGGAGCAGCCCAGCTCTAAACTCCAAGCCGTGCCCTAAACTCCCTCCCATGCCACATCCCACAGTTGCTGGAGTCTTGTTCCTCTTTCTGCTGGAGTTTGGAAGATATTTAGTGGAGGTGATCTCCTAGCCTGATAGCTAAGGAGTGTCCAAATATTCTGCCTACAGTTATAGATGTGGGGCCAGAGGCCATAGTGCCCTATTCAACTCTGAATTTTCTTACAGTTGGTATGAATGAGATCCAGCTCGAAGAGCTGGATGTGGGGCTGCCGCTATGGTGTAGCAGGTAAAGCCATTCATTACCTGCAGCGCTGGTATCCCATCTGGGCACCGATTCAAGATCCAGCTGCTCCACTTCCAATCCAGCTTTCTGCTGTGGCCTGGAAAGGCAGTAGCAGATGGCCCAAGCCCTTGGGCCCCTGCGCCTGCATGGGAGACCTGAAAGAAGTTCCTGGCTCCTGGCTTCAGATAGGTGCAGCTCCGTCCATTGTAGCCAACTGGGAAGTGAACCAATGGATGGAAGACCTCTCTGTCTCTCCTTCTCTCTCTGTGTAACTCTGACTTTGAAATAAATAAATAAATCTTAAAAAAAAAAAAAAAACTGGATGTAATTCCCTCTCCCTCCCCCAAGTGGATGCATCTCTTTGCAGTGCATTATGGGAGTAGTGATGTAGGCAACTCTTTTCCTCACTGTCTTCAGCATGACTGCTGTTACTATCAAATACCAAAGCTAGGCATGGTGGTATGTCATTTGGCTTCCAAAGCTTTTGTGAAGGTGACTTGGTGTGTGAGTAGCTGTTCTAATTGGTGTCTGTGGGGAAACTGTCCCTGAAGTGTCTTACTCAGCTATCATCTTGAAATATTATATATGTAAATATATATATATATACTTTAAAAATTGTACCGAAGTAAGATTATGATTTAATTTTATTTTATCATGAACTTTTTGAAGTGCCCTCAAATATTCAATGACATTGACAATTTGGTAATGTTTACAGAGATACTTCTACAGTGTTGAGTTCTTTCAACTGCCAATATTTAAACAGTATACATAATATGATCCATTATCATTACTGCTTACTTTTTACACTTTGCAAAAGGTAAATAGGAACTCAAATGATAGACAGATGGGGGATGGGGGGTAAATTATTAGATGGATGGATAGGTTAAAGGGTAGATGTTCACAGATCTTCCGTGTGGTTTGCCTTAGTTAAAGGAAGGCAGTGTAGCAATATTTTAGTTATTAAACAATTGGAAATAAATATATGTAGAAGAATTTATCTCAAGGATATTTGACACATAATCTCTAACACAAAGGGTAGGGTTAATTAAGAAATGTTCCTTGACATAGCAGACTGCTCTAAACTGCTTGTCACTATTATTTTTGAGATGATTTTGGGTTTCTTTTTTTTTTTTTTTGACTCCTAGTAAAGAACTAAATTTATGATTGTGTTTATTTTTAATTAATTTAAATCCAAGCTGACACTCTGGCTATTTAAACAATTGTAATATTGAATAGCACAAGAACAGAGACCTTACCAAGTCTAGAAAGATATGCAGGTCTGGCCTCTTGCCTCCTCTACGATGTTAAACCTCTTATTTAATCTGTTAGTTTTTTCTCTTGGTATTACTCCTTAATGAAAAACAATGAATTATATTCACAAATTTATAGCAGCTTAAATGAAAAAGAGAAGTTATTTAAAACATGTGACCCTGTTTCCTGAAATGGTTTCTAACCTTTACATTCAGAGAATGAGCTAAGTGACATTTCCAAAGATTCTCTAGTGTGTTATTAACTTTAACTATTTAAGATGTGCTCTGTGTAGTATTTAATAAAAAGTGACTTTTCTCCTGGAGCACAGAAAAATTGTCTTAATTGCAGTATACATCGTAAAATAGGTCTCATGTCTGTGCCCTGTGGTTTCACCTCCTCAAACAATAAGCTCTTCTCTTAGTCCCTCCCCTGAGTCTGTCTCCCAGCCTACCTTACACGACACTGAGTGGGAGAACCAGCCCACATGGCCTCTATTTCTCACTTATCACTGGGCTAACAGAACAAGTCAACAGCTGCTGCCAGAGAAGATAAAGAGAAGAATATCGCCATTTGGTTCTCGGCTCTGAAGTCTGATTTCCTGTCACCGCACCCTCCTTTCTCTCACCCTGTCCCGTTTTCTGGCCCACAGAGTCACCAGAAAACTCATACAGGATGGGAGAAGGACAGAAGTTCTCAAACAGTAAATGAGCAAGGTGAATCTCATGGACAGCTCTGCACCCTCCAGTCACCTGGCATTTGGTATAAGGACAGCATTGTACAGGGGCAATGGTTCATTGCACAGGCTGTCGAGTCAGACAGAAGTGACTGTGGGTCTCAGCTTAGCTATTTACTATGACCTTCAGCCAGCTTTTTAACTTTGACATGTCTAAGTATCCCCACCTGTAAAGTGAGTGTATTAAAATGCCTCAAAGTGTGGTTATTTGGAAAAATTAAATAATACATGTAACAATTTAAACTAGTTTTTGGCATAGAGTCAATCCTCAAATGACAGTTATAACAATTTCAAAAGGACAAAATTAATCAGTGTTGGTCCAACTTAATAACAATGGCCTTAGGAAATATTGATTATTCAGTTAATTTTCTTCCTTACCTCCTATGTTGAATTATGCTCTTTATTCAAATTTTAAGACACTTGGGGTAGCTTTTAATATGTCAGTTATTTAATCTTAAAAAATAAATATTATAGTTACAAAACCATCTGGTCAAAAATTTGTATTACATTATGCTTCACACAAATTGTACTTAAAATGTTTTTACCAACTACATCAAGAACATGAAAGATGATGTGAACTCCACAGGTGATATCTAATTTTTATATATTTTGTTTACAAGTAGGAACAGAATATATTTAAAGTGTGCACTTCAATGCTTTGATGCATAATATGTGTTTGTGACAGCATCATCATAATCAAGGCTGTTAAGAGTTAAATAACTTAGGTACCACATCTAAGTGAGGTCATGTAATCTTTGTCTTTCTATATTTGGCTCATTTTACTTAGCATAATGACCTCAAAGTTCATCTGTGTTTTTGCAAATGGTAGGATTTTATTCTTTTTCAAGGCCGAAAAAATATTCTATTGTATTTTTCTTAAAAATTTTCATGGAAAATGTGCATTATCTTTTAATTCCATTATTCCATGAACATTTTAAAGTAAACACACATACACAATATATATACACATGCATGTCGTAATATCTTTATTCAATCATCCGTCAGTGGGCATTTGGATTGTTTTTGTATCTGGGCCCTTGTGAGTAATGCTGCAATTAACATGGATGGGAGTACAGACTTCCCTTTGAGATATAGATCCCTTTCCTTTGGACATAAATTGAGAAGAGTGACTGCTGGATCATGTGGTACCTCTATGTCTAATTTTAGAGGGAGTCTACACACTGTTTTCCATAAAACTGCACCAATTTATATTCCCCTCAATAATTTACAAAAATCTCCCTTCTCCACATCATCCAGCAATTGCTACATTTGGACTTTTTGATGATAATCATGATACAGATACACAAGATGAATGAGTTCTGGAAATCTTAAGTTCATAATGCTGACTGCAGTTAATAATATTGTATCGTATCCATGAAATTTGCTAAGAAGAAAAATCTTAAGTGTTGTGAGTGTACGTGAAAGAGAGAGAAGAAAGAGGGAAAGAAGGAGGTGGAGGAAGGTAGCTGAGATGATGAATATGTTAGAAGACAGTAGATTGTTGCTTTCTGGAAGTGAGGAAGAGGGTGAAAGGGGGAAAACACTGGCCAGTGGATATAAAATTTCCGTTATGCAAGGTGTAAACCACGCTTAAAAAATGAAAATACGGTTTATTTATTTGAAAGATACAGTAACAGAGACAGAAGGAAAGAAAAAGAGTTCATTTGGATTCACTCCCCAGATGTCTACAAGAACTAGGGGTGGACCAGGCCACAGCCAGGTACCTGGAACTCTGAGTCTCCCATGTGGGTGGCAGGGATCCAAGCATTTGGGTCACCATCTGCTGCTTCCCAGCATGCACTAACAGCAAGAAGCTGGATGAGAAACATACACTGGACTGGATCTCAGGGTCTCCCATAAGGAGTGCCTAACTGTTACTCCATAGGCCCACCACATAGAACCCATTTGTTAAGCACAAATGGATGAGTGGACAGTTGTGGTGGAGTGGCCAAAATCTATCCATCCTCTACTCAAGGCTTGTAAACTGCTGTATGTGAAGAACATGAAGGACTGGCAGCACCAGACAGGTGCATGGGGAGCTTCGGCAGATGTCAAGACGTGCACAGTCTGCACGTTCCTCTGTGCATTGTCAGCTTTGGCGATAGAGACAGCTCAGGTCATTCGCCACTATTTCCTGCAGCACCTACATTTCCTGGCTCACTGTATTCGACCTTTATTTTCTCCTTATTTCCAATAACATAAATAATTTCCCATTTCCTTGCAGTGTTTCTTTCTTGCGATACCTACTGCACATTGTTTCCCTAACTTAATCCTAACTGAAGCAGCACAGCAGGCTTAGTGTCACCACAAATGCACTCATTGTTTTTCCATCAAACGTGCCGTTACTTACAGGGTTTTCTATATTGATGAAGCAATGAAGCAGTGATGAGTGATGGTGGAATATGCTAACTGGCTCTGTTTTAATGTGTGTTTTTTTTTATAGCATACACAATTCTTTTGTTTGGAAATCATATAAAGGCTACCATGTGCCAAAAATAATCAGATGCATTGTTTCTCTATTTCCTTAATTAACTACACTACATTTTTACTTTGTCTTTTCCTGTAAATTAAAAGTGAGTCACAGTTTGAAAAATAATTCTAAAAGAAAACAACTCTTCCAGCATAGCAATAGTAAATATTAGGGCTGGCATTGTGGCCTAGCAGGTAAAGCCACCACCTGCCGTGCCAGCATCCCATATGGGTGCTGGTTCGAGACCTGGCCACTCCATTTCCAATCCAGCTCTCTGATATGGCCTGGGAAATCAGTGGAAAATGGCGCAAGTCCTTGCATACCTGCACCAGTGTGGGAGACCTGGAAGAAAGCTCCTGGCTCCTGGCTTCAGATTGCTGCAACTCCAGCCATTGCGGCCACCTGGGGAGTGAACCAGTGGATGGAAGACCTCTCTCTCTCTTTCTCTCTCTCTCTCTTTCTCTGCCTCTGCCTCTTTGTAACTTTGCCTTTCAAATAAATTAAAAAATAAATCTTAAAAAATAGTAAATATTAACCTTGGTGTACAACCAGATGTCAGTCAATTCTCATCATAATTTTTTCCATTCTTCCATAATAATGTTACTTTAGCCAATAAAAAGTTCATTTTTGAACACACTATTTGCATATTTGCTGTTTTTCAAAACTAAGAAATTTTCTTCAAGCTATAAATGTGCATATATATAACAAGATATGTAATTAAGGTCACAGGAAAAAAGTCGTCACAGTGAAAAAAACAGTGTGTCTCACATTTCTGTATAGTATATTAATCTTAATGAATACACATATCTTTTGACAGCTAAAGTGATGAAGATGTGAAGATAGTAACCCATCAAATTTGGGTTACATAAATAATCTAAAAGCAAGAGGTTTCCACTGCTACCTAATTTAGCCATATATCTCAAGCTGAGTGTAATTTCTTGAGTGCTGCATGAAAGAGAAACTGAGCTCATAGGAGTCATAACTGAGGTCATAGGAGTCATTACCAACAAAGGAGAACACAGACACACACACACAGACACACATCGATGTTAAAAACCAAAAGTGAAATTCTCTAAATTCCTGTTCTCTAGATGAAACTCCAATTCTTTTTATAAAACTTTTAAATAAAGTTTTCACTAATTTCTTTTTGGCAACATATAGACTTGGCTAACATTTTTACATTTGCAACACACTATTAGAGTTTCCTCAAGTTTTAAATAAATCTTAACTAAAAGGAGTATTTTAAAAATACTACAGTAGGCACCAGTGCCTTGCTTGTGTTGATACAGGGTCATCTTAAATGTCCAATCTATTTAAGTGCTCTGTACAACAATCTTGAATAATTACAGTGGCAGCACTCCAATTGTATTTTGTTTCTTCTGCTCTCATATGGCTAATTGCTCTCCAAAGTGTCCTATTATATCCACCATTAATTAACTATAATAATTATCTGCAGGACTTTTCTGTACAATTAGAAAGTTTCAGGTATCACAGATAAAATCCGCTTCATCTTTTGATGTATATAGTTATATTCAGTAAACATACACTCTTCCACTCTGTGAAGATTATCTCCCCGGGACAGCGGTGTGCCATAGCGGGTAAAGCTTTAAATGCCTCCTGCGATGCCCTCATCCTGGATGGGTGCTCCTTTGAGTCCTGACTGCTCCACTTCAAATGCAGATTCCCTGCAGATGCACCTGGGAAAGCAGAAGAGGATGGCCCAAGCGTTTGGTCCCCTGCACCCACAAGGGAGACCTGGAAGAAGCTCTGGGCTCCTGGCTTCAGCCTGATCCATCTCCAACCACTATGGCTATATGGGGAGTGAACTAGTAGATGGAAGATATTCTGTCTGTCTCTCTCTTCCTCCCCGCACCCCTCATAACCCCGCCTTGCAAAAAACAATCAATATTTTAAAAAAAAGATTATTTTCTGGGGCTATGGGAGTAAATCACAAATCCTTTCTGGAACAATTTACTTGAACATTTCTGTGTGGCAATAGTCACATCCATTGCATTTCTGTTCTTTTGAAGGCAGTGTGCCTGTATAAACAACACCGTATACTCAAGATGAAACAGACTAGACTGGAACAGTCACTAGAGGCAGAGTTCAGCTGGTTCCTTGTCATATCAAAGGAATGCAAGAAGAAATCAGTGTGCATGAAGCAAAGTCCCACCAGCGACTGCAGCACACCATCCTCCCCAACACACACAGCACATAAAAGGTCATTTCCTAAGGTGAGATACCATCCCCTTCCAAATGCGGGTTACATAAATCATGTCATTTGCTGAGGGCTACAGGAAAGAGAAAAGCTTCAGGAAAGATGGCTGAGGTCACAGGAGTTATCAAAAGGGAAGTAGTTTGTCTCATCCTTGTGGGCAGAATTTTTTTAAAGCTTTATTTATTTGTTTGGAAGTCAGAGTTACACACAGAGAAAAGAAGAGGCAGAGAGAGAGAGAGACAGACAGAGACAGAAAGAGAGGTTTTCTATCAGCTGGTTCACTCCCCAATTGGCTGCAACAGCCAAAGCTGTGCTGATCCAAAGCCAGGAGCCAGGAGCTTCTTCCAGGTCTCCCACGTGTGTGCAGGGGCCCAAGGACTTGGGCCATCTTCTACTGCTTTCCCTGGCCATAGCAGAGAGCTGGATCAGAAGTGGAGCAGCCAGGACTCAAACCGGTACCCATATGGAATGCCGGCACTGCAGGCAGCAGCTTTACCTGCTAATGCCACAGCGCCAGCCCTGGGTAGAATATTAATGAGGACAGTAGGCAACTATGCTGCCAGCTACAATGATGGAGAAGTAAATCAGTAACTTAGTGTGAAGGAAGGGTGAGAGTGGACAATCTACTGGCAAAACAGCACTATTAAGTGTTTTGAGGAGGTAAACATCCTCTCAGAACCCCAACATCCAACTACCCATTGGCAAGATACTAGAATATTCTGTTATTTAATGAAAAGTTTACAGGAAAACACATTCGATAGTTTCCAATTTCATGCCATTTTCAGAGACCAAGTGCTGCAAAGAAGGTTTGCATTATAGTTTTGTGATTTGGATAGTGATCTCACATATGAGGACTGATGTCCATCTGAGCCACTGAAATGACCAGGAGTCATCTCAGAGAAGCATATGTGCCCGGAACCCTTGTTGTAATAGTTATTCAACCAGATAACAAGCCGTTCCACTGAGACTGGCGGATACACTGGCCCCTCTGAGTAAGTCATGTTGTGCTGTGTAATATGGCATGCTCAACGACAGAGCCTTCACCCACAGTCTGCCATGATGCCTGCCTTTAGGGCGTCAAGTCAATGGTTAGTCTAAGGAGGAAAGGTGCCCAGTCACCACGAACCCATGGGAAAGATAAACCAAATACAGAGCTCTCATTGTTGGAGGCCAGTATGAGTTTCCTTATAGCAGCTCAGGCAAAAAGAAAATAAAGGTGTAAGCATTTTCCTTGCTGCCTTAAAAAACATGGAATCTAGCTTTGCAAAACATCCACTTCAGATGGTTCACATTTTCCAGGAAAGAACAGTATTTACAGTACATTCTTTAAGTGTAGTTAGGTAGCAACAATGGAAAACAAGGAAGTGCTAACCTCTACACTGAAAAAATTAGGATTACTGACGCCATAAACAAGAGTGTCAATTTGTTAAGTCAATAACAGGAGTCACTGTGTACTTACTCCCCATGTAGGATCTCTGTCCTTAATGTACTGTACATTGTGATTTAATGCTATAACTAGTACTCAAACAGTATTTTTCACTTTATGTTTCTATGTGGGTGCAAACTGTTGAAATCTTTACTTAATATATACTAAACTGGTCCTCTGTATATAAAGAGAATTGAAAATGAATCTTGATGTGAATGGAAGGGGAGAGGGAGTGAGAGATGGGAGGGTTGGGGTGGGAGGAAAGTTATGGGGGGAGGAAGCCATTGTACTCCATAAGCTGTACTTTGGAAATTTATATTTACTAAATAAAAGTTAAAAAAAATAGGAATCTGGATGATTAGCTAAGTTGAGCCATGCCTTGTTTTCTTTGAAGCTGCTATAAGAAAATACCTGAGACCGGTTAATTTACAAGGAACAGAAATTTGTTTCTTCACAATCAAGGAAGCTGCCAAGCCTGAGAACCAGGTTCCATTAGATTTGGGGTACAGTGAGGCACCAGTCTCTGCTGCCAAGACGGTACCTGGTTGCCATGTCTTCACATGGCACATGCAAAGCTTTTATAAAGTTATTAATCCCATTGATTACCTCCTAAAATTTCCACCTCTTAATACTGTCGCATTGAGGGTTAACTTTCAACACTTGAGTTCTGGGAGACATTCAGATCAAAGTGGGCCAGAAGGATTTGAGAAAGTGGGATAAGGCTCCAGTGTTAAGGTGTGGGTAAGAGTAGATAGGAAGAACAGAAAGGGGCCACTTTGATAAGTGGGTCAGACACCACAGGCCACGGGCCAGGTGTTGGAATGAAGTACACAGGAACAACACTAAAGAGTCAAATTCAACTATCAAGGAAGAGGCCATGTGGGGACAGAGTGAAAGGCAGTAAAGTGAGAAATGCAAGACAGAGTCAGAGAATAAAAGTCCTCAGATGCCCAGGAGGTTTGTGTCTATGCAAAGGCAAGTGGACAGTGATTTTCGTTGAGCCTGCCTGCTGCTGCAATTCTGTTTAGATGAATGGCTGGATTCCATATGTAGCATGAGAGAAAATCCCAGAGTCAAGGAAACCATCTGGAGGTTTTCAGAGTGAGTTAGCTCTGCAAGGATAAAGCACAAAAACAGGCAAGAGATACGGAAGTACAGAAGGTTCCAAGTCAAGAGCCATCGTAGTCAAACAACAGCCATTCCGACAGCAAGTGAAAGGAAGAGAAGGAAGCAGCGTCTACCCGGACTCTGCTCTTAGGAGTAATGGAGTAGGAAGAGGAATGGTGGTCATTTTGTCAATTAGAGTCTTGAAGCAAGATTTTGGTATCTTATTAGATGGCAAGCCATCTTCCCCACCAACCCCAATGTAGTTCATTGGTAAAATAAAACAATACACATGGATGTGTTTTTCAGCTTGTATAAATACAGCTTGTAGACACAGGATGTCTTCATTGCTATTTTCTTTACTAATCATAATCTTGTACAACTGAGATTTAAGAAAGCTCAAAGATACATAGACGGGTGTGTAACCCATTGGATGTGAAAGTTAAAATCCCAAAAATCTGTGAGCAGGAGCCAACAATGCACCATAACTGGTTAGGCTGCTGCCTGCAACACGGGCATCCCATATGGGCACCAGTGAGCATCCAGGTTGCTCCACCTCTGATGCAAACCCCTGCTAATATGCCTGGGATAGTAGTGAAAGATGGCCCAAGTGCTGGGGCCCCTGCCAGCAATGGCCATTGCAGCCACATAGGGAGTGAATCAAAGGGAAGATGTCCCTATAGCTTTACTTTTAAAATAAATCAATGTCTTTATAAAAAAAAAAAAAAAGGAATGTGTGAGTTTATTTGGAAAAATGGATAGATACAGAAGACAAATAGGTTAAATGTCCACAAAAAGTTAAAAAAAAACAACTGCTGCAATCGCGACAGGAGGCTAAGAGATTTAAATACTTGGGTAAAGGTTGTGGCCTTCGTTCATGGATACTTACACAAACACAGTGCGCAATATGATAGTCTCCAACTTTCATTTTAGAAGATTTTCTTTATTATAAAGGCAGAGGGACAGAGAGAGAGGGATCAATAGAGACAAACAGATCTTCTGTTCCCAAACGGAGATAACAGCTGGGGCTGGGCCAGGTGGAAGCCAGGAGCCAGGGACTGCATCCTGGTTCCCATGTGGGTGCAGGCACCCGCGCACTTGCCAATCTTCTGCTGCTTCGCCAGGCGCGTTAACAGGGAGCTGGATCAGAAGCAGAGCAGCTGAGACTCCAGCTGGTGCTCCAGTCCTGGGTGCCAATGTCACAGGTCGCTGCTTACCCTGCCAGGCCACAATGCCAGGCCCTTGACTTCCAATGTTTTTTAACCATTACTGCTGTGTGGTACACACAGAAATACAGACACATGATGAAACAAAGAAAAAACAGAGTGACAATGGGTGTCAAAGTGTGCAAAGCAATGGCTTCTGTATATGTCCAATTACAATTTAAGAAACTGAAATACTGATTGGGTTAAGAGCTGTTTTACTTGTTGTTTGTGTGAAAGGACCAGCCAGGGTGCTATGAGTTGTATTTCTTTGCAGTACAATAGCATCTGATTAGAAACAATTACTCTGTAGTTTGTCCAGTGGAAGAAAGTTGATTATCATGAGTTTTGATAAGTAAATTAAAATAGCAGAGTGCTGTAGAGACTAAGATAATCCTGAGTAAATTAGTAACTGAGAAAATCAATAGGTCCTAACTTTCTTGTTGGTCCCAAGATCTAATTTAAAGCTTATGGCAGAACAACGTTGTTTAGCACAGAGTTCAACTCGGAAATAGATTGCCTTCCTGAGAAACAATTAGCTTCAGACTTGTCCTTTCTCGTTACTGAATTCTCGTAAGCAAATTACTGAGCCTCTTCTAATTACAACAGTTTAAAAGTACACCATGAAGTCACAGAAACAAATTCTCTGGAATGGGACCTAGAAATTGTGTGGCACAAATACAAAAATATAAATGTTCAGACTGTAATATATTTTGTCACGAGTATGTATTAGCTTTAGGATAGACATGGAAATAAACAGCATTGTTGACTTGACAAAATTATTTCATCACAATACAAAAATACAAGAGCATTGAGATGAACGGGGTGTCCTAAAGCAAGCCAGAGAAGCATCATGCAATGCAAAAATAGTGATCTTCAGGGATGTTTTCTATACTGAGTAGGATATTATCAAGAAAATAGCATGGATTAAAAGAAGCTGACTTTTGTACGAACTCTCTACTATTAATTTTGCTTGTCCCATAAAGAATTCTTTATCTGCCTAGGGTGCTATGCGTGCGAGTGTGTCTGTGACCTCAACAACCCTTCTGAAATGTGAGATTTACTTCAGCATTCTGCTTCCCTTAGGGCAAATCACGTCCAGCCAGAACTGAGTGTCACAAGGCACAAAGTGTTTGCTAGTGGAAAACACGAAGGAAGAGGATAATGCAGAGAGAGCACTGAAATGGGAAACCAAATCCTATTTGCATTTATTTTCCAATGCATCTTAAATGCTCTATAATCCAATGCCCATCACTTTCAGTTTAGAATTTTATTCAAGGCTGGGGACCGGCGCCGTGCTCACTGGGTTAATTCTCCATCTGCAGCACCGGCATCCCATATGGGCGCTGGTTCTAGTCCCGGTTGCTCCTCTTCCAGTCCAGACCTCTGCTGTGGCCCAGGAAGGCAGTGGAGGATGGCCCAAGTTCTTGGCCCCTGCACCCACATGGGAGACCAGGAAGAAGCACCTGGCTCCTGGCTTTGGTTTGGCGCAGCGCCAGCCATAGCGGCCATTTGGGGAGTGAACAAATGGAAGGAAGGCCTTTCTCTCTGTCTCTCTCTCACTGTCTATAACTCTATCTGTCAAATAAATTAAAAAAAAAAAAGAATTTTATTCAAGGGCCACCCTGTGGTATGCTACACTATGCTTCCACCTGTGGTGCCCGCATCCCATATGGACGTTAGTCCCCGCTGCTCCTCTTCTGATCCAGCTCTCTGCTATGGCCTGGGAAAGCAGTGGAAGATGGCCCAAGTCCTTAGGCCTCTGCACCCACGTGGGAGACTCAGAAGAAACTTCTAGCTCCTGGCTTCAGATAGGCCCATCTCTGGCCGTTGCAGCCATTTGGGGAGCAAACCAGCAAATGGAAGATCTCTCTTTCTCTGTCTCTCCTCTCCATCTATAACTCTACCCCTCAAATAAATAAATCAATCTTTTTAAGAAAAAAGAATTTTGTTCATAATTAAAGGAAGTGCCTTATTTTGTTTGGTATTCAATATCTGAATAGGATGCAAACCTCCTGAGGTCAGAGAAATTGTCTTACTTGCTTCCTCTTAGAAAACTCTGCACTTATAAAAGTGTCTGGCGCCTGAGCAGTTAAGATTTTCTGAATGAACCCTGACATACATACTTATTCAATTTGACAAAAGTTGAGGAGTGCCTTTTTCCAGCTTGGAAACATATTGTAATTTTCTGTATTGTACTTAAATTGTATTTTTCCTCTGAGTCGCTTGAGGCTAAGTTACATCCAGGAAAAATCATCAGCACTAGCTAAGATAATAACTAAAAAATTAAAATATGGAGCAATCCAGAAAGTCAGCAATTTATATAAAACTTCCTTTAAAGTCTGTCCCTGGAACTTCCTTTAAATTTCCAGTGTGTGGAAGGATATTTAGAAATTGGATAGGAAAAATTTCACAAACACATACTAAAAATGACAAGGAAGACTTCATTCAAGAAAATAGCAGAGGGGTCAAGAGGACAGCCACCAGGTAGAGAACTTGGACTCAACTTTGATGAACAGAATGCAGGAGGGGTTTTAATGCTTGGATGAGCCATCAGGGAAGAGGACACTGGGACTGCGGGAGTTTTTCAAAGGGATGAGACCATCTGTGTCGGCTAAAAGGCTCTTACAGAGACTGGAGTGGAGGACAGGGGCTCTATCTTTCTTGATGATTTAATTTCAAAGGGTTGGCTCCCAGGTCCTTGAGAAATGCATTCTAAGGGTTGTAAAACTTGCAAGAGGCTGGAATAAGATTTACATCCCAAAAAGGCAGGGAGAAAATTCACAATTGGATTTTTTAAGGTAAATTGTCTAAGAAAAGGGAAGCGAGGGACCTATCATCAATAACACTGTCTGAAGCTGAGTGGCACTGAACGGACATATTACAGCTGTTACAGCAAAGCTCTTAGAGAGACAGCAAATTATTTGTGCTGGAGAGGAGCTGTGGAGACCAGGCAGGACTTCTTGATGGGAACGCGTTCCCCTGTTGTCCCTAAGAACAAAAATATCTTTAAAAAGAAGATTTTATTTATTTGACAGGTAGAGCTACAGACAGAGAGGGGGAGAGACAGAACGAAAGATCTCCATCCACTGGTTCACTCCCCAAATGACAGCAGTGGCCAGAGCTGAGCTGATCTGAAGTCAGGAGCCAGGCGCTTCTCCTGGGTCTCCCACACAGGCGCAGGGGCCCAAGCACTTGTGCCGTATTCTACTGCCTTCCCAGGCCATATGCAGAGAGCTGGACTGGAAGAGCAGCCATCGGGATGAAATGGCATCCATATGGGATGCTGGCACCACAGGCTGAGGCTTAGCCCACTATGCCACAGGGTTGGCCCAAAAACTTTCTGTTTTAAGTTGCTGTGAATTCTTCATTTCGCTTAATTAAATCTACTGAAATAACATCAGGAAAATGTATTTAAGCTTTCAAATAAATTGAAATAATTTTAAGATCAGTCTTTCAAGAATTAGGAAATGACAAAATATTTCATCAATTTGAACAGGAAATAAAAAATTAATTTTCAAAAGATTTTCTTGGAAAAAATACTGAGTAAAAAGAAGACTGCAACATCAAATGCTGACTTTACCTTCTACTAAGTGATGTGTACCAGTTAAACTATGGGCTTTGCTTCCTCATCTCTTGTAAACAGAAACACAGGATCATGGGAGATGCCTAAATAAGTCAGCATTATCAAATGTTTAGATAGTGTGAGCTGTTTCTTTTCATGTTTCAAGAATGCAAAAAAAAAAAAAATTTTTTCAAAAAAAACCTTCCGAAAAGTAGATAAGTAGAAATGTTTCAAATACATTTCAAGTTGCATTCTGATTCAGAATGACTTGTTTTGGATTTGCTCTTTGAAAGTGGAGTCTATTTTTCTTGTCATCAGTTACATAAACTTACCCAATCAAAATAAATTATCATGCAATTAAGTTGATTGCAATCTTTCTGGCACTGATATTAGCTGTTTTGGTTCTTTACCATAAAAAAAGCCAAAACAATAAATGTGCATTACAACAATATTTCCCAAAGAAGCCCCAAATGTAAAAGTGAGAGGGTGAAACAAAACATTTTCCTGATCAGATGAAACTGACTTTCAGCGATTTAAATGAAAAGCCTGCTCTTGCCAAAAGCTGAAGTTGTAAGTTCTCTTACAGGCAAATAAATCAGATTCTCAGAGACACAATGCAATGCTGTCAGTAACCCAAATAATTATAATTTAAAATTACATGCAAACCTAATGCAGGAAAGAATTAAAACATAGACTATGCTTTTAAAAGCATTAGTGCAAGTGTCTGAAGTTGTGTAAGTAAATGACTATTGCATCGAACAATATGCTGACAATAATTAATACATTGTGCATTAAGCTATTTATGAAAATTTAATTGCAGCTTATTTGGCAAAATAGCATTTTCTGTTAAGAAAGTCTACATTCGTGTTTTACTTTGACTTAGGAATAAGGGTTTTTTTTAATTTATTGTTTTTCTTCCCTTGAACATCAGCAGAGTTAACAGTAGCATTATCACATAACTGCTGGTTTTATTTGCTTAAACTAATTTTTCTAAATGCTAAACACATCCTATCTTATTTTGATTGTGGCTGTGTTTTTGCCTTTGTTTCATTTCCAGAAAAAAAAAAAAAAGGTACTGATTTTCCTATGGTCCCTGGAGGAACACATTTATTTTTCTGTATCAGAAACTTTTGAAATTTGTGATTATGAATTAGTTCTAGTTTTTGGTTTAGAGAGACTGATTGAGGCATGCTGATAAAGTAATAATAATAATAATAACAATACGACCTAATGTTTGGATAGGGTATCACAGTTTTGAAAAGTACAAGAATACTTGAAAAGGTTTAAGGAAAATGGAAAAACAAGATATAATTTTGGTGTAAAAATATTTTTGAAATTAGTGCATACCAGCAGTTCAAGAAAAATATGTAATATGAAAAATTTTGTGTGGGTTTCATTGTGTTTTCGGATGGGGGGAACTCACCAAAATAAATTTATCTTGATTCTATTCTTCCAGAAATTTTGGAGCCCTCATATTTGTCAATATACTGCCTTACATACACCAACTCACAGTACTGTAAGATTATACTCTTAAAACTCGAATTTATAGCCAATAAGCAAACTCAGGTTGTAAGTCTAAGTAATTCCTGTAAGATTATAATAGTAGTAACTGACCTCAATAAAGACTTAGAACTTACTTAAGAATTTTGTCTTTTCTGAAGGTAAAAAATAAAATTACAGACTTAAGATTTTTCTACTCATGAAAATTCTCATGCTCCCAAATATCTAAATATGCCAGAGAAAACCTGAGTTGTCCATTTGGAAAGAATAGCTATAAAAATAGAAAAGAACAAAAGGAAACTTCTAGAGACCAAAAACAAAGCAGGCACAGAAATCACTGGCGACAGCATCACCTGGAGATGTGTGTTGATTTATAGTAAAGCAAAGCTTTCAAAAAAGTTAACGGTGAACCTGGACAGGGAACAGCCTCAAAGCTTCTGCCTCTGTAGAACGTAAGCTAGAAGAATGAGCAGCCCCTGGCAAAGGATGCAGATGCAGGGATGAAGAGCTTTTCAGCAGAGAATCTGACTCCAGCAGCAAGACCAGGGCAGGCATTTGCCTCAGCAGCTAACATGCCACGAGGGACACACACTTTCCAAGCAAAACGCATGTTTTTGAGTGCTGGCTCTGCTTCTGATTCTAGGTTTGTCTTCATGTGTTCTCTGGAGGGCGGCAGGTGATGGCTCAGGTACCTGGATCCCACCCATATGGGACCCCCCATTGAATTCTCCGCTCTTGGCTTTGGCCCCGCTTATTGCCAGCTGTAGTTCACATTTTGAGAGTGAACCAGAAAATGGAAGCTCTATCTCTCCGTCTCTTTTTATCTCTCTCTCTCTTGCTTTAACTCTTTTTGCCTTTCAAATAAATGCAAGTAGGTCAATTTTTTTTTTTAAAGCAGGACTGTATGCAGGGATGGCATGCGGTCACGCCAATGTGCTTTAAACACCCTCGTATAACAAGCAAAGTAGTTTGGACCAGCTCTCCTGGATTGGGTAAGACCTCAAGCAACTGGCAAAAGCCCCACCCCACTGAACCACCACAAGCAACATTCAAGCAAAATCTGTTGACTATCCAACTACAAAACAAGAAACAAGGTGCCATCAGATAGAATAAAACAACCAATAACACAAATGTGAGTGAACTTCAAGAAATTCATAGAAAAAAAGAAATAAAAGATGAGTTTATTTCACTGTTAAACAAAGTTTGAAATTCATGCATGATTTTTTCATAATATACATTTTCTGGGAATCTTTTGAAAGGTCCCTCATAGGCCTTCAAATTCTTTAGCTGTTATCATCACATGGAAGCTGATCACAACCCAGCATGTTTAAGGTTTTCAAAGACAGGAATGAGAAACCCAACACGAACAATAATAAGAGGTCATCCCTGAAATGAATCAGAATAGTAAAAACATAAGAAAACTCACAGAAATGAAAATATATACAATAGATTAGTTAAACAACAGAATAATAAGCAACAGGGCAAGCTGGAAATAGAAATAGCGTAGATGAAGCTGCCAGAAACCCAGTGCGGGAGGGAGGAAGGCAGGGAGAAAGAGATAGAAACAGAGAGACGGAGGGAGAGAATGAAAGAGAAAGCAGAAGAGTGAGAGAACATGGCCAGGACTAACACAGTCCTGCATGTGTGTCCAGCTGGAGGCCCAGGAGGAGCAAGTGCAGGATGGAGGTTAGATCATTCAGAGAGAGAACAGCTGACATTTTCTCATGGCTAATTTAAACACTACCTAAGCCTTGACTAAAATCCTATGCAGGGTAAATACGATGAAATCCACTGTGTCTTCAAAGAGTTGAGAAAATAAAAGTGAACATACAACTGCATACACAGCAAACCTACCTTTATTTAAAAAAAAAAAAAGAACACATATTGCAAAACTTTGATCAAATACAGACCGACAGCTGAAGGTTCTATTTGCAACAGAGAGAAGGTTGTGCCAGAGAGGGTGTGCAAAGGGAAGCATGGTAAGAATAGAAAATGCCAAGTGTGAGCGGTAATCTAAATAAATATTTATAGACTGTAAAAATCCTCAGCCTACTGAGCACCCTGACATTACAACAGAAAACAATGACAGTGCCAGAGAAAACTGTATTTTATAGCCTTCCACCTACATCAGTGAACTCTGATGCATCTTAGAGGCCAATAATTAAGTGAGAAAAGAATGTAGAAACCTTGAGCACAAGCCTGCAGGCAGTGGGCTACATCTACCCACAGCTTGAGTCTGATGTCTCCAGAGATAAGAATGTTTCTTACAGTTTTAAACGATTAAAAGAAAAAAGTCGAAGAACAAATAAAAAGGAGTATGTGACAGAAACTAGGTGGCCTGCAAAAATGTGGCCTTAAGATCCTAAAATAATGACCATACGGCCTTTGACAGAAACATTTGCCAGTCCCTATTCCATAAAGTTCAGAGCAGAACCAGAGCCTCACACTGGCACTCCCCTTAAGGACAGTTGCCAGCTGAATAATCACGATTTGATTTGTCTTGGCCTCGCAGTGCCTAAAGATGAGAAGAGTCCAGAGTCTCCCCACACCTGGAGAATCTCCAGTGCAAAAGCGGGCGACATCACAGGAGAGGACTCTTGGAAACACAGGTACAGGGGAGCGAGGTGCTGCGAGGAAAATGCTCTCCCTTGAAAACCACCAACCGGCCCAAGGGAGGAAAAACCCGCCCAAGGATTTGCTACATTAAAGTAGACCCTCCGGTAAATGTGCATCCTAAATCCACAATAAGCCCCAGCAAGCCTTAAAAACTCCACGTTGAGAATTAGAGTAAAGTGGCCGTAGTTGGAGAGGAATATTTTCAAATGCTTGGCAGAAGCAAATGTAAATCCGCTCTAAAGGGATCCAGCTTCAATTTAACCATCTGAGAATTCTCACTATCATTTTCTTTAGAATACTTTCTAAAAAATCATAAGACACTCATATGCTTAATGAACACAATCACAGCACTAGACACACACAGACTTAAAATACTGGAATTATCAACTCCATTATCACATAAGCATGCTTATGATATTTAATAAATAAAAGTTAGAAAAATATGATGTAGAACAAGAAAGACATGAAAGACAGCACAGCACCATGGTAACTGATCCTGGAAGGGCCCTGTGGGGCAGGTCGGTGCTAGGGAGGGCCACCCTACTTGCAGAATTGGGCTGCCAGAGTCCAGGAGTCCCCTCCTGCCCCCTCCTTGGCCCCCTGACCTGTCCCTATTTAAGGGCTTGGCACCTCTTCACCCTGTGTGACTCCTGCTGCAGCAACCATTATGGATAGGAGAGGCTGGCACCTATTTCTCCCCGTTGTGAGTGAGGCTTCCTGTTCCCATACAATACTACCTGTGTATCTCTCAGCTCCTTCCAGGAACACCACGAGATATTCTGGAAGAACACTACTGGATATTCTGATTTGATTTTCTTAGAGTTGAGGACCTGGCGGGTTATCTGTGCCTTATGCAGGATTTACTGCGTTCCTGGTGCTCTGGAGGCAAAGTTCTATTCTTATCACACACAGCCTCAAATTCCTGTCCCACCTCAAAGCAAAAGATGGGACTCCTGGGTCTGTGGACACAAGAATTATTACCTACCTGTTGGTGCGGGCGGGGGGAGGAGGAAGCAGGGATTTATCAGGAGTAATTAAGGCAAAAAGAGCAAATTCTACCCTATTTTTACAGTATAAAGAATCTTAGTGGCCGGCGCTGTGGCTCACTAGGCTAATCCTCCGCCTAGCGGCGCCGGCACACCAGGTTCTAGTCCCGGTCGGGGCGCCGGATTCTGTCCCGGTTGCCCCTCTTCCAGGCCAGCTCTCTGCTGTAGCCAGGGAGTGCAGTGGAGGATGGCCCAAGTACTTGGGCCCTGCACCCCATGGGAGACCAGGAGAAGTACCTGGCTCCTGCCATCGGATCAGCGCGGTGCGCCGGCCGCAGCGCGCCAGCCGTGGCGGCCATTGGAGGGTGAACCAACGGCAAAAGGAAGACCTTTCTCTCTGTCTCTCTCTCTCTCACTATCCACTCTGCCTGTCAAAAAAAAAAAAAAAATCTTAGTTCTGAGTCATCTACCACAGGGTTCACTATTAAGCCTTTTGCTAGCAGGACCCCACCAAGCATCCAACAACTCCCAAACACATGGTCCTGACCTTTTCCATGGATTCTTCCTCTGCATTTGCCCTAGGACACTCCTACACATGAACATGATCTTGGATTATTTAAATGCCTAAAGAAACAGAGATATAAGACTTTTCATTTTCCCTCATTTCTAGATCAAAGTCTTATCTAGCTTTCTACCCAAGATTTTATATTTCAACAGATTTCTAAATTTGACATTCATTTCTCTATTAAAAGAAAAATGTACAGCCAATATCCAGTGACATCCAGTATCAACCATAAATTACATAATCAAGTATACATATGTTTAGGAAATCTGCCTTCTGAGAAAATTAACCCAGAACTGAATTGTTAATTGCTTTCTCCTCTTTTAAATTTCTATTTTTTAAAATGGAAATATTATAAGTAGTTCTAATGCTGAGAAAAAGATGTCTCTATAATTAATGGGGGAAATACCTTTTGCATTATACTGGCAGAGCTGTTTATGCCAATTTTATACTTAATCTTAGCCAAAAGGCCAAGAAGCGATATGCCAATTTTAATCATTGAGGAGACAAATAAAAATGCTGTGAAATCTAAATAACATCTTTGTTCACTTATTTTTCCTCAATATATATTGATAATTAAACTTGCATTACCATAAAAGCTATTCAGCAGTGTGGAGCCCTAAATATCACATCACAGTGATTTAATGCACCTTTATTATTGTCTTGTTTCTTCTTTATTCTTAAGGAAAATCTCCATTAATTACCTATGGCAGCAAAGTCACTAAATGAGGGAAACTCAACCCAGCAAAGAGTTTATATGCTAAGAAGTCGAAGAATGGGACACTTTTCATTTCACCTAGACATGTAAGGGACATAGCACATGCCAGTGATGTAATAAGCGACAGCAATATAGATAAAGGCCAAGCTCCTTTTTTGTCCCCAAGGATATGGTAGTCCAGCAGAATCACTGGAAGATCAATAAACAATTGAAACAGTAATTCAAGTAGATAGACATTAAGTGCAATGCACACAGAGGAATGGTACCAAATTCAGCTTTTCGAGTGCCCTGCATTTGAAGTGTTGGCCCAGGAGCGATGGGTTTAATACTTCAGAGGGAAAATCTGAATGGCTACCCAGTGCAACATCCTTGAGCAAGGCCTTCTTCGTTATCTGCTGCTATAAAAGAATACTAAAAACTGGGTAATGGATGAAGCTTTCCAACCGTGGTTTTGGCGGCTGGAAGACCAAGATGGCTGCATTTATCAATGGCCCTGTGTGGCTTCGCAATGCAACAAAAAAGCAGGAGGACAAGCAGGTACTTCAGAGGGCAGCCTCATTTATAACAATCTGCTCTGAAGGTAAAAATCCAGTTCCAGGAGAAAGGGGATGAGATCCGTGAAAACCTAATCACCTCTTAAAGATTCCACCATTTCTCAGAATTTCACCATGTTACTTGCCAACCAGAGTTCCATGAGTGGGTCAGTGGTGATTTCTTGAGTTTAAAGACATATCAGTAAGTTGTACAAAAAAAAAAAAATCCCCTACACAACGCTCCTTTGGAGATGAAACGTAAGCTTCTATCCTTCTGGTGGGTTAGAGTAAGCACTGGTTTGTCACTTGTTGAGTGTACAATGTGAATGAATATTCGGCCCTGCCATGGAGTTGAAGTAGAAGGTTTATCAGGATATCAGAGAAACTAAGGCTGAAGAGACACAGTCTGGGGTTGGGGTTACTCACTGCTGTGCAGCAAACAGCCCCACACTTCAGATACAAAATAGCATTGGATTTCGTTCAGGAATCCCTGTGGAATTCAGACAAAACTCAAGGGAAGTGTCTTCTCTTCCCCAGATCTAGTGTGCCCCCCCTCCCCCCCCCGCCCGGGAGCTATAAAGTCAGTTCCCAAGATTTTCCCTCTGCCTGTGATGGTCTTTTCAAGGTAACCATTTGGCCCCCATCATTTACAGGGTCTATTGTTCACTACCTAACTTTTCACTTTGTTTTCCAATGATGGCTCCTTTCATGGTTCAGGGTCGCTTTAAGCAGCCATGTGTTTGATGTGAATAAAATGACTCACCGTCTCTGAAAATGCTAGGAAAGTTTTTTTTCACAACTCATTAAGCAGAAAGGCCATTGATAATTGTCTAGGTGTACTAGCATTTCTGACACAAAATAAAGTCCCTACAACCCGTCCTATTTTTGTTTTTCCGGTAGTCCCTGTCAGCTCTGCAGTCTTTCTCTAGGTCCTATACAAGGAAACACCTTTCTGCCTAGGAACTCCTCGAGAACACTCTGGGCTTCTTTATTTAAAAAACAAACAAACAAGATTTCCAAAGCAACAGTTTATTTTTGTATTCTCTTCTGCTGCTTATTTTTCAACGTGGTTTAGAAATCTAGTTAGACCTGCCCCTACTAGTTTAATTTAAACACTACATCTCCAGGAACTGGAATTTTTCATCTGTTCTGAGGCTCCTGTGGCAGAGTATACTATATGTAAAGACATCCATTTAGAGAACTAAGAAAAGGTGCTAGTACTGTAGGTTAATAGTGAAAATATGTAGGACTAAATCAAATGTGATTCAATTTATACAAGATTTGACATCATGGACAAATAGACTATTTTCCCCCAAGGGAATTAGAACAGCAGACATGTCCTTGCTCCCACAATCCTAATGCTCTCCCATATTTCTCTGCCTCATTACTCAAAGGAGAATCAAGGAATTTTTATTTGGACCCTAATAGATATTCCTTCCTTAATCCATATTTAATTAATTCCATTTCCCCTGCTGTGGCATCAGTATAAAGAAAGAATAAGTCTGCATTCTTATTATACTTCTTTTCACATCTGCTGGTTAAGTCTATGAAAGTCTAAGAGCCACAAATAAAGGCCCATCAGTGAAACATCTTAAAAGACACATTCTCCTTAATTCCACTATCCTTGTGGCATATCAGTGTCATACCAATTTTGACATATTGGCCTCAGATGCAGAGATTAGAGACCAGCGCTCAACTTAAGGGCAAAGAAGTCTAAGTAGACAGCGTGGAATGCTGCCAACCCCTGAGGACCTTGAGACAGCCCAGCCTCCATTCTGCCCAGCAGGGGTGCCCTAGCCGTAAGGGGAGGAACCGAATGGAGTTGTCTCTTGGGTTTCTGCCCGAGACAGCGACTATGCTGTGCCACTGCTCTGTTTGTAGAACTCAGTTCTAGGGAGGAAAATATCTGAAAAGGAACCCACAGCCTCCACTGCTTGGTCCTTCGTGGTCCTCGGTAGCTTTGCAAGAAGCTGCTCCTCTCAGAGGAATCTTAGGGGAGAGTGTCCCTCACACCCCTCTTGAAGGTAGCTAATGCGATGGACTCGCAAACTGAGCCTAGGTTCAGGGACACAGAGTGCAGTCATGGCCTGGTCTCGTGTGGAGCTGGCGTCCTGCAAGGTCAGTCAGGAAGCCAGTGGTGCAGCTCCAACACGGGTTTACAGTTCCTACCTCCACCTCGGCCCTGGCATCAGAACCCGCTCCCCACCGTCTTTCCCCTCTTTCACAACAAAGAGCATCCTATGCCTTCACACGTTATTTTCTTTTAATACCTACAGAAAATGTACAAATATAATTGCATCCCCTAATTAACCCTTATCAGTTAAAATTTCTTTCATAAGCTTTACAAAATTAAAATAATAAATTAAAATCTGAATATTTTGTTTGGGGCCAATTGCCAATATAATTCTGGCTACATTTTGAAGCCAATAAATTAAATGCCATCACAACAACTGCCTAGGCTTCTGTTGTCTATTAAATGAAGGGAAAACCATTAGCAGAGGGAGATGCTCAGACGTACCTTTGAGCCTAAGCCTTGGTTTAACCCATGAGGAACACTCACAACAGCAATTGCTGCACAAGTCCTAACCAAACTACATTTGGATTCACACTCTCCTTTTCTTCTGTTTACTAACCACCTTGCTCCCTAACAAAGTTGTAACCGTTATTAGCCTTCCAGTTAACTGTGTGCCTTAGAACACATATAAGCACAGTAAAGAGATCTAATTTCATAACAAGAATCTTAGCCGAGTGATACACACTAATGGCTTTCACAGAATCAAATCAAAACAAAAGAAAGAGAACCTTGCTTCAATGCTGTACACCATCTCGGGGCGACTGAATCAAACAACACACTACACAAGACACCAACGACAGGTCATGAGAGCAATTTGCCCGACTGGAGAATTTTCTTAGGAACAACAAAGTAATGACCTTAAAGGGTGAATAGAAAGTCTCGAACGTTGTAATCTTAAGTGACCTAAAGCTTCATGGAACAGTCGATCGAAGCTCAGTGGATGGCGCTATCTGGGACGTTCTCTGTCCTGCATTCACCCGAGATACGATTTTTGAGAGACATATCACAAAATCCGAAATTATACTGAAATACAGCCTGTGCTGTAAATAACGTTGGAATATGGCTTTGTTTTCTCTGGATAGAAAGTAAGTTTGGAGCACAAATGATAGTTAACTTGATCTTTTAGTTAAATATTATAAAACTTTGGGAGAAATAAAGATATGGCAAATAACCAACAACTACAAATGTTAATACTATTAATGGCTTTTCACTTGGGAGAGCAAACTAATTCACACCTCACTGTTCTTGCAGCTCAAATTAATGTGAACTGCAAAGCTCACATTCCGTAAAGGCAAGGCATCATTCCCATGCTCTGGACACCACCTCCCAAATCCTTCCAGGGAAAATCCAAGAACCTTCTAGTTCACACAGTCTGGCAAAGATGTCTGCCCCATAGGAACAGTCCTGGTTTTCCCCTTAAGTCCTTAGCATCATAACTCATTGCTGTCACAGTATCTCACTGTACAGCACTACTTAACCATGAAGCAGCACTCCAAGTTCACACAGGAAGGAAATCTCACTCCCTAAGGTAGTCAATACCATCAACATGGAGTAATTAAGGCAGTGAGTATGGTTTTATAACTATTGCAGGACTCATTTGCTGTGGTGAATACAATAATGTAAAGTATATTTTGTTAGAAGGAAATAAACTTTCAAGTGTTGATAAAATGGTTCTGCATACCAAGACAACATGGATTTATATGGAAAATATTTAACCTAAGAGTAGAAACCACAGGAAGCGAATGCAAGGACTTTACTTGGCCGTTACTCACTTTATGAGATCTTTCTCTTGTTCTCTTTGTAGTAAAATGCCTCAACTTAAGCAAAATCTTCTCCTAAAATCATCATGTTATCTCTTCCCAGTGGATCCTGCTCTTCTCCAACCACCCCCTTCCTCAGTACTGAAGTTATACCTGCTTTCACTTTTCTTAGACTTCAGAAATACTGAAATCATGGTTGTTGTACATCTTTCACTATCCTTAACAACACAGAGAATTATGAGAATTCCATTATTGGAATTACATATTTTTTCTTTCTCTGTGATTACTTTATGCTCACTTTCTCATAAGCAAATGATCTGACACATGTTGCTTGTTTTGTTCCAAATGTGTCTTTGAAACTCTTGAAATTTTCTTTATATTTTTATTAAGATTTTGCTTCATTTTGGATTCCCCCTTTTAGATAATTCTTATAGCTATGAGTGTTGCTCTTTTACCCCTTGTCTTAGATTATGTTACTCCTTTTGATTGGTCTACATGTGACTTCAATTGTAAATTACCAGAGTTCTCTGTAAATATAGCAGAAACTTTAGAAGTTTTACAGTATATTCATCATCACAATTCTGCTTCCATTTGTAGTTAAAATAAAGAACTTCATTTCTCAGGCTACCATTTCTTTGGAATTTCTGGCCTGCAAAATCCATTTTTATTCTCTGAAAACTTTTGAAATCTTTTCAATGTCTAAGATATATTTCTGTTCTAAAATGTCTAAGTCTTTGTGTTGCTATTGATCTGAGTTTGTTTTCTCCTACTTCATCAATCAAGTAAACATTTCTTTTGTATTCAAACTATACACAAAGATTTCTCCTTGTTATTACTCTTGTCTACGCAGTCCCCTAAGTCCTTGTTGTTAAACCCCACATCAGGATCCACTGTTCTAAGCAACAGACTCTGTAAATCACTGAGTAACTTAGAAGTAATAAAATAAGAAAATTATTAAAAAGGCATTCCCCAATTGAGATTTGAATTCTTACCCACTTATATGAAAAGATATATCTGGCTATACTTTTCTGGGAATGAATATGAGGAGATTTATTTCAGTAAGTCGCTGTCTGTAAGTTGATTCACACAAGATAGATGTGAGTGCTGCTATCACTTGGCTCTAGGTCACAGAGTTCCATGGCAGACTACCCCGTCTGAAGCCCAAGAACGACTCAGTCATAATTCATCCTTCAGAGCAGGCTTGAAATCTCTCTGTGTTTCCTTTCTTTTTCTATACTGTATCAGAATGCATTCTAATAGAGTTAAACTCACATTAAGAACAAGGTCAAGTTATATTCTTTTGCAACTGTGACAATGTCCTTTTTTTTTTTTTTTTTTTTTTGACAGGCAGAGTGGACAGTGAGAGAGAGAGACAGAGAGAAAGGTCTTCCTTTACCATTGGTTCACCCTCCAATGGCTGCCACGGCCTGCGCACTGCGTCCGGTGCACCGCACTGATCTGAAGCCAGAAGCCAGGTGCTTCTCCTGGTCTCCCATGGGGTGCAGAGCCCAAGCACTTGGGCCATCCTCCACTGCACTCCCGGGCCACAGCAGAGAGCTGGCCTGGAAGAGGGGCAACCGGGACAGAATCCGGCGCCCCGACCGGGACTAGAACCCGGTGTGCCGGCGCCACAGGCCGAGGATTAGCCTAGTGAGCCACTGCACCAGCGATAATGTCTTTCAATCTGCATTCAACAAATATTTAATGAGTATCTAGTGTGAGTCAGTCACTGTTATGGGTACTGGCATAAAAACAGGAAACCAAAAAATCCCCATCCTTAAAAATCTTACTCTTCAGTGAGTGAAAAAGACAATAAACAATATAATCAATACACAGTCTATGCTAGAGAGTGATGAGTGCTACAATGAAAAACAGCATGAAGAGGAATATGAATTTCAGGGTATTTCAGTTTGTTATACAGTGATTAGATCCGGTTTCATTCAGGGACTTTTCTTAGACAGCCCCCTCGGTATTACTGCTTCTTTTCAGACAACTGTATGTCTATGTTCTCCATCAAGAAGTGAACCTGCAGGGAACTGGGAGCGGAGACAGGGAAGACCCACAGAAAAGACACACCGGCTGGTGATCCACGCGGGCTCGCACCGGGCGACGGCTCACGGGTGGCTGCAGAGGATGCTGAATGGCTCAGCTTCAGCGGGTGGTCTGATGGCAGCACAAAAACAGACCACTGATACCCCCACCAGCCATAAGGGGAGTGAGATTTTAAATGAGAAGAGTGGAGAGTTTGTCAATGATCTGCCAAAAAGAAAAAGAAAAACGTTCCTGACAAGATGCTAAATACTTTGGGGGGTTGAAATCGCTCCTGCTGGGCAGCATCAGGCCAGCAACTGAGCCAAAGTGGCCCTGGGGAGGCTCCTCGGCTTGGATTGTAGTGGTGTCTGCAAATAGCCATAATTTTTACCAGAACTCCTTTCCTTTTCCCCCAGTCTTTCTGTATTGGAATTAAAAGGATTGGCCTTATGTCCACTTCCCTTGTGAGTAAATGAGAAACTGTGCACCAACCCAAGAGAAAGATGTGCCATGCTAAGGGGAGGAGTTTGCCTCAGAACGGCAGCAGGCAACCAGCTATGGAGACAGCTGTGACCCTGGCAGGGACAGGTCCATCTCTGTCTGCAGTGGCCGGTGACTGCCAGGACTCCATGGCGGGACAAGAATTCCCGAGAAGTCCTCTACGACACTGGAAGGGGGAAAGTTTCTGTAAGACTAGACTTTCATGCCCTGAGGTGTGGATAAGGATTTCAGTCACCTCAATCTGGACATGTATGTATGACATTTAGGTAATCCCATTAAGGTTCTCTGTCCAACAGGTGACACATGGAAGCACAGTGCCTGGGAACACAGGTTTGGGAGAGCAAGTAAACAAGCAAGAGAGAGAGAAAGAGAAACTAAACTTGAGGTGATGAGTAGACGTCTCACTTCTATTAAAAAGTTTTTAAAACGTGTTACAGAGGAGCCGGCGCCACGGCTCACTAGGCTAATCCTCCGCCTAGCGGCGCCAGCACACCGGGTTCTAGTCCCGGTCGGGGCGCCGGATTCTGTCCCGGTTGCCCCTCTTCCAGGCCAGCTCTCTGCTGTGGCCAGGGAGTGCAGTGGAGGATGGCCCAGGTGCTTGGGCCCTGCACCCCATGGGAGACCAGGAGAAGCACCTGGCTCCTGCCATCGGATCAGTGCAGCGCGCCAGCCACAGCGGCCATTGGAGGGTGAACCAACGGCAAAGGAAGACCTTTCTCTCTGTCTCTCTCTCTCACTGTCCACTCTGCCTGTCAAAAAAAAAAAAAAAAAAAAAAAACAAACAAACAAAAAAAACGTGTTACAGAGGAATCCTACAGCCACTAGTTTTCACTTCACGGACACGCTGGTCATCAGAATCAACATCTAACTTTGTCTTCTGTTTACGGCTGTCTTTATACATAGAGAGCAGATGTGAATAAGAGAGGTTTCTCAGGAAAGCAAGGTAAAACTGTGACTTTCAGGTGATCGCTGCCTGCTAAATGAGCCCAGCATTTTCGTAAGCAAAGGGCAGAGGGACAGATCCGTCTATGCAGCCATTCCAGGTATTGACCTGGAGCTAGCCTTCATAACTAATCCAGGATGTTTGTTTAGTTTTATTTTGGCTGTCATTTACATGGGCACTTTGATTTCCCATCACATCTGATGTAACACTTAGCCTAAATGTGCTAAAATAAATTTTTATTTGTTTAGATGTATTAAGAAATCACCTGGAAGAAGAAATCACATTGGTAAGATACTGTTTTAGGAAAAATAGATAGTACCATTTGTTCTAAAACCTACATATCACATCAGTGATTTTAAAAAGACAGTTAATATTGAAATTACTTATTCCTGAGTATTGTCCTTTTTCTTCTAAAGTGAAACAACTTCCCTGCCACCTAGTTTTTCTGAAGTTGCCCGTGTCCATGTATATTTTCGAAATCGTTATAGCATGGCCAGCAGTTAATGTTATACAATATGTCATAATTTAATGATAGGTTTTAAATGAAGCAAAATGGGCCACATTGTAGACTTTTTTAAAAGTTTCAGAACATCATTCAACACTAGATATTTTACATGCTGAAATGAATATTTTGGTTTGGTAAACAATTGCAATTTAAAGCTAAAGAGCTCAAAAGAAGCGATGATAGTAATGGGAGCTATCATCCCTTATAAACTAATTAAAACCATAATTACAGATAAAAGGCAATAAAGCAGGCCAAATAAATCTTGCTTGACAGCTGCTGGTAGAATTTATGCTGTACTGCAGTTATTTAATTATCATCACTACAGGAAGTAGATTTACTGTTCTGGTGGCTTTTTTAAAGTTCTAAGATTGCCAATTACATGGTGTGTTCATTACACAGCCTTTGCAGTTGCAGAACTTGAAAATATCAGTCAGTTAACTGGATATCTGTAAAACTGCAATGTCCATCCAAACATACCTCTGTGGCTTATCTCTAATGCGTACATTATCTGATCTCATCGAATTCTTCCTCAGGAATTCTTTCATAGATAACTGAGTCTTCCAAACACCAAGTTCTAAAATTGAATTAAAATGCAAAGTCATAACTCTTGTCAAAGACTGCATACAGTTAAAGTTGGAAGTGATATTGGTCTTATCAAAACTCTTAACAAATAAAGATCTAAGCAAGTGAAACCACCTAGCTAAAAATGAAATCAACAAGAGTGGTAAAAGGAAGGCTGTTTCCAAGGAGAACGATTCAAATATCAAAGTATGAGAAGTGGACTTCAGGAAAATTTATAAAACTCTGTTTGCTCCCGATCACATGACAGAAGTTAAGGATTAAATACAGGAATTAGTAGTCTATCATCCACCTTACAAATTGGTCAGTAAAATCAGGGTAAAGTCCATAAGAATTGGGACCAGTTTTTATTATACGTACAGTAAATATCTTTGCTTTAATTTTCAACATAGAATCCAAATTAAATACTTTTCATTAATCACAAAGAAGTTTTATTTACACTTTTTAAAAATGGAACATATTTATGAGGTGCCATGTGATGTTTTGAGAATGTAAATATTGTTAAACGTCCCATCAGAGTTGATCCATCTAGCTTCTCAAACATTTAACACTTCTTTATGACAAATACATTCAAAATCCTGTCTTCTAGGTTTTTTTAAAATTTTTATACAGAATTACATAGTACATTAACATTGTCTATAGTTGCCCTACTATGCATAGAACCCCAGACTTCTTACTCCTACATACCTGTAACTAGTACCCATTAGTTAACCTTCCCCATTCTTCTCTCTCCCCTTCCTTCTGCAGCTTCTGATAACCACAGTTATAATTTGACTTCTATGAGATCATCTTCATCTTAGATTCCACATATGAGTGAGGTCATGCAACATTTGTCTTTCTCTGTTTGGCTGATATCAATTAACACAGTGACCTCCTCTTCCATTCATGTTGTTGCTAATGACAAGAGTCCTTTTTATGGTTCAATAATATCTCATTGTGAACACATAATGCATTTTCTATACCCATTCATCAGTGAATGGACACTTAATCCATTTCCACTTCTTGGTTATTGTGCATAGTGCTGAGTTTAATTATTGGAGTGCAGATGTCTCTTTGACAGAGTGATTTCATTTTGCTTGGAAATACCCAGCAGTGAGACTGCTGGATCATATATAGGTCTATTTTTAGTTATTTGAGAAACCTGCATACATCCCACCAAAAGTGGATAGGCATTCCTTTTCTCCAAGTCCATACCAACAATTGTTATCTTGTTTATTGAAGATAGCCAGTACATCAGGAGTGAGGTGACAGCCTCAGTGTAGTTTTAGTTTGCCATTTCCCTGATGATTAGTGATGTTGAACATTTTTTCATGTACCTATTGGTCCTTTGTATGTCTCCCTTTGAGAAATGTCTGTTTATATTTAAATTGATTAACTTCTAGAATTTTTTTGCCATTGGATTGAGTTCCTTGTATATTCTTATCTTCATTTTAAATGATATTCTTGGTGACTGTACCAGTGATAATCTATTATCATGTAGCAAGGATGTTCTTTATGTCATTTATCTTTAGTCATGCAGTCAAAACCTCTTTTTCAATATTTTGTGTTTGGGGGCAGGTAAGACACAGACAATCAGATGCCTGTTCTATCCACATTTGGAAAAAAAACCAGATCATGGAAATGTCTCTTTTTCAGCCAACAAAGTCTTCTATTCATCGAAACACCATGCAAATTCAAGGTGATCACAGAAACTACCATAAGAACTAGCTCAAATGCACTGTGTGCTGTGACTCAGACATTAGCATAGTTTAAAAAAATGGGAATTCTTTGGGGTGAGTGTGTGTGTGTGTGTGTGGTGTATAAATAGTAAAAATGTGTAATTGTGTGTTATTTCAATGGGGAAACATTATAGAACAAAATGAAATCTAGGAAATTAGTTGGGAAGAGCCTCTCTAAGCAGACTGACTAACAAGGGAAAAACAGAGGTAGACTTAGAGAGGATGGCTCATTCTCAGAGGTGCTTTGAATTCCTGCTAATGTAGCCTCTTCATCAAAGGATGGTACATTTTATAGAGGTGACAAGACAAAGGGAAATGTCTTTGAGAATCCTGGTGTGACCACTTGGGGGAAGGCAAAAGTGGCAGCTAAAGCTAGTTAGCAAAGTTTGTTAATGCACATTCTTCTGGTACCATCTCCAGACCGATAAGGAGTCTGAAATGGTCTTGAGCGTTTCACCTCCATTCTCCCCAGCAGAAGGGTGCCAGGATATCTTCTGTCTATGTTCTGTTTTCAGACAGAGAGTATAGAGAGCTTTCCTGCATCTGCTGCTTCTGAATCGTCTTAGTTCAACAAACCCTTGTGTTCGTGGGTGGCATATTCTCTCCTATATGCGCAGTAGTAATTTCAGAAAACATAGAGTCCTAGACGCTCTGATTTCCTTCCAGTTTAGCAAATGGATAAAGCTTCTATTGCTCATCACACCAAACTTGAATACTTTTTCTGCAGTTCCAGCAAAACACCTCCTAAAAATTTTGTTGAACAAAAAACACGTAATCACAGCTCTTATATATACAAGAGAAACAAGGTATCAAATGTAATGGGCACCAATTGAACACAACTGGAATGTTTCCTTGCGCAAATGTCAGAAATTTACGTGAAGGAAACTGAAAAGTACAGAGGTGTTGTTGCTGTTGTAGACTGACCTGAAGGAAACTGAAAAGTACAGAGGTGTTGTTGCTGTTGTAGACTGACCAAATGAACGCATAAAGGATCAGCAAGCAGATGGGACTGACTGAGATGGTGTTTGTGCTTCAGTTTGAGAATTTATTTTACTTCAAACACTGGTCTAGTTTTAAAATTGGGGAAAATGTTAAATGAAAAATACCTTTCATATAGCTACCTTGATGAATGACATTGGCAGTCTACTAAACTGAGAAATTTCAGACAGGTGATTATAACCGATAAAAAAAATACCACAGAATTTCTTCCCCTCTGCGGCAAAGGGAAGGGGTTCTGACGGCACTGGAGTGTGTTTCATGAATAACACCTTACTTGCAACAGAAGACGAGTTCATTAATGGTAAAGGTAAATCTTATTCATGAAACGAGATAGCCAAAATGGTAAATTAAAATGAATCTCTTGAGTTTCAGGCAGTTTAAATATAATCAATTTCGCTGAAACTAAAGTTACACAAAAATAAGTTCTCTGGAGGAAAGAATATAATATAGTAAATGAAAATATTTCTTGTTTTGACATTAAAAAAAGTTGTCAGAAAGTCATTAGAATATTTACAAAATCAGTTCCTTGGAACACAACATTCACCCAGAAAATAAAAATACATTACAAAAAAAATCTGTTGAGTGAGTGTTCTCATTCTCAACATTTGTCTTTGAGGACAATGAGATATCTGAGTAAATTTTTTTTGCAGTAAATTAAAAAATAATGATAACAGGGGCCAGCTCTGTGATGTAGCGGGTAGAACCGCCACCTGCATTGCCGGCATCCCACATGGGTGCTGGTTCAAGTCCTGGCTGCTCCAATTTCAATATAGCTCTTTGCTATGGCCTGGGAAAGCAATGGAAGATGGCCCAAGCCCTTGCACCCCTGAACTTACATGGGAGACCCAGAAGAAGCTTTAGGCTCCTGGCTTCACACTGCCCCAGCTCCAGCTGTTGCAGCCACTTGGGGGAAGAACCCACCCCCCAACCCCTGCCTCTCTGTAACTCTGCCTTTCAAACAAATAAATAAATAAATACTTTTTTTTTTTTTAATAATGATCACAATCACTATCACTGCCTCTGAGATGATACTGGAATTTAGGCTGTGTCACTTTCCTCATCCTAGGCGCATGGAGGAAAGGTGTTTGCCCCACACCCACCGCAGGGGACTCCAGGGCATGCAGCTCAGGCCTAGAGCGCCCCCTCGTGGATGCCGGCCACACATTCCTGCAGCAAGCCACATTTGAGGTCAGTACTGAGGCTCCCTTCTAAGGGGTTCCATCGAGGGTGGGGAGGCAGGTGGCCCCGGAAGGCGGACAGAAGCCCATAGCGGAAGGCGACTGTTGGCTTCGCCGGGAGGCTTTGTGGTTCTGCAGCCCCACTGCTGGCCTGGGAAAGAGAGTCAGTCCCAACGGCCAATCAGAAGCCACTTCACAGACGCGTGCTCCTCTCTCAGGTTTGAACCGGGGGAAATACTAGCTGAGTGTGCAGAGTGCTTCGTCTTTGCAGGGGGTTCAGGGACCGGAAGGCTGCCGCTGCCCGCAGTCCCACCTGCAGCATGGGGAGAGCCCCCGATCTGGTACGTACGCGGCACAGCCCAGCTTGGCCTTCGCCTTGTCAGGAAACAGTAAAAGGCAGGAGGCATCTGCTCGGCCCACTTCCTCCTCGGAGGCGTCTCCTTGGAGGCACACGGGCCCAGGAAAGCTCCAGCCACGTGGTCTCACGGAAGCGCCAAGCTGTTGAGACCGGGGCAGCTGCAGACCTAGACCTCGAGGTGAACTTACACACTTTCTTCAGAAGTAGAGGAGACAGTTGCAAGGTGCGGGGGGGGGGGGGGGGGGGTGCATTTTTCTTGCATTTCTCGAGGAGTTACGTTTTATTTTACAAAAGTTGTGTGAAATTCTGCACGACTGTCATAGTTCCTTTCCTGTTACCTTGCATGCATGCAAATCTGATAATACTTTCAATTCACAATATGAAATCGCGTTCTTTCTCCTATCTTGATATGGAGATTATCTTAGTTCCCCAATTCCTTCCTTCCATGAACTTTTCTTTCTTTTCACAAATGCTAAATGCAGATAGCACTATCAGAAATTCAAAAAGATTTACAAGGAAACCTTAAGTAAAAGGTAACAACAAAATAATCCCCTTTGTTTTGGTATCCATAACCTCCACCGCAAGATTTTTCTTGGTAAATTTTTAATATTTCTTTTTAAATTGTATTTCAGTTATGTTTTAAGAATTTTTCTTCTTTTTATTTCTGACAAAAGGCAGTGCCATTGCTTTTGCACAGTGCATGGTTCACTGTCCACTGCTCATGGTGCAGAGACCTGTGGGCTCCCACGCTTGAAACACTCTGTGACCCTCAGTTACCAATCACACGCTGAGTCTGTCTTTCCCTTGACAAAAAGCTTTCTCATTCTTCTGTCCTTTCTTTCTTCTTAAATTGTAACACAGGCTTATTTTTAACAGTGTAATAGCAATATATTTTAGTATTTATAACCTCTTGTGGAAATTAGAATATTCATTGCCCTCTAGCCATCTGTGAGGGTCACCAACTCACTGGAAACAAATATGCATTACAAAACTCAAAAGCTGTACCGTATATATTGAGCAAGACAGCCTGAATGCTCCCTCAGCTTCGCTGAACTGCGCAGCTGTATTCCTGACCATGAGCTCCTGCCCACCCTTTTCTTAGAGAATTTACTTTGAAAACTTGAAATTGTAAATTTTCCCTCGGCTACTTTTTCTTTTTAAAGATTTATCCATTCACTGGAAAGTCAGAGCTAGAGAGAGAGAGAGAGAGAGAGAGGTCAGTCTTCCGTCCTCTGGTTCACTCCCCAGATGGCCGCCATTCTGGAGCTGCACTGGTCTGCAGCCAGGGGCCAGGAGCTGTCACAAGCATGCTTTGCCCCCGTCTCCTCCCCTTTCCATCAGCCCCTGTCATCCTCAGACCCTCAGAGAACTGTTCCACGGGGTTGGCATCTGTAGCCTCAGATGCCTTCCTGACTCCTGGGCAGATTGTTGCTGGATTGTCTTTAGGTCTGGATTCTCAGACCTCCCTCCCACCACCCCTAGATGGAAAGATCTTGTTGTCAACAGCCCAGGATCTGTTACACTAGGAATGAGCTCAGAATGCCGGTGTGGTCTCTGTAGTCCAGTATTTTGCATTCTCTTCATTCCACGTTGAAACATTTTGAGAAACGTGGTTTCTGCATTGGTTTCCTCGTTAGCTTCCTTCTTTCCTCATAGAATTAGAGCTGTGTACAGAACCCTAGCACTAGCTTTACCAAGCACTCACTGTGAATGAACTGGTGACCCAGATTAGCACCCTTCTTTGAACATCCCCTGTACCTACATCAGTCACGTCATCCTGTTTATCCAGCCGTACCCTTCACACTCACAGCCGCTCACTAGAATCTAAAAGGATCTTCTCACAGAGTTCACTGGACACTTTAACACCCTTGCCAAGGTCTTTCTGAAGGTAAGGCATTCCCTTGATTATTTTTCTGCCCTGTACATATCTTCCTCACTCATGTCACTGGTAATACAGCTCACTGGAGGTATCATACAACAGTATGAAGAGTATAGATTGATGAGAATAATATACTATTTATTGGGAGCCTATGACTTAATGGACATTAAAATAAATTTTCTCTAACATAATAAGAACAATCAAACTTTAATGTTGTTATCCCCATTTTACACATTGGAATCTGAGTCTAGGGTTAGTTAAGGGACACAGACAGCAAATACTGGAGATAAAATGCAAACACAAGACCACTTTAGGCACAGATTAAGTTTTTTCTGTTATGCCACAAGATTGAGATGTTTACTGCTAACAATTAAAACAATATTGACAAAAGTAAAAAAATCCAACATCAAAAGTAATGGGGTGAAAAACAAAAGAAGACAATACACTACTAATCAGAATCCCTTGCAGGTTCTTTGTGTGACCTTGAACAAATTATCTAGCAATTTTGGACAAGTAATTCGCCTACCAATTGAATACAAGTGAGAAAATATAAAGGAAAAAGAACAGTTGATGAACTTACAGATCCTTTATAAATAAAAACATTTTAAAGTTGTTTCCAAATGCTAATTGTCCATGGAGATGTGCATAACAAAGAAAAGAATGTTCACTGACATTTTGTCTGGAAACTTCTAGAGAGATAAGACAGTGTTATGTCAGAATGAAGTTAGGAAGCTTGTGAAGAGAAAATTAACCTTTCCATTTGACTTTCTTTTTTAATTTTAAAAGAAAGCTTTCAGAGTCCTTAAGTCTCTCTCCACTCAGCCATGCTGTGGAAATAAGCAGAACAAACATTACTGCATGTTTGGTGTCACAGAGGCCGCCTCACTCTTCCTTCTGCCACAAATTCAAATGTCGAGGCATGAATTTGAGAAGCGCCTTTTCTTGATCTCTGGCCAATTTGGTGTATACTAAAGGGAAAAAAAATCCATAAAAACCTAATATCCAGCCTGCAGTTTGCCGTCCATCTGCTTAGCTAGCAATTTTCAGGTTGAAGAGAGTTGTGTGTCCACCTCCCCCAGGGCTATGAGAAGCCATTAAAAGTGACAAAGATTGTCAGAAATGGAAGAAGTGCAAAGGATCAATATAAGCTTGGCAATATAAACTACTTTAGCTTAGAAACATCAGGGAATCTGTTTGATAAGCTCATCTTCTTTGGAGAACAGAAAATGAAACAAGATCAGCCCACAGGGGCTGGCACCGTGGCTCACTTGGCTAATCCTCTGCCTGCGGCGCCAGCATCCCATATGGGTGCCGGGTTCTAGTCCCGTTTGCTCTTCCAGTCCAGCTCTCTGCTGTGGCCCGGGAAGGCAGTGGAGGATGGCCCAAGTGCTTGGGCCCCTGCACCCGCATGAGAGACCCGGAAGAAGCACCTGGCTCCTGGCTTCAGATGGGTGCAGCGCCAGCCGTGGCAGCCATTTGTGGGGTGAACCAATGGAAGGAAGACCTTTCTTCTCTCTGTCTCTCTCTCTCTGTCTAACTCTGCCTGTCCAAAAAAAAAAAAAAAAAAAAAAAATCAGCCCACAGTGGTAGGCTACCACACTCATCCACATATTCCAAAAATAATGCCAGAACTCTTCTGCTGCCCAAGTACAATCACAGCAATGCTTACTGGGTACCAACTGTGGGGACCCATGAGCCGGCCCTGGGCCCACATGCCAAGGCTTAGCTTGCTGACCGTTTGCAATAGTTACTGCTGTGTGGATGTTTATGGTTTCTGTTGAGCTGTGATATCAGGACCGTTCTATAGCCCCAGGCTACAGTCAAAACAACTATGGCCTTGGGGCTTCCCGTACTTCTTTTCCCACTGACCAAGGCTGAGAAAACACCAGGTGGAAGCTTGTTGTTAGCACCGGAGTCGCCTGCTACGTGACCAGGAGCTTGATTGGATGAAGGCACGTGATCACCTTTATGGTTGGACAAGGAGCGCATGGACTGTGCGTGATCAGGCACCTGATTGGAGCACCGCCGCATGGACTGTAGTATGGACTAAGCTTGCTTACATGCTTCTGCAATGATATACTATATAAGCCGTTCGTGAAATAGTAACGGGAGCTTCCCCTTTCTTTCGGAGCTCCCCTTGCTCAAGGGTTTCTCTTTCTATCCTGTTTAAATAAAGCCTACTGAAGGCCGAGAAGCAGCGAGCAATGTCGTTCCTTTGTGGGCAAGGGAGCGACACCAACAATCTGCAAACAGATGTTGATTCCAGCAAGACTTAAAAGTAAACATTAATGCCACATAAAATTGAAGAAATTTTCGGCTCCATCAGAAAGAGATAGCTTTCCTTTTGTGTTTACTACTCATTGAATATACCTCCATGGACGAACTTCTATATTAATGTTGCTAGAAATTATCTCACAGCTACGAATCACTCAAAAGCATTCAAAGAGAAAACCACCGCAAGAAGTTGACATTACATTTAAAGTATATCTAAGTAAGGAATGGAGCAGGAGAGAGAGAGAGAGAGAGAGAGAGAGAGAGAGAGAGATGCATGCATAAACATTTAAAATATAGTCCCCAGCTCATTGTTTTGACCCTTGTATGAAAATGTGTTGTTGGGGTTGGTGTTGTGGCTTAGTGGGTTAAGCAGTCACCTGAAATTTGAGTCCTGGCTGTTCCACTTCTGATCCAGCTGCCTGCTAATGTGCCTGGGAGACCAGCAGAAGATGGCCCACGTCCTTGAGCCTCTGCCACTCACATGGTAGATCCAAAAGAAGCTCCAGGCTCCTGGCTTCAGACTGGCTCAGCTCTAGCCATTGCGGCCATTTAGGAAGTAAATCAGCAGATAGAAGATCTCTTTGTCTCTGTCTGTCTCTTTCTCTCCGTCTCTCTCTTTAAACTCTGCCTTTCAAATAAAGTAATTTTTTTTTAAAAAAGTGTTGTAATGCTGGTACACAAGAGGTGGGACAGCAATCACAAGTTTGAAAGTCCCATTGGACCAAATTATATGGCCTTTGGCATGGAGTAGCTAATTTGTGAGGGAAATAATCTTTTCCATTCTAGAATTTAGGAGGAAGTTTTATTGCCAACTGACTCTTTGAAACTGCAGTTATAAATTTCTAGCTGAACTTCAACAAATCTAAAGTTCATTCTATTAACATAATCTTTAGGATGGCCTTGAACTAGAGGTTTGTAATTTTTAATGGAATCAGACCTACTCTCTTCGGGCACAGTGTATAAAATATATGTTATAGTCTTAATAGGAAAAAAAAAGTCTGAAATTCAATTTATGCAAATAATATCAATTGAAATACAGAAGCCTGTGCAAATCTTTAAAAGTACAATACTATAAAAAAATTAGGGATATCAACACATTCTGCAGGAATTCGTGCCAAAGGAGTCTGCAGTGATAACCTTTCTACTTTGGCTTTGGCTGAGAACCAGAGCGGATGCCAAGTAGCCACCTACACCCTACACCCAGTTCACCTAAGGAAGGGGTGGATGCGTCTCGGGTCCCCTGAAGTCAACCACCCCTGCTAAGTATAAAAAAGAATTTTCTTGGCAAGGCTTGCCGCATGGAGGCAGAGAGGAACACTTTCTCCCATACTGCTCCAAACGAAGGGAGCTTCTCTCGAGGCTCTCTGTATCCTCTGTAGCTTAGCAGAGAGGGAACGAAGCCAGCAATGATGGTAGAATTAACTTCAGTGTGTTAGCAAGTACATGACATGGAAACAAAACTGATGTTCTGGTGAAAAGCTGAAGAGTGTCAAATTCATATATACTTTGTGATGCACTAAAAAGATAAACTTATGGAAAATTAAAACTCAAATAATGGAATAAGTTATTACATGAAAACACTAAAACTATCAAACAAAAAAGGACCTTAAAACAATAACATTGAAGTAAAGAGATTAAATGCACCATAATGATATAGAATTTTTAAATTCTGCACAGTGAATAATACAGCCTCAAAACACATAAAGTACATTTTTTATAATATCAAATACAATAAAGGCATTCAAACACTAAAAGAAGTTTGATATATTTCAGCCAGTAATTGTTAGGATGAACAAGCAAGGGAGGTTTCTGATCCTTGTCTAGAGAATAAGCATTGATGTTGGAACCACTTTCTCCTCTGGACTAGAGTTTCTTAAATGAATATTTACATTATCTTCATCTATTAAAGAGCCATCAAGGCTAGAATCTTTTTCTGTAACCGTCTTTCACTGACTCATACAGACAACCACATCTCAAATGTATTACTCAAAACATGCTCACTACCCTTTAAAAGGCCATTCTCTTAGGTAAAACAAACAAGTATACATATAAATTCAGACAGTCTTCTTTTTGTCTTTTCCTAATATCCCCCATGCTTGATAGCCATACAGCCATACAAGCAAACCAATAAACCTGAAGAAATGACAATGGAGAAAAAAATTCCTCAGAGGAAATTCAAAGGCACAGTAGTATTTCTCTGTAGTCAGTAGTGTACTTATAGGGAGTTACACAGCCTGCACAAAAAGAAAGACATTTCTTGGCCTACTTTTTTTTTTTTTAATTGAAGTCTATGCTGTATTCATATTACTTTACTTTTTTATGTCAAAATGTTATTCCCACTTATTTTTTCCAAGTAAAGCAAAATAAGAAAAGCTTTTATTGTATTATCGATAATAAAAATTCATAATTTCTAACATTTATAATTACCATGTATTGGGCACTCCTATAATTTACCAGAATTAATGCATCTAATTGTGGTGGAATGAGAAGGCCATGCCAAGATGGCCTCTGGCAAGCAAGCGTCAGTTACTCAGGAATGGCTTCGAAACCCACCTGGCAATGCAGCCTGCCTGGCAACAGGCTGTGATTGGATGGATTTGAAACTGCCTGGCAATAGGCTGTGATTCGTTAGGGCATAGACTGCCCCTTGATTTGATTGGCTGCCTTGGCTATTTAAGCCGCTGTACCAACTGAAATAAATGAGTCTGCAGGCTGCTCGCCTCTGGCCTGCTTGTACCTGACTCCCAGGGTCTGTGTGGTGACGCCACACCTCTTGCACCCACCATGCTCCTATTCTCAGAACGAATCCACCTCAACATCTAATGCTCACAATAACCTCATAGGAAGGTGCATTAATATCCTCATTTTTTATAAAAAGCTTTTATTTAATAAATATAAAGTTCATAGGTACAACTTTTGAATTATAGCAGTTCTTCCCCCTCTACCTGCCCCACTCCTGTCCCACCTCCTACACCCTCTCCCATCCCATTCTTCATTAAGATTAATTTTTAATTATCTTTAAATACAGAAGATCAACCCCATACTAAGTAGAGATTTTAACAGTTTGCACCCACGCAGACACACAAAGTAAAAAGTACTGTCTGAAGACTAGTTTTACTGTTAATTCTCATAGTACAACACATTAAGGACAGAGGACCTACACGGGGAGTAAGTGCATAGTGACTCCTGTTGTTGATTTAACAATTGACACTATTTATTTATTTATTTTAAACTTTTATTTAATGAATATAAATTTCCAAAGTACAGAATATGGATTACAATGGCTTTGCCCCCATAACTTCCCTCCCACCTGCAACCCTCCCCTCTCCCGCTCCCTCTCCCTTCTATTCACATCAAGATTCATTTTCAATTATCTTTATATACAGAAGATCAATTTAGCATATATTAAGTAAAGCTTTCAATAGTTTGCACCCATACAGAAACACAAAATGTAAAATACTGTTTGAGTACTAGTTATAGCATTAAATCACAATGTACAGCACATTAAGGACAGAGATCCTATATGAGGAGTAAGTGCACAGTGACTCCTGTTGTTGACTTAACAAATTGACACTCTTATTTATGGCATCAGTAATCACCCTAGGCTCTCGTCATGAGCTGTCAAGGCTATGGAAGCCTCTTGAGGTCACAAACTCCAACCTTATTTAGGCAAGGTCATAAAGTGGAAGTTCTCTCCTTTCTTCAGAGAAAGGTACCTCCTTCTCTGATGGCCCATTCTTTCCACTGGGATCTCACTCACAGAGATCTTTCATATAGTTCTTTTTTTTTTTTCCAGTGTCTTGGCTCTCCATGCCTGAGATACTCTCATGGGCTCTTTAGCCAGATCTGAATGCCTTAAGGGCTGATTCTGAGGCCAGAGTGCTGGTTAGGCCATCTGTCATTCTATGAGTCTGCTGAGTGGCCTGCTTCCCATGTTGGACTGTCCCCTCCTTTTAAGTCTATCAATTATTACTAACAGACACTTGGTCTTATTTATGTGATCCCTTTGACACTTCATCCTATCTTTATGATCAGTTACAAACTTAAACTGATCATTTTAACTAGTCGGTGGCATTGGTACCTGCCAACTTAATGGGATATGGAGTCCCATGTCAAGTTTTAGCCTTACCCTTAGGGGTACGTCTGAGGGAACATATGCCAAACTGTACATCTCCTCCCTTTCTTATTCCCACTCTTATTTTTAACAGGGATCAATTTTTAATTGGATTTAAAAAGCTAAGAATAATTCTATGTTGAGTAAAGAGTTCAACCAACAGTATTAAGTAGGAAAATAAAATACTAAAAAGAATAAAATAATAAGCTGTTTCTTGACAGTCAGGACAAGGGCTGATCAAGTCATTGCTTCTAATAGTGTGTGTTTCACTTCTACAGTTTTCCTTTTAGGTGCTCAGTTAGTTGTCACTGATCAGAAAAAACATATGATATTTGTCCCTTTGGGACTGGCTTATTTAACTCAGCATGATGCTTTCCAGATTCCTCGATTTTGTTGCAAATGACCAGATTTCATTTTTTTTTTTTTGCTGCCGTGTAGTATTCCATAGAGTACATATCCCATAATTTCTTTATCCAGTCTTTTGTTGATGGGCATTTAGGTTGATTAGCTATTGTCATAGCTATTGTGAATTGAGCTGCAATAAACATGGAGGTACAGATAGTTCTTTTATTTGCCAATTTAATTTCCTTTGGGTAAATTCCAAGGCGTATGATGGCTGGGTTGTATGGTGGGGCTATATTCAGATTTCTGAAGTATCTCCAAACTGTCTTCCATAGTGGCTTTACCAGTTTGCATTCCCACCAACAGTGGATTAGTGTGCCTTTTTCCCCACATCCTCACCAGCATCTGTTGTTTGTTGATTTTTGACCTAATTTAACAGCTTACTAATGTCAGAGAATGACTATGAGGGGAAACAAGAACTCACAATCAGTGCTCGGAGGAAATATGGTTATTCCAAGCAACTTTTGGTAGGTGCATTGCAATTTACCAACATATGGTTGTATGCCCTATGGGAAAATATTCTCCCCTATCCCTTTGAAGTCAGAAGCGGACTTGCTCCTTACTTTGAACAATGCAAGGTGTGAAGAAAAAATGATATGTCACTTCTGGACTTTAAGGGAAAATGCAAGTTACTGCAAGCAGTAACTGACTCTATAATTCTCTTCAACAATGAATTAGCATTGCTAAACCATTGCTCTTATGAAAAGGACAGTAGTAGATTCCTAGCAGTTATCAGTCACAACATTTACCTCAACTAACAATACTTGATTTAATTTTTAAAATTTTTCTATCTAGTCCATATTTATGGGATATGGTGTGATATTTCAGTCTGCAAATAATGTGTAATAATCAGATCATGGAATACATTTTCCCACCTATAGATCTCTTCTATGCATTAGTAAGATTCAAATCCCCCCTACTAACTATTTTGAAATATGCAGTTCATTGCTGTTGCCCATAGTTACCCTCCTGAGATATAGAACACACAGGTTATTTCTCCTATCCATCTGCACCCCTATACTCATCTACTACTCATTTTCTTCTCCCTAACCAGCCTTCCCAGGCTCAGTCAACTTTCACTACCAACCTTTTTAGTTTCCCCATAAGAGTGAGAATATAGAATATTCATCTTTCTGACATTTCACTACATTCATCCACAGTGCCTCAAATGACAGGACTCCATTCTGTTCCATGGATGGATGAATAATACCAGAGTACCTAGCTTGAGTTCCATCTCCGGCTCCTCATTCCAGCATCCTGCAAACACAGAGGAAGTGTGACAGCCGAAGGCAGCGCTGATAGCTCACGTAACTCAGTTTCTACCACCGCATGGGAGACCTGGATTGAGTGTGCAGCTTCTGATTTGAGCCTACAACAGTCCTGGCCATTAGCAAACCAGTAAAGAGAAATTCAGTCTCTTTCAATCTCCATGCTTCTTTCTTTCTCTTTCTCACCCCCAATCCCACCATGTGTGTGTGTGTGTGTGTCTCAAATATGTACATTTTTATAAATCACTTGGCTGTAACAACATAGATTTGTCAAATATTTTTCTGCATCTATGGAGAAAATCAAATAGTTTTTGTCCTTCATTCTGTTGACGTGATATACTATGTTTATTGATTTGCATATGTTGAATCATGCTTGAATTCCTAGAATAAATTTCTCTTGATCGTAGTGTGTAATCTTTTTAATGTGCTATTGGATTCAGGGGGCGAGAGAATAAGAGAGGGATCAAGAGAAAGAGAGCAGGTGTGCTGCAAGCAGACCCTGTTATGCCTTTGCCAGGGTGCGGGGAAGCAGGAGCAGCAAACCCCAGTAGGGTGGGGTGTAGCTGACACCTGTGGTTGGGCCATGGGTCTTAGGACTGAAGCTAACTGTGCAAGGTGGTGATGGGGGCCAGAGCTCAAGATGGCGTCTGGGGTGTTTTATAATTTTTGAGAATTTAAAATTTACTTAATTTATTTGAAAGGCATAGAGGAGAGACAGAGACAGCGAGAGAGAAAACAAGAGAGATCAAGATCTCCAAGCATTGGTTCACTCTTCAATTCCCTGCAAGGCCAGGAATTCAATGCAGGTCTCCCAAATGGGTGGCAGGGACCCAAGTGCGGAGCCATCCCTTGCTGCTTGCTAGAGTGTGCAGGAGCAGTGTCAGGTGACAAGTGCACTCTGATGTGGGAGCTTCTTAATTACTATGCCAAATGTCCACCCGGGCCATTTAAAATGCACATGAACAACAAAAAGCACTAGATGTGAAAAACTTTAACTAAATCTTCGACAGCATGAAAGCTAAAATAAGAATGTAGAAAATCTTATTCAAAATGAGCACTGTTGAACAACTTTTTTTTTTTTGGTTGATCTGTACATATTAAGAATTATCACAAAACTATTGAGTACTGAATTGGAGTTGAAAAAATTTTAGTAGGTAGGTAATTTCTCAAATATATAATCTGCAAGTAATCAAGAACACTATATATCACCTTGACCACCAATATTCCAGCTATTGTCTAATTTATTAATCTGGACAAGGTAAACATCTCAAATGACTGTGGATGAAAAAGTAACATGAGTCATTCTTTTTTTTTTCTTAAGATTTATTTATTTACTTATTTGAAAGGCAGACACACACACACACACACACACATACACACACAGAATCTTCCATCCACTGGTTCACTCTCTAAATGGCAACAACAGCTAGAACTGGGCCAGGAGAATGCCAGGAGCCAGGAGCTTCTTCCAGGTCTCCCACATGGGTGCAGGGGTCCAACGACTTGGGCCATCTTCTGCTGCTTTCCCAGCCATATTAGCAGGGAGCTGCATCAGAAGTGGAGCAGCTGAAATTGAACTGGTGCCCTCATGGGATGCTGGCACTGCAGGCGGAGGCTTAACTTTCTATGCTACCACACTGGCCTGGCATGAATCACTATTAAACTTTTGTTGTCTTAAGACGCAGACTCTGGAATGTTTACTGCAATGGAACCTAACTTTTCCTGACAAACATTTCTTGAACTAAAAATTCCACTATAAGGTTTATCTAACAGATACTCATATACTCACACGTATAAACAAATGCATATGAAAATGGTTATAGAATATCTGTGGAAGGATGTGTACCATAAGAAAGCAGAATAAATCTTTAAAAGGGAGGGGCACTGTGGCGCAGTGGGTTAATGCCCTGGCCTGAAGCACCAGCATCCCATATGGGCGCCAGTTCAAGTCCCGGCTGCTCCACTTCTGATCCAGCTCTCTGCTGTGGCCTGCGAAAGCAGTAGGAGATGGTCCAAATTCTTGGGTCCCTGCACCCATGTGGGAGTCCTGGAAGAAGCTCCTGGCTCCTGGCTTCGGATCGGCACAGCTCTGGCCATTGCGGCCAACTGAGGAGTGAACCAGCAGATGGAAGATATCTTCACTCTCTGCCTCTCCTCTCTCTGTGTAACTCAGACTTTCAAATAAATAAATAAATAAATCTTTTCAAAAAAATCAGCTATGAGTTTTTTTTCCTCTTAAAAAAATATTGATTATACTACACTAAAAATTCTCTAAAAAGCTTGAAGTTTCTCTTCATCTACAGATTGTCACTAGAAGCAGATTATCTAACTACTGATTTGAAAGATGGAGTTGAGGTAGATTAAATCATTTTAAAGATTTTAAATATTAATTTCTGGGGACCAGCAGTTGCATTCTCTTTAGAGAGACTCAAAAACATCAACAGAAGAGTGTGGAACAGCTAAGACAGCGGCTGGAACGTTCAGTGCAGCCAAGGATGGCCTGGGTTGCTGTCAGTGGATAACAAATCCATGCAGCCCGTCTATCTAGATTACTCTGATATGATTAAACCTATCCAACCATGAAATGATAGCCTTCCAGAAATAGTGAGGTATATTGGTTTCTACATTTATTTATTTATTTATTTTCATTTTATTTGAAAGGCAGAGAGACAGACAAATCCTCCGTCTGCTGGTTTACTCCCCCAAATGGCTGCAACAGCTGGGTCAGAGCCAGAAGCCAGCAGCTCCATCTAGATGTCCCGTGTGGGTGGCGCAGAGCTAAGTACTTAGGCCGTCAATGCTGCCTCTCAGGCTGTGCGTTAGCAAAAAACTGGATCGGAAGCAGAAGATGAAAGAAACAAACCAGACATGCTGATACGGGATACGGGCATCCCAAGTGGCACCTTAAGAGCTATGCCAAACCCCCAGCCTATGGATTCACTTTTTTTTTTTAATGTATGGGAGAACTCTAAAACCTTGTTAAGAAATTTTTGGAGTAAAAATACAAGTTTTCTTTGTACAGTTTTCCTTGGAAATGTTATCAATTCTATTAACAACAATAATTAAATTTGAAGCTGGTAGTAGTATTGTAGGAAACACTTTGAAAATAAAAATCTCCCACAATTTCTGTACCTTAACAGTCATTCAAAAATTTTTTCAATCAAACACAGTATTTGTATCATTATAATTTTTCTATCTTGTTCAAAATTAGCCATAGATTTCCCAAATATTACTTGAATGAATTTATTTTATACATTATCTCTCAGTCTAATTTTGTTGCAGAATAATTGTCAAATGTTTCATTGAACTATTTCATTATAGTTTACCTTGGTATCTTTTCTGTATTTCAAATACAGTGCCTCATTATTCAACCAACTTGCATCAAAAATTAGATTTATGTAAATGAGTATTTCTAGGAGAACAGTTATATAAGGACAATGTATGTGCATTTGTAGAAGAAAATCATTTAGAAAATAGCTTAGTTCCAAATAAATCTGCCATTATAGAGAAATACTATACCTCCTGTAACTGTGTATTTTATATGCCAAGAGCATTTAAAGAAATCCATGAGAAATGGAATTAAAATATATGCTCATTTTGATGTGAAAAGACTTTCACTGCAGGGCTGTTGCTGTGGCACATTAGGTTAAACCACCACTTACGACACTGGTACCATATATATAGGAATGCCAGGATACATCCCAAATATCCTGTTTCCAATCCAGATTTCTACTGGTTCACCTTGGAAGGCAGCAGAACATGGCCCAGGTAGCTGGACTCCTGCCACTCTTGTGAGATCAAGATGAGCCCAGACCTGCTTGTTGTGGCCATGTGGGAAGTGAACAAGCAGGTGGAAGATTCTCTTTTTCTCTCTCCATTTCTCTGTCTCTTTCTGTCTCTCTGTCTCTCTCTCTCTCTCATTCTGCCTTTCAAAGAAATAAAACTTCAAAAAAATTTACCTCCAGGCCTAATTTTTTCATTTTATCTTCCATGAACTTTTTGCAGATCTCTTTTAAGCATGGATTTCAATTTTTTGCACCAAAATAAATGTCTTTGCTTCACTTTTCATAAACTTTATGAAATACCTTTGCACGTATGTATAAAATGATTATGTACACACATATGTGTATATACAAGCTACATTCATAGTGATTGTATAGGGTGATAATGCATCATCAAACCAAAGCTATTCAAAATTATTTCTTTTTGAAGTTATAAGAAAGAAAATCTCCCTTAGCATTATAATTCAGAAAGTCTGATGAACTGCGTCTGTGTATATACAACAATTTAGAAGGTGAGGGTGACTGGGTCTTTGCGTTTGAAACATCGCCATTCTTTGGCTGACTGCTTTGGCACACACACTGAATTTGGTGATAATAAATATAACTTGATCAAGGAATAAACCTGTCTCTGTGCTTTACTGTGAACATAAAATCACCATGATTCATTTAAATTGTCTCCAAGCTCACAGAAACAACCACTATGATACTTTATTTTAACTATAAAATTAGCTGTCAGATTATTTCCCATTTATCCCACTAAATTATGAAAGTTCATTTCTAACACAGGGAAGAAAGGTTAACACATGACTAATAAATGTAAAATCTGGTTCCAATTCGTTTATAAAGTGATCTAAACAAATCCTTTAGCTTTTTTTTAACCAAGAAACATATAGGACATTAACATTATATTCATTTTTCTATCAAAAATACTAAAAGATAAGATTGTTCTATGTTTTCACGATAAAAATGACAAATGTTTGAAGAGATAAATCTATTTATCCTGATTAGACATTAAACGAAATATACACGTACTGAAACATCACTTGGTACCCCATAAGTACGTATAATGTTTATGTCTGTTAAAAATTTTTAAAAACTTTAAAAAAAACCTAGGGTTTATAAGACACTGTATGAACAGGAAATCTCATTCACATTTGATTTTGTAACAAGCATATTGCCTTTGGATGACAGCATTGAGTAACAACACATTCAGTGGCTCAGGTAAATAAATTTCACCATCATAGTTGCCCAATCATTCCAGTACATTCAGTTTTGTTCTGACTCCCACTCTTTTCCATATTACAGATTTTATCCAAACCTGGACGTGTTGTGTTCTCAGATCAGCTTCAATTTCAACAAGATTCACCCGCTTTTTCACTTAAAACCTAAGGCAGTGAGCAAATCTATGCTCTCTTCTTTCAGTCTCCCCTCAAAATCGTGGACATGCTTCCAGAGAAACCACTGGGTTCCCTAGTCAACCTCGATGTAGTCTCTTTGATTAGCCAGCTGTGGTTAGGTGCTTGTGTGAGGTCAATGCCACCCACATCACATGACTGGAAAATCTCAGGTCTGACAAGGAAATGAGAAAGGTAAACAGAAACAGGACCCAGGGAAGGAAACAACAGCATGTTTATTTCAAGAGTAAATATTTCTGTGATGCACATGAGTCTATTCAACAGTGTTCATTACTGCTTCAAAGAGCTTTTTCAACAAAAGGATCACATGGACCACTGTTATCTTCTCATTATCTACATATATTTAAACATCACAATGTAAAGAGGAGGCATAATTACTCTTACTTATTCATTTATCCAATGAACCATTTATTTAATTAATACTTCTTGATAGCATATTAGGTTCAAGACAATATGCTAGCCACTGGGGACACAACATTTAGAAAGAATGAACTCTACTCACGAGAAACTGACATCCAAGGATCGATGACCAACATTAAGACAGTAACCAATAGAGTAATAACAGAATAACTTCAGAAAATAGAATAACATAAGTTAGAAAAATGAGCAAGAGAATGGGGAGTGGCCACAAGGTACCTATGCTGATCAGAAAATACCTCTCAGGGTATTCTCAGGGAAGGTAACGTGGACTCTGAGGATGAAGGAGGATCCAGCGAGGGAGCTAAAAGTGTCAGGGAACAGCGTTCTGCTCAGAACGGAAGGAGTGAGTGCAGTGGCACAGAGATAAGCAACAGGTCTGCATGTGGGAAGAATCAGAGTTCCAACAGAGCGTAGTGAGCACGGAGGACAATGGTGAAAGATGAAGTTAGACGAAGAGATCACAGCCCAGCTGTGCAGTCCGCACGTCTCAGGGAGGAGTTGCAAGCATTCTAATTGAAATAAGGAGACACCACCGCCAAATGTGCTCCTTCTGACAAGTGCCTGACCGCTGTCACACGTGCAGACTGCATGTGAGGGAGACGTTTTTCTCCCTGAGAACTTAGATGGGAAAAAAAGCCTATACCTCACACTCTACAAAGCAAAATCTGTCCCGCTTCCAACGAAGCAGTGGCAGTCACAAGAACTACAAGAAGCTCTCTTAGCTTGTGATGCAATTGTGGGGACACCAAGCTCCTGCGGAGGAGCACAGTGAGGTCAGTACCAGTCTCCTGGAACAACAGCATCCATCAATGGCAGTGAAAGCCATGATACTGTCCTCAGGGGACCAGTTCTGCAGCATGGCTGGGAAGTGGCTCCCGGCTGAGTAGTCTTGAACTTGGTTCTCTAAACTCTCCCTCGAATTCCCCAATTTATCCATATTTACTTTTACAATGCTTGTCATAATATATGCTGTGGTAGGTCTATTTCTAGTTTATTAAGGAGTCTGCATACTGGTTCCCACAGTAGGTGTGCTCATTTGCATTCTCATCCACTGTGTATAAATGTTCCCCTTTCCCTGTATCCTCTGCAGCATGAATTACTTTTTGTCTTTTTGACAATAGCCATTCTCACTGGAGTGAGGTGATATCTCATTGTTGTTTTGATTTGCATTTCCCTGACGGCAGTGACACTGAGCATTTTTTCAAATATATTTTGGCTTTATGCAATCCCACTACCACTTATATATGCAAAAGAATTGAAATTATTATATTGAAGAGATGCCTGCACCATCATGTTTATTGCAGCATTATTCACAATAGCCAAGATATGGCATCAACCAAGGTTTCCATTAATTGATGAATGAAGTAAAGGTGGCATAAATACACAATGGAATATAATTCAAATATTAGAAGGATATCTAAGGCTCCAATCATAAAGCAATGACAGAGAAGGAAACACCAATTACCCCGGTTTAATCAATACACACTGTTTCCACATAATGGCATATCATACTTTACCACATTAAGTATGTACATTTATTTTCAATCAAAAAATTGTCAGGGTCTGACATTGCAGAACAGTGTGCTAAACCATTGCTTTCAGTGCTGGCATCCCAAATAAGGTGCCAGCTCAAATCCTGGATGCTCTACTTCTCATCCATTTTCCTGATGATGTGCTTGGGAAAACAATAGGAGACAGCCCAAGTACTTGGGCCTCTGCCACCCATGTGAGAGACTAGGATGTAACTTGTAGTTCCTGGCTTCTGCCTGGCCTGTCATGACTGTTGCAGCTATTTGAGGAGTAAACCAGTGGAAAGAAGATCTATCTGCCTCTGTCTCTGTCTCTGTCTCTGCCTCTGTCTCAGTCCTTCTTCCATTTTTTTTCAAATAAATAAATCTTTAAAAAATGTTTTCAATGCTTTTTGAAGAGTATGGTAGAAATATTTGAAAACATAAAATAATCACCAACTGTTGCTTATGTCTTAAATTTGTACATGCTTAAAAACCACAATCAGCATTGATTGTTTCACATTGTTTTATGAGTCAGAAATTTGGTGGCAGCGTCGCTAAATGTCTCTGGCTCAGATTTGCTCATGAGATTACCATCATGATGTCTGGGAGAGTTTTATTTATTTGAAGGCTTGACCAAGCTTGGAAGCTAAGCTTCCAGGATGCCTCAGCTGGCTGTTCTCAGGAAAACCAAGCCTCTTGCTGGCTAAGGGCAGAAAGTCTCATTGTTCATTACACAGTCCTCTCCATGGGGCTGCTTGAGCATCATGATGGCATGGCAGGTGTCTTCCTCTACAGCAAGTGATCCTAGAAGGACACAGTGTAAAATGCAGTGGCTTCTATGACAGAGCCTAGAAGCCATGTTCTGTAACCTCAACACTATTTTAATGGTTATACAGGTTAGCTTAATCTAGCATGGGAATGCACTACACAAAGGAATGAATACCAGTGAAGTAGAGATGAGTAAGGTGCGTCTCAAAGACTGGCTGATAGAATGACCAAGGATTGGTTTTCACTATTTGCAAATGGAGACTCAGAGTGATTGTTGTGCAAGTGGTGATTTTTCAGTTTAATATATTTGAGAAATTTTTTATTATTATATGGAAATGGAATGTTTAGGCAACAGTGGAAACAAGAACATTTTGCTGTATTTTAAGGGAGATATGAAGTTGCTGTGATGGCAATAAAATGGAAAATTCTATTCAGATTCAAGTCACAGTTCTAAGGAGCAACCAGGGCATTTGATGATTCAGTCAAGTATTTGAAAGGAATATATAAAGTAATGATGCCTCCAAAGGTTTAGACTTGAAAAAGCCAGGGACAAAAGGGAGAGGGACAGGTTTGGAGGAGGAAACTGAGAGTTCTGTCTTATCCATAAGCTTGACACATTTATTAGGCATTCAAGTGGGGATGTAGGTTACACTTAAATATACAGTGTAGAGTTCAGGACAGATGACCAGTGTCAGAGAAAGGCATTTCTTGTCTTCAGAAAACAAATGATATTTAGAGTCACCTTCTCCATTCATTCAGTCAACCTATCACTATAGAACACATCTTGAAGTACGTGGATGAAATGTTATCACTCTTAAAATAAACCATTTTGCTATTTCCATGGGCTTATATAGTTATTTCCTTAGGAAAAAAGTAAGAGAAAGATATGTGTTCTTTAAAAAGAGTATAGATTTGGGCACAGAACTTGAGAGGTGCCTGGGATGCCCACATCCCATATTGGAGTTTCTGGGTTTGAGTCCTCACTCCATTTGCCACGCAGCCTCTTGTTAATGCATGCCATGGCGAGACAACAGGTAAAGGTTCAAGTAGTTTTGTTCCTCTCATCTGCATGAGAGACACAGATGGAATATCTGGCTCCCGGATTTGGCCTTGGGCAAGCCCTGGCTGTGGCAGTCATTTGGAAATGGACTAGTTGATGGAAGATACCCTTCTCTGTCTGTCTCTGTCTCTGTCTCTCCCTCTGTCTTGCTCTCACTCTCACTCTTTCAAATAAATAAAGTCTTTTTAAAAAACAATACTTTAAAAAAATCTAAAGAAAATGATAATGGGGTACCTTTATACTCAGAATGAATTTATCAGCTCATCAATCAGTTAACCCAGTGCTTGGAGCTTTAATATTCCTAAACCAGACACAAAAATGCTTTCCACTTCTTTATTTTTGTTACAGTTCAGGCCACTTGGAATCTTGGGAAATTAGACTGACACTGACTCTTGAACAATACATTGTTTAGCAGTGGGAGATCATTCTTGATGTTATAAATGACTTAATAAGGAACTAACTGAATTACTGTTTCTATGTGTGAGGTCCTCAGAGAGCTCCTCCATCAGAATGGCTCTCTCCTCTAGGCAATGACTCAATTCCTCTCTCCAGAGGTACACAAACAGATGCTGAGTTGTGCTGGGTAACAGGTAATTGTTAAGGTACATCCCCAAACAAAGTTTGTTTGTCCAAGCCATTTGTCCTGGTCACGTCTGTTTACTTACAAATGTGTGCTTGGTTAATGTTCGGCTGCTGCACATCTGTCTCCTATCTTAGTGACTAGCATCTTATTTTCTAAAATGGCATCATTCTATTGATTTACAGTTATTAAAGCTGCTCTATTACACATCTTCAAACCCCCAATTCTTATGAAACAAGTAGCATTATTGGAACCTTTGGTTGCTACCATTTTATTAAGAACTTAAGTAAAATAGTCTGTCTAACCAAGAGTCACACGATCAATGCATGTTCGGCAACTATCATCACTTGAAGTAAGTGATGCCTTTTCTAGCTAAAACACATGCCATTTCTAAAATAGACCAGTTTGATAAGTATTTTTTTTTTCAAAGAATCCTCTCCATTGTTTGGTGTGTATGTTGATTTTTTATTTAATTCAAAATATGGATTGATCACTGACCTTTCTCTAGACAAACCTGAAAATATACAAAAGAGAATTTGTAGCCTTTTCCCAAATCAGATTCCCCCACAGATAAACCTATTTATGTCAATATGATTTCCAATTTCTTAGGCTCAAAAATTTGGAATTGCTTTTGGCTTCCCTCTCCATTCCTCCTAACACATAATCACTATGCAAGTTTTTTTATTAGAAATTATCAAGCATCTATTGTATATTGTATGATGAAGAAGGTCATACCTGCACTTTGGAAACCCACACTGCTTGCGTCTATCCATTCTGCAGTATTTCTACTGCTCATAAAACAATCTTAGCTAGCTTTGTGGTCTCTACTCCCTTTCACACCCGGTTTATTTTAAACACTGTTATGAGATGAAGTATAACAAAAAGAAATGCATTGCATATGCTACATTCTTTCTCAAAAATATGCAATAATTCTACTTTTTCTGCAGGATTATGTTGTATGTCTTTATTGTTTTTTTAAAGCATTTAGCAATATGTGCCACATCCTACTTTGAAGCTCTCTACCCATTCCTGCCAACTGTCCATTCCATCTAAACTAGTCTATATACTACTCCTACAGAAACCATATATAGGCCTACCATTCCTAGCTTAGTTCATACCAATTCATTGCCTGGGATATATACTTCCTGCTATTAGACATAGCTAGCTAGGTAGACAAATAGAAGTTTAAGAACATATAATCTTGGAACATCAGCCATTTACCCAAAGTCACCTAATTTTTGAATATACTACTTTTCTCAGTTAAGTTGTAGATACATTGAGCTTGCTGATTTTATGGTATGTATAACCTTACTGAGGAAACACAATATGTACTTAAAAGGTTGTTTTTAAACAGCCTCCCTTCTATGCACACTGTATGTGGAGGAAGAACTTAAGTACTTGGTATAGAACTTCTTTAAGGGGTAAGTATTTGGCCTAGTGGTAAGAGACCAAATAGGACATCCACATTCAGTATTTGAATACCTGGATTTGCTAACTGCCTTCAGTTCCCGACTCCAACATCCTTCTAAAGCAGACTCAGAGGCAGCAGTGATGGCAAAGTAACTCATTTCTTGCCATTCACATGAAAGACCTGAAATGAATCCCTGGGTTCCCGCTACAGCGTCCTGCCCTGGCCCACTGGCTGTGGTGGGCATTTGGGAAGCGTACCGAAGGAAGGGAGTGCAGACACTTTCTCTTATTTTTTAATGATTGTTTATTTATTTATTTACTGAAAATGCTATGGATATTTCATACAAATGGAATCAGAGCAGGGCAGGTGGTCATAATGCCCTAGTGAGTTAAGCTTGGGATGCTAGTACTTTTGTTTTCTTGAATGCTTATTTAATCAGTGGGGCCTTTTCATTTATCCCCCTCATTTGCTGGTCTTTGGACACCAGCACTAAAGTAATTCCTAAGAGTTCACTTGCTGCTAAATCATGATCCATCATGTTTTCAGACAATCATTCAGCCCACCAAATATTCTTCCCTTTGTGATACTTAATTTGATAAATGGATATGGTGCCAATGTAATAAAAACAAAATCTTTAATCAGGAAATTGTTTCTGTTTCTTACATGAAAGACTTTGATAGAACTGACAGAGTATACAATTCATAGTATGATTAACTACCTACCACCTTTTAATTAAAAGAAAAAAGATGTAATGAACAGATTTGATAAATCTGAGTCAGTGTGGAGTAGTATTCTGACAATCTACAAGGCAGCCTTAATTTTAAAATGCTTGTTCATGATTTATGTTCTAAGAAACTGCAAATTTCATTAAAAATAATTGAGTTCCATGGTGTTTCTGCATACACAAAATTTGATGAGATTATAAGGCTGTTATAAGATCCATTAGTATGGTAGGCATATGATTTCTCTGAGAAAGCCTCAAATTATGTTTGTCCATAGATCTCTCACTGTCAATATCTTATGCAATATTCAACATCTCTAAAGCTCAATATTCCTAAGGAGTCACCCAGGAGGGGCTCAAAAATGTATGGCACTGAAGTAAGACATTCCTTTTCTTCTCAATAATAGTAACCAACTTTTGTGAGTACTTACTGCAATGCAAGGAATTGGCTAAACAATTCTCATTTAAATTCTAATTCAATTCTCATAGCAGTCCCCTAAGGCTAGCATTATTTTTTACTCTATTTTTTATAGAAAACAGACATGAAGTAGTTCAGTAAGTTACTCCATTAGGAAACACTAGGGCTCATACTCTAACAAAATTATTAACTTATTCTAGAATCTATGACTTTCAATCCAGCCATAGCTTCTACCTGTCCCTTTGTCATAGTCCACATGTACAGAATGCAGACACAGCCAACCTGTGGTCAGTCTTGAATCAATCAAGTCTATTGTACTCTGGCTCAGTCGTCACCTTGTACAATCAGCTCAGCCTCTCCAGGGCCCAGCCTGGCTTACTAGGAGTCAGGTGACCAAATGGCTGGACCACAAGCATCAACTCCACCCCACTCTAAGGGTATTCGCTGCTCCTACCCACTCATCCCTGCAAGCCTATAACAAGGCCTGCTTTCACTCTCTCCCTCCAGCAGTAAATTTTCCCTTACTCTGGTGTTTGGTGTGCTTTGTGGTGGCCTTTTAGCCTTCCTATACCATGTTCCACTTAATCCCCATCTTTCGCCCTATGAACTAGTAATTTATTGGCTTTGGACTATTTCATGCCTTTAGAGATAACCCATTATTGTTGGCACCACTTTTAGAAAAATCGTAAGAAGCCGGTGACAATATCAAAATATTAGCATATATGAATGTATTATACTAAAGCTATATTTTAATAAAAAGCATTTGTACACTGAAATAGAATTAAAATTGCTATCATGTTAGCCAAACACAAACAAAAATGATATTTTACTATTTTTCTATGTCTCTAGAAGATATGACTGAAGAGGAATCAAACAAATGCTTTATTACATATTTTAGAAAACAGTTTATCAAGTATAAATGAATCCAGAAAATTGGCATTTGACAATGGTGCCAAGATGAAAAGCAAATACAGGAGAGCTGAGTTAAGAATTTTGAGCCAAAAGATCATAATTAATATTTTCCTTATGTGGGGGCATACTTTTAGCTTTTTATTATGTAAGACAGTTTGTTCAGTTTTGTAATGCAGGATAATTGTTTGGCACAATTCACCAATTATATTGCCTATTTTCTGTTTCAAATAGAAAGTTCATTTTTAAATACATTCAAGCTTGTACAAATAGCAATCAGCTGTCTTCAACGGGCACTGTCCTAATAATCTCCCGGCCTGCTGCACACAGCTCGGTGCCACTGCTGTCCCTCAGAGCCTGCCTGTTGTACTACAGTCAGAGGCTGTTCTGGCACTGCCTGTCACCCAGTCTACTCTCACTCCAGTCCGTTTGCATAGCTCCCAACTGGGTACCAGCAGCCTTGGTGAACTGTTCCTGCTGGGTTTTCACCTCAGCTTTCCCTGGCGGGCCCTCAGAGCTGCTTTACTTCACACACTGTCCCTAGCAGATGAGTTCCACTCTCTTTTATTTTTTAAAATAATCTGAATATTCTGATTTTATTTATTTAAAAATAATAAAATGTGTGTAAGATTCACATACTGAAAACTATAAAATATTGATTAAAGGACTCTAAAAAGTAATATTGTTAATGAAATGTATTATAAGCACATGTACTGTGTTCCTGGATTTTAACATTTAATAATGAAGAAGCAGCAATGTCAGAGAACCTTACATAGATTTAATAATTACAGTTAAAAAATCAGCAGCATTTTAGCAGAAATTTAAAAGCTAGTTATTATATGGAAAGATAAATATAGTAGAAGCACCAAGACAACTCTGAAGAAGGAAAATAAAGTGGATAAACTTATACCACTAGATTTCAAGAATCAAGACAAAGCTATATTAATCAGTGCAGTGGGATTCTGGAGAAAAATACAGATTAGCACATCACTGGAAAAGTAAACAGACTCCAGAAATAGACTCCTGTGTACCTTTTCAATTGATTTTTGACAAATGTTCAGTTCAAGGGAGAAAGGGTCTTTTCAACACATGGTGCTAGACAACTGGGCATCAACGCACACAACAGACCTCAAAGAAATTAGCTTAAGGTAAACATGGGCCACAGAGATAAGCATAGAGCCTAAACACATCTAGATGCACGTACACTAGATACGATATAGATATAGACATCTGAATGAAAAGCTAGGAACAAATCTTTGTGGCATTGGTTTATACAAAATGCTCTTTGTAAGACACCAACAGCAAAACCCATGAAGCTAAAAACAGATGACACTTGTTTAGATGATTACTGTGAATACTAACTTATTACTACTTAGTGGTCCTTACCTGAATGTTATATAGAATATCTTGAGTTACACTTGTAGTAAAGAAAAATGAAATATGAAATACTAGACTCTATTAATTGTTCTTTTTCTGTTTCTAGCTGAACACTCTGTCTCACTTTCTGTTCTATTACCAACGTAATTACTCTTCAGCAAAGGCTTACTGCTGTTTTTTAATGCTAACAGCATTTAGTATCCTCCAGAAAACTGCAGGATAAAATCCAGCCATTTAAATTTGTCATTTAAAGGCTTTCCCCTAGATTTCTCTTAAATTAGTTCCATTTTGTTCTCATCTCTTGCTCAATACATAGTAGCAATTCCTGGTGTTCATGGGATATATCCTATTCAATGTCTTTAAAAACAATATTCCATCCACCAGAAATAACAGAGTAGTAATTTTATGTTGTATGTGGAATAATGACAATGTCTAGCCTAATCGCAAGAATAGTAGCAGGTTGAGCCACCGCCTGCAGTGCCAGCTTCCCATATGGGTGCCAGTTCGAGACCAGCTACTCCACTTCCAATCTGGCTCTCTGATATGGCCTTGGAAAGCAGTGGAGGATGGCTCAAGTCCTTGGGCCCCTGCACCGCATGGGAGACCCAGAGGAGGCTCCTGGCTCCTGGCTTCTGATCAGCGCAGCTCCAGCCATTGCAGCCAACTTGGGGAGTGAGCCAATGGATGAAGGACCTCTCTCTCTCTCTCTCTGCCTCTCCTTCTCTCTCTGTGTGGCTCTGACTTTCAAATAAACAAATAAAACCTTTAAAATAAAAGATATACTAGGAAGTCTCTATGAAAGGGGTTAATTAGCTCTACCAGATAAGAATGCTATGATCTCCCTGGATAAGAAAATAACCCTCAGCCACTACCATAAGAATAACACTGGAGGGGCCGGCGCTGTGGCGCAGTGGGTTAAAGCCCTGGCCTGAAGTGCCACCATCCTGTATGGGGACCAGTTTGAGACCCGGCTGCTCCACTTCTGATCCAGCTCTCTGCTATGGCCTGGGAGAACAGTAGAATATGGGCCAAGTCCTTGGGCCCCAGCACCCTCATGGGAGACATGGAGGAAGCTCCTGTCTCCTGGCTTCGGATTGGCGCAGCTCCAGCCATTGCAGCCCTCTGGGGCGTCAACCATTGGATGGAAGACCTCTCCCTATCTCTCTCTGTGTAACTCTGACTTTCAAATAAATAAATAAATCTTTAAAAAAGAATGCTGAATAAACCTTTCAAATATTATGAACAATTGTATGTTTAAAAATTCCACAACCTAGTTAAGTGTACAATTTTCTGGAAAAACAAAACTTACAGAAAGAAAAAAAAAAAGAAAGAAAAGAAAAAGAAGAAAGAAAAGAAACTGAGAAGTATTCTAAGTATTCTATTAAATAAATGAAATCTGTTATCAAAATCTTAGCATGAAAATCTCTTGTGTAGGGGTAAGCATTTGGCACAGTGAACAAGATGATGCTTGGGATGCCTGCATCCCATATCAGAGTACTTGGTTAGAATCCTGGTTCTACTTCCAATCCAACTTGCTGATAATGTGTGGCCCAGGAGATAGCAGTGATGGCTTAAGTACTTCGGTCTCTGCCTCCCTGAGAGATTTGTTAGTTGAGTTCTGGGCTCCTGGCTTTGGACTAGCCAGCTTGGTTACTGTGGGAACTTGGGGAGCAAACCAGTGAAGTAGATCAGAGATCCCTCTGCCACACACACTGTGTGTGTATGTATGTTTGTGTGTTTGCCCTATGTCTGTCCTTTCAAATAAATAAAATATACAAATAAATTTTTAAAAATTTTCTTTAAGTTATATAAGTTTCATATATACAGATTTAGGAACATAGTTACACATCTCCCCCAACCTCCCTCCTGTCCACAGTCCAACCCTTCCACCTCCTCCTTCTAACATTCCCACTTTTAATTTTTACAAAGATCTATTTTCAGTTGATTTTTCATTTTTAATTTTTTATTTGACAGACAGAGTTAGTGTGAGAGAGAGAGAGACAGAGTGAAAGGTCTTCCTTCCATTGGTTCACTCCCCAAATGGCCACTACAGCCAGAACTATGCTTCTCCGAAGCCAGGAGCCAGGTGCCTCTTCCTGGTCTCCCATGTGGGTGCAGGGCACAAGCACTTGGGCCATCCTCCACTGCCCTCCTGGGCCACAGCAGAGAGCTGGACTGGAAGAGAAGCAACCAGGACTAGAACCCGGTGCCCATATTGGATGCCGGTGCCGCAGGTGGAGGATTAACCAAGTGAGCCACGGCGCCAGCCCCTTTCAGTTTATTTAATGACCTATAGTTAACCTTACTAACACTAAGTAAGAGTTCAACAAATACTACAAAGAGACAAGAAAAAAACCCAGCATCGCTCAACAGAAGAGACAAGGGCTGTAAACAATCATTGAATCTCAGAATGTCAATTTCACTCCAATACATTACATTTCAGGTACTCTGTTAGTTACCTCAGATCAGGGAAAATATGATATCTCTCTTTTTGGGATGGCTTATTTCACTAAGTATAATGGTTTCCAGCCACATCCATCTTGCTGCAAAACACATGATATCATTTTTTTTACAGCTGACTGGTACTCCATATAAATTGTGAATTGTGCCACAATAAACATGAGGGTAGAGATAACTCTATAACATAGTGATTTCTGTTGGCTTGAGTAAATTCCCAGGAGGGAGCTGGCTGGATCATATGATAGGTCTATATTCAGATTTATGAGGTATCTCCATACTGGCTTCCACAGTGGCTGCACCAGTCTACACCCCATCAACAGTGAACCAGGGTACATTTTTCCCCATGTCTTTTTTTTTTATCTTTTATTTAATGAATATAAATTTCCAAAGTATGACTCATGTGTTACAATGGCTTCCCCCCCCATACCGTCCCTCCCACCCACAACCCTCCCCTTTCCCACTCCCTCTCCCCTTCCATTCACATCAAGATTCATTTTCGATTATCTTAATATACAGAAGATCAGCTTAGTATACCTTAAGTAAGGATTTCAACAGTTTGCTCCCACACAGAAACATAAAGTGAAAAATAATAGATGATTTTTTTTAAATGATGATGAAATCAGATCAGACCTATTATCATGTTTAATCCCAGTGAGAGTCAAGTTGGGAGTTGATAATTTCTTTCTTTTTTTTTTTTTTTTTTTTTTTTTTTTTTACAGAAGATCAGTTTAGTGTACATTAAGTAAAGATTTCAGTCGTTTGCACCCCCATAGAAACACAAAGTGAAATATACTGTTTGAGTACTCGTTATAGCATTAAGCCTCAGTGTACAGCACGTTAAGGACAGAGATCCTACATGAGGAGTAAGTGCACAGTGACTCCTGTTGTTGACTTTACAAATTGACACTCCTGTTTATGGCATCAGTAATCTCCCTATGCACCAGTTATGAGTTTCCAAGGCTATGGAAGCCCCTTGAGTTCTCCGACTCTTATCTTGTTTAGACACGGTCATAGTCAAAGTGGAGGTTCTCTCCTCCCTTCAGAGAAAGGCACCTCCCTCTTTGAAGACCTGTTCTTTCCACTGGGATCTCACTCACAGAGATCTTTTTGCCAGAGTGTCTTGGCTTTCCATGCCTGAAATACTCTCATGGGCTTTTCAGCCAGATCCGAGTGCCTTTAGGGCTGATTCTGAGGCCAGAGTGCTATTTAGGACATCCGCCATTCTATGAGTCTGCTGAGTATCTCACTTCCCATGTTGGATCACTCTCCCCTTTATTTATTCTATCGGTTGGTGTTAGCAGATACTAGACTTGTTTATGTGCTCCCTTTGACTCTTAGTCCTTTCATTATGATCAATTGTGAACTGAAATTGATCACTTGGAGTAGTGAGATGGCGTTGGCACATGCCACCTTGATGGGATTGAATTGGAATCCCCTGGTATGTTTCCAACTCTACCAATTGGGGCAAGTCAGCCCGAGCATGCCCCAAATTATACATCTCTTCCCTCTCTTATTCCCACTCTTATGTTTAACAGGGATCACATTTCAGTTAATTTTCAACACTTAAGAATAACTGTGTGATAATTACAGAATTAAACCAGTCATATTAAGTAGAACAGACAAAAAAAAAATACTATGAGGGATAATGTATTAAGTTGTCCATTAGCAGTCAGGGCTATGCTGATCAAGTCACCATTTCTCATAGTGTCCATTTCACTTCAGGAGGTTTCCTTTTTGGTGTTGAGTCAGTTGTCACCGATCAGGGAGAACATATGGTATTTGTCCCTTTGGGACTGGCTTACTTCACTCAGCATGATGTGTTCCAGATTCCTCCATTTTGTTGCAAATGACTGGATTTCGTTGTTTCTTACTGCGGTATAGTACTCTAAAGAATACATATCCCATAATTTCTTTATCCAGTCTACCGTTGATGGGCATTTAGGTTGGTTCCAGGTCTTGGCTATTGTGAATTGTGCTGCAATAAACATTAGGGTGCAGACCGCTTTTTTGTTTATCAATTTAAACTCCTTTGGGTAAATTCCAAGGAGTGGGATGGCTGGGTCGAATGGTAGGGTTATATTCAGGTTTCTGAGGAATCTCCAGACTGATTTCCATAGTGGCTTAACCAGTTTGCATTCCCACCAACAGTGGGTTAGTGTCCCTTTTTCCCCACATCCTCGCCAGCATCTGTTGTTGGTAGATTTCTGTATGTGAGCCATTCTAACCGGGGTGAGGTGAAACCTCATTGTGGTTTTGATTTGCATTTCCCTGATTGCTAGTGACCTTGAACATTTTTTCATGTGCCTGTTGGCCATTTGGATTTCCTCTTTTGAAAAATGTGTTCACCAGCATTTGTTGTTTGTTGATTTCTGTATGAGAACCATTCTAACTGTAGTGAGGTGAAAACTCACTGTGGTTTTGATATGCATTTCCCTGATGGCTAGTTATCCTGAGCATTTTCCCAAGTTTCTGTTGGCCATTTGAATTTCCTCTTTTGAAAAATGTCTGTTCAAGTCCTTTGCCTATTTCTTAACTGGATTGTTTGTTTTGTTGTTGAGTTTCTTGAGCTCTTTATAGATTATAGATGTCAACCCTTTATCAGTTGTATAGTTTGCAAATATTTTCTCCCATTCTGTCCTTTGCCTCTTCACTTTGCTGAGTGTTTCTTTTGCTTTGCAAAAGCTTCTCAATTTGAAGTACTCCCACTTGTCAACTTTGGTTTTGATTGTCTGTGCTTGGGGTCTTTTCCAAGAAGTCTTTGCCTATGCCAATGTCTTGCAGAGTGTGCCCAATGTTCTCTAGTGATTTGATGGTATCATGTTATAAATTTAGGTCTTTGACCCATTTTGAGTGAATTTTTGTGTAACGTGTGAGGTATGGGTCTAGTTCATACTTCTGCACGTAGAGATCCAATTTACCCAGTGCCATTTGTTGAAGAGATTGCCCTTTCTCCAGAGATTGATGTTAGCTCTTTTATCAAGAATAAATTGGCTGTAGATGCATGAATTGATTTCTAGAGTTTCTATTCTGTTCGATTTGGTCTACAAGTCGGTTTTTGTACCAATACCAGGCTATTTTGATTATAACTTCCCAGTAGTATTTCTTGAAATCAAGTATTGTGATACTGCTGGCTTTGTTTATGTTGTATAAGATTGCTTTAGCTATTCAGGGTTTTTTGTGTTTCCATATGAATTTTAGCATCATTTTTTCTAGATCAGTGAAGAATGTTGTTGATATTTTTATTGGGATCACATTGAATTTGTAAATTGCTTTTGGTAGTATGGGCATTCTGATAATGTTGATTCTTCCAATCTATGAACATGCAAGATTTTTCCATTTTTTAATGTCTTCTTCTATTTCCTTCTTTAGTATTTTATAATTTTCATTGTAGAGACCTTTGACATCTTTGGTTAAATTTATTCCAAGGTATTTAATTTTTTGGAGCCATTGTGAATGGGGCTGATCCAGGCAACAAAGCCCACTCTGACCACTGCTATTCAATATAGTCCTGGAAGTTTTAGCCAGAGCCAGTAAGCAAGAAAAAGGAGTCAAAGGAATACAAATTGGAAAGCAGGAAGTCAAACTATCCCTATTTGCAGATGACATGATTCTACATATAGGGGATCCAAAAGACTACACTAAGAGACCATTGGAACTCATAAAAGAGTTTGGTAAAGTGGAAGAATGTAAAATCAATACACAAAAATCAATAGCCCTTGTATACACAGACAATGTCATGGCTGAAAAAGAAACACTTAAAAAGAAAAGAAAACCTACAGTGTAACCCCACAGTGAATTCTGTCTAGCATTTGGTGAGGAGACAGCAGTGCTACAGAGGGTCTTTTAGATGATAGATAATAAAGTAACACACTTTCTGACTCTTTCTATGAGGCCAGCCAACCCTAATACCAAACACTACAAACACATCACATAAAAATTATCTGTGAGCCCTACATCAGACCTTATCCCCAAATTAATCCAAAATAAATTATGAAGCTTAATGTAAAAGTTATAGTCATTAAACTTTTAGAAGGAGACATGTGAAAATATACTCATAAATCGGAGTTCAGAAATGTTCCTTAGATAATAAAAATAATAATATAAAAAGATAAATTTGTCCTCATTAATACTGAGAAATTCTGTTCATCAAGGCTCTACTAAGAAAGCACAGACACTGAGAAAATACTTTCAGAAAAGCTCTAACAAAAATACTGGTATCTAGACAAAGAAATAATCCCTGTTACTCATTTCTGTTACTATGGAAGTCAACAAGTAAAAGAAAACGATATCTTACATTCAGGAAAAGTTTATGAGTAGCTCATGAGCACATAAAGAATTGCTTAACATAATTAGATATCAGAAAATTAAAATCCAAGCTAGAATGTGAATTCACTACAAAGACCAGAGGACTGAATACCAAATGGTGGCCAGGTTGTGAAGTTACTGGAATGCTCACACACTGCTGCTGGGAATGCAAAATGACACACACACTTTAAGAGAGTACGTGACAGATTTTTATAAATGAAATATACATCTATCCTGTAACCCATAAATTCCACTTCTAGGTATTTACTCCAGAGGTATGAAACCATATTTTCAAAAAAGCACTGTACCAAATCATTTTAACACCTTCAATCATTATAACTCCAGACTTGAAAAAATACAGATATCCATCAACAGGAAGATGGATGAAAAAGTTGTGATTTATCCACACAAAAGAATAACACTTGATGATAAAACTAATTCTCAGAACACACAACATGAATAAATCTCGAAATGATGGCAAGGGAAAGAAACTTTTCACGATTAGGTACAAATTCTACGGGTCCATTTATATGAAGTCCTAAAACTGGAAAACCATAGTGAAAATAAATTCAGAACAAATGGTGACTTCTGTGAGTGTAGAGTCTGAGGAAACTTTCTGGGATGATGATAAGTTCTATATCTGATAGAAGCTTCTGTTACACAGGAGTTTGCATCTGCTAAAACTCATCAGATGGTAGACTTGTATTTTGCATTTCAATTTATCTAAAACCTACCTAAAAGCAAGAGTAGCAAGGGTGTAATTGTATCTAGTTTGTGATTTGCGTACTGAAATGTTTCGGGAGTCATGTTTTCTGATGTCTTCAGCTTACACCAAAATCCACTATATTTTAATATTCAAGAAACATAAAAAAACAAACTTTAAAACCAACAAAAATTCCTGCTAATCTGTAAGGAAAAAACAAGCAACTACATAGAAAATATGAAAAAATTATAAACATGCATGCATTTCACAAAAGAGGAAATTTGAGTTTTAGTAAACATACAGAAAAGATGACTAACCTCATTATTAAACAGGATAATGCAAATTAAAACAACAGTGAGAGGGGCCAGCATTCTGGCATAGCTGGTAAAGCCACCACCTGCAGTGCCGGCATCCTGTATGAGTGCTGGTTCCCGTCCTGGCTGCTGGACTTCCCATCCAGCTCTCTGCTATGGCCTGAGAAAGCAGTAGAAGATGGCCTAAGTCCTTGGGGCCCCTACACCCACGTGGGAGACCCAGAAGTTGTTCCTGGCTCCTGGTTTCAGATTGGTGAAGTCCCAGCCATTGCGGGCAATTGGAGAGCAAACCAGTGGATAGACCTCTCTCTCTCTACCTCTCCTTCTCTCTGTGTGTAACTCTGACTTTCAAATAAATAAATGAATCTTAAAAAAAAAAAAAAAAAAAAAAAACGGGACAGAATCCGGCGCTCCGATCGGGACTAAAACCCGGTGTGCTAGCGCCGCAGGTGGAGGAAGGCCTAAAGCCCACTAGGTTATTATCAAGCCCCTTCTGTCAAGTTCTATTTGTCTCTCAATCGATAACTTATTTGTGGCTTAGACAGCACCTTCCTTTGTAATAATAACTTCTACTCTAACCATCAGTGGCTCTGTGTGTATTGATGATCCTCTCCTCCACTTAATTTGTGTGATTATTCAGAATTTCTCTACAGACAAACCCCTCTACCTGCAAAAGCTGAGTGGCCTTTCTCCTGGTCTCGGCTGGGATCAGATTTAAACCACGTCCATCAAACCATCCTCACAAGGGTCCAGAGACCACCTCATTTCCTCTCCTCTATGAAATCCTCTCATTACTTGGTTAATGCCACTCTTAGGATCATTGGTTGCTATTCTCACCATGACTTGTATACTACATTGTCTGTTTAAGTGTTTACAGCAGGTGATAATGGAATGAACCAAGGCCTTGAGCAACCAGGCAGTCAACCAGATGCTTCTCCATCCATACATGCCTGACCCTGCGGAGCCCCAAGATACCCCCAGCGGGCCCCTGTGGACGACGTCTCCAGTCAGCAGGAAGTAGCCAGAGAGACTCATCGTCACCCCCTTTTCTATCATCAAAAGGTCGGGATGGTAGCTTTGGGATCCGCAAGGAGGGAAGGTCTACACTTCCGGGAATGGAGAGTCCCTCCCTGTACTTCCAGGGAAGAAAAGTCCTTGTCAAGGTCCTGCGGGTGCCTAAAGGTCAACCAATGAGGATCAGACCCGCCTCAACCTTTAACCCCCATGCCCTGAATCTAGAAAAGGAGCTCTCCCAATCTCTGACACGCGACTTCCCCGGCCCCCACACTGTTGCTCTGTTGGGGCTGTGGAACCTCGACCGGGAGCGGAACCCCAATAAAAGCCTGTGAATTAATTGATTCATCTGCCTGGGAAGACACCTTGCACCAGTGAGATGGCATTTCAAACATATTATAATGGGAAATAACAGCTCCAATCAAATTTGAAACAATGGGTAACCAAAAATTCTTATTGATTGCAGTTCAAAGTAATGAAATATCTGGACAGTGAAATGTAATAAATTTGAAAATGTGCATATCTTAGATTTTCAGGTAAATGCCTTAGAGAAAATCATGGGTACGTTCATCAGATAGCAAATATAGGAAATACAATGTAACATCCATTATTAGAAAAATGAATAAATAAACAATAGAACTTTTGTAATTCTACACAACAGCTAAATTTAATGAACATAAAAATGAATGAATTTTGAAAATAAAATATCAAGGCAATGAGGCAACTGGAAAAGAAAATGTGTAGTGTGCTTCCATTTATGGAAGTCTTAAAAATACAGAACAATACTATAAATTTTTATGGAAGTATACATTTTGTGTGTGTCACAGACATTAGATGATTGAATGAAATATATCAAGAAGCAAAGCAAATCATGCAAGTCCCTATAAAGGAGCAAAAGATAAAAGAACTTACATCTTGGAAATTGCTATATAAAATAGTAGGTTCAGCTGTATTGCCATTTGAAGAGCAATTACCCTACCTTTTGTTTTAATTGATTAATTAATTTATTTGAAAGGCAGAGTAGAGACTGAGGAGAAAGAGAGAGCAAGATTCTATGCATTGGTTCCCTCACCAAATGGGCACAACAGGCAGGGCTGGGTCAGGCCAAAACCAGGAGCCAGGAACTCCATCTGCGCCTCCCACATGGGTTGCAGGGTTCCAAGCACTTGAGCCATCATCTGCTGCCTTTCCAAGTGCATTTGCAGGGAGCTAGATCAGAAACAGAGCAGCTGGGGCTGGAACCAGTGACCTGATATGGGATGCCAGAGTCATGAGCAGTCACTTGACCTACTGTGCCACAACTCTGCCCCGTGCTCTACCTTTAAACCACCATGAAATACTCTCTTGTGAATAAAACTACCTCAGTGGGATGACAATACAGCTAGATATTTAAGAAGTTCTTAATGAATCACATGTGGGTTTTTTAGCCTTTCGGCTCCATATAACTTGTTCTGGGAATCTAGTTATAGGCATACCTTCCTGAAGACTGAGAGTAAAGGGAACACCCGCAATATATTTTTGGAAGGGTGCTTTCAGGTGAATAGAAATTCAACTATATAGATATCACATCGCATTGTGTACTGACTTCTGGTACCTAAGGCCTATTCCATACCTATACCTATACCTATATAGTACAAGTCAGGAGGTAGTAATTTAAAAAAAAAAAAAAAAGAAAATCATATATAAAATCCTCAGCGTAGCAATTAGAAAAAGGAAAGAAAAGTTATCAGCTATGCATTATCAACATTTGTAGAGGAGAAAGGTGGGAGAAACAATGAAGACTCTCACAGGAAATAGCAACAGATGTCCACTGGAAAGAGCTGCAACCAGTCTGAGAATTGTATATAAATTTCCAGGAAGTGTATCCACTCTGTTAGCAGTTAAATACAAGACAATCAGTAAAACTGAAGAGATAGTGCACTGTTTTCGCATAGCTGGTCAAGTCATTGCCTGTGATGCTGGCATTCCATACGGGCACCAGTTCGATCCACAGCTGCTCTATTTCCAATCCAGCGCCCTGCTAACATGCCTGGGAAAGTGGCAGAAGACGGCCCAAGTGCTTTGGCCCCAGGATAAAGGAGACCCTGGTGAAGCCCCTGGCTCCTGGCTTTAGCCATGTTGCAGCCATTTGAGGAGTCAATCAGCTGGTGGAAGAATCTCTCTCTCTCTTTCTCTTTGTCCCTCCCCCTCTCCCTCTTCTTCCCCCTTTCCCTCTCCCTCTACCTCTCCCTTTCTATCTATAACTCTGCCTCTCAAGTAAACAAACTATGCTGTGGCATAGTAAGCTAAGCCTCCACTTGTGGTGCCGGCAATCCGATATGGGCGTCAGTTTGTGTCCTGGCTGCTCCTCCTCCAACAACTCCCTGCTAATGCACCTGGGAAACAGGGGAGGATGTCCCAAGTCCTTGGACTTCTGCACCCATGTGGGAGACCTGGAAGAAGCTCCTGGCTCCTAGCTTCAGATTGGCCCAGCTCCAGCTGTTGCAGCCATTTGGGAAGTGGACCAGTGGATGGAAGATCTTTCTACCTGTCCCTCCCTCTCTCTGTCTATAATTCTACCTCTCAAATAAATAAATAAAATGTTTTTAAAAAATTAATGAGTAAATCTTTTTAAAAAATGCAAGGAACTGAAGCACTCAACTCACAGGAAATAACTGACCAGAAAGAGCTCCCTTTGGCGACAGGGCCCAACAGTGAGAAGAAAGTCCTAGGATGAAACAAAACTCGCAGCCAGGCTACCACCCTGGCTGGGGTAACTGAACGCTGTTGTGCTGTGAAGTGGAGGCTCCACAGACTCCTGAAATGACCAGACACTGGTAAGCCAAGAGAACCGACAGACTGGTGTAACCAACAAGCAGTTTGAAGCTGTACTGTTTTTAACACAACCGTGTTAGTCCTGTTGAACATACACACTGGCTTCCCCATGGAGGGGGAAATTAGAACAAGAGTTCTTTATCATTCCTTGCCTTGTGCCTCTGCTCCCAAAGAGTCTTGGAAGCCATTGCTTGTGCCATCCCTGTTTCTGGGGGTCAGAGTCTGAGAATTCCACATTAGAGCAACATCAAAGAAGCATCATGATTAGTTTACCCCACAGAGCAGGACCCATCTACACTGGAATCAATTTCTCATTTGCAAAGCCACTGGGCTACACACTGGAAGAGCACACGTGTTTTTAGTACGAATCATCTAAAATACCCTCTGAAGCCTACAGTTTACGTCTGTCTATCTGTTTGACATCTGGATATGCATTGCTAGTTTTGAGAATTCCAAAAAAGTTCAAAAATAGTAATTTACCTAATATATCTCTAAATTATAACTTCTCTGCACTGCCAAATAATATTGGTTCACAAGTTGAAAAATTTTATTAAGTTACACAATATAGGTTAAAAAATCACATGTAACAGATAATAACATTCAACTCTCATAATAACTGGTTCTGTACTCATGAATTCAGCCAACTATGGATCAAAAATATTTGAAAATAAAAATTGTTTCTGTAGTGAACACATATAGACTTTTTTCTTTCCATTACTCCCTAAATAATCCAGTGTATATAACAACTGTTTATATGGGGTTTACGTTGTGTTAGGCTTTATCGATAAACTAGGGATTGCACAGTCTGTATGCAAATCCAATGCTAGTTTATTATATATGGCATTTGAGTATTCACAGATTTTAGTGTCTACAAAAGGTCTTGGAAGAGACTCTTCATGAATTTCAAGGAGTGTCTATGCTCATGACTATTTAGGGTTCTTAAAAATATCACACACACACACACACAGAGAGAATATCATTTGGTATATCTAGTCTCACATTCTCCTAGAACTAAGGCCCAGAATTAGGACTGAGGCTGAAAAACAAAAACATGAATTAGAAATACTTTGTTTTTCAAATTATATCTTCTTGAAGCAACACTAAACAATTAGTTCTTAAAACTGGGATGAGAATAAGGGGGAAAAAAAAGAGGAGAAGAAGGGGAAGTGGGAAGCGAAAAGGAAGAAAAGGGAACAAAAGTCTTTCCACTGCCAAATGCAAGGTGGAGAACAACATGTTCGGGGAATTCAAGAGAAACCAGAAATTCAACTCACCCAAGATCTAGGATATGATTACAGTAATTTGTATTTGATTAGACAGGCAAAATTTTCAGAATTTCAAGAGAAAATTGTTGTCCTTCAGTTATGTTGAGAGTGATGGCTAATTTCGTGTGACAAATTGAGTGGGTTGGACATGCCCACATAGCTGGCAACACATCTCTGGGTGTGTCTCTGAGAAAGGATATTTCTAGAACAGACTGAATAATGATATACTCTCACCAGTGTGGGCAGACACCATTTAATCCACTAAGAACTAGAACAGAGCAGAAAGTCAGAAGCACTACAAATTCATTGATTCTCTCTCTCTTTCTCTCTCTCTCTCTCTCTCTCTCCTCCCTCTCCCTCACTCCCTCCCTCTCTCCCCTCCACCGTCGCTGCCTTTTAGGTTTCTTTTCTCCTTTTAGGCTGGGAAATTCAACTTTCACCCCAAACTTTGGAGCTCTTTGTTCTCAGGCCTTCAGACTCGGACTGGAACAAACAGCACCTTTCCTCATTTTCCAACTTGCAGAAAACAGATTGTGGGACTTCTTGCACAGTTAAATGAACTCACTCCCATAATAAACCTTATGCAGACTTATATGTCTATCTATCCATGTAGCTGCCTGTCCATTCATATATTGATCCATCTGTCCATCCAGCTATCTATCCATCCATCCATCCATTCACCCATCTATCCTTCCACTCACCCACCCACCCATCCATTCACCCATCCATCCATCCACCCATCCTTCTTACTGTTCTTGTTTCATTAGAGAGTTCTTTTTTTATTTGACAGGTAGAGTTACATACAGTGAAAGAGAGAGAGAGAGAGAGAGAGAGAGAGAGAGAGAGAAAGGTCTTCCTTCCGTTGGTTCACTCCCCAAATGGCCGCTACAGCCAGTGCTGAACCAATCTGAAGCCAGGAGCCAGACACCTCCTCCCGGTCTCCCATGCAGGTGCAGGGCCCAAGCACTTGGGCCATCCTCCACTGCCCCCCAGGCCACAGCAGAGAGCTGGACTGGAAGAGGAGCAATCCCTGGTGCCCATATGGGATGCCGGTGTCATAAGGATGGAGGATTACCAAAGTGAGCCATGGTGCCGGGCCCCATTGGGGAGTTCTAACACACTGCATAAATAGGAATCGGATTTGTTTATCTTTAATTTCATATTTCTTCATAAAAATTTTCTAATTTCTGACTCTTTAGTGCCCTGAGTTCATATTCAGTCATATACCCAATGTTATCCTGAGTAAGAAAAATTTACTTCTCCTGAAAAAAAAAGGATTTGTTTGTTCACACAACTCACTATATTCCAGGCTTCTATCTAGCCATACTGCCACTTGATTTCAGGTAGGCTATGAATATCTGAGTGTGCCAGAATATTTGTTTCAGAAAGTGAACATCAGAACCTAAAACTTTCTACTTCAATTAGGGACAGAGAACTCACATTCTATTGAGAACACACTATTTTTAGAATAACAGACACTCTATTAAAAGCCAAGATGATATAGTTTTATTTTTATACCCTTCATGTTCAGCATAGTGCTTGGCACACAGTAGGTAATAAAGTGCATATCAACATTTGAGAATAAAAGCACAAACAATATTCAAATATGAGAGATCTGCAAAATGTTCAACAGAATGAACATTATAGAAGAACTGTATGGATTTAAACATTGTTTGCACCAAAATAAACATCCTTTAATTCCATTTCTATTAACTTTTTGAAGTTTTCAAGTTTTGAGTCATTTTTTTATATAGCATATACTTGTAGCAGGAAGTTTATGGGGCCCACTTTTCCTTTCATCTTATAATTTTTAAATAAAACAAAAATTACCAAATATCATCTTCATTGACTTTGGAGTGTTTTTAAATTGAGGGAAAAATCACTATTATATATCCTTCTATTTTAACACAGTACCTATAGTAAGATTTATAGGCGGGCACATAATGTTTGTCTATGCATATATTGTATGTACTTATGTTCAGGTTTAATATTCATTGCTTCACTCTGTTTTTCAATTTAACATTTTAAGTTTACAGTTTTACCATGTTGATGCCTCATCTGAATAATTATCTTTTCCTGGCTTTATAACATCTCATTAGGCAAATGACACAATGCATTTAACCATATTTCTTACTATCACCTTTCAGAGAAAATACATATTTATCTAACATGTTCTCTACAGAACATAATTTTGGATATTCAAAAACATGTTTTGGTAGAGAAATTTTCTTTAGCAGAGGATTTGCCTTCAGGATCTATTAAAGAATGCAAATCAATCAAAGGTTAAGACAACTGTATATTGTGTCCCATTATTCCATTTCTACAGGAAAAGCCTCACTCATCTAAACTGATTTGGAATGCCACTGTCGATGATGAAGACCCAGAGGCAGCTCTTTTCCCACCACCGCTAACCTGATTATGAAGAAAGGCTCGGCTACCTGACCACGGCTGCTGGCTGCACACCCGACGTAAGCACTCAGGTAGAGCCAGGATCTGGCTCTGCTTTAATTTTTAACATATTACAAAACCCATTCAGGCTCGTGAATTTATCACCTCAAAGCTCAGGAATTTCTTAACTTCTAGTTCACGTCTCCAAAACACTTGTAGAGAAGGCTCATCTCTCACAGACATTTTCCAATGTATTTTTTGTCTATATCGAGGTTCGCTCTTCCAGCAATTCTCTGCATGAAATTGCTTGCTTCTAGAGGCATTGTCATCAAAGGGAAAAAAAAAAGCCAGAGATGCATTTAGTAGTAAAGATTCAGTTTTTTGCCTTAAAACCTCCAAACATTGCTATGGAAATAAAAGTAAAGCTAATATTATTGAGATCTTACTAAGAAGCACTTTAGACTTTTATTTTAATTATCACAAAATTCTTATGAGATAGGTACTATTTTTCCCATTCATTTTCTAGAGTAGACAGAGGAGTTTTTAGGTTTATAAATAACTTTTTAGGTTTATAATAACTGGATAATATCATGCGCAAATACAAGCAAGATGAAAGAGACACGACTGATGCTTAATTCTATTCACCTTGGGAATCAACAATGGAAACTCAAGAATTAAACAGCAGCCATTGCTCAGGGAAGAAAAGAAAAAGAGGCTTTTACTATTCAAAAACATACCGTATGATATATTCTGAAAACATTTTCTGTGAAGGATGGTACCCTCTGCTTGCTTCCCCTGCATCCATGCAAACAGGAAAACCACGTAAAGGTACACAGCAGAGGCAGAGGCTTTAGGATCTTCCCCAACCTGGGTCCAGGCAGCTACCACCAATGCGCTGGAGCAGGTTAGGTTACATCAAGGAGACCAACACACGGCCCCCGCCTGACATTTTCATAAAGGCAGCTGTGGTCTGTGTACTAAATAAAGATAGGGGGTTTGTACTATCACCTTCATTTAGCTTCAAGAAGGATTCAACTAGCTAAAAGAAAGCTCCAGATAACTTGAGCTTGATAAATATCTATCCCATACACAAATAAACAACTTTAAAAATCCCAGAACTTACATTGTTATGGGGGGGGGCACTTTTCCACATTCTTCAGATTTGCCAGTGAGGTCAACAGACAAAAGCCCACCAGGTCACCACCACCTTTCCCACAGCTGAAGGTAAATGCAGAGTGTTCTCCATCTTCACTCAGAAATTTATCTGCTCGCTCATCCACTCACGTACCTCTCCATTTCCTTCAACAATGTAATCATCCACCATGTGCTATTTCTGCTCTTTGACTGAAGAATACAGATAACACAACCTTTCCTTTCAAAGAACACTCTTACTAAATTTAGAGAGATGGAAATACATGCAGTGACTATAACAAAATGTGTGAGGCATATGGGTAAGTCAATATAAAATAGGCAAATATAAATAGCTACGGAAATATCCGCAACAGTGAGTCTACAAAGACAAGAACCTTGATCTAAAACAGAAACAATAACACACTCATTGTCAAAAGTCTCCATGAATCTGCATGTTATTTTTAAGGGCCAGTGTGTCTTTTCTCTCATGGTTTTAACAGAAATTGGATTTCACTCAATTGTATTTGCTTGCTTTAAGAAAGAACATGTTCTGTTGAGTTCACCATGTGCTTAAGGATATACACAATATAGCATAAGCAATGGTGGCAAGTGACACAGAGCAATCCAACTATCACTTTTCCAGCCCTATCTTCTCTGAAGCAATACTGTAACCCAAGGGTGGTACTGGGAATGCCTCACAGGTTTAATTTAATCAGTACAGTGCTAACCTTTTTCTATAAGTCTGATGGTATTAACATATAATGTTTTGCACCTATGGACTGGCTTGTTTATGATATTTTCTGCCCGCCCAAAGCTTAGATTACATTTTCTGCCCAAAGCATTGACTTCTGAGTATCCGTTTATAGAACTGCCAAGTCATCTCTGTCAAATGATTGTTTCACCCACGCAATTTAAAACATTATGCAAGTCAATTCAAGCAACTGAAAGAATAATTGAAATTTACCGACTGTGACTCAGGAGACATTACAGCACTACCGAGGTTCACAAGAGAGCATGAGAACAAGGCTACTGGAAAGTCAGGACTGTAAACTGGCTTCCCACAGTCACCACCTGCCACACTCTCTTCACACGTGCTGAGACCAGCAGTGCCAGAGTTTTGTCAGGAATAGGAAATTCTCCATAAAGTTTAAGTGAGCCACTAACACACATGTAAGACTGTTTCACAAACAGTACAATCCTGCTGAGTGAATGACCTCTCTGGAAACCATCAGGGCCTTGTGTGAGAATGCAGGTGTGCACATATTAATATACGTAATGCCATGTATCTTAGTTAAGATTAGGATCACCTGAGAATAAAGATCTAAATTAACAGTGATAAAGAAATCACATTTTAATTCTTACTAGTCCAGAGGGAGGTGACAGCTCTAGTCCACTAAATTGTGAGGAACGAAGAATTCTGGATCTAAGAGCAGAAGCTTAGCCTCGCTACTGGGATATCCGTATTCCATATCAAAGTGCCTGAGCTCAATCCCTAGTACCAGTGTAAACCCCGTAAGACAGAAATGATGGCTCAGATAATTGGGTTCCTGCCACCTGGCTCCTGTCGCTGGCCTTGACTCAGCCCTAGATATTGTGAACGCTGGGGTACTGAACCAACTGATGGGTATGCCCGTTCTCTCTCTCTCTGTTCTGGGACTGTGGTTTAGGAGCGTAAGTTTGGGAGTTAGGCAGAGATAATCAAGTTCTTAGCTGACTGCTCTATGACCAGAAGACTGATGGACTGGCTCAACTTATTTTTGTTTGCCTGTTTTTTTAAGATTTATTTATATACTTATTTATTTATTCATTTATTTAATTATTTGAAAGTCAGAGTTACAGAGAGAGAGAGGGAGAGATCTTTCATGTGCTGGTTTTCTCCCCAGATGTCTACAGGAGCATCTGCTGTTCTCCTGCATGGGTGGCAGGGACCCAAACACTTGGGCCGTCTTCTACTGCCTTTCCCAGGATTTTACGAGGGTGCAGATTGGAAGTGGAGCAGCCGGTACTCAAACCATTGCCCATTGCCCATATGGGAGGCCAGAGTCTCAGGCCTGCAGCTTTACCCACTATGGCACAACACCAGCCCGTTGGCCCAACTTCTGATCGGCCAAAGTGTAAAACTAAATTGTAAATGAAATGATGACAGAGGCTGCTTCACTGGGTCGATCAGAAGACTAAACGAGAAAATGCATGCAAGGTCCTCTTGCAAGGCACCTCTTCCATAATACATACTCAGTCTCAGTTATAATGACATGTGCACCATGGACTTTCAATCATGACACTTGATTTAAACGTACTCTTTCACAAACCCCAACAACAGTGTAATTTGGCTAGGAGCTGAGATTCCAACTCTGGTCATCCTCCCCAAAGCCAGACTTTTGAACACTTTCAGTCTGTTTCCATCAGACACAGCTTCTCACCTGTAAAACCACATCTTCTCTACTTAGAAACAATTGAGTATTTTCAGAGCATGATTTCTCAGTTCTATCTAGCAAATAAAACAAAGTGATGTGTTTTCCTTTGAAGGCTTATAATCTGAAAATCTCAATTAAACAACAATGAAAACTATTATTTTTAACATTCTATATCTTATACTGGGCCAGAAATCCTGATTCATTCATGGTAGAAAATGAAAACAAGTGTTCCTCAAAGAAGTAAATAGTCTATGTGATGTGTTTATCTGTATTCCCACATTAATTAAAAACCTCAATATCCTCTTTTACTACAAACAATATGAATTTTCACCTAGAAATGTTGTAATTCCCCTTTTAGCCTCATTTTAGATTTCACAGTTTAAATAGAAAAACATAAACACGTATACAAATATGAGACAGGTTGTCATTAAGAATGCATATAACAGATGTATGGCTTCAAATTCATCAAGAGAGACTAAAATTGTTTAAAGTCTGCTAGTAGCTCATTATGATAGATCTAATTCCTTAGAGTATTTTATCTTTCATCTTCATGCAAACAAATGAAGATAAAGCAAGGTTACCCAAGCAATAGATCTCAATCCCCAAACCCAGCTTACAATTCAATGATGCATACTCTAGGCCAGGAGTCGGCAAACTACTGCCTGCCTGCCAAATCTGTTCCTGCACACCTGGTTTTGTAAGTAAAACTTTATTGGGACACAATCCTGTTCATTCATTTGTGTACTGTATATAGCTGCGTCTGCATAGAAGCCTCAGAACTGAGTAGCTATGACTGCGGTCAGGAGCCAGCAAGGCCAAAGATATTCACTAGCTGACCCATCACAGAAACAGTATCAACCCAGCTCTGAGTGTTCAAATTCTATGTATTCCCAAGAAGGGTCTCACATTTGACCCACTCTTGGGAATAACCGCTAAGCCTTTGGGATTTCCTGCACGGAGATGAGAATGCTTTTGTCTGTACGGGGCCTTGGGAATGACAGGTAGTCTACACTGACAATGTGACTACGGTGAAGTCCCTAGATCACACGGTTTCAGTGTGACCTCTTGAGTGCCGAGAGGACATTGGGAGGAGAGGAGCCAGCGCTGTGGCATAATACACTGAGCCTTCGCCTGTGATGCCAGCATCCATGTGAGCGCGGCTCACTGCTTCCAATCCAGCTCTCAGCTATGGCCTGGGAAAGCAGTAGAAGACTGGGGGGGGGGGGGTGCTGCAACCGTGTGGGCACCCCAGAAGAAGCTCCTGGCTCTGGGCTTCAGATCTGGAGAGTGAACCAGCGGATGGAAGACCTCTCTGTGTCTCCCTCTCTCTCTGTCTGTAACTCTGCCTCTCAAATAAATAAAAAAAATCTCTAAATATATATATATGTGTGTGTGTGTAGCAGAGTTTCACTGGCTAGTACTGCTTCCTACATGTCATCACACATTGCTGCTGCAGTAACCTGACACTATCCATACAACTGCTCTGGAGGCCACAACGGGAGGCGCTTGGTCGTGGTTTCCCCTGAACTCCCTCCTATGCACATTAGGCCTTTGCTGACTTTAATCTGCATTGCATTGCTCTAATAAACTGAAACCATGAATATAAAAGCTTTTCTGACTTCTGTGGATCACTTTAGTGAATCACTAACCCTGAGTGTGGTCTTTAGGGTCTCTGAACTTCCTGCTTTTTTACAGGAGAAAGTGTGCCAACCTCTACCAGTTTTGAAGTTTCAAATATCAGACACAAATGATCCATATTCATACTAAAAAAATACCCAAAGTTTTTTAGAGTTCATAAACTTTTTTTCTAATACATTAGCAACTTTCCAACAATGTCTTGGATTTTTACCAAATTCAAATCTCTGAAATAAGAGAATGTCATCAGTAGTCAGTATCAAGCCAATCTATTTTACTTAGCCCACACAAGTTCTCAGTTACATTTCAGCATATAATATTAATTTGGAACAGTCTAAAGAATAAGCAATCGTATGTGTTCTAAAATGCCAAAGCATTCTCTACAATGGGCAGCAGTGGCTGCCAAGATTTGAGTTTATCAAAAATAGGATGAAGTAAACCAATGCTTCAAGTGGTCTTTATTTTCTAATTTTTGGCTCATACAAAAGTCAAGAAAGAGTAGTGGAAACCAAGTCCACATATTTTATTACTAAATCCATATATTGCATTTTTGTCTTCAAGCTGTATAAAAATAAGTTTGTCATTACAAAGACTTATAAAATAAAGATTAAATTCAGACTTAGCTAAGGGGAGCTTTATTTTAAAAGATTCTTGCAGTAAGGGGTAGGGAACAATGAAAACAGGAAGAAAGCCTGACCTAAGAGATAAAATCTCAAAAATGGCAGAAAAGGTTTTTCTTTTATGGGAGGGGGTAAAGAAGCATTGGGGAGTGGAACGAGAGGGTGATTTGACCCCAAAGTAGAGCAGAGAGCCTTGCTGGCTGGTCGCCTATTCTCAGAAGGGGCTTTCCAGCGACATAAGCTGAGGGGAGATCAAAGTTAAGGGGCCTAAAGGAAGGAAAGAATCTTAGCTAAAGTTTGCTTAGTGGGGGGCTGGCGCTATGGCGTAGTGGGTAAAGCCACTGCCTGCGGCACTGGCATCCCATATGGACGGCAGTTCATGTCCCAGCTACTCCACTTCCAGCCCAGCTCTCTGCTATGCCCTGGGGAAGCAGTGGAGGATGGCCCAAGTGCTTGGGGCCCTACACCCACGTAGGAGACCAGGAGGAAGCGTGTGGTTCCTGGCTTTGGATCAGCGCAGCACCGGCCGTGGCAGCTGTTTGGGGAGTGAACCAACGGAAGGAAGACTTTTCTCTCTGTCTCTCTCACTCACTGTCTATAACTCTGTCAAGTTAAAAAAAAAAAAAGTAAGTCCCTAATGCTCTGCACATAATAAATATTTAGTAAATGCTGGCTAGATTCTCACTGACAGGGCTAGGGCAAATGTTGCTAAAGGTCATTTTGTCAAAAAAGATTTATTTTTCTTACTTGAAATGGAGAGAGAGAGAGAGAGAGAGAGAGAGAAAGAGAGAGAGAGATTGAGAGAGATTGATTTCATCTACTGGCTCACTTAACAGCAAGGGTTGTGCCAGGCTGAAACCATGAGCCAGGAACCCATCCTGATCTCCCACAGGTGGAAGGAACCCAAGTACTGAGCAATCATCTGCCGCCTTCCTAGATGCATTTGTAGGGAACTGGATCAGAGCAGAGGAATCGTTTGTCTCCAGCCAGGCTCTCAGATATGGGATTCAGACATCATTTTCATAAGGAGGAAATGCGAATGTATTGTGAAAGCAGTGGCTGTTTGAACAGGTGACGTACGAGAGAAAGCAGACGCGAGTGCATGTTGAAGGGCAGGGCATTGCCCTCTGGAACTCCTCTGTGAAACCTATGCAAACACCTGTTCTCATGATATCCTCAGGATAGACTGTGCCTCAGGACAAAGGAGTTGTGGGCAAATCAGTAATAGTGATCACTACCAAAAATCATTGCTATCTTTTAAATAACAAATAAGACATCAAATCTCCCCATTTTAAAATCATTTCCCGTTCTGAAAGTTTATGCTTACTCAACAATATAATGTATTGTATATAAACTGATTTATGTTTCCAAAATAAGATTTGAAGTTGTGATTATAGATAAGTTTGTTTTAAAGATTCTACTGTGACACTTGCTCAACTTTCATGAAAAATAATCTTGAAAGTAGAGTAGGAATCAAAGGATGAAATTCCAATAAATGGAGTTTGATAGATTGCATAACCTAAAGGAAAAAGTGTATCTTTATTTTATCTCATACCACACACAAAAATCAATTCCAAGCGGATTGCTGTCGAAATGCAAAAGGCAAGTCACTGATCATCGAAAGCACACACACAGGAGAGCATCTTCATGATTCTTTGTAGGCCGAGATTCCTTAAGTTCTACACTAAATAGTGTCCATCAAAGGATTGAAAATTTATAAATACATCTATAGTGAAATTAGGAATTTCTGTTCATCAAAGGATGGCACTGAGGAAGAGGAGTTTAGGAAATGCTACACCAAAATATCCCACTTTGATTCACTGATTGCTTTGAACTGCAGACTCCTGGGGACAGCAGGTGCACGGAGAAGCTTTCTGAGGGACTCCTTACCCGCTCAGGGACAGATGCTCCCAAAGAAACGCAGTCGCCATTGATTCTCCCACCTTCTCTAAATTTTACAAACCAGAGAGTAACTCTTACCACAGGAGGGGATACTGGATGTTGACCCCATACTCAGAAAAACTTGTAACAGGTTGCCATTTAACCTTCTAAGACGCATTCACCTTGCCCCAGCCATTTGCAGTCCCCTAAGTTGTCTGAATTCCCTCTTTGCTCCCCCATGTAGAAGATATACAAGCTTATTTATTTTATCCCAGAAGTTTCTGGGGTACTCGCTTTTCTCGCCTGTTTTCTTCCTGCACACATAATATATTTCTATATTTTCTTCTCTGCTGATCTTCCTGTTGCCAGTTTATTTCCCAGACTGAGCTACTGAATCCTCAGGAGGTAGAGGGAAATTTTTTCTTATATGGGAATGAAAAGGTGGACCCAGAGTGGGGTAAAATATTTATAATACTTTTTTCTGGAAAGTATTTATATTCATCATTTATAAAAAAAAAAAAAACTCCTGTAAATTAAAGAGAAAAAAAAGATTGTGACTCAGTGGGAAAATGGGCAAAATACTTGAACAATAACTAAATATAGGCAATGATACAGAAACACATCTATATCCAATTAAAATACCAATTAACATGCCTCAACTTGGGGAGGAAATGCCTGTGAAAGCACAATGCTGTACCACTGTATTTCTACCAGAATGTCTGAAATTGAAGACAATAGCAAGTGTCAGCAAGTTTGTGAAACAAATGAAATACTAAAGTGCAGCTGAGAGTGAAAACTGGTACAAATAATTTATAAATTTTCTGCGACTCACTAAATTTGCATATAAAAGAGCACTTTACGAAGTTTATGGAAAATCAGTTTTATGATATGTATAATATGTATAGGATCTCTGCCTCTATGACTCCAGTGGTAGGTCCTCAATGATACTCAAGGTAGCATATCCCATTCTTCTTTTGTTTTTTAAGATTATTTATTTGACTAAGTTACAAAGAGAAGGAGACACAGAGATCTTCCGTCCGTCTGTTTACTCCCCAAATGGCAGCAGTAACCAGGTCAAAGCCAGGAGCTTCTTCCAGGTCCCCAACATGGGTGTCAGGGGCCCATGCACTAGCACCACCTTCTGCTCCTTTCCTCAGGCTGGAGCTGGACCAGCAGTGGACCGGCCAGGACGCCACCAGTGCCCATGTGGGATGCCAGTGTCACAGGCAGCGGCTTTACCTGCTGAGCCACAATGCTGGTCCCAGTGTATCCCATTTTTTAAAAAATATTTTTTTATTTATTTGAGAGGTAGAATTGCAGACAGCGAGAGGAAGAGACAGAGAGAAAGGTCTTATATCCTCCGATTCACTCCCCAAAATGATCTGAAGCCAGGAGCTGGGAAGTTCTTCTGGGTCTCCCACGCGGGTGCAGGGGCCCAAGCATTTGGGCCATCTTCTACTGCTTTTGCAGGCCACAGCAGAGAGCTGGACTGGAAGAGGAGCAGGCAGAACATGAACTGGCACCCATATGTGATGCCAGCTCTGCAGGCAGAGTTTTAGCCTGCTATGCTAAAATACCAATCCCCAGGATATCACATTCTTACCATAAAATTTGTAAGGCATCATTTTTTTTAACTTTTATTTAATGAATATAAATTTCCAAAGTACAGCTTATGGATTACAATGACTCCCCCCCCCCATGACTTCCCTCCCACCCACAACCCTCCCCTTTCCCGCTCCCTATCCCCTTCCATTCACATCAAGATTCATTTTCAATTCTCTTTATATGCAGAAGATCAGTTTAGCATACATTAAGTAAAGATTTCAACAGTTTGCACCCACACAGAAACACAAAGTGAAAAATACTGTTTGAGTACTAGTTATAGCATTAAATCTCAATGTACAGCACACTAAGGACAGAGATCCTACATGAGGAGTAAGTGCACAGTGACTCCTGTTGTTGACTTAACAAATTGACACTCTTGTTTATAGTGTCAGTAATCACCCTAGGCTCTTGTCATGAGTTGCCAAGGCTATGGAAGCCTTTTGAGTTCACCGACTCTGATCATATTTAGGCAAGGTTGTAGTCAGAGTGGAAGTTCTCTCCTCCCTTCAGAGAAAGGTACCTCCTTCTTTGATGGCCCGTTCTTTCCACTGGGATCTCACTCGCAGAGATCTTTCATTTAGGTCATTTTTTTTAAGGCATCATTTTTATCCTTACATACATTAACCCTAACCCAGATATTTCATTTCCAGGCAAATATCTAACAGAAACAGATACATATTTTCATCCAAAAATGTACAAGAATTTCATCCAAACACTATTTGTAATGGCACCAGATTTGAACCAATGTTTCTGTGGATTCATTCTGAGAGGAGGACCGTGGTGGGGGCAAGAGGCACGGAGTCACCACACAGACCCCAGGAGTCAGGTGAAAGCGGGCCAGGGGTGAGCAGCCTGCAGACTCATTTATTTCAGTTGGTACAACAGCTTATATAGCCAAGGTAGCCAATCCGGTCAAGGGGCGGTCTATGCCCTAACCAATCACAGCCTGTTGCCAAGCAGTATCTGAAGCCATCCAATCATAACCTGTTGCTAGGCAGGCTCCATTGCCATGTGGTTTCCAAAGCCATCCAATCACAGCCTGTGCCAGACAGGCTCTGTTGCCAGGTGGGTTTTGAAGCCATTCCTGAGTAACTGACGCTCGCTTGCCAGTGGCCATCTTGGCATGGCCTTCTCATTCCACCACAATCCAAACACTATTTGTAATGGTACCAGATTTGCACCACCTCAATGTTCATCAATACCATAATGGATATGTGCAGAATGGTATCAAATAAGTCAGTGACCATTAACATCACACAGTATGGGAGGATTTGACAAACAGAATGTTGAACCTAAGACATACACAAAAAAGGGTATGCTATCTATTCTGCTTGTATGATGTAGGGTTATAAAAACTTAACCTGTGGTGGTGGGATTCAGCTTACAGAGAGCGAGGAGGAGGGGTCAGGAGGGCACGTGGGCATCTTTGTGCTGCTGCGATGCCTCTGGGGACTGGTAATGGTCTCTTTCTTTAGTCGGGCACCTCCAACATGAATCCACGCAATTTGTGAAATATCTCTGATCTGCATATCATATTTACGTTCAAAATATCTGTATTATACTTTAATGAAAAATAAAAAGTCAAGCTTTTCTGGAAATAAACCTAGCATTTAAAAAGGCTCTTCAAGAATTTAAATTCTTCGCCATACTTCAGTGCTTTATAACCAGGTGAGGACTGCAGCAATGACAAAAGTGCTTTCATCTGACCTTCCCCTGCACGGTGGATGAAAAGGGACGGTATATCACAAGAGAAGTTTCCTGGCAAAGACTTCTGTAATGATGTGTGCTCCTGCGAACATAGTATTTGCTGAAACAAACACTTCAAGCACTCTGAGGTTTTGCAGACACTGTTCATTAAACTGCAAGGAGAGTGACACAAGAATTCACTGAGCAGAAAACAAATAGCCTGCTTTGTGGCTTTTCTCTCTCAGACAGATAACGTGGAGATTAATGAGATTAGATTGGTGAAAATTGCTCTGTTCTTCCCGACCCAAACCAAATATAAACAAACTAATTGAAATCCGATGTGTTCCAAAGACTTTTTCTTGTATCCCATGAAGTAAGTAAGTTCATAGTCTTTTCAAAATGTGCACCATGCGGGGCATACGAGGAAGAAGTACTTGGTGGTGGGGTGACTGGGGCCTTTATCAAGCGATAAATGACCGGGTTTGTTAATGGAATAACGTGTGGTTAACAGCTTCTAGGAAATGAGCACTCGCTGTGGATCTTAGGCCATGTCTCGTAAACAGCTTTCCACAGGAACTTTTCCATCTGGATAGCGTTTATCTGTGGTTCTTCCTGCTTGGAAGAACCACCACGTTTATCTTAATTACTTTGTATGGGATTCCCTGGAAAACTTCATATCCTGGTTTCTATTTACCTGCATATTAATGGATAGGATTTGGGTCACTATTATGTATTGAAACAAATAAAGGAATCAACTTATGAGAAGATCAAATCAGAAGTTATACGTCCTGTTATTGAAGTTGTCCACTTGATGGGATTAGGGGTTGGAAATGAAAGGTAAAATCAGATGGAAAGAGGTCAGAATAGCACAAATTAATACATTTAATAACATTCACCGACAGATTTTATGAACCGGTCTTCCAGGAAGCTGGGGGATGTTCCCTTTGCCTTTTCAGGTGTCACCGGAAGATAAATCACTGAAAACAGCACCTGCTACTATTTTACCAACAAGACCAAATAAGGAGGGAACACGAATCCAGTGATAACCCTAGGAGAGAAATACGAGTGGGGCCAGAAAACCTCGGCAAGCCAACGACTTGGACGGCAGCCCGGGCTCCCTGAGTGCAACCCTGATCCAAGGGCACTGGGAGGTCATGTAAGGGAGGGGTCCTCATTGCTGGCTGCCCTAGCTATAAATAAATCTCAGGCAATATACCTGTAGTTGTTTCCTGAAACAAATGCCCAGAAACCGAGTGGCAATTTATTTTCTTACCACTCTGGAGACCAAAACCTGAATTATGTTGTGGTAGGCTCTTGGAGAGAAAACATTCCTTCTTAGTCCATTATCTGGTGGCTGTGGAAGCTCCTTGGCTTACAGCCACGTGACTTCCGTCTGCCTCTGTGATCACATGGCCTCCTGGGCCTTGTCCTGCGTGTGTCTCCACTCCCTGTGCTGCTGTCACTGCACTGACCTGGATAATCCAGCATTTTCCTCCTCTTCCAGGTCCTTCCCTCAATTGCATCTGCAGAGGACACTTTTCCCAAATAAGATGACATTCACAGGCTCCAGGAATTAGGAATTAGAGTGTTCAGTTCCTTTTACTGTTGAGCATTATATAAAGACAAGCTTGGAATGGAGAGGCTAAGTGAGAAAAGCATTGTTTCTTTTGACTTGTGTTATAGCCAACCCTTTCGAGGTCTCGCGAATAAATTCAAAGACTTGGCCACATATTCATGGGCTTACTAATGGACTGGGAGGTGAAATCCACTTTGACCATTGGGCAAAGGAAGCTGCTGGTCAGATCTGTTTGGCTAACAACCCAGGACCATTGTCTGTTGCCTCTTTACTTCATCAAACTGAATGATCAACATGTTACATACTAATTGGTTTAAGTAAATCATTTTGAAAACTCCTTATTTTAAAAATTTATAGGTAAAACTCCACCAAGTTTGGGGCAAGTCCGATTGAGCATGTCCCAAATTGTACATCTCCTCCCTCTCTTATTCCCACTCTTATATTTAACAAGGATCACTTTTCAGTTAAAATTTAAACACCTAAGAATAATTGTGTCTTAATCACAGAATTCAACCAATAGTACTAGAACAAAACAAAGAGAAAATACTAAAATGGATAAAGTATTACATTGTACATCAACAGTCAGGACAAGAGCTGATCAAGTCACTGTTTC